>NC_064926.1:346527528-347205653 GCF_023897955.1 Schistocerca gregaria | reverse complement strand
GTAATCAGTAAAATAGTGTATCATACGAGGGATCACCAGTTTAATATTGGAGGCAAGCGTGGAGGGTAAAAAATCACAAAAGGAAACCAAGAGGTGAATACGCTAGGTAGATTCAGATGGATGGTGGTTGCACTACTTAAAGATGATGAGGCTTGCACAGGATATAGTAGCATGGTGAGCTGCAGCAAACCAGTCTTTGGACTGAAGACAACAAAACAACATGCAGTAGAAAAATTTAATTTAAGAGGTACGCTTCAGCAGTTCAGACATAGTTCACACAGCCTAAATAATAGGTTTCTACAACTGAAATCTAGAGGGGCTTCGGATAATCCAGCAGTTTGCATTTGGAAATGGCAATGAAAAGAACGTTATTTTCAGGTAAAAAATGCTAAGCCAGAACAGAAAAAAATTATGATTAACGACCACTTACAGCCATTACGTGCCTCTAGTATTTGTTTCAGTAACCCAGTGGCTCGTTTCAGTCATGCACACAACAATACTCCAAAAATTCAAATACTAGAGTGGCCCATGGGCGTGTAAATAGTGGTAGAATGCGATTGCGAAGTAAAACCAAACCGCTCATGTTGTATTTAACGGATTAAACAAAATTTCAAATGTCTTCGTATAGCACTGTACAGTTTGTGAGTTCGGAAGCTCGGCAGGAGCATCATACCCGCAACAGGCGTCGATAATTTCAAACACCAAGAGTATGTAGCTCCATCAATGAATTCCGTGATTCATAATGGATCAGATGAAATTAAATATGCGATTGAGGACGAAACAAGAGCTTATATAACTCCGAAAAAAAAGCGAAGAAAATGTATAAACTATGCTATGAAAGGGACTTTGGATAAAAACAGGAATAGTGTAAGTACCTTGAACTTTGTTTTGTCTCTGCTCCATGATGAACGAATATGTTGCAGCACGGAGAATGCTCCATCGATGAGATGATCCTCGTCAATCGTGATGGGGATTACCAGGGAATTTTGTTCGAAGGACATCTCGAGCTGTCCCTTCACGCACCGGCAACTTAGTGTAACTGGTGGGGCTCTTGCGCCGATCGCAGCTTATATACTGCAGCACGACCCCCAATAACCACCACTCCTCTTCGTTCGAAGTTGCAACATAAAATATAGAATTAGGGCAGATTTCATTTCTGCACACTTTCAGTTCCCGGTCATAAGAAAACAGAAGACTCGTCGTAAACTGCTAATGTGAAATTAAACACTTTCAACATTATGTGAAATCAAACGCTGAATTACATTTAATAAGATCTATAATTTCAAGCGTTTCATTCTAACACAGAGATAAACACACGAACGTTCTAGATACGCCACTATACGTCAAAAATTCTCTCTCGATACTAAAACAGCTGAACCATCAACCCGGCAGTTTCACCGTATTGACTTGACAAGCGGTTGAAGCCGGCGGAAGTTTATGGTCGACGAGGAAGTAATCGACACAAGCCTATCGAAAAATGAGTGGCGATAAATCGTATGAAACTCCCCAAATAATCAAATATCCATATTCTGAATTTCTCAAGCGCAAGCGCAGCTGTGGAATTGTGACAGCGTTTGCTCGAATGTCGGTTATAAGGGATGTCCTCGCTGCATGGGAGAAAACAACTATTTATTTTACATACTACAAAGACTGTTCTTTTTTCGTTGGTGAATGAAATATATTTTCGGAATAAATATTTGCCCACGATGACAATTAAACAGCCCGATTCCTTAGTATATTTGGCTGTTCGTCAATGGGCTAGTGTGCCATAGAGCCGCTCCCTCTCCCCCTCTACTTCCTTACAGCTCTTGGTTATAATCACAAGACTGATCTGTAGCGTAGCCTATGGTCTGGGTTAGATGGGAAGATGATATTGGTTCCTGGCGAAGCCAACGAATGTGAACGAGAAATAAAGACTGTGGTAAGAGATTGAGGTCTAGAATGGCCTGTTATCTATGTAAATGTCATAATTAGTGTACCCCGAATATTTCACACTTTTTTTTTACTAGTACCGAAACGTAAACACAGAAAATCCGCATTGCATATGGACATTTCCTCGACGAATTTTTTGATGCATTATACCATGAAAATTGCAAGGGGTCACACTAGATAGCTTTTCCCATCTCTGACATACCTGTGAATTATTTATTTGTTTAAATACCTCAAGTATGAAAGTTTTACAAAAAATGAAATTATTACTACATAGAACACCAACTTCATAGACGAATGCCTTTGTAGAAAGTATATATCCAGTTGGGTTGCATGTATTAAGATTTTGTAATCATACAGTTGAGCAAATAGCCAACTTGAAACCATTTGAGAGAAAAATGAATTTATCCCTAACCTAGTGATACATTCCTCCTGATGTTCCAAAAAAGTTTTTATGAGATATCAAATATATTTTTTTTTGATGGCACACTTTCTTCAAAAATAAAAATTTATCAGAGTAATGGTAAAAGGGTGCCACATTACAATAAGTATTTTTGTTTTCACTCTCATTACAGTGACTTATGTAACATTAACAACTTATCATTCCAAAAGTGGGTATAGAATCCATCTTCACTGAAGGAGACCTTTCATATCGTAATTGAGTTTCTTCTTGTCACATTACCGATAAAGTCAGATTCCAGCCCCTCTTGTAAGATTTTTGTCAAGAAATGAGGCCTGTTTGCATTAATTACATCATAGAAGTACCCGTGATCTAACAATGATTCTAATCCAATGGGAAAAGAAACAGCTCATACCGATGGTGTGACAGGGGTGAATTAGATTGGCCACACCAAAAGTAGGTTATCAGGTTTCTTACATCTATAGCAATCAATATTTGCAGAAAACATAAAATTAGCAATATGGAAGCCAAAAAGATGTTTTAGAGCACAAAAGAGTTATAAATTCTCCACCAGTCTATTGTGGTAGAAGTAACATAAGACACCTTGCAGAATACTTTTGGTAGTGATCAGTAATTTGACAAATACTGGTACTTTAAGTTTAATTTTGGCCCAAGATCATGTGGTAGTTTATTCATCCAGAGACAATGTACATTGCATGGATTTCGTCAAATATATATATATATATATATATATATATATATATATAAAACAGAAAGAAACTTCCACATGGGAAAAATATATTAAAAACAAAGATTCCAAGACTTACCAAGGGGGAAAGCGCCGGCAGACAGGCACATGAACAAAACACACAAACACACACACAGAATTACGAGCTTTCGCAACTGGCAGTTGCTTCGTCAGGAAAGAGGGAGGGAGAGGGAAAAATGAAAGGATGTGGGTTTTATGTCTGCTTGTGTCTGTGTATGTGCGGATGGATATATGTGTGTGTGTGTGTGTGTGCGCGAGTGTACACCTGTCCTTTTTTTCCCCTAAGGGAAGTCTTTCCGCTCCCGGGATTGGAATGACTCCTTACCCTCTCCCTTAAAACCCACATCCTTTCATTTTTCCCTCTCCTTCCCTCTTTCCTGACGAAGCAACTGCCAGTTGCGAAAGCTCGTAATTCTGTGTGTGTGTTTGTGTGTTTTGTTCATGTACCTGTCTGCCGGCGCTTTCCCGCTTGGTAAGTCTTGGAATCTTTCTTTTTAATATATATATATATATATATATATATATATATAGGGTGAACAATACTATTCAAAATACAGATGTGCATAGTAGACTACATAACATCAGAGCACATTGTAATAGTATGTACAACTTTGATTATTTACATTGATGTATGAGAAAGACTTTTTGCATGGAATACACAGTTGATATTTAGGTATAACACATACAATTCTAGCACTTTTGTACATATTATTTATCTAGATCATAGCAACAGTCGGATACAAATTACTATTGGCACAGAGTACATAAATATAATTGTTTAGTATAAAGCTATTCCAGGTATTCTTTTACACTATAATAGCAGTTGGTCATTAAAAATTTGAATACTGCTTCTTTAAATGAAGACAATTTTTTTATTTCTTTTATCTTTACCGGTAGTTTGTTATACAATCTGCTTCCTTGAATGTTTGTTTGTTTCTGGTGTTAAGCAAGCTTGACAACCATCCATTCTACAATATAAGAACTGGAGATTATGTCATAATCATGACGGAGAAGGTGCCTCAAGAATTTTCTACAGTCCAGAGGAAACATTGTTTTGTGCCTCAATCAAATGTTCAGTAAATAACTGCTGAGAGTGAAATAGTCAAGTGTACACATGATATATAATGTCATTAACTTGTCAGTATTACATGCTGGTTCCATGTAAATCACACAGAAGTACAAAAACGTAGAAAACACACAGTATTTTTTCAGAAGTACTGCATTCTAAACAATGGTACTCTGGTCTCCTTGTGTCATTTAAACTTAAATGTGTTCCAGGGTAAAGTCAAGTGCCATCATACTGTTTGGGAATGCTAGAGCAGAGAGGGCTGTGAAGAACACATCAACCAACTGCACATGGACCAGCCCCTCTCTAGGATGACAACCTGACAGCAGCAGCCTCAACATGAAGAGGACGTAAATGCCACACCACACCACCTGGCAATGGCCCAGTTAAAGACTAGCCAATTCTATGAGTTCTACACCAGTGAATTCAAGCATAACACCGAGACTAATCATTTTGCTTCTACTATGCAGCATACTGAAGGGATTTCTATTTTGTCTGTCACTTTTTGCCTGTGACACATTTGTATTTCACAAAGTTAAGTATTGTAATCATTTCCTTTGGTAATAAACTCCATTAATACAATTTGCTTGAATTGTTGTCTAGCGATCCGAGACAGCAGGTTTCCTAGGAACCCCATATTTGACGAGTGGAAAGGAGACAACAAAATGTAACCTCCAGTTTGAAAGACTAAGTGAGGTGATGCAAAGTCACTTTTGGGAGGACAATGGTTCAAATCCGCATCTGGCCATCCAAAATTAGGTTTCCCTTGATTTCTCTAAATTGCCTTAGGCAAATAGCAGAATGGTTCCTTGGAAAGGGCACTGCTGATTTCCTTTCCTGTCCTTGAAACAGCCAGAGTGTGTGCTCCATCTCCAATAACGTTTTGTTGATGGGACATTCAACACTAATTTTCTTTCCTTCCTGTTTGAGAGTAATATGGAGATTGCTGTTGTGAGAGTTTAAAAGCTTCGAAACATGTTATTGTGACACTGTTTACCACAGGGCCTGCAATAAGAGAACCATTGGTGAAATGGAGGCAGGTCCTACTAAAAGTGCTATCAGAGATCTTAAATGTAGTTCATGGGCTGTGGCAGAAATTTCCAATAAAAGGTTGTGACGTTCTTCACCTGTACTGATGAACACTTTGATACATGTCGAACTTTGGTAAATAGAAAAAATACAAGAATCTCCAACTGCGTAATGGATAAAAATCCTAATCTTTAGTTTGATAGTGTAAAGCTGGGGTGAAAGTTCACAGGTTAACTTCTTATGTGTTTATTTCATGACCAAATGTCACAGTTGCATTGCAAGACAGCATGATAAACTAGTTGTCAACCTAAACTTACAAATAAAAATCATCTTGCAGACAGCAATAGCAACCCAGATCTGGTTTATGTGAAAGCTCAGCAACTTTACCAACAGTTATGACACGTAACAATGATTAATGGCTGATGTCATCAATAGGGTTATATCACTGAGTACAGTGTGCTGAAGGCTTAGAAGAGGTGGCACATAAGCAAAGGGTGGCCACATGTGTATGTTGTGTAACAGTAAGCAGCATTTTCTGCAGGAACCCTAATTAATACTTATACAGGACTGTCTATAGTGAAGGACTATCCTTTTTACAGATGATTCCTGGTTTTAGCTTGAGAAGTGGAAAAAAAATGTGTTTCAGATTGAGGAGAGGGCAAAATGCATTATCAGCCTTCAAACGTCTGTAAAAGTTATAACTTGAGACGTGACAGTGCCTATGTCTGGTGTGCTGTATTCTTAGGCAAACATGTTCCAAGTGGTAAAGTAACAGTTATACAGAGATGACGTCCTTGAAGTTTATCCCTGTCCTTATGCTGGTGCAAATGTGATTAGTTACATTGTTATAACAGTTGATCTTGCAGGACTCATTTTGTGAATGAATATCTTCAGCAGAAAAAGTTTCAATGCATGTAATGGCTGGTTCACTCATCCTACCTGAATCCCAGAGAGCATTTCTGGGATGCTTCTAGAAAGCATGTTTCTACTCAATATACACATCCTCAGACCATTGATATCCTGGGAACACCTCTGCAAGAAAAGTGGCATTCACTTCCTAAGGAGCTCCCATATATGCCCTTAAAGACACCCCACACCACTGGATGTGGTGCACTGCTGCTTGTGATATCTTACCCTGTTTATGTTAATTTTCAACACCAAAATGACACATTTGTGTGCTGTCTATGTTTCTGAGTTACAACATAACTCACCATATAGCATTGGCCTACAAGGCCTTTATCAAAAATACACTCACACATACACACGAGATCACAGTCTCTGGCAGCTGATGCCAGACTGCCAGTCTTGCTTCAGCTACCAGAGACTGATCTCGTGTATGTGAGTTGCATTAGCATGAGATAGAGAGTATCCATTCTGGATTTTCCATTGTTTGATTTTACAACATAACTCTTTATATGATCTTTGTTTTTATATTTTGTTTAGCCTATATGTGCATTCTGTATGTTGGATATGTTTTATCACATGTTCCACACGATTTGTCAGTTATATTTATATTTGGATTTTTCCTTGATTTATAAAACCCAGTGTTAATATCATTGTTGGGCCCCCAATGAAACAGATAGAAGGCTGCTTAAAAAGCTAATTAGGTCTATTGAAAACATTAAATGTGACAACAGTAAGTACCCTCAAACATCTGCAGTTTTGAACACCTGCATAAAGCTTTCTCTCTGTTAGAAGAAAGGCAAAGTTAAAGTATAAATGGAAGACTGAGTACAGTTGACACTTTAGACTACAAAACATAATATTGGTGACTTATCATGCTTATGTAAATCAACCATACTTTTAGAATACGTACGCCACTAGCCATTAGAAATGCAACACCAGGAAGGATAGCACATCATGAAATTTTACTTATTCCATGTATAAGTACAGTAGAAAGAATATATGATTAAATTTGTTGGTAATTTAAGAGTATATAGGTGCAAAATTCAGTAGAATAGGCCAGCCACATCTGGAAGCAACAGTGGCTCTGACCTGTCTTTGATGACAGGTATGGGTGCGTAATTCCATGTTGCTTCAAATCAATGATGGAATGCATCAACTGCAATGGGTGGCAGTAGTGGCATGCCAGTTTCTTGGCAATCCATACTCAGTTGTCTTCAATGTGTTGGCCAAAGCAACAGTCAGACATCCTTTGTATTTACTTAGGCGAGGACATCATGTGTTACCTTGTTGACAGAAAAGATCTCAGAGACCTCAAAAATAGGTTGCATCTGCCATTATTAATGTCAAACTGCAATGGGTGCTGTTAAAACTATTGGCTGTGCAAACAGATATGATCATGTGGTTCTTGAAGTTTTTCTGGCATACTTGCCTCTGTCTAGCCAAAGTATTGTGGCGAGAAGTCAACATGTTCTGACATCAATCCCTGAATTTAATAGAATAGAGATGGTTATGTTCTGCAGCCAGTGGCACTCCATACTGTCATGCACCCAGTGCTGGGCCAGGTCATTGTTACAGTGAGGAATGCAGCCTGGCAACATTCACTCTCCTGAGAGCCTCCCCATACAGATATGACCATTTTGAACTTATCTGAAAGGACAATATGGCGTCACTTCTGTTTCCAGTATAGTTGCTATGTTGACAGTCTATGGTGCTCCAGATGTCTGTACAGAAATTTGTCTCTTTGCAAACAAGTCCATTTTTGGATATAAGACAGATGATGTGGCTGTATGGCCAGCATAGCAAGTGAACAATATGCCTCTCCTCTCCGGTGTTAGTCACTTGGGGATGTTGAGATCCTGCATGGTACTGATTGTGACCCTCCTGAACCCTTTGATACAGTCTCGTGACAGTTGTTTATCCTAATCAAAACAAGCAGGAATATTGTGGAATGATAAATCACAGCCATGACAGGCTTATGATCCCGCCATTATTAAATTCTGGTGTGCTGGTAGATGTTTCTCCTTCTTACATAAAATGACACTGCCTTCTAACAAACCAACAGCATTCAAATGCGATTTCTGAATGAGTAACCCATGGCATAATCTTTCCTTACATACAGAATGTAGAGATCATTACTCTTAACTACATTGTACAATTGTGGTAAAATTCTTATCATTTGTATATCCAAGCATATTGTACATGTCATGTCATTTCAACATTTGTTGCATGTCATTCAAGGTATTGCAATTTTAATGGCCAGAAGTTAAATACTGATATTAAAGTCTTAAATAAGTGGAGTAAGTCTGACTTTGTCTCATGAGAAATATATGTGATTTGATAGATGATCCACATACATAATTGTACATGTACCTTAACAAGGAAATTAACAGTTATGCCTCAATGCAAGAATGTAGGAACTTTAGGTAAAGGAAGGTAACAAAAAGCACAAAACTTGCAAGAGAAAGGCTGATAGAAAAATATGTATCAGAGAGGTTACATGTGTGTACTGCTAATACCATGAGATACAGGCATAAAATATATTACTGCCACTATATCACATAGATGATTTGCAAATGTATATGTCATCTTCAATGAAAACTGCATACAAATTAAAAGACTGCATGTAGAATGTTATAAGCTTCTAGACCTTGCTTTCACTGAATCAACTTTAAAAAATAACTGACAATTCAAACATATATAATTTATATCCAGTACTTTGCTCATCAATGCAATGAATTATGGAAAAAAATCTGTTTATAGGCATTACAATTTGCAGTGCACTTCTGGAAAACACCACAGTATTCCGTGTGCACACAGAATATTTTAATATTATCCGATAAAGAGTTCTGTACATCAGTTTCAGTTGGTTATTGTCTGATGATTGTCCTGTAATCTGAAAACTGGATCAAAAATAAACAAATATTGAAGAACATCAACAATTTGTTTTTCATTGTTAATACCCTGTCACTTGGAAATTATGCGTTTACAAATGATAAAGGAAATCTCTGTGAATCTCTGTTAGATATTTTAGATAATCTGCAACCATACCAGTGAAAAGAAATTTTTCAGTTAAATGAAATGTGTCATAAATTTTGGTTTACTTTGAGATAACACTATGATATCAATTGCACCTTAGGAGAGACTAAAACCAACACAAATACAATGAAATAGGGTAATGTGTAACCTTTGGCTGTGTAATGTTATAAGAAGTTGTGTTGTACTAAAGAATAGCAGATCAAATGAATGGCTTATTTCAATAGTGGTACAAGTCCATTACCTCCACTTTTCTGCCTATAATGCATCTGAAGTCAATGATCCAAACAAACAGAAAGAAAAGTTCATCTCTAGCAAGAAGCTGTATGCTTGAATATTTCCAGTATCCCAACAGCAGATTTTTCAGTGCTCATTTAACTTTAGGACTCTGTATCTCACAATGAACAAAAATGGACGTGTATCACTATTGAAATGTGCCCTTCAAATAAGAAACTGAAAAAGTTTAGAATATTATAAAAATGAAATAAAATATGCAAAGCATGCACAGAATATTTAATTTGCTCTTTGACCTTTGAGTCCATCAGTACAAGACATCTCAGAGACATTATGTATATAATTTGTAAATACCATAGTGATGACATGTTAAGTTGCAGACAGGCTCAATTAAAAGAATTTACACATACGCTTTCAGGCACAGTCTTTGTCACAAAAAGAGGAACACACACCATTCATTCACACAAACAAGTACACATCATGCAAATATGACTGCCAACTCCGGCAGCTCGGGCCAGAATCCCGCTATCCTGTGGGATGAAAGCAGCAATCTGGAGGGGGCAGAGGGGGGGAAGGGTTGATATTGGGTGGAGGGAGAAGTGTTATCTGGTGGAGCGTGCAGGGATTAGAATGCCAACTGGAGGTTGGAGCAAAACACAGGATTGGGAAAAGAAAGGCTGGTGCATTGGCAGAGTGTGGCAAACAAAGAGGGTGAGAATTGGAAGGAGGTGACAGGACAGAGGGGTGGAAACTGTTGGGTGGAGAGTGTCGACAGTATGTTACCATAGGCTGAGGCCAGAATAATTACGGAAGTGAAGAATGTATTATAAGGCTAAAGCTCATCTGCGTGGTTCAGAAAAGCTGGTGGTGGAGGGGAGGATCCACATGACTCTGGTAGTGAAGCAGCCATTGAAATCAAGTTCAGCTGCATTTTGCCCCAAAAGGTGGTCTACTTTGCTTTTGGCTAAAGTTTTACAGTGGCTGTTCATCCTGGTGGACATCTGGTTGGTAGTCATACCACTATAAAAAACTTTGCATTGATTGCAGCAGAGCTGGCAAATGGCATGACTGCTTTCACAGGTGACCCGGCCCGGATGGGATAGGATAAACCTTTGACAGGACTGGAATATGAAGTGCTGGGTGTGTGGAAGGGGCAGGTCTTGTACCAAGGTTTTCAACAGGGATGTGATTCTTGTGGCAAAGCATTGTGATTTGGAGTGGCATAGGGATGGACTTGATGTTGTAGAGGTTCGATGGGCAATGGAACACCACTTTAGGAGGGGTGGTAAGGATCTTAGGTAGGATTTCCCTCATTTCAGGGCATGATAATAGGTAACCAAAGCCTTGGTGAAGGATGTGGTTCAGTTGTTCAAGTCCTTTACAAATGTCTGCTTGTGACCGTGTATGTGCGGATGGATATGTGTGTGTGTGCGCACGCTCGCGAGTGTATACCTGTCCTTTTTTCCCCGTAAGGTAAGTCTTTCCGCTCCCGGGATTGGAATGACTCCTTACCCCCTCGCTTAAAATCCACATCCTTTCGTCTTTCCCTCTCCTTCCCTCTTTCCTGATGAAGCAACTGTTGGTTGCAAAAGCTTGAATTTTGTGTGTATGTTTGTGTTTGTGTGTCTATTAACCTGCCAGCGCTTTCGTTTGGTTAGTCACATCATCTTTGTTTTTAGATATATTTTTCCCACGTGGAATGTTTCCCTCTATTATATTCTTATCATAAAGTAGTAGTTGTATGCATATTTATGCTGATTTGTTTTTGTATTATAATGCTTGAGTAATCTTAACCCGTAACACTGATACAGTCTATTCAGTCTTGATTGGTGAATAACATAGCTATGGTAATAATTCCAGACTTTAACCTTAAGTCACGACATCTAATGTTTTATTGCAAAACTTCAAGCAATCTATTATGATAAAATGGCTTGCCTAAATCTCTTGACAAACAAATCAGTTCTTTCATATTAATAAACTGTAACTGCTTACCATGAAGCATTCTTCGTGAAAAATTAACCAATTATCTAACAAAGCTACTTTGTATTCCATTAACAGCAACTAAGTATTTGCTAATATTGTTACACTATTTCAAACATTGAGCCCCAAATGTTGTAACATTGAATGGTGTTTTCAAAATCTGTGACAGACATTATCTATGTCATTCAAGGCGGCACTGTAGAGAATCATTATACTCCGCTCTATCAGAGACAGAGCTTGAAACAAAATTTATCTCTGTGTAATGATTTAATGCTTTTGATTGTATCGTTTTACCTCTTTATTTTATTTTATTTCTTTTTTTAAGAAAAAGTGAAGAATTATAAGTCTTCTTCTTTCCACTGTCATTGTTCTGATTCAGACCACCATGCTTTATCTTCTGTAATCTTACTTGAATAATAATGAATACAAGTTTAACTATGTTTTTATTCTCTAGTAATATGATTGATCCTTTTTACTACTATTGTATAAAAATTGTGTAAATGGTTCAACACTATCAGCATGTTATCGTTATGAAGTTTCATTTCTACAAGTCAACTCTGTAGTTTAATATTATTTACAAAGTACAGTTATCACTGTTATTTTCATGCAAATCATTTCATTGCATTGAAACTAAACTTAAAGACGGTTTTGTGTCACCAAACTTTTCTGCTCTCCAACAGTGACTTCTGGGTCTAATGGATCATTGATAAGAAGATAATAGCTATTTAATCCATTAACAGAATTAGACAAAGCAGAAGAACTTGAGTATAGTTCATTAATTCTGAAAGTTAGGTTTTCAAGACTTATGCTATCAATGTGGTGCAGCCTTGTTTCACAATCTTTTTACTTCTAATACCAAAACCTGTTTAAAAAATCCTCATTGGTTGAAACAAAGCTAATGTTGCAAATGCTTTTTTCTAGTAAACATCTTCTGTCTGGATTTTGGAGCATCCAACATACTTCAAAATACTGGAAGGATGGCTGGAGTCATGGTGATAGCTCAGATTGGGATATGAATAGTAACTGCATTTGTAATGGTGTGTTGTGGAATGTTGTCAGGATTTTATAAGATGGACTTGTGGCTTTCAAGTAGGATACTAGTGTGGATCTGGACATGATGAACATTCTAATTTGTGTGGAAATAGTCTGGATTGGTCTGACGTGTAGTATCAAATCTGGAGAAAGACAGGTATTGTGTGTTAAATGTAAGTTTGTTGATTTCAGTAAGGTTGAGTGAGGGGCAGAGGAAGCAAGCATGACCCAATATAGACCACAATTGGGTGAGGATCCATGCGCAGAGAACAAGCCATGCTGCTGGAATCCTAAACTGCACTTTTTGCTCCTGCGAAAGTAGAAGTCACACACGGAAATAAAAATAGCTTAAATGTTGTTCATAAATGAAACTGTCTCATATATTGGCATGTTTAATATAGATCTTAATCGCAGCAATTAAAAGCACTTTGGAAGAAAAGGGAACAGTACTAAGTACAATGAAGTACAACAAAGTAATACTGCAGTCAACATGACTACCTCACACAGTACTGTCAGTTAAGTAACTTGGCTGTAGCCAAAAACAATTGCCTACTGGCCGTATCCTTCAGGTGTCTACCAACTTCTACTGATTCAGAATGAAGGAGCAGAATGGCCAACTTGTAGCTGATCACTCCCTGTTGGAACCAGGATCTCTACCGTAGTTTGCCTCGCAAGATTTGGGGAAGCATTAATGGTGTCAGCAATTGTATCTGTGCCATATCATGTGAAAGCAGGGTCAAGGATACCCATATGAAAGTTTGAAGGGAGAGGGGGCTGGACCTGGTGGTATGGAGTATTTTTGTATTTTAGAAAATGAATGATGACTTGTAAATAGCCACAAGAAAGTTCCAGTTCTGAATCTTAAAAACATATGTAATACTGACTTTTAAATAATTTTCTTGAAAGAGAAACACTTGACTATACCATGATTTTTCCTTTCCCTAGGAGTGGGAAACGGGGGGGCCGGGGTTGGGAAGAACTTTAACCGAGGTATGGCCAGGGGTGCAGATTTCATGGCCATTGAGGATGTCAATAAAAATGATGCCACTACTGTTCTGCTGTTTTTCAGATTGGCTGGTTAGAGTGCATGTAGATAGTGGCAGGGTTAAAGTGTATTCTGGAAAAAAGTTGGTGAAGATGAGGTGCTCAGTTGGATTATTTGGAAGGGGTAGGTGGGTAGAAGAAAGAATCATTTCAAAGATGACAATAATAACTCTGCAGAGGCTTTGTGATTGTCAATACAGTGTAAGGTGTAAGGAAAACACATATGGCAAGAAGTGATTGGGAGGAAGGCATTGGTAAGGAGGAATAGCCTATATGGATTTCTTCTTTTCTGAGGGTATGAGTAAGGAAGCATTATTTAAGTGGACGGAACATTTTGGTACATCTGCTGCACCATTTCAGTGTGTTAGATGCTAGAGGTTATATTTGAATGAGTACTGTATTTAGACCGTAAAAGAAGTGGGCTTGACTTTCTCATAGGTGACGTGTGTATTAAGATGGAAGATGTGCAGGCACCAAGGGTTTTTGTTGTACGAACTGATTGTTTCAAATGAGTTAATATTTCAGAGTACTAAGGTGACAAAACGGATGATATCTTCGATTATAGGTAGCTGACACAGAGAGTTAGGGTATTTAGTAACTTATCAACAGTTTGTATGGGGTCAGTGAGACATGGATTTTGTGAGGGCGTGGTTATTGCTAGTCTCCTAGCCTGCCAATCAGGAAATTTAATCAGAAATTGTCAAGTGGCAGGTCGATGTTGTATACTACACTAAAGTGCCAAAGAAACTGGTATAGGCATGCATATTCAAATACAGGGATATGTTAACAGGCAGAATATGGCACTATGATTGGCAGCTACTATATAAGACCACAAGTGTGTGGCGCAGTTGTTAAATTGGTTACTGCTGTTACAATGGCAGGCTATCAAGATTTAAGTGAGTTTGAACGTGATGTTATAGTTGGCGCATGAGTGCAGAATATATGAGGTAGTGATATGGTGGGGACTTTCCCATACAACCATTTCACAAGTGTATCGTGAATATCAGGAATCTGGTAAAACATCAAATCTCTGAAATCACTGTGGCTGGAAAAAAAACCTCCAAAAACGGGACCAATGACAACTGAAGAGAACTGTTCAACATGACCAAAGTGCAAGCCTTCTGTAAATTGCTGCAGATTTCATTGCTGGGCCATCAACAAGTGTCAGCATGTGAACCATTCAACGAAACATCATTGATATGTGCTTTTGGAGCTGGACACCCACGTGTGTATCCTTGATGACTGCATGACAGAAAGCTTCATGCTTTGCCCAGGCCCACCTACACTGACATTGGACTGTTAATGACAGTAAACATGTTGTCTGCTCAGATGAATCTGTTTTAAATTGTATCGAGGAGATGGACATGTATGAGTGTGGAGACAACCTCACGAGTCCATGGACCCTGCATGTCAGCAGGGGACTGTCCAAGCTGGTGGAGGCTTTGTAATGGTGTGGGGCGTGTGCAGTTGGGATGATGTTGGACCCATGATATGCCTAGATACGACTCTTTTTTACTGGTGACGTATGTAAGCATCCATTCACGTCTATTGTGCATTCCGATGGACATGGGCAATTCCACATTTGCTACAGAGTGGCTCCAGGGACACTCTCCTGAGATCCAACACTTCTGCTGGCCACAAACCTCCCCAGACGTGAATATTATTTAGCCTTGCAGCGTGCTGTTCAGAAGAGATCTCCACCCCCTCGTACTCTAACGGATTTATGGACAGCCCTGTAGAGTTCATGGTGTCAGTCTCCTCCAGCATTACTTTGGACATTAGTCGAGCCCATGCCACGTCGAGTTGCGGAACTTTTGCGTGCTCGCGGGGGCCCCACACAATATTTGGCAGGTGTACCAGTTTCTTTGGCTCTTCAGTGTATATGTAGAAAGATTATTGATGCGGACTGCTTCAAATTCCTTTGTTAAAGAGGTCCTGCTGGGGACGATGACGTGGGGTGGAACTGGAAATATCTTTAAAGTGATGTAGTCTACGGAAAATGACTGATCCCTCCAGGGATACTAATCGGAAAATAGTGTGTTACCACTCTAGTGTGCGGAGTTACGAATGCAAAATCTCACTGAATCGATCATTGTAAATAAATTGAAAAAAATTGCATGCAAAGTGATGAAATTTTAGTTAAAACGATTCTTTTTTGAAAATAAATTTCAGTTGTATTCAAAGGATAATTTTGTCATTCGAATGATGTGAAATCACGGATAACTCATTACGCTGCATGGTTGCCCACATCTGAAAGCGCACCTGCAAAGAACTCCGAGTGTATTAACATCCTAGAGTTGGCGATCGTGTCAAAACAAGTGATGACGTTTGCTCTGATGTGAGCGTAAACAACTTTCCTGTTGATGTGCAAATGTCAGAGCAATACATATAAGCTATGTTGAATATGACAGTGGATGTCCAGAAGAGTTGTAATCGTATGTTAAGTGAAAGACTGTAATTTTGCCCTTCGTGGTATTGCAACGCTGTTGTAACGAATGAAATCTGTGATTACGATAAAGTATCTAGGATGGCTTGTTTTCTATTGAATGGTTGCAAAACAACTGTAAAGATCCCGTATGTTGAGCAGACAGAGAATTACACTGTTTACCACATTAATATCAAAGTAGGGGACATTGAGTGGAAAGTTCAACACAGATACAACGATTTTGTGGAATTGCATGAAAAGCTTGTTACAGACAACGGGGTAGCGAAGGACATTTTGCCACCGAAGAAAGTAATTGGGAATAGAGACCCAGCTTTTATAGAAAAGAGGAGAGATGGCCTAGAGAAATACTTAACAACAGTTATTCATTTTCTACAGAAAGCAATGCCCAGGGAACTTGCTTTGTTTCTTGATTTTCATCTTTATGACATTTTATTTCTTCTCCAGAACATGGCCTTACAGTTTTTCATTGAAGGAGACACATTACTGCAGAATTCGAGGCATTACACCTTCTCACCTTTACAGGTAAAAAAATAATGCAACACTCCATTTATTTCATTATAAAGCAGAGGTTTACGAAAATATAAATTGCGTATTTTAAATATGGGGAAATACAGACCGAAATTGCATTGTTAAGTGCTGCAGTGCCGAAACCTCTCAGTACTACTGTCTATTAAGTATTGAACCTGTCTATTGCTTGCTATAAATCGAATAGGCCTAACCTCATTGTGATGATTAACATCAAGTATGCTCAAATAGTTCATTGTTGTATGTTCTCGCCAACTTTACTAATAAAAAGGTGGACACCAATTATTTTTGACAAAGACACATTCTTTTTAGCATTACAGTGGCAAAAATTCCGATAATTTTATATGAAACTGTAACCTACGTCCAGGTTTTTCCATTGTTTGTCGTAGCCCACCTATGATACATTACAGGTATCTTTTCATACATGTTCAAAATTTACAAAGTGGAGTTGGATTGGACAGGAGTTATGCACGGGAAATCAGCTGTGGACTTCACACTGCAACAGTCACAATTTGAACCTTTAGCAATTAAAGAACTACAGAAAACTGATGACTGGATGGATGGACTTAGTTTGGAACCCCATTCCTTTAAAAGTAGAGTCCAGTGCTTAATACTGAGCCATCTGACATGGCATTGTTTTTGGAAAAAAAAGCAGCAAATGATGTCACACATATCAGAAGACTACAAACAGCCTTCATTACGCACAAGATTTATTTTCGTGGAACACCTTAACTTTATTCTATTGTGCTTCCAAACATATACACATGAACTCCAGACAACAATACTTAAGTAATAACACTTTACTACTTTTCTTATATGAGATCCATTTTGTTGTGTTAATGCATATGCAGTTGCATCTGGAAAACACACACACACACACACACACACACACACACACACACACACACACACGTGTCTTGATAAGCTGACACATTCACTTAAACTGAGTAAACATTTCTGACATAGATATATTTTTGTTTATGGAAGTTGAGTGTGAGCAAGGCAGTGGCAGAGGAGATGAGTTTGACACCCACACTGTGTGACATCATACTGGAAGGAGAGCAGATTGAATGTGTGAATACTTTTAGTTTTCTGGGTATTGTCATATCAAGTTATGGAAGTGCCTAACTGGAAATTTTAAACAGAGTAGCGAAAGAATCCATCTTCTTTCACCAAGTATGAAACAGAATCTGGGACAAGGGAGTCCCTATAAGAGCTAAATAGACCACATATAAAATCTATCTCCTGCCAATGTCATATAGTCTTAGGCCTGTGTAATAAATAAGAGAGAATAGAGTCAAATACAAGTATGCGAAATGAAGTTCCTTAGATCGGCTTTACGTAAAACCAGTAGAGACGAGTCGGGATTAAGTATGTAGGGAGAGACTTGCACCTGACCGTGACCATGGAGGAAAGACTGAATGCTGTGAGACTGAAGTGTTTAGGTCATGTGAAGCAAAGGCATCTAACTCAAACTCCACGTCAGTATTTGGAGAGGGAGGTACCAGGAAAAAGATCGATTGGGTGGCCTAGGAAGAGGTGGGCAGACAAAGGTCTCAAAAGGAGGGAAGTAATGTGAAATGCAGTGGAGAGATGAAAGCTATTCCAGGACAGAAATCAATGGAGGCTTATTGTTCGCAAAGTTCTTACCTAGGACACTGGACAAAATCCTGGTGATGATGATGACGACAACAACAAACCACATCTCCAGGAGTATAGAAAGAATGGAAAACATGAAAAAAATTACAAAAATTATTAAAAGGTTTTTAACACTGCTGTAAAGCTTTTTTTCCTCCTTCAACCGCTTGATGTATGCTGACAATGCATTATAAAATATGACATTGCGTGGCTCATATGTCATGGGTTTTAGTTGTTCTTGCTTGCTCTGTGTGAGGGGATGCAGTTGTGTGTCGTGTAGTTATGATAGTTGCTGTGAGTTTGTAGATCATCAAGTTGAAATCTGATCATCAATACATATTTGTTTACATATAGAAATATCTGGTGTGCCCTTGTAGAGCTGTGTGACATGACTCGAATAGCACTATTGTGTTATGTATAAATTTTGTTGAAGCAACTATTAGTTTTATCCCAGAATACTATTGTATACTGTACGGTGGACTGGAAGTACTCAAACTGTACAGCTTTGCATATCATGAAATGATTGCCATGGCAAAATCTGCTGAATTGGGTATCCGGAAAAGTTTCATTACTTGGTCTTAAAATTTCTAATTTGATCCCTAACAGTTTTGTAGATTGTACGTTTCTTGTTTCTGTGCCCCCAACACCCCATCACCAGTTTAAGATGTTGATATTAATTCATTTTCCATAGAATAGCCTACAATTTTTTCCCTTGCATTTTCAACTTGTTACTAGTGTGCTGTGAATGTATGGACGTGAACAGTAAATATAAACATCAAAGATTCCTTTGCACTGCTCACTATAATCCTGGTCATCTGTGAAGTGCATGATCATAGCTGCCATGTCTGAAGTCTGTAGGTAATTTATGTATTGGGATACATGAGGGGACCTACCACACTACCTTTTGGTGCACCTACTTTGGCTTCCTGTATTTCAGATGCCGGTGCCTTTAAATTAAATCAGTTGATGTCAGTCCACGATACATGCTTTTGTGGCTATGATTTGAACCACATTATTTTTCTACCCATCAAATACTTCCACTTTGTCTAAAAGAATTGTTACTAACAGAATCAAAAACTTAGAAAGATATAAGATGATCCCTACAGTACTTTTGTTATATTCTGGGTTTCAAATTATTAAATCTGTATAGGACACAATTACTGTCTCTGTGCTTGTACTTGTTTGAAAACCATGTTTTCTACTATTGAGTAATTTGTGGCTGTTTATGTTTTGGTGACTTCCTTTTTCATTAATCTCTTACAGAAGACTTCAAAGCATGCTGAGAAGAGTCAGTAGTTTTCAGCCGAGTACCTGTTGGTGCTCTTGAATTATACTATAACTTTTGAAATATGTACTCTCTGAGAAAACAGTACATCAGTAAACTGTAGATTAACAATGTGTACCAAAGGTTTTTGTGACCTGTAAAGCAAATTTGGTTCTAAGTGACAGCAGTACTAGTTTTAAGCCTGGTGACATTTTACATTTGGACATGTGCTGCTTCCTGTACACTACCTGGAATTATCCCCAAACTACAAACTGGTCTTGAATTAATCTATGCTATCAACATACCCAATGTGGCCTATTATAATTAGCAGGTTGTCTCCATTCTGACCCTCACAGTAATAAAGATGACATCTATGATGGTTTTTGTGCAGCCTCATGTAAATGTAGTGTTCAAATGTGATTTCCATTCAGTGCTAAGTTTCTTGGCAGTTTTTTATCTGTGAAACATGGTGATACTTCGAAAATCTGCTCCAATCAACAAATTTTGTAGGTGGTTTTTGCCTATTTAATCTTGAACTATACTTCACACCAAGTAAAGTAAACCTGAAGATTGTCTTGAACACAATAGTTCTTTATAGTGTGTTGGACTATTGAAGTGGGTGTACCCTTGTTATCCTCTATAATGAGAAGCTGCTTACATAGACAGTGAAAATGGAAATACTGTTTAACTTTGTGAAGGATAGGCATCATTGTATCCTGCCACACATGTAATCACTTGGAAGGGGCATTGATCACTGTTGCTAACCACACGTTTTTCTCAGTTTACTACTCAGGGGCGGTAGTTCTCTCAACTAATCAATTAACTGTTGACTAAAGTTTCACTAGATTGCATGAGAATCACTGTGCAGTACTTTTGCCATGTGTTTACAACACAAGCAGATATTTCATGTATTATCTGTGTTGTTCATGGAAGTGTCATGCATTTCTCTCTATAGCTCTTCTTCATACAGCTGTTGTTGAAAGTATTTGTTTATATTTATGTGTTGACCTTCCATAAATCTACACATGACATTACTTTTTATTCAAATAGAATTTCTGTGCATCACAGGTGATTTCTGACACCAACCATTACCCTTCTTCTCCATCTAGAATGCCTTGCCGAAAAGAATAACAGAGGAAGAATGTTATCAAATATTATTTGATGAAATTCTTTCTAGTAACAACAGTGTTGACAGTGATAAAAGTAATGACAAAGACACAACATTCACCTTTGCGTCAATCCATATGAAGTGGTGCAGTGATGGTTGCTTGAACATTTTCAATAGTGTAATTTTTTATATGTGATTGCCCTATATTTGAGAAGTTCAAAACAGTTTTATAAAATAATTTATCTTGCACCTTTACTGGATGGCGGCCATTTTTATTTGTAGGCGCATAACAATTTTTCAGTCTGGAGACATTGGTGAAAATTTGAATACCTCTGCTCTGGGTTAAGTTACAACATTGCAATTGACATGATTGTTTTTAGAAAAGCGCCCTCTACAACACAGTCTGCTATGCAAAATACCCTAAATTCATAAATAACCAGTCAAAATGAACTCCGAAGTTTGGTATCCAAATCTCTAAAAATCCACTTTTTAGGCCAAAAAATAACAAACAAGGAGTGATTTATGGCAGTCTATTTTTTCCCTATAGTTAGATATCATACACTACTAGCCTCATATAGAGCAAGAACACTTACAAATGTTTCCTTAATTTTTTGTGAATTTATGAAATTTGAAACTTTTCATTTTTTCTAAAGTTTGGGGTTAGTTATGTCATGTGGGACTGAAAAATATGATTTTTGCACAGTTTTTACACCTATATGACAGCAACATACTGTAAAAATTTCAACATTGATATCTGACTGTGAACAAAAATATGAATCTTTGGAAGTGAGGAGATAATGCACATTACTCTAGAACTGACCTTATGGCTGTTGCATATTCATGTGAGATATTGGCAACATTACTGAAATTAACATTTATATTATTTTGAAATACTCAAAATAAATATTTTCAATTAACATTCTTCGAGATGCGACTGTTCCTAAACCTGGTGGTGAATGTTAAGAACACATTTCTTCAGACAGCCTCTGTCATAAATAATAAGACCTCCAGTTGCTGTGGCAAGTTCAAGCACTGAAAGTTTCCTTAAAACATTTTTTATTGGTATCCAAACTTTGTCACTAGTGGATTTCTTGAATGATGTTCTTGGGGCAGCAGGGTAGTAAAAATGCACAAAAACATCATTGTTTTCAAAATATATTCTTTCAACCTCTGCAAACCACCTCTGTGCTTCATACACACATGCCACTATGTCATTCAACGTTAAAGACAGAAATGTAATTTTACTGACACAATGATTCTAATAAATTTCGGTTTCTGATGTTACGTAGCATCAAACTAAGTTTTCTGCAATGCCAAGGAATTTGGGGAAACACCATGTTCCTTTTATTGCTTTACAGTTTTCAAGTGTTTTGAAGTGGTGTTATCATATAGAGAATCACTTCTTCTTTCTTGAACAGAAATTTTATAATTTTTATTCAGTAGATGGGTAAAAGTGTCTGGAATGAGGATTTGCTGGTGGGTCAGTCATGGCCTGTTACCTTGTATGGTGAGTCATCTTCAGATGTAGAAGTAACTTTGGGTATACAACATGAAGTGTGTTGGGACTTTTTCTGTTCATGTTGTATATCAGTGACTTTGCTGACAGTATTAATAGTAATCTCAGACAATTTGCAGATGATGCAGTTATCTGTAATGAAGTACGGTCTGAAAGAAGCTGCATAAATGTTCAGTTAGAAGTTGATAATATTTCAAAGTGGTGGAAAGATTGACAACATGCTTTAAATATTCAGAAATGTAAAATTGTGCACCTCACAAAATGAATGAAAAAAAAAAAACAACCATGATATCCTATGACATAATATCAATGTGTCGTAGTTGGAATTGGCCAACTCATACCTGGGTGTAATACTCTGTAGGAATATGAACTGGAATGATCAAATAGGCTCAGGCATGGTAAAAGCATTTGTATGATATAACCTAGAATGTTACTTAAGTGTGTAGGACCCATACCAAATAGGACCAACAGGAGATACTGAACGTATACAGAGAAGGCCAGTATGTAAGGTCACAGGTTTGCTTGATCAATGGGAGAGAGTTACAGAGAAGCTGAAGAAAGTGAACTGGCAGACTCTTGAGACATAAATAATCGTGAGAAAGCCTATGTACAAAGTATCAAGAACCTGCTTTAAATAATGACTCTAGGAATATACTGCAACCTGCACTTATTGCTTCCATAGGGGTCTTGAAGCCAAGGTTAGGTTAATTACAGCATGCACAAATGCATTTGAACAATAATTCTTTGTTCAGTCCATACATGAATGGAAGAGACACTCGCAACTGGTACAATGGGACATACCCTCTATCATGCACTTCACATTGGTTTGCAGAGTATAGATGTAGATTTAGAAGTGATTCCAATACATGTGATTGTGTCTGGTCACAGACCATTTCTTCATGCATGGGGATGGTCTGTTTGACTGATACAGGCAGCGCTTCAAACAAAAGAATGACATAAGCCATTGTGCCAAATTATGAGTTTTGAAAAGGTATAAAACATTACTAATGTAAAGACTTGAGAGTTCTACCAGCTCAAAACTAGGGAATCCACTGGGAAATAAAAGTTTCCCATTCACCTGCCTGTGCTCAAACAATTCCTTTTCACACATTAGTTTTCCTATATTTTTTAAAATTTTAACAATTTTGTATTCTATTTCAGGGGTTATTGTCATTTCTTTCATAGCCATATGATTGATGTGTTTTTGAACTTAAGCTTTCTGCTCCGGTGAATTGAATACTTCCTGTTGGTATTCTTTTTCTCTATCTTTAGTGATTGATATATCAGAACTGCTGTCAAACCTCTTCCTTTCTGTATGTTTCAGTAAGAGTTTTTTTTGGCATTCCATATTACATGCTTTATATTGCTACTTTTACTGTTTGTCAATCGTTGCTATATTAGTGAGTATATAAAACAATTATGTTTTAATTTACAAGTATATCTGTACTCCACAAATAATCATATTGTATTCGACAGATGGTACTTTGCGTAATACTAAAATTTCCTTTCTTCCATGTTCTAGTCACAAGTGGTGTGTTTCAAGAATGACTATCAGAATGTCTATCAGCTCAAATTTTTCCAGTTTTAGTGTTTCGTATTTTCACTAGATAAGTGTAGGATAGTTGGAACACGTGAGGCAATACTGACCCTACGACTTATCTTAGAAAGGAGATTAAGGAAAGGAAAACCTACATTTCTAGCATTTGTAGACTTAGAGGAAGCTTTGGCAATGTTGATGGAATACTCTCTTTCAAATTCTGAAAGTGGCAGGGGTAAAATACAGGGAGCGAAAGGCTATTTACAATTTGTACAGAAACCAGATGGCAGTTATAAGAGTCGAGGGGCATGAAAGGGAATCAGTGGTTGGGAAGGGAGTGAGACTGGGTTGTAGCCTCTCCCCGGTGCTATTTAATTTGTATATTGAGCAAGCAGTAAAGGAAACAAAAGAAATTTTGGAGTAGGCATTAAAATCCATGGAGAAGAAATAAAAACTTGGAGGTTTGCTGATGACATTGTAATTCTGTCAGAGACAGCAAAGGACGTGCAAGAGCAGCTGAATGGAATGGACAGTGTCTTGAAAGGAGGGTATAAGATGAACATCAACAAAAGCAAAACAAGGATAATGGAATGTAGTCGAATTAAGTTGGGTGATGCTGACGGAATTAGATTAGAAAATGAGACACTTAAAGTAGTAAAGGAGTTTTGCTATTTGTGGAGCAAAATAACTGATGATGGTTGAAGTAGAGAGGATATAGAATGTAGACTGCCAATGGCAAGGAAATTGTTTCTGAAGAAGAGAAATTTGTTAACATTGAGTATTGATTTAAGTGTCAGGAGGTCGTTTCTGAAAGTATTTGTATGGAGTGTAGCCATGCATGGAAGTGAAACATGGACGATAAATAGTTTAGACAAGAAGAGAATAGAAGCTTTTGAAATGTGGTGCTACAGAAGAATGCTGAAGATTAGATGGGTAGATCACATAACTAATGAGGATTTACTGAATATAATTGGGGAGAAGAGGAGTTTGTGGCACAACTTGACTAGAAGAAGGGATTGGTTGGTAGGACATGTTCTGAGGCATCACCAATTTAGTACTGGAGGGCAGCGTGGAGGGTAAAAAACGTTGAGCTAGACCAAGAGATGAATACACTCAGCAGATTCAGAAGGATGTAGGCTGCAGTAGGTACTGGGAGATGAATAAGCTTGCACTACTGGGAGATGAAGAAGCTTGCACAGGATAGAGTAGCGTGGAGAGCTGCATCGAACCAGTCTCAGGACTGAAGACCATAACAACAACATGTGTAGGATGACATAATATATTAGTCGGAACATATGCTCTTGAAATTTCAGCAGTGAACCATATGGCCTTGTAGCATTTGCTCCAAGAATTGAATGAGAGTTTCCATGATACTCGTGCTTATTTGTTGAACCCAACACAAAACACATCTCCTGTATATTCTCTATTAATGCTACCTGGTAAGAGCCCCAGGCTGATGAGAAATACATAGCAAGTTGGTTGAATGAGGTTTTGCAAGCCACGTTTTCTTGGGATTCTTCTAATAGTTTTCAGTTTGGTGCCTGCCTTTCATATTGCTTGGTTTGTATATAATAGCGCAAGCTTCCTGGCCAGTGTCAAGATTATTAAAATTCTTGTGTGTGTTGTAACATGTCTTTGTATAAAATAGAAAATATTTTAAAAACAAAGATTCCAAGACTTACCAAGCGGGAAAGCGCCTGTAGACAGGCACAATAAATAAAACACACAAACACACACACAGAATTTCTAGCTTTCACAACCGACAGTCGCTTCTTCAGGAAAGAGGGAGGGAGAGGGAAAGACGAAAGGATGTGGGTTTTAAGGGAGAGGGTAAGGAGTCATTCCAATCCCGGGAGCGGAAAGACTTACCTTAGGGGGAAAAAAGGACAGGTGTACACTCGCACACACACACATATCCATCCGCACATAACGAGAAGAGAGGATATATTGAAGGGCAAGCTCCCATCTCCAGAGTTCGGATAGGTTGGTGTTGGTGGGAAGTATCCAGATAACCCAGACGGTGTAACACTGTGCCAAGATGTGCTGGCCGTGCACCAAGGCATGTTTAGCCACAGGGTGATCCTCATTACCAACAAACACTGTCTGCCTGTGTCCATTCATGCGAATGGACAGTTTGTTGCTGGTCATTCCCACATAGAAAGCGTCACAGTGTAGGCAGGTCAGTTGGTAAATCACCTTCCGGCTTACAGGACTGGAGTAGGTAGTGGTGGGAGGGTGCATAGGACAGGTTTTACACCGGGGACGGTTACAAGGGTAGGAGCCAGAGGGTAGGGAAGGTGGTTTGGGGATTTCATAGGGATGAACCAAGAGGTTACGAAAGTTAGGTGGACGGCGGAAAGACACTCTTGGTGGAGTGGGGAGGATTTCATGAAGGATGGATCTCATTTCGGGGCTGTTCATGGACTGTCTGGCTTGTTGATTATTGACACCGGTCTGCAAATCAACACTTTGCTTCTGGTGAAATACTTTTTCCCTGGTGTAAGCAGAAATGCTCTGACAGTTCCTATATAGCTGTTTGTTTAGGCTGCCGTGTCTGTGCCCAGTGAGGCTTCATCCCTACACTGCTGACTAAGATAGTTGCCAGCCAGTAACTGAAAGCTTACAGCTGTCCTCTCTATCAGTTTTGTCAGGCTGCTTATTAATGCCAGTTTCCTGATTTGCAGACAGGTGCCAATCATCAACAAGCCAGATTGTCTGTGAATAGCCCCGTTCCTACCCTCTCCCTCTTATCATGATTAGCCTGTCATAGTCAAGGGCCAATAAAGTTCCAGAAATATGACATACTGACATTGATAGTTTGCAATAAATAAGGGCAACTTTTCTTCAGTAAAACCAGTCTTGCCATGACGTGAAGGCCATTGCAAATATGGCTGAAATATCAGTTTTGTAGTTTAAATATTTTAAAGTGTATTAAATTTTATACAATGATGTTGTCCTGAAAATCTTCATGGACCTTCTAATGTAATATATCAAGTCATATGCATGTACTGTAAACAGTATCCATCTTATAAGACTTACTGGGGTTATTTCTGAGGCTATTTTAGCATTTTAAGAGGAAGAAGTATCATTGAAAGATTTATTGATGGTCAACACGTGCTCCATTGACAAATTTCGCAAAAGAAGCAGTTGATGTATAATAATATGAATGTTACATAAAGTCTGACTTTACCACATGTTCAGTGCAGTACTTTGATAAACGTAAATGAGCATTATAAAATGATTTTCTGTTGGGTACGATGCATGACTACAATAACCTAAGAATTATTATACAGGATGGTCCATTGATTGTGACCAGGCCAAATATCTCATGAAATAAGTGTCAAACGAAAAAACTACAAAGAACTAAACTTGTCTAGCTTGAAGAGGGAAACCAGATGGTGCTATGGTTGGTCCGCTCGATACACTGCCATAGGTCAAACAGATTTCAACTATGTTTTTTAAATAGGAACTCCCATTTTTTTATTACATATTCGTGTAGTACTTAAAGAAATATGAATGTTTAAGTTGGACCACTTTTTTCACTTTGTGTTAGATGGCGCTGTAATAGGCACAAACATATGGCTCACAATTTTAGGCGAACAGTTGGTAACAGGTAGGTTTTTTAAATTAAAATACAGAACATAGGTAAGTTTGAACATTTCATTTTGGTTTTTCCATTGTGATACATGTACCTTTGTGAACTTATCATTTCTGAGAATGCATGCTGTTACAACGTGATTACCTGTAAATACCACATTAATGCAATAAATCCTCCAACCTCAACGCATTTGGCAATACGTGTAACGACATTACTCTCAACAGCAAGTGGTTCACCCTCCACAGTGTTCGCACATGCATTGACAATGCGCTGATGCGTGTTGTTGGGCATTGTTGGTGGCTCATGATAGCAAATATCTGTCAAATTTTCCCACAGAAAGAAATCCGGGGACGTCAGATCCGGTGAACGTGCGGGCCATGGTATCGTGCTTTGACGACCAATCCACCTGTCATGAAATACGATATTCAATACTGCTTCAACCGCATGTGAGCTATCTGCCGGACATGCATCATGTTGGAAGTACATCACCATTCTGTCATGCAGTGAAACATCTTGTAGTAACATCGGTAGAACATTACATAGGGAATCAGCATACATTGCACCATTTGGATTCCCATCGATAAAATGGGGGCAAATTATCCTTCCTCCCATAATGGTGCACCATACATTAACGCACCAAAGTTGCTGATGTTCCACTTGTCGCAGCCATCGTGGATTTTCCGTTGCCCAATAGTGCATATTATGCTGATTTACGTTACTGCTGTTGGTGAATAACACTTCGTCACTAAATGGAAAACGTGCAAAAAATCTGTCATCATCCCGTAATTTCTCTTGTGCCCAGTGGCAGAACTGCACATGACGTTCAAGGTCGTCGTGATGCAATTCCTGGTGCATAGAAATATGGTACGGGTGCAATCGATGTTGATGTAGCATTCTCAACACCGACGTTTTTGAGATTCCCAAATCTCACGCAATTTGTCTGCTACTGATGTGCAGATTAGCCGCGACAGCAGCTAAAACGCATTCTTGGGCATCATCATTTGTTGCATGTCGTGGTTGATATTTCACATGTGGTTGATCACTTCCTGTTTCCTTAAATAACGTAACTATCTGGCGAACGGTCCGGACACTTGGATGATGTCGTCCAGGATACCGAGCAGCATACATAGTACACGCCCATTGGGCATTTTGATCACAATAGCCACACATCAACACGATATCAACCTTTTCCGCAATTGGTAAACGGTCCATTTTAACACGGGTAATGTATCACGCAGCAAATACCGTCTGCACTGGCGGAATATTACGTGATACCACGTACTTATACGTTTGTGACTATTACAGTGCCATCTATCACAAAGCAAAAAAAAGTGGTCCAACTAAAACATTCATATTTCTTTATGTATTACACGAATATGTAATAAAAAATGGGGGTTTCTGTTTTTTTAAAAATGCATTTGATATCCGTTTGACCTATGGCAGCGCCATCTAATGGGCCAACCATAGTGCCATCTGGTTTCCCCCTTCAAGCTAGATGAGTTTTGTTCTTTGCTGGTTTTTCGTTTGATGCTTATTTTGTGAGATATTTGGCCTGGTCACTACCAATGGACCACCCTGTATAATTATTATATGCACCTCAATGTATTGTACACTTGTACATTTGTTATTTCCTCTTAAATGAAAATATGTTTCAAGTTTTTTGGCTTATTCCACATCCATGAATACTATTTCATTTAAGATCTGTGGAACAGATTTTAGCATACATAAGTATACACTGATAAGCCACGACATGATGACCACTCCCCACCGTGATGTTGGATGCCACCTGGGGTCATTGTTGGCATGTGATGCTATTAGTGGAGATATAGGCTGCAAATAGGGAAACCCATTGAGATAAGTGGGTAGATTATTATTAAACAGAGCCTGTAAACGAGTATGGTGAAGCTAGTCAAATGTTTACAAGCTAATGTGGAAAGAGGTAGAAGCACAGTGAAACTACCACTAGGTGCTAACTGGTTGGACATCTACGACTCTTCACTGAATGTGGGGTTCCAGGCTTGTGTGCTCTGTAAAGTAGGATAGGTGATGATCTGTGGCATTCTACCAAATGAGCACAATGCTGGTGCATGAACAAATGTTTTCAGATCACACTATTCATCTTACATTGTTGAACATGGAGCTCCACAGCAGACCATCACTACATGTTCTCATGTTGACCCAACGACATAGTCAGTCAGGATTGCAGTGGGCACAGGACCATGAGGTTTTGAATGTTGATCAATAAAAATGTGTTGACTCTTTGAATGAATCACATTTTTGCTACACTAGGCTGATGGTCATTTCCACAACTAGGTGAATGGCAGCTCAAAACGTGCAGCGCACCATGGACGCGGGCTGGTGGGAGCAGTATTGTGGTATGGGAGACATTCTCCTGAGCTTGCATAGGACCTGTGTGTTAGTAATCCGAGACAGGCTGACAGCTGCGAACCAGCTGCATCTCTTCGTGCTTGATGTCTTCCCCAATGGCGATGTCATATTTCAGCCATATAATTGTCCATGTTTGAGGAGCATTATAGTGAACTCATGTTGATGTTTTGGTGACCAAATTCACCAGATGTAAATCTTATGGAACTCACGCGGATCACTATCGGGCGCCACCACTACGGACGCAAATTAGCGGCCCGTTATCACACGTATTACCTGACCTGTCTGTAGACAACTAATGCCAAAACCCCCACAAACCTACCAATAAACTGTTGGATCCCTGATATACAGGATCAGTGATGCATTTTGTTCCAAAGATGGACAAACAAGTTATTAAGTAGATGTCATAATGTTTTGGCTCGTTGGTGTATGTATTTTCTCAACTGCCTTTGCCCACAGTCTGTGTTTTCAGCCAACACTATGTAACTGTCAATACAGTGGCATAACATTGTAAAAGTTATCCACAGATGAATAAAATTACTGCTACCTGTTATATCTTTACTTATAAGTGACATGGGAAAATTGTCACGAGCTACAGTGATGGTTGTAAGTGTGAGCTTAACTGCGTCCTTGTCATAATTTTGATTTATTATTATTGTTGTTATTGTCAAGGATATATTGTCATTAGAGATTTCACATCTGTTCAACTTTTTAAAATATTCAGTATAAGTGTCTCAAGTAAATATTTAAAAAAAAAAAGTTTCACTTGGCTGTATGATTTAAGACATTAGTTACTATCAATTTCAATACTGTGACCACTAATGTATCTGCGCTTTTGACAGCTCTTTGCCATCAGCGAAAGACTAAAGCAACCAAGACCCGCACCAGAGCTGTTGGATAGGCGTCTGGATTTCAGCCATGTGCTAGATTTCTGCAGCCAGTTGACAAGCATTAAAGTACTTGGATCACGTGCAGCTGTTGGAACAAGCAACATAGTGCCCAGTAGCCTGCCTTTTGAGCTGTCTGTTTTCCGTTCATTAGAATCTCTTGAACTGGCAGAGGTATGTTTTTTATTATTATTTGTAAGTATTTTTATTTCAGATAACAGGAAATTGCCTGATGCTTGCCATTTGGAATTGACATGTTTATGCCTTCATGGTAAAAAAAAGTCATCTTGATAACCATCAAAAGTGGTGTTTATGATGTTCATCACAGAAAGTTGCCTGTGCATGTAATTTTGTGTACCCTCTATGTAAATCTTATATTTTTTGATTCATTTGTTCAGTCATTCTTTCAGTCGCACTCTGTCTTCCACACTTCCCAGCATGAAGATAATCTTCAGGAATGCAGAATGATTATAATAATACATCATTCAGAGGGGCATCACTTTCTTTATGCTAAACTAACTACTATCCTGTTTGTTTATGGGATACTATTAAATGTTACAGTTTATTTTTATTTAAAATGCTTCAGACAATTTTCAAAATCACAAAAAAGGGTGACACTTTCAGAAGAGCTGCAGTTTTTCCAGTTATGAGTATTAGCTGCTGCATGCTGCACATTTATGAAAGGATGTGTGTTATTGCCCAAGGGGATTAATTACTTCTGTACTGATACATACTGGGGTTATTTTATTGTGACACTAACTGCATCACTAATAAGGTTCTTTAATTCCGGGATAAGGTAATGAGAACTCATTACTGGAGTGTGTAAATAAAATATTATTTTAATTATTTGTAAGTTTTTGAATATTTCCAGAAAACATAAAATCTAAACATTTATTGGAGAATTCATATCAGTTGTCAGTACTGCAACACTTGTAAAACCATCGTGATAAGAGTTGTCAGCTTCACTTTAACATGTGACACAAAATGATCACTCGTCTGACAGCAGTGGTATGAGTCATGTAATCGCCTAATATCACTTTGGAAAATTTCAAATCTGCCCAGTGGATTGAAAAATATACACCAGTAACAGTCAAGGCACCATATCCAGCTTGTTCTCTGCAACTTCCACAGAAATCCCTTCAGAGACAAAACTTGATAACAGTTCAAAGCTAGATAACTCAATAAATACGCCAAAATCAAAACAATCAAAGTTTAAACATAATCAAATACAGTTTATTCACACCATTTAATGCTGACCAGTTCCATCTCTTCTCCTATCAACACGTCCAGGTAGCTAATAGCCTCATTATGTATTACAAGGCCTCCACCAACTGACTACATCTGTGCACACTGTCACAATACCCATTAAAAAAAAAAAAAAAGAAGAAGAAGAAGATACTACACATGATCACAAACTTACAAATGCTTGTAAACTTTTCATATATGAAGAATAACATTGTTAATTACTAAAAATTACTAATTTCTGGCTTCAGAAACTTGTAATAATTTTACATCACCTCGATCGCAGAGACTAACTCATGTCGTACATGTGTAATGGCTGACTGACGGATTCCCAGACTTCATGAGCTCCAAACAAGTCATAAACTGTTTAAACATTGAGACACTTTAGCCAGTCAGCTAGGAGATCCAGAATGGTTGCCTTTTGACATGGAAATGAACATTCTCATTGGCCCTCTGTGTTCTCCCTCTAATACCACTACTGCGGCAAATGCTGTCTCCTGGCAGTAATTCTTGCATTATTTAGTCCCACTTAATAAAGAATGCCTAGCATCAACAAAACGTTTACTACTTTTAAGCAGATGTAGAGCAAAAACAGCAAAAAATCATGCCAACTCAGTTAACAGCTTAGGGAAGGCCTACGTATTAATTCCTGCGTGCAAATGAAAGTAGCGCCCACAGTGTGTGGATCTCCTGGAAACTTTACCAGACTCTGGCTCTTGACCCACTAATAAATAAGACCACATCCCTGTATATGGCTGTCTACTGGTTGGATTCAAATGAATGTAAAATCCTTGCCCCATTTGAAATCCTTTTTGGATTCACGTTCTGGCCAAGGATTTGCTATACTATTCTCATTGATTACTTGAGCAGCATAAATACTTCATTTTTTTCTGTATTTCCCATCAGATTATACTCCGACATAGTACTGACCAAAGTTATGAAAAAATATACTAGAATTTTTGTCTGTAGATCAGTATAATTTTAGAGACTTGCATGTACCATACATAACGGACTAAGATTTAATTTTTGAAGAATTTTTCAGAATGATTCAGTTGTAGTTCATTATTTATCTAAACACGTAGGCTTTTCATACATGGGCCTATCTTTTCAACTACTCAGCAGTTACTGAAATAGACTTATAGTCCATGTACATATTGCCAATATCTTCAAACAACTTAGTCCAAGTTTCCTGAATTGAAACTGTCAAAAAATTATCTCCATGCAAAACAGCAGCTACATAAAAAAGGTTGTACTATTTACTAGCATTTATAGCATGGCAGAGGGAAAATAGGAAAGGGTTAAGGAAGTGAAAATTGAAAAAGATTAAATAAGAAAGTTGCGTACTTGAATTGAATTGAATTGAATTTTATTTGATCCTGTAAGATTACATTGTGTACAGTAAATGTATGTGTAATATAGGACATGTCAAAGTATTACCGTTCATTATCACTTATTTTTCTACACCTTTAGCTTACATTTTTACATCATTGGTAATGAATAACAATATATACAAATTTAATGGCATAAGTATTCTGCAACACTGCAAAACTCTTTTTCAATGAGATAGTCTTTAAATTTCTTTGGAAAGTCATTGTGAAGTACACTATCTTGCAGGTTTTTAGGCAGACTTCTTAGTAGTCTGACATCAGAGTGCTGGGGTCCTTTTTCTAGCATTGCCAGTCAGTGGGGTATGCTCTGTACTTCATTCTTCCTTCTTGTATTGTGGGTGTGTACATTAGCATTTGTAATCCAGCCGTCACTACCTTTTGTGATGTACATTATTGTTTTGTATATATACAACGATGAAAAAGTTAAGATACCTAAATTCTTGAAACAGTTTCTGCACATTTCAGAGGTCTTTCCTCTTAAAATGGTCCTAATTGCTTTTTTTTGTAATGTGAACACTCGTTTTGTCTCTTTTTTTTGTTTGAGTTTCCCCACACAGTCACTCCATACTGTAAGTATGGTTCGAAAAGTCCATGATGCACTGTACGCAGAAGGTTCTTGTCTGAATACTGTGATAGCTGCATCATTAAGAATATGACAGAGCTCAGTTTCTTACAGACATTATTAATATGTTTTTTTTTTTCCATTTCAGTTCATTATCCACAAGAATACCTAAGAATCTAGCAGATTCTATTTCTTCCAGTTTTGTTCCACCAACCTCTAAGTCCATGTCTGCAGCCTTTTCCTTGTTTTTAAACACTGCATACATAGTCTTTTTTAGATTTATAACCAGTTCATTTTCCAACAGCCTTTGAGCTGTGACATTTGCAGATATGTATGCTCTTCTCTCAAGCTGTTCCATATTTTGGTCACATTTAATTGTCATGTCCTCAGCATACAATTTTTTTTTTCTTCCTCCTTAACACCTATATCATTAGCAAACACATTAAATAACAATGTCCCCATTACCGAACCCTGCGGCACTTCATATTTGATGGGTTTGGTTTCTGATTGGTATGAGTTTCCTAATGATATATACTGCTTGCGGTTTCACAAGTATGGTTTTATCCATTCACCTGGTTGCCCTCGGATGCCATAGTTGCTTAATTTTTGTAACAGCATTTCATGGTCAATGGTGTCAAATGTCTTTGAAAGATCCAGAAACAACCTTTTTCTCATCTAAGGACTGGAAAAAGTATTCTGTTAGACTGGCAATTGCTGATTCTGTAGATTTGCCCTTCTGAAACTGTGTTGTGACGGTATGAGAATCTTATGTTTGTCCAAATATTTAATTAATCTATGATGATGTAAATAAAATAGAAAGAAACTTCCACATGGGAAAAATATATTAAAAACAAAGATTCCAAGACTTACCAAGCGGGAAAGTGCCGGCAGACAGGCACATGAACAAAACACACAAACACACACACAGAATTACGAGCTTTCGCAACTGGCAGTTGCTTCGTCAGGAAAGAGGGAAGGAGAGGGAAAAATGAAAGGATGTGGGTTTTAAGGGAGAGGGTAAGGAGTCATTCCAATCCCGGGAGCGGAAAGACTTCCCTTAGGGGAAAAAAAGGACAGGTGTACACTCGCACACACACACACACATATCCATCCGCACATACACAGACACAAGCAGACATATTTAAAGGCAAAGAGTAAGGGCAGAGATGTCAGTCGAGGCGGAAGTACAGAGGCAAAGAAGTTGTTGAAAGACAGGTGAGGTATGAGCGGCGGCAACTTGAAATTAGCGGAGGTTGAGGCCTGGCGGATATCGAGAAGAGAGGATATACTGAAGGGCGAGTTCCATCCAGATAACTCGGACGGTGTAACACTGTGCCAAGATGTGCTGGCTGTGCATCAAGGCATGTTTAGCCACAGGGTGATCCTCATTACCAACAAACACTGTCTGCCTGTGTCCATTCATGTGAATGGACAGTTTGTTGCTGGTCATTCCCACATAGAAAGCATCACAGTGCAGGCAGGTCAGTTGGTAAATCACGTGGGTGCTTTCACATGTGGCTCTCCCTTTGATCGTGTACAACTTCCGGGTTACAGGACTGAAGTTGCCTTTCCGGAGGTGGGAACTCACTCACCCTCCACAACCTTTCCAACAAACCTCAACCTCCTCTCATTGCACACAGACCCAGTCTCTCCCATCTACTCAATCTCCCACTTCCAGCTCCACTCCCCCCAACACCTCAAAATTCTAGTCAACACAATCTGGAACCACAACACCCCAATTCAGTAGTTAACCTTTCCTCCAAACCCCTCTCCCAATCCGAAACCTCTGTCCTATCCAAAGGCCTCACCTTCAGCCCCACTCCCAGGTTCAACCAAACTGCCCTTGTCAAGGATTTACTGTCCTACTCTCGTAGTCTCTGCTGGAAATATCACTTTGCCACGAAGAAAAACAATCCTGATCCCACTCCTAATGATCCAACTCCCCAAGACACTATCCAAATTGAACCCTGCCTGCAACAGTTCCGTCCTCCATCACAGCGGGACCCACCTCCTCTTCCTCAAAATCACCCTCTCCAAACCTTCCAGGAATTTCTCACTTCCAGCCTTGCCTCTCAATCTTTCTTGAAAAACCTTAATCCTACTCCCAACATCACCACAGCCGAATCCCAGGCTATCCGTGATCTGAAAGCTGACCGATCCATCATCATTCTTCCGGCTGACAAGGGTTCCACGACCGTGGTACTTGATCGTCGGGAGTATGTGGCTGAGGGACTGCGTCAGCTTTCAGACAACTCTACATACAAAGTTTGCCGAGGTAATCCCATTCCTGATGTCCAGGCGGAGCTTCAAGGAATCCTCAGAACCTTAGGCCCCCTACAAAACCTTTCACCTGACTCCATCAAACTCCTCACCCCACCGACACCTCGCACTCCTACCTTCTACCTACTTCCTAAAATTCACAAACCCAAACATCCTGGCCGCCCCATTGTAGCTGGTTACCAAGCCCCCACAGAACGTATCTCTGCCTACGTAGATCAACACCTTCAACCCATTACATGCAGTCTCCCATCCTTCATCAAAGACACCAACCACTTTCTCGAACGCCTGGCATCCGTACCCAGTCTGTTACCACCGGAAACCATCCTTGTAACCATTGATGCCACTTCCCTATACACAAATATCCCGCACGTCCAGGGCCTCGCTGCAATGGAGCACTTCCTTTCACGCCGATCACCTGCCACCCTACCTAAAACCTCTTTCCTCGTCACCTTAGCCAGCTTCATCCTGACCCACAACTTCTTCACTTTTGAAGGCCAGACATACCAACAATTAAAGGGAACAGCCATGGGTACCAGGATGGCCCCCTCGTATGCCAACCTATTTATGGGTCGCTTAGAGGAAGCCTTCTTGGTTACCCAAGCCTGCCAACCCAAAGTTTGGTACAGATTTATTGATGACATCTTCATGATCTGGACTCACAGTGAAGAATAACTCCAGAATTTCCTCTCCAACCTCAACTCCTTTGGTTCCATCAGATTCACCTGGTCCTACTCCAAATCCCATGCCACTTTCCTAGACGTTGACCTCCATCTGTCCAATGGCCAGCTGCACACATCCGTCCACATCAAACCCACCAACAAGCAACAGTACCTCCATTATGACAGCTGCCACCCATTCCATATCAAACGGTCCCTTCCCTACAGCCTAGGCCTTCATGGCAAACGAATCTGCTCCAGTCCTGAATCCCTCGACCATTACACCAACAACCTGAAAACAGCTTTCGCATCCCGCAACTACCCTCCCAACCTGGTACAGAAGCAGATAACCAGAGCCACTTCCTCATCCCCTCAAACCCAGAACCTCTCACAGAAGAACCCCAAAAGTGCCCCACTTGTAACAGAATACTTCCCGGGACTGGATCAGACCTTGAATGTGGCTCTCCAGCAGGGATACGACTTCCTAAAATCCTGCGACGAAATGAGATCCATCCTTCATGAAATCCTCCCCACTCCACCAAGAGTGTCTTTCCGCCGTCCACCTAACCTTCGTAACCTCTTGGTTCATCCCTATGAAATCCCCAAACCACCTCCCCTACCCTCTGGCTCCTACCCTTGCAACCGCCCCCGGTGTAAAACCTGTCCTATGCACCCTCCCACCACCACCTACTTCAGTCCTGTAACCCGGAAGGTGTACACGATCAAAGGGAGAGCCACATGTGAAAGCACCCACGTTATTTACCAACTGACCTGCCTGCACTGTGATGCTTTCTATGTGGGAATGACCAGCAACGAACTGTCCATTCGCATGAATGGACACAGGCAGACAGTGTTTGTTGGTAATGAGGATCACCCTGTGGCTAAACATGCCTTGATGCACGGCCAACACATCTTGGCACAGTGTTACACCGTCCGAGTTATCTGGATACTTTCCACCAACACCAACCTATCCGAACTCCGGAGATGGGAACTCGCCCTTCAGTATATCCTCTCTTCTCGATATCCGCCAGGCCTCAACCTCCGCTAATTTCAAGTTGCCGCCGCTCATACCTCACCTGTCTTTCAACAACTTCTTTGCCTCTGTACTTCCGCCTCGACTGACATCTCTGCCCTTACTCTTTGCCTTTAAATATGTCTGCTTGTGTCTGTGTATGTGCGGATGGATATGTGTGTGTGTGTGCGAGTGTACACCTGTCCTTTTTTTCCCCTAAGGGAAGTCTTTCCGCTCCCGGGATTGGAATGACTCCTTACCCTCTCCCTTAAAACCCACATCCTTTCATTTTTCCCTCTCCTTCCCTCTTTCCTGACGAAGCAACTGCCAGTTGCGAAAGCTCGTAATTCTGTGTGTGTGTTTGTGTGTTTTGTTCATGTGCCTGTCTGCCGGCGCTTTCCCGCTTGGTAAGTCTTGGAATCTTTGTTTTTAATATAGTTAACTAATCTGGTATACATAAGCATTTCTAGGATTTTTGAAAAACCTGATATCAGTGAAACTGGTCTGTAGTTGTTGGGATCATTCTTATACCCTTTCTTACACACTGGCACTACCTTCATTGTCTTCAGTTCTTCTGGAAAAATTGCATCTCTGAAAGAACAGTTTGCTATGTTCAGCAGTGGTGTTATTATCTCCTCACTTACCAGCTTTATGACATGATTTGATATTTCATCATCACCAGCTGATTTCGTGGACTTCAGTTTCTGTATAGTTTTTCGCAATTCATCTTCCGTGACTGGTCTTAAGAACATAGTACTGCATGTTCTTTTTGGTACCTTAATACCCTTCTGTTTTTGACTATTTCTTTCCAGTTTTAAGTTTTCTACTGCACTAGTGCGAAGATGCAGGATATAATGAGATGAAAGGTATGTAAAGCAATAAGGCATGCTGAAGTCTTTTGCTGGCTGGTGGGAACAACTCACACTCAGATTCACTTTTCATCTTGACACTGTCAGTTAAGGATGGTTTTGTGATTTGTGATCATCTCACCAGCAAATATGTTAATTTTTTTACAGGTGCCAAAACTTCCGTACTAGATCTTTTTTTATAACAGAAACGGCCTTGTGGAGTGCTGTAGTTTTATACTTCTCCATTTTAGGTTCTGTTTTGAAGGTGTGATTCAGTCCATTAATGTGACAGATAGGAATCCATTTGTATGAAGGGCGTGTTATTAATACTATAACATTGTAACTTTGCAAATAAAATTTTTTGATCAAGGTATTCAAAGGATTTGGCAAAGCCACAGAAAATTTTATGTGCTATTTGTTAAAGCAGTGTGCAGTATGTTGTTCTTTCATTAATTCATTCTGTAGTTTTTTCTGTTGTGATAATAAGTCCTAACTTCTTTAGACTGATAGCTTGCTGTTTCTGTTTTCTTTATTTCTAATCTTTCTCCAGATCATCGAGGTGCTGAATCCTGTGCCTTCTGGGTTTTCTTATTCTCTTCACATATATCTTTCTAAGAACTAGTTTTATTGTGCTATTTCTTCATAGTAGATCCCAAATCCAGTGATTGCCTTTCTTTTCCCTCTCTTCTTAGCACCTCTCCATTTCTCACCATTTGTCTTCCCAATTTTTATCACATTCATTCTTCAATAGCTTTTTCATGTCCACCTTCATTTGGTCTTTTTTCCATTGGTGGTCTTTTTGGGTTAACTTCCAGCAACTAGATTCAACTTGACATAATATTTCAGTGGTCCACCTGTCTGTAATCTTCAGCTGAGAGACTCTCGCTGAGTTTCATCTAACTTTTTCAGGTATGTCATATCTTCTTTTCCTTATCAACGGCTAAGTTGTTTTGGACTGTTTTGCCAATTATTTATTTCAAGCAAGCTCACCTTACCTTTGCAATGTCTTGTCAAGTCTTCTGAGCATTTTTCTTCCTTCCTCACTGCTTCTGTGTTTTATTTGCACCTCCATCCTTTGTTTTACTGTGTTAAAATGCCTAGCGAAGTGATGCAACAGTTAGGACACTACCCATATGTTCCTCATTGTGGCATCCTGATTTACATTTTCCAGTGTGTCCCCCTATTGCTTTTACTGACTGCAAATATAACTCCATTAAAAAGGCCATCACCATTTCTTTCCCCATTCATGTCTGATATTAATGAAGTTATCTGTCTTTTTTGACCTCATCGCCGGCAGAACATGACTCCGCCCTTTTTTCCCACATAAAAAAAGGGAGTTTTATTTGTATGTCTTTGTTGTCTAAAAATATACAAAAAGGTTTGTTTGTTAGGCTGTTGCAATAACACTCTTTTACTTACTGCAATTACTGTTTTGCATTGGCAGCAATATATAATGCCATAAATGTTGCCAGTGTTATGAAAAGGCTTGTCATATAGCGGAGATCTTTAGTCGCAGGCAGGCACAACAAAAAGACTACTAAACATGTAAGCTTTTGGCCAGAAGGTCTTGTTCTGAATTAAACAAAACACACGCACACGCACGCACGCACGCACACACACACACACACACACACACACACACACACACACACACACACACACTTACAAAAATGCAGCTAACACACAAGTTATCACTATCTCTGGCTGATGAATTATCTCAGAATATGATGCCATATGAATGCAGTGAAAATAGGCATAGTAAATTAACTTACTGATATGTTTATTGCCAAAATTTGCAATAAACCTAATAGCATAAGTAGCTGAACTCAAACGTGTCAGCAGATCATCAGTGTGTTTCTTTCTGTCCAATCTCTCATCAATGCATACACCCAAAAATTAATAATTTTCTGAAAGATGTTATTCACAGTTTTCTATCTGATTCTTGTTTGTTGAGTGTGGGTACTATGCTTGTATCATTAGCAAAAAGAACTAGCTTTGCATCTTTGTGAATATAGACTGGCAAGTCATTAATATATGATAAGAACAATAGGGACCCAAGAGTGAACCCTATGGGACCCCTATTCTTGATGCCTGCTCAGTTTTAGGAATCTTCTAATTTTTGTCCATTATGTGAACTGTTTATTTCAACCTTCTGCACTCTTCCAGTTAACTGTGAATTAAACCATTTGTGCACTGTACCACTCATACCACAATATTTAAGCTTATCTAGAAGAATTCCATGATTTATATAATCAAAAGCCTTTGAGAGATCACAAAAAATTCCAGTGGGTGATGTTCGGTTATTCAAAGCATTTAATATTTTATCATTGAAAATATATATAAAATAGAAACTTCCACATGGGAAAAAATATATTAAAAACAAAGATTCCAAGACTTACCAAGCGGGAAAGCGCCGACAGACAGGCACATGAACAAAACATACAAACACACACACAGAATTACTAGCTTTCGCAACCGATGGTTGCTTCTTCAGGAAGGAGAGGGAAAGACAAAAGGATGTGGGTTTTAAGGGAGAGGGTAAGGAGTCATTCCAATCCCGGGAGCGGAAAGACTTCCCTTAGGGGAAAAAAAAGGCAGGTGTACACTCGCGCACACACACACACACACACACACACACACACACATATCCATCCGCACATACACAGACACAAGCAGACCAGACACAGCTTGGTCTGCTTGTGTCTGTGTATGTGCGGATGGATATGTGTGTGTGTGTGTGTGTGTGTGTGTGTGTGTGTGTGTGTGTGTGTGTGTGCGCGCGAGTGTACACCTGTCCTTTTTTTCCCCTAAGGGAAGTCTTTCCGCTCCCGGGATTGGAATGACTCCTTACCCTCTCCCTTAAAACCCACATCCTTTCGTCTTTCCCTCTCCTTCCTGAAGAAGCAACCATCGGTTGCGAAAGCTAGTAATTCTGTGTGTGTGTTTGTGTGTTTTTTGTTCATGTGCCTGTCTGCCGGCGCTTTCCCACTTGGTATATATATATATTAAAAACATAGATTCCAAGACTTACCAAGCAGGAAAGCGCCACAGATAGGCACAATGAATAAAACACACACACAGAATTTCGAGCTTTCGCAACCGGCGGCTGCTTCGTCAGGAAAGAGGGAAGGAAAAGGAAAGATGAAAGGATGTGGGTTTTAAGGGAGAGGGTAAGGAGTCATTCCAATTCTGGGAGCGGAAAGACTTACCTTAGGGGGAAAAAAGGATAGGTATATATTCGCGCGCGCGCGCGCGCGCGCGCACACACGCACACACACACACACACACACACACACACATCCATCCATACATTCACAGACACAAGCAGACATATATAAAGGCAAAGAGTAAGGGCAGAGATGTAAGTCGAGGTGGAAGTGTGGAGGCAAAGATGTTGTTGAAAGACAGGTGAGGTATGAGTGGCGGCAACTTGAAATTAGAGGAGATTGAGGACTGGCGGATATCGAGAAGAGAGGATATACTGAAGGGCAAGTTTCCATCTCCGGAGTTCGGATAGGTTGGTGTTGGCAGGAGGTATCCAGATAACTCGGACGGTGTAACACTGTGCCAAGATGTGCTGGCCATGCACCAAGGCATGTTTAGCCACAGGGTGATCCTCATTACCAACAAACACTGTCTGCCTGTGTCCATTCCTGTGAATGGACAGTTTGTTGCTGGTCATTCCCACATAGAAAGCGTCACAGTGTAGGCAGGTCAGTTGGTAAATCACGTGGGTGCTTTCACACGTGGCTCTGCCTTTGATCGTGTACACCTTCCGGGTTACAGGACTGGAGTAGGTGGTGGTGGGAGGGTGCATAGGACAAGTGTGTGTGTGTGTGTGTGTGTGTGTGTGTGTGTGTGTGTGTGTGTGTTTTATTCATTGCGCCTATCTACCGGCACTTTCCCGCTTGGTAAGTCTTGGAATCTTTGTTTTTAATATATTTTTCCCATGTGGAAGTTTCTTTATATAATGATGTAAATAATGATGTAGGTAGCCCTTTACTGTCATTCCTGGGTCTCAGAATCATATCAAGTGCCTTTGTATAGTCAGTAAATAAAATGTGGGTTTTTAAAGTTGATATCTTATAGATCAATTGTTTTAATGTGAATACACAGTTACTGTAAGAACATACTTTCCTGAAGAAATGCTGCTGTTCTCCTGAAAGGGATGTATTAATTGTGTGTAGCTAACTTGTAATAATTTTAACATAGACTTTATATTCTGCTATTAATAAATTTCAAACCAGTGTAATTGCCACATTCTTGGATTAAGTTTCTTCATAGCATGTAAAATACTTGTTTGCAGTTCATTAAATGTCTCTCAACACTTAACACTGCACACTCCTCATACACTTGCAGATGATTTCAGAGCCACAACTTGCTGACACACTTCCGTTTGTCTCCATGATGAACTGTATTAGGCATTATGTTATTATGTAACTGGAAAGACAGAATAAACAATCTGCTATAAAATCAAAACCTGTTATTATGTAACTCGGAAGACAGCATAAACAATCTGCCATAAAATCAAAACAAGATTAAAAGAATTTATTAGACACATCATTGTAAGTAGATTGAATTAGACCACCGCTTTTTGTGACCATAAATATCTGTATTGTGAGATATATAATCACAGCATAAAAACGGTCATTCAGTTGGCTTTTCATTATGCTTGCAAAGGTTGCTGGTTCTATCATTAAACTGTGCTGATGGTTGGAGCAGAATTAGAACTTGTTACAAGAAGCTCTGGTTGCCAATTGAGTTTGACCGCCCTCGTACTTGATATATTACCTAGTTTTAATCTGTCACAAATATCCAGTAACAAAACAAACCAGTTCAATTTATCTACTGGGTCCGGAGAAAGAGATTTAAAAATATGACTAACAATAGTTAATCACAAATTGTACATATCTTCGCATAATGCTGCCATCATAGAACAAAGGTTCCTTCTCGAGATACTTTCTAAGTCTTCAGTATAACACTGACTTTGCTGCCATTGCAGTTTATTGATATTTGTTCTTATGCAGGTACCACCAACAAATGTCTATGGACTTGGTGCTCTGAGATCATCTCTGGAAAATCTGTCGGTGAATTTTTCAGGACTGGAAACTCTCTCCTATGCACTCCTTTGTGATCAGTTGCACCGAGATCCATCTGATGCCCGCGATGATCAGCATGCGTGGAAGGCTGTAAATAGTGCTAATTTTAGCCATAACCTCCTCACTTGTGTGGATGAGTGAGTATTACAAAATTCCAATTTGATTTGTTACATTTGTACTTTAACATATATTATTACACCCTTCTCTTAAGAAATTGACTTTTGAGTGGTTTGAAGTTCAGTTTGTCTTCTTGTTCAGCACTTATATTATATTCTTCAGAATATTTGCCAATGGTGTCAGCAAACAGACACCTTGTATTGGTTTGACCATCACCAAAATTGACACACTCACTTCATTGATGTATACTCTTACGAAGGCGTGAACTAACATTGATATAGACTTCGAGTCTCATCTATGAAATTATTCAGGAGAGCAGGGCTCTAACATGTGTGTAAGCATCTTCGTTTACTTTTACCACGTTTACTCTAAAAACATTTGAGGCAAATGCTGAGGTGGTTTTCTTCTCCATTTTACCGAATCCAGAGAATAGAAATTCTATCTTCATTTTTCTTTACTACCCACAAATAACCAGTGGCAGTGGATGGTATTGTGGCAGTGTTGCACAACTCCCAATAATTGTGCGCTTCACATATTTCCTTTTCTTATAAGTGTAATATATACTATGAAATATGTTACAACTTCCTGTGGTCACCCAACATCCTCATTCTGGACTGAAAATCGCTGCCAGGCTCAAAGCAAACTCATGTGGTTTTCACTCTTACTTCAGCTCACTGGTGGATGACAGCACGGCCCCTTGTAATTTGAGCAAGGACGTATTGAGGCCTGTCCGTAACATCAGGTAGCTTGCTTGCCCACAGGGTGTTGCGTCACAGGGTGTTGCAATCGGCCTGCTGACTGCTTGGCTAAAAGCTGTGTCAGATGCACTGTTAAGTAGCACCACTCCATGAAGAACACTTCACCCAGCTTTCTCTCTTCCTGCAACATCAATTTCTTATGCAACCTGCTAGGGTATGCTCTTCTGCCATCCATACTATTACCAATATTGATATTTCAGTGGCAATCATAACAACATTTTTATTCGCAAATTTGTTTTGAGAATAGAAATTAAGAGGAAATGTTTTCCCAGCACTTAACTAAATTTATATTCTTGTCAATTGGGCTTAGATTTAATGCTAACATTGTGTCGTTCAGGAAATTGGTTAGAATTGTGCTGTTGTGGGGTGTTACTGCAACCTAAATGTTTATGGAGCTTATTGTAGATGACTGCCCACAGCTGTTGGATAAGTTAAAAAAAGTGTATTTGTGCCTTAGTTGTACAATTGCATGTTTATTCTTTACCAATTTCAGTTATTACAACCATCTTCAATGAAGAAACCTGTCATCCACAATAAAGTTGAATCTAGAATATACACGAGTGTAATAGAAAATGAAGGAATTAAAAAAGGTCACCATAGTATGATTTTAAAAATGACCTTTTTTAATTACTACACTTTCTATGAGGCTTTGTGTATCCTATATTCATCTTTAAAAACAAAGATTCCAAGACTTACCAAGCGGGAAAGTGCCGGTAGATAGGCACAATGAATAAAAAAACACACAAACACACACACAGAATTTGAGCTTTCGCAACCGGCGGCTGCTTCGTCAGGTAAGAGGGAAGGAAAAGGAAAGATGAAAGGATGTGGGTTTTAAGGGAGAGGGTAAGGAGTCATTTCAATCCCGGGAGCGGAAAGACTTGCCTTAGGGGGAAAAAAGGTAGGTATATACTCGCGCGCACACACATACACACACACGCATATCCATCCATACATACACAGACACAAGCAGACATATTTAAAGGCAATGAGTATGGGCAGAGATATAAGTCAAGGCGGAAGTGTGGAGGCAAAGATGATGTTGAATGACAGGTGAGGTATGAGTGGCGGCAACTTGAAATTAGCGGAGATTGAGGCCTGCTGGATAACGAGAAGAGAGGATATACCCTTCTATAAAAACAGAAATGAAATTCAAACAATTTGAAAGGCTGCTAAAATGCTCCATTCGAGTCATGTGATGCCTATGTCATCACTGGCTAGCTCAATGCTCCTACTGTCATTATGCTAATTCACAGTGCTGTTCTGTTTTGGAATTTACATTTCAGAAAATGGGTTACAAATGGTGTGTAGTAGCATAATGAACAAATACTTCTATAAAAATTCCTGAAAAGTTGTTTTTGAGCGTGCCAGAGAAAATAGTCGTTTTACGCAACTACTCCTCAGTTGTTCAGTAGTTTAGTTTTTAGAGTGGTAGACCATCAAACTTCACAAGTTGATGTCCATTGATGGCTGGTTCGAATCTAACCCTAAAGAACATTTTAACTTATTTGTCAAACAACTCAAAAGTCCTCTTGTACGAAAACCAAATCACAATCACAAAACTTTGCCATACTGAGCAGAAACAGATTATTATTGTGTTTTCCTTGCTGTTTGCATGCACTTACATGTGCAGTCGCTGTTCACACACATTAAATTCAATAAGATATTTTCCAATTAATGTGACCACAAACTTTTTACTTTATTGGAAATAATTTTTTTATCTTCTATTGTCCATCGAGGATTCTTATTGCTAAACTTTTGCAGTTTTGTCATCTTACATAAAGATGAAGTAAGTCTGCTTCAGATACCAACATTATTTTACACTCACAAACATCACAGCCCTTCTGTTTGCGTCACCTACATGTTATACATGCTTTATATCTCTCCGTACAACGTCATCGTCCTACACCTCATTGTATTGTGGGAATATAGTGATAACCTTACCACTAGGAATGGTTTCCAAAAAGTGAGCTGTTTATTCGTGAAGTAAATGCATTTACCCTCTGTTGTCCATTTCTTATACTAATACTAATGTGAAGCTCTATATATAACACCTCCCACAATCAAAACAACTGCTACAATCATCCTTGCTAATGAAACTTCCTGGCAGATTAATACTGTGTGTCCGACTGAGATTCGAACTCGGGACCTTTGCCTTTCGCAGGCAAGTGCTCTACCATCTGAGCTAGCAAAGCACGACTCACGCCCGGTACTCACAGCTTTACTTCTGCCAGTATCTCGTCTCATACCTTCCAAACTTTACAGAAGCTCTCCTGCACTCCACTGCAGAGTGAAAATTTCATTCTGGAAACATCCTTGCTAATGCTGTTTATGTATTTCATTTAAAACTTTAAAAATATGAGACCTTTCCAGGATTCTAACAAGTGACCTCTTGATTTTCAGATGTATAGTTATCCATTGTACCATCGAACGCCTACTCTAAATAGGTTTCTGCTGAGTGTCTTCTACAAAGAAAATCAACGCTAAGTTTTGCCAAGCTCATGACTAATAGTTGACTATCTAGTTATAATATATGGACCCATTTGCAAAAGTTCTACACTTCCTTAGTGAGTTTAATGATATGCAGGGAGCAGGGAAAAGAATGTCCATCATTGCATATATCACTCTATATGGGTGAAGTACAAACACAGCAAATTTTGCAAGGCTCCCACTATCACCATTCACATTATATAGCAACACTGTTTGCAGAAAAAATCCATAAAAACCTCCTGATTTCAGCTAATGCTCCCATAACACATTTATAGCTTCATCTTACTCCTAGCATGTGATGTCACCAGAGCATCAGCCAGTAACAGAGCATTTTCGATCACATTACCAGATCTTAATAAGCCTTAATTACATAAAAATAACAGAAATCTTGTGAGAACATTGACTGTAATGTTATTTAAATGTTATCAGTCAGAATAACAATAACCTGAACAATATTTTTAACTTCGGAAAATAGCCTATTGTGGAATAATTTGCTTGTTCCAGGACTTTACAGAACACGAGATGGGGTTGGCCAGGCCCATTCTCAATTAATTCTCATAGAACTAGGTTAGCAACATAGCAGTCCATTGTATGAGTTGTTTCGTCTACAGATGTCCATATGTTTGAAGTCCCCAGGTCTTTGCGAATTTTGTCCAACACCTGGTTAGCAAAACAAGAAGTAATTGTATGTGTGTGAAAATAGTTTTTTTTTATTTGGCAAGTATGTTATGTTGGCCTACCTGGCTATAAGATTTTTGGAACACAATTTTTCCTCAGTTCTAAGGGATCAGGGACATCTTTTGATGTATACCTCTCCAAAAAGCCCTTAAGAGTGGGGTTTCTGAGGTTTTCAAGTGGTAATTTGCTCCTACTAAAGCATCACACCTATCCATATAAAATTTTATTTATATCCATGCGAAATTCATTTGTCTTAGGCATGAGAGCAGTATAAACAAATGGATCTGGTGTATTGCAGATTCTTTTGTTTAAAGTATTCTCGCAATACATGACATAGACATGATGTGCGGTTCAACTTGAAATTTTCTAGTACATTTTATCTGAAAATATAAAAGATCTTTTCATTATGTGGATGTGACTTTTTTTTTTTTAAAAAAAAAGACAATCTTATTTATTCAAGTATTTAAAATAATTTTGTAATATTTTACAAAGGACAAGCGCCTCAGAAAATTTTCCAAAACAGAATAGCTTACTGCTCACTACAACAATCCACCTTTCCTTTTATCCATTGTCAAGAAGTACACCAGGAACTTATTTATTTTTATTTATTTATTTATTCTCTGTCCATATAACAAAAAGTTTTCGGACATTGCCAGGAAAATTTAGATTACATTACACATATACAGTAAAATATTTACATTCGTAACAACATATGGATCAGACAGATGTCTGTACACATTATTTTTCAAAAGGGCACTACAAGTAGATTCCTCTATAGTGAAACACAATTTAGCATATATTTATAGTAGTTCAGTACATATAATAAGTGTATAATTACATTCTTTCATACCACTGATAGATCAGAGACATTGTCTAATACACTGTTTTCCAAGATGGCACTACAACTTAAAGTCCTCTATAGAGTAACAACACTTCTCTATTAATAATTGCTTCAGTCTACTCTTTAGCATATTTAGATTTACTTTTCTTGAGTTCACAGGGTAATGCATTATAGAAAATTGCTCCCATTCTGTGTGGGCTGTGGTCCATTGCCTTTTTATTGGTTACAATTCTATGAAAATTTTCCCTTCCCCGTGTATCACAGTTGTGTACATTACTGTTTCTCATATTAAATTCAGGATTTTGTTTCATGAACATGACTGTCTGCAGTATTTACATGGAGTAGATTAGAATTTTATATTTTCTAAAGATGTCTCTACAAGGCTCTTTCTTCTTTACCTTGGCTACCATTGTTACTGCCTTGTTTTGTAATCTAAAAGTCTATCTATATGAACTGCTGATGCCCAACCCCATATCTCAATACCATACTGAAGGTGCAGATGAATTAAACCAAAATATATTTGCCTTATAGTATCATGGTCCAAGTAGGCTGAGACCCGCTTCAGTAGATACACATTTCTATTGATTTTAATAAAACAGAAAGAGACTTCCACATGGGAAAAATATATTAAAAACAAAGATTCCAAGACTTACCAAGCGGGAAAGCGCCGGCAGACAGGCACATGAACAAAACACACAAACACACACACAGAATTACGAGCTTTCGCAACTGGCAGTTGCTTCGTCAGGAAAGAGGGAAGGAGAGGGAAAAATGAAAGGATGTGGGTTTTAAGGGAGAGGGTAAGGAGTCATTCCAATCCCGGTAGCGGAAAGACTTCCCTTGGGGAAAAAAAGGACAGGTGTACACTTGCACACACACACACACACCCAGAGGCAAAGAAGTTGTTGAAAGACAGGTGAGGTATGAGCGGCGGCAACTTGAAATTAGCGGAGGTTGAGGCCTGGCGGATATCGAGAAGAGAGGATATACTGAAGGGCGAGTTCCCATCTCCGGAGTTCGGATAGGTTGGTGTTGGTGGGAAGTATCCAGATGACTCGGACGGTGTAACACTGTGCCAAGATGTGCTGGCCGTGCATCAAGGCATGTTTAGCCACAGGGTGATCCTCATTACCAACAAACACTGTCTGCCTGTGTCCATTCATGCGAATGGACAGTTTGTTGCTGGTCATTCCCACATAGAAAGCATCACAGTGCAGGCAGGTCAGTTGGTAAATCACGTGGGTGCTTTCACATGTGGCTCTCCCTTTGATCGTGTACACCTTCCGGGTTACAGGACTGGAGTAGGTGGTGGTGGGAGGGTGCATAGGACAGGTTTTACACCGGGGGCGGTTGCAAGGGTAGGAGCCAGAGGGTAGGGGAGGTGGTTTGGGGATTTCATAGGGATGAACCAAGAGGTTACGAAGGTTAGGTGGACGGCGGAAAGACACTCTTGGTGGAGTGGGGAGGATTTCATGAAGGATGGATCTCATTTCGGGGCAGGATTTTAGGAAGTCGTATCCCTGCTGGAGAGCCACATTCAAGGTCTGATCCAGTCCCGGGAAGTATTCTGTTACAAGTGGGGCACTTTTGGGGTTCTTCTGTGAGAGGTTCTGGGTTTGAGGGGATGAGGAAGTGGCTCTGGTTATCTGCTTCTGTACCAGGTTGGGAGGGTAGTTGCGGGATGCGAAAGCTGTTTTCAGGTTGTTGGTGTAATGGTCGAGGGATTCAGGACTGGAGCAGATTCGTTTGCCACGAAGGCCTAGGCTGTAGGGAAGGGACCGTTTGATATGGAATGGGTGGCAGCTGTCATAATGGAGGTACTGTTGCTTGTTGGTGGGTTTGATGTGGACGGATGTGTGCAGCTGGCCATTGGACAGATGGAGGTCAACATCTAGGAAAGTGGCATGGGATTTGGAGTAGGACCAGGTGAATCTGATGGAACCAAAGGAGTTGAGGTTGGAGAGGAAATTCTGGAGTTGTTCTTCACTGTGAGTCCAGATCATGAAGATGTCATCAATAAATCTGTACCAAACTTTGGGTTGGCAGGCTTGGGTAACCAAGAAGGCTTCCTCTAAGCGACCCATAAATAGGTTGGCATAGGAGGGGGCCATCCTGGTACCCATGGCTGTTCCCTTTAATTGTTGGTATGTCTGGCCTTCAAAAGTGAAGAAGTTGTGGGTCAGGATGAAGCTGGCTAAGGTGACGAGGAAAGAGGTTTTAGGTAGGGTGGCAGGTGATCGGCGTGAAAGGAAGTGCTCCATTGCAGCGAGGCCCTGGACGTGCGGGATATTTGTGTATAGGGAAGTGGCATCAATGGTTACCAGGATGGTTTCTGGGGGTAACAGACTGGGTACGGATGCCAGGCGTTCGAGAAAGTGGTTGGTGTCTTTGATGAAGGATGGGAGACTGCATGTAATGGGTTGAAGGTGTTGATCTACATAGGCAGAGATACGTTCTGTGGGGGCTTGGTAACCAGCTACAATGGGGCGGCCAGGATGTTTGGGTTTGTGAATTTTAGGAAGTAGGTAGAAGGTAGGAGTGCGAGGTGACGGTGGGGTGAGGAGTTTGATGGAGTCAGGTGAAAGGTTTTGTAGGGGGCCTAAGGTTCTGAGGATTCCTTGAAGCTCCGCCTGGACATCAGGAATGGGATTACTTCGGCAAACTTTGTATGTAGAGTTGTCTGAAAGCTGACGCAGTCCCTCAGCCACATACTCTCGACGATCAAGTACCACAGTCGTGGAACCCTTGTCAGCCGGAAGAATGATGATGGATCGGTCAGCTTTCAGATCACGGATAGCCTGGGATTCGGCTGTGGTGATGTTGGGAGTAGGATTAAGGTTTTTCAAGAAAGATTGAGAGTGTGTGTGTGTGCAAGTGTACACCTGTCCTTTTTTTCCCCAAGGGAAGTCTTTCCGCTACCGGGATTGGAATGACTCCTTACCCTCTCCCTTAAAACCCACATCCTTTCATTTTTCCCTCTCCTTCCCTCTTTCCTGACGAAGCAACTGCCAGTTGCGAAAGCTCGTAATTCTGTGTGTGTGTTTTGTTCATGTGCCTGTCTGCCGGCGCTTTCCCGCTTGGTAAGTCTTGGAATCTTTGTTTTTAATATATTTTTCTATTGATTTTCTTGCAAATATTATCTACATGGTCTTTCCATGATAAGTGTTCATCAACAATGATGCCCAAAAATTTATGTGAATTTGCGTATGGAAGACCCAATGGGAATGTAAATACAGTGTCAGTTAAGGCAGCATTATAACTGTGGATGAACTTCATTATTACCGTTTTGTCTTTATTTACAAGAAGCTTGTTTGCTGTAAGGTATGCGGACAGAGTATTGAAACTGATCTCGGTACTGTTAGCTGCAGACTGCATATCACTGCCACAGCTTATGAAGGATATGTCATCGACATAGTTTATAACCATGCAAGTTTGGGGTTCAAATAAATTATTTACATATACAAGGAACAGAAAAGGCCCTGGTATGCTTCCTTGAGGCATGCCACATTGAAGTGTCCTGAAGTTTGATTTGGTTGTTACGAGCTGCTCATTATTTTGATAAGTTAACTTTACACCTTGTTTCCTGTCTTTCTGATAAGTTAACTTTACACACTGTTACCTGTCTTTAAAATAGGAGGTAAGTAGTTTCAAGGCTACTCCTCTCAAGCCGAACTCTTCTAGCTTACACAGAAGAATGGTAGGATTCACAGTATCATAGGCTTTACTCATATCTAGGAAAGTGCCTATTACCTTGTCACTTTTGTCCAGCTTATTTAATATTTCATGTATAAACGATGCTACTGCTGTTGTAGTAGATCTCCCATTTCTAAATCCATGTTGTAGGTTGTTTAACAGATTGTGTTTGGTGAAATATGATTCAACTTGATTTAGTATTACTCTCTCTAACAATTTTCCTAGTTCTGAGGTTAATGATATTGTCCTGTAGTTTTTAGTGTCAGTTTTTAATCCCTTTTTATGCACTGGTATAATTTCAGTAATTTTCAAAGGGTCAGGGAATGCTCCATTTCTGAGGGAGGTATTTATCAAGTGAGTCAGGGGTTTCACTAATTCATCCCTGCATTCCTTTAGCAGTTTAGGTGAAATTTCATCCCAGCCACAAGACATTTTTGGTTGAAGTGCTGATATGATTGCTAGGATCATTGCTAGAATCACTTTAGTTGGAAGCATATTAAAAGCACATTAACACACAAACACAATTACACAAACTTACAAGGTGCATGCACGTGTGCTGCCCACCCACACACACCCTCTCTGCAGACACAGTTTAGGGAACAATTCCAGTTTTAGAAGAATCAGAACTGCTATTGAGATTTGTTCAAATTCCACAATACCATGTTACAGCTTCTTTACTGTACTGGTACCTGACTTCAAAGGCTAAATTTCCATTGTCATGAGGTCACAGGCTTGCGGAGAAATAAATCTGTTTATGATACATTTCTCTACTGCGGGCTGTCAATAAAGTTCTGGGAAAGTCATTGTATCATGAGAATCTAAAATTTCTGTTCGTGTTGTTCCCCTTTTTTTCATTGATCCTTTTTCCTTAAGCAGAAATAAGAATCATAAAAAAAAACCTGAGTTGTCTGCTCCAAATCATTAAAATATGCATTTAAACTGAAAATAATATCTATTATATGTATAATTAAACTAAGAATGCCTTATATACACACCATACATGTTTTTATCCCCAAAAATGTTAGAATATCCAAATATACAAGGAAAAAGTATTCATACTTGAAATCAGAAAGTAATGAAATGGATAAGTACTAAGTTTGAGCCATATTCAGTGATCCTACAAAAACATGCATTTGCATGGGATTCTCATCTTTAGTGATGAACATATCCACAAAGTTTGACAAATATCTAAAAGGGTGCTTTGTGGTGTAACACTTAACAATGTAATTGAAGTCATGCTCATGAGATCACCCAGTAATGTTGTTATAGTTTTTCTGTTTCTGCAAAAATGAGTCCTTGCTTGAAAGTAAGTTTTTGCAGCTATGAGAAGGAGCAACTGCTGATGAAGGAGAAAGAAACTGTAAATTATGACTGTCTCATGTATTTTTAATTAGCAAACTTGAAAGATTGTTTTCAATCATCTCTTATACATAATTTTTTCTGATTAATGCCAGGGTATGTTAGAAGAATGGTGCTTTATTGGCATATTTCAATGTAAGGTAACTATTTAGAATGAAAGTATTCTGGCATTTTAACAAATATCATTTAATATTGCCAGTACTTATGATAGCAGTTAATGTGTCTGCAGTTACTTTTTATATACAGAGTCCTTAAGAGAATTGTTTATGTGCTTCCCAGGTAAATTTTACAGTCGTCATGCCAATTCTGTGACCGATTGTTTGACAGATTAATATACTGTTGAAAAAAATAACTGTACTACAGCACTGATCAGCTTTTGCTATATTTGCAATGCGTTTCATAGTTGGTTCCCATGTGTGTGTTTTTGTTGACTAGAATAAATTTTAACTTTATGTCAGCTTGTGACTTAATCTTACTCTTTTTCTTTTAGGTCTGTACGGTTGCTGCCAGCCCTGGAAAAATTGAATCTTAGTCACAACAGGATCACAGATGTAAACAATCTCACATTGCTGCCTCGCCTTTCTCATCTTGATTTGTCTGTCAACCAGTTATCTGAAACAGGTCCACTGCACATGAAAGTTGGGAACATTGTTCAGCTAAACTTATCACAGAACTGCATTTCTTCGTTGGCTGGTTTCTCACGTTTGTACTCCCTTGAGGACCTTGACTTGTCGGACAACAGAATTGAACATATCCATGAGATATCTCACATATGTGCACTTCCATGTCTTGAGAATCTTGTGCTGATAGGTTAGTATATAAATTAGCTATTCATGATCTGTTAACTTTTAAGTATGCAAATGTTTACACTAATGTATTTTGTAACCTGTTTTGTAGAGTTATTCATGACAAATTTCTCTTAGGTGGACTGACACTAGGGCTATGTGGCTTCTGTAATTATTGTACAATGTGGGTTACAGGAGGAATACATGTAAAACAATATCAGTAATCTCTCTTTTCCATTGTTATGTTATGCTGCCAGAAGAAAAATGTATGGTCCTTTCATTAATTGATCTAGCAAATATCTGATATCTTCCAACATTAAATAAGACGTGTCTCTCTCAATCAGGTGTCTTTACAAAACTCTCATTTTTTCTATTTGTTTGTGGTATCTCCAATTTCAAAAATGTGAAGAGCATGGTATTACAATAAAACACTATTGAATATGTGTTCACATAGAGTTTGCATAGAAGTTGATGTTAATCTGTTGTAGAATTATGGATAATATTCCATGCTGAAACATTATGGTGTTTTGGAGAGTGAAAAACCCCTGTATAAAAATGAACAAGGTTTTTGTAAACAGTGATCTTGGGAATCACAGCTCTTTCTGTTTTCCACAAAATCCAAAACATCATAGATGACACGAAAGTTGATATGTTCTTTGACATGTGTAAGGCATTTGATATTGTTACACATTGTTGTTTAGTGAAAAAAATATGAACTCTTCTGGTATCAGACCAAATTTGTGGCTGGATATAGGACATATTAGCAAGTAGACCTCAATATGTTGTTGCTGTTGGTGGTGGTCTTTAGTCCAAAGACTGATTTGAAACAGCCGTACATCTGAGTATATCCTGTGCAAGGTTCTTCGTCTCTGCTTAACAAGTGCTATCTATATCCTTTTGAAACTGCTTACTATATTCAAGGCATGCTCATCTACAATTTTTGCCCTCCAGATTTACTTCCATTCCAAAACTGGCAATTCTTTGACACTCCAGGATATGTTCTATCAACTAATCACTTCATTTCATCATCAAATTGTGCCACAAATTTCTTTTTGCCCCCAATTTGATTCAGTATTTTCTCAATACTTATTCAACCTCCCCATCTAATTTTCAATATTCTTCTGAACACCACTTTTAAGAAGAATCTATTCTCCTAGTGACTGAACTCCTAATTGTCCACAGTTTACTTCTGTATAAGACTAAAGCCCATGCAAGTATCTTCAGAAATGACTTTCTAACAAGGAAATTTATATTTAGTATAAACAAATCTGTCTCTTTTTATAAAAAGATTTCTTGTTGTTGCTAGTCTGTATTTTATTCCCCTTCTACTTTGGCCATTATCAGTTATTTTGCTGCCAAACTAGCTGAACTCATCAACTACTTTTAGTGTCTCATTTCATAATTTAATTCTATGAGGATCACCTGATTCAGTTTGACTACATTCCAGTACCCTTTTTACAATTGTTGGTATTCACAATGTAATCTCTTTTCAAGACCATATTCATTCTGTTCAACTGCTTTTGTAAGCTTTTTTGCCATCTGTGAGGTCTCTGTAGAAGTTGTAGATAACTTTTCATTATCTTCATTTTACTGCTGCCAGCTTCAGACTTTCAAAGAGCGTATTCCAACATTGTCAAAAGTGTTCTCTAAATCTGCAAATGTTATAATCCTAGGTTTACCTTTCTTCAATCTATCTTCTAAGATGAGTCATAGGGTCAGTATGGCCTTGCTTCTACTGGCTTTTCCTTTATTCTGTAAATAATTAGTGTCTTTATTTTGCAATCATGATTTATTAAACTGATGGTTCAGCATTATTCATACCTGTCTGCACCTGTCTCAGATGTAATAAAAAATATTGCATTCTTCTTTAAGTCTGGAGGTATTTCACACATCTTATCTATCTTTCATACAATGTGGAATAGTTTCATCTGACTCATTCTTCCAAGAATTTCAGTACTTCTGAGGGAATTTGTCTTCTCCAAGGACATTTGTTTTGACATAGGCCTTTCAGAGCTCCCTCAATTTCTTCTCACAGTATCGCGCTTCCCCTCTCACCTTCATGTATTACCGCCTACATATTGCTTCCACCTTTCAGCCTTCCTCCCTTTGCTCTTATGAGCTTGCTGTCTGAGCTCTTAATGTTCATAGAGGTACTTCTCTTTTCTGTAAAGGTCTCTTTAATTGTCCTATAAGCTTCATCTTTCTCTCTCCTAGTCAAGCATACTTCAACATCTGTGCAGTTCTCATTTAGCTATTCCTGCTTTGACATTTTGCTGACATTTTGCACTTATTGTCAGTTTCAGTTTCTATACATCTGTATTCTCTTTTGCATGTTTCATTTTCTGCACTTTTGTACAGGATGTCCATGTCCGTAATACAGTACCTTGAGAAGTAATTGAGATATTTATTGATGGTATGATTCCATGAATACGGTTACTCAGAGTGTCACTTTACACCTCAAATGTGCACCATTAGTGGTGTGACAGACATCTGATCTGTATTTTATTGCTTTCCAAGTGTCTTGCAGTCCTGCAAATTTAAAATTTGAACATGGTGCTACAACTTGATTGTTGATAAACCCTCACAGAAAAAAATCTAGTTGTGTGATGTCTGGACTTCTAGGCGCCAAGCTGTAGATGGCCTACCTCTCCCATTCCAGCAATCTGGAAACTTCTGATTCCTCACACAGTTCGCTAAATGGTGTAGTGCATCATGTTGTTGAAAGATCATATCATGGTGAAGCGGCAGCATAGTGCACAGCTCCAACATGTGTGTGTGAGAGAAAGCACATAGAACACTTTCTTATGTGGAATCCACAAGGCTCTCGATGTGCATTTACGTGAACAAAGCAATTGCATGCATTCACATTGTAATTCACTTTCCTCGCTGTTTTTTAATCTTTCTGATTATTTTGCGAGCTGGTGCAGTAATTTTGAAAATGGGTTTAATTATAAAGTCGCGTAATAAGTCTCACTGTGAAGCAACATTGCAGCAGTAACAGTATACACAAGTAGAAACTAGGTCACCGAATATTAAGAAAATATAAGTAATATTTAACACTAGACTGGCTGCAACAGTGAGAAAAGGCGCGTACCTTCACGAGTGAGTGGTCTGTCTAGTAACTGTTACATTTGGGGGCGATGGTAATAAATCACAATTATTATAAAAGTCAGTCACATATGATGAATATACGGGAGAGATAGTCGTACATATTTTTGTAGATTTACCTTTCCTTGTGGCCTGGTTGCAAATAATACTGGTTACAGTGGAAATAAGAGTCAGACAAAAATTATAACAAAAGGAATCAGACTTCATTATAAAAAGAGAAACGATGAAGATTGCATGTATTAGTGTCGCGCCAAATGATCAAACTAAAAAAAGTGAAAATGGCTGTCACAAGGGAAGAAAAGGTCATGTTCACCTACCTCCATTTTTGTAATGTGCTGCTACGAAGATCGCCACTTCTATCTGTATCCATCTTGTATAAACGATAATAATGTTGGTCCAGGAGAATGTCATATTAGGCTTCCATAAATAATGATAAATGTGGAGATTTTGTTTTGACTTAAACTGCTGATTATTCAAATAAACTTTCATAAATATAATACCAGGTTTTACATATACATCTACAATTTATGATGAACGGGAACAGAACAGAAGCCTGCTATGAAAGCTGGTAATTGAAGAGTGTAATTATACCATGTCCGGCCTCGGTAGCTGAGTGGTCAGCATGACGGAATGTCAATCCTAAGGTCCCGGGTTCGATTCCCAGCTGGGTCAGAGATTTTCTCCGTTCAGGGACTGAGTGTTGTGTTGTCCTAATCATCATCATTTCATCCCCATCGACGCGCAGGTCACCTAAGTGGCGTCAACTCGAAAGACGTGCACCAGACGAATGGTCTACCCGATGGGAGGCCCTAGCCACACGACATTTCATTTCATTATGTCATTGTCTCTCAGAGTATATCAGTGCTCTTACTTACCTTTGATTGGCCGAACAGTATCTGGCAAATATTTTACATTTTGGTTTATCAAGAAATATTGGAAAATATCTCCAAAACACACAATACTAACTGCTTCAAACACACGCACACACACACACACACACACACACACACACACACACACACACACACAAAAAACATTTTGAGTCACCATACTTGCAGAAGCAAACTACAATAAATAGCTCAATTGTGTCTCAAGTGATTACACACACAAACACACACACACACACACACACACACACACACACACACACACACACACAAAAAACATTTTGAGTCACCATACTTGCAGAAGCAAACTGCAATAAATAGCTCAATTGTGTCTCAAGTTATTACATTTTATGTTGTGTTTAATGCGACCACCCTGTGGTTTATTGCTGTTCTTAGTGGGGTGAAATCAACACATGTAAAAGTAATTTCATGTGTATTCTAGAGCTATTACTGTTTACATTATGTATAAATAATCAAATGGATAACATCAGAAGCTTGGTGAGGCTTTTTGCAGAGGATGCTGTTGTCAGTAGGAAGGTTGCAGTACCAGAAGACTGTAGCGAAACGCAGGAAGACCTGTAGAGAATTGGTGATTGGTGCAGGGATCGGTACTGACCCTGAAAGTAAATGATGTAATGTGATGTACTGTAGATAAATGGATGGAAAGATCCAAGTGACCACGTAAAACAAATTGCAGGAAAAGAACATGCCAGTCTAAAGCTGATTGTAATAATGTTAAGGAAATGTAATTCATCTACAAAAGAAGTGACTTACAAAACACTTGTTCGACTAGTTTTGAATATTACTTGTGCGTGGTGCCCTTGCAGGCTGCTGTAGCCGAGCGGTTCTAGGTGCTTCATCCGGAAACACGCTGCTGTGGTTGCAGGTTCGAATCCTGCCTCGGGCATGGATGTGTGCAATGTCCTTAGTTTAGTTAGGTTTAAGTAGTTCTAAGTCTAGGGGACTGGTGACCTCAGATGTTAAGTCCCATAGTGCTTAGAGCCATTTGAACCTTTTTTGTGGTGTACTTAACTGGATGTATTAATAGAAGAGATAGAGCAGATCTGATGAAGAGCTGTACACGTTTCATCTAAGGATTGTTTAGTAGGTGTGAGAGTGTTACTGAGATGCTCGACAAACTCCAGTGGCAGTCACTGCAAGAAAAAGATTTAACTGTAAAGATGAGTGAAATAATTATCATTAAAATGGAAGACAGCTTCAAGCCCAGGTGGAATCCATCAGGTTGTATATTGACTTAGCAGCTTAGCTAGCCCCTCTTTTAATCATAATGCACCTAGGATCTCTTGAACAAAAAGTGTGCCCAGTGGATGGAAGAAAACATAGGTCTGACATATAACAAGAAGGGCAGCAGAAGTGACCCATGAAACTACCATCCAATATCCTTGACATTCATTTGTTGTAGGATCTTGGAACTTATTCTGAGCTCACATATAATGAGGTATCTTGAACAGAATGACCTCCGCCATACTAGTCACCATGGATTTTGAAAACTTCAACTATGTGGAATCCAACTCTCACTTTTTCATATAACATACTGAAAGTCATGAATCAGAGCAACCAGATAGATGCAGTATTTCTTAACTTCTGACAATCCAGTGACTCAGTCCCCCACATACTGTTACTGCCGACAATATGATAATAGTAGGTATCAAGTGAAATTGGTAACAGGATTGAAGATTTCTTGGTAGTGAGGATGTAACATGTTTTGTGGATGGAGAGCCATCAACAAACATAGAAGTAACTGCAGGTATACCCCACGGAAGTGCATTGGGATCCTATTCATGTAGTATATTGATGACCTTGCAGACAATATTGATATTGACCTCCGAGTTTTCACAAATAATTCAGTGATCTATAATAAAGTACTACCTGAAAAAAGCAAAGCTGTGGAAATATCCATTCAGATTTAACAAAATTTTGAATTGGTGCAAAGATTGGCAGCTAGCATTAAATGTTGAGAAATGAAAAATTTTACACTTCACAAAACAAACAAACATAGTACTGTATGGGGTACAGTTGGAATTGGCCAACTTATATAAATACTAGGGTGTAACAATTTGTAAAGATGTGAAATGAAACATTCACATAGGCTCAGTCATAGGCAAGCTGGTGGTAGACTACAGTTCATTGGTAGAATGCAATTAGTTTACAAAGGAGATTGCGAACAAAACTCTCATACAACGCATCTTCGAAGATTGCTCAAAGTGTGAGGCCCTTACTGGATAGGACTATCAGGGGTATGAACAAGAAGTGCTGGATGGTCACAGGTTTGTTTAAAATGTGAGAGAGTGTGAGGATGATGCTGAAAGAACTGAACTGGCAGAAGTGTGAAGATAGATGCTAACTCTGCTCTGAAAGCCTAGTAGAAAGTCTCAAGAACCAGTTTTAAGTGAGGATTCTAGGAGTATGCTGCAACTCCCTATGGAATGGTTCCCGTGGTGATCGAAAGGACAAAACTAGACTAATTACAGTGTCACTGAGGTGTGTAAGCAATCATTCTTCCCACACCCCTTATATCAATGGATTGATTAAAGTTCCTAATAACTGCTAAAAGTGGAACTACTCTCGGCCACGCACTTCACAGTGGTTTGCACAGTACATATATTGATGCAGATCAAAACATTTGAATGCATATTGTTAGAGAACATGAATTAAAGTTTAGGTTCATAATGAGACACATTTAATATACATATAGTTTAATGTCTACAAAATACAATCAGTAAAGGTAAAAATTTGTTGTCTTCTGTTAGGCAGTGAGGAACACAGTGGGCACACACCTTCGAATACCCCAACCAGTGGACAAATGTGTCAGCATACCTACAGACACATTCAGTTGGGCAGCAAGGTGTTTTATTGTAATCCGTCAATCACCTCAAATGAGTGTGTCCGCACATTCCAACATTGCGGGAGTTATAGCTACATCTACATTTATACTCCGCAAGCCACCCAACGGTGTGTGCTGGAGGGCACTTTACATGCCACTGTCATTACCTCCCTTACCTGTTCCAGTCGCGTATGGTTCGCGGGAAGAACAACTGCCGGAAAGCCTCCTTGCACGCTCGAATCTCTCTAATTTTACATTTGTGTTCTCCTCGGGAGGTATAAGTAGGGGGAAGCAATATATTCGATACCTCATCCAGAAACCCACCCTCTCGAAACCTAGGCAGCAAGCCACATGGCGATGCAGAGCACCTCTCTTGTAGAGTCTGCCAGTTGAGTTTGCTAAACATCTCCATAACGCTATCATGTTTACCAATTAACCCTGTGACGAAATGTGCTGCTCTTCTTTGGATCTTCTCTATCTCCTCCGTCAACCCGACTTGATGCGGATCCCACACTGATGAGCAATACTCAAGTATAGGTCGAACGAGTGTTTTGTAAGCCACCTTCTACGTTGATGGATTACATTTTCTAAGGACTCTCCCAATGAATTTCAACCTGGTACCCACCTTACCAACAATTAATCCACCTTACCAACAATTAATTTTATATGATCATTCCACTTCAAATCGTTTTGCACACACACTCCCAGATATTTTACAAGTAACTGCTACCAGTGTTTGTTCCGTTATCATATAATCATACAATTAAGGATCCTTCTTTCTATGTATTCAAAATACATTACATTTGTCTATGTTAAGGGTCAGTTGCCACTCCCTGCACCAAGTGCCTATCTGCTACAGATCTTCCTGCATTTCTCTGCAATTTTCTAATGCTGCAACTTCTCTGCATACTACAGCATCATCCTTGGAAAGCCGCATGGAACTTCCGACACTATCTAGTAGGTCATTTATATATATTGTGAGAAGCAATGATCCCGTAACACTCCCCTGTGGCACGCCAGAGGTTACTTTAACGTCTGTAGACGTCTCTCCATTGAGAACAACTTGCTATGTTCTGTTTCCTAAAAACTCTTCAATCCACCCACACAACTGGTCTGATATTCCGTAGGCACTTACTTTGTTTATCAGGTGACAGTGCGGAACTGTATCGAACACCTTCCGGCTGTGTGCAGCCGGTTGGCACACAGGAGATCAGAGAGCTTTGCTCAGCCTTGTTGCAATGATGACAAACACCTTGTCCAGTTACTCACCATGCTTTTGTTCACTGCCAGGTCCCCATAAAAATTTTGAAAGAGCCAATTAATATCTGTGATGCTCTGACCTTGTGCCAAAAGAAACTCAAAATGACACTCTGCTTGGAACATCATTTTGAAGGCTACATATAGTGTCGTCACCTACTGAAATGTCATAAGACTGTAGGGATTGAAACAGGAATATTCCATGATGTCCCACAACAAATTATGCAATTTTTTCAACTGAAATTAGCTGAAATAAAAAATATGTTGCGTAACTTATTGAATTAATAGAGAAGGTAGTGCAACACATACTGTACTGTAGTAACCAACTTTGTAGCATAGCAACTTCAGTGTTTTCTTTTTTTTGTCTTCTTTATGAGAACAACTGCTGTAGTAAAATAATAACCTATTTGTTGTAATTGAACAGTCTGTTCAGTAAACTGAAAAGTAATAACTTGTTTCAGGCAATCCCGTATCTATAGAGGTAGACTACCGAGTTCGGGTGTTCGAGCAGTTTGGTAGCCGAGCGTGTGAATTGTGCCTTGATAATGAGAAAGCAACATCAAAGGAATTGGATACAGCTGCAGTATTACAAGCTCTGCGGATTGTGAAAGAGGGACGCACACCAACACTCTGCATCAGAGAGCTGCCTTGTTTCCCAAATTCTCCATAGTGATTCAAAATTTTATTGGAAAAGGTGAGTATTTGCTGATTATGCTTAACTAATTTAAAAATGATAGCTGGCATATTAGTTACACTGTTACCATTCCCCAGAGCTGTGCTAATACTGCATAAGTTTAAAATTGTGGAAACTGCTTCAAGATTTTATGTGGTCACTGTGTGCTTTACCATTTTTATTTCCAATTTGCTATCCTCACTGATTTCATGATCATTTTCAATTAATAAAATGCCCTAGTTAACCATTCTGTTTGCTTTACCACCAGACCTACTTCCTGAATATTGCAGCTTGAATTATTTTAATGTTTTCTATCACCACACTATCGTTCCCAGTGATAATTAACTTTTCTCAAAAAACTGTAATCACAGACATAGTGTGTGTGTGTGTGTGTGTGTGTGTGTGTGTGTGTGTGTGTAGGAATGTATTTATTTCCTCTTTTTGTGATTACTTGATGCTTTCTTTTTAATTTCACAACAGTGGCAAAATACTGTTGAAGAACCCGTAGGCCATTTATTGTGGGATGTTACCATTATTCTGAGTTCCAGCACTATCTCAGCCTAAACAGTCTGTGTATGTTGAGTTGGTGTTGTGGTGAGTTTTTTATTTATTCGTTCATCTTTAACTATCTTCATGCATTAACATTGTCACTATACATACAAATAAATACAGCCTTGCCTATCAATCCTTCTTGAAAACACATATCCATGGAATGGATATGTGTGTGTGTGTGTGTGTGTGTGTGTGTGTGTGTGTGTGTGTGTGTGTGTGTGTATACCTGTCCCTTTTTCCCCCTGAGGTAAGTCTTTCCGCTCCCGGGATTGGAATGACTCCTTACCCTCTCCCTTAAAACCCACATCCTTTAATCTTTCCCTCTCCTTCCCTCTTTCCTGATGAAGCAACTGTGGGTTGCAAAAGCTTGAATTTTGGGTGTGTTTGTGTTTATTAGTGTCTCTATCAACATACCAACGCTTTCGTTTGGTAAGTTACATCATCTTTGTTTTTAGGTATATTTTTCCTTTCACCCAAGCACAACTCACACAGGCATGACCACTGTCTTTGGCCACTGAGGTCAGACTTGATTTCCTTGATACATCTATTGTTTCCCTCCAAAAAGCTATCAAGCCAGTTGAATTCAGTTACACCCTCGAGTAGCTCACTGCTTATTTATATGTTAGTCTCAGTTCCACCACCTTCCTAGTCTGTAACTGTGTGTTGTGTCTTCTTGGTATTTATTTTTAATTTTAGTTTTGTTATCTCTTGATTTAAGACATTAAACATTAGTTAGATATTTCTCTTAGCCTGCTACTATTGCAGTTTCATTGGCTAATCTAGTGTTCTATTAATTTGTACAGACCTTTGTATTTGCTGTCTTGGCTAATCCAATAGTTCTAGTTTTTGCAAAGTCATGACATTTAGGTATCACAGTAAATAATTTACTTTTGATGTTGTCACTAATCTTCTGTAGAAGTTCAGCAGGGATGTCATCTGGACCAATCACTTTGTTTGATTTTAATCTATTTAATGTAAGCAGGAACTCTTCTTTTGTTATCAGTGGTGCCATGTTATTTTCATTAATTAGTTCTTGTCATCAGTATACTTGTCTAAATTTCCAATTACAGCACCACTGTACAAATCTTCAGTACACCCATTCCATACCACTTACATCTTCTATGACAAATAACAGTTTCCCACTTTTATTATCTTTCATTATGTTACTCTTGGTTCTCTGTGTTGCAACAGTGTAATCTTGGAGTAAGCTTCATCTTGTTTTCCATATTTAAAATCATCTTGTATTTCTTTATAAATTTTCCCAAACATTGTTCTTTCTCTAAATGGCACATTGTTGTTATCTTTTTTTCACTTTATACTGATCAGAGCTTTTTTCTGTTAGTCTATTACTTTTGTCAATAAATTCCAGTACTTCAGGGGTCATCTGAGGTTGCCTTCGTTTTATGTAATATGTCTGTGGCTGCATTTGTTTTATTTGACTTGATAACATCCCAATTGCTTTCATCCCTGTCCAATTCCATTGTTTTGTGCTTGAATTCATGTACAAACTCTGCATCCTTCAATTTATCTAGTGCTCATTTCTTTGGATATTTCAGCTGTGTTTCTTACATGTGGTATTGCACTTTTCTGCAACAAGTGTATGGTCACTATCTGTATTAGCAGCTGGGTAACTATGACTTTGTTTCACTTGGTTCCTGTACATCTGCTTTACTATTATATAAGTGATCATATATCTGCCACTACCATCAGATGCCTTCCACATGCAGCATCTTCTCTTTGGAGCTTCATAATGTGTGCCTGTTACAACCATTTCATGTTGTTCACAAAATTCTAATAATTTTTCTCACCTGTTGAGCTCATTCTTCTCAATCTGAACTTCCAAGCACATTTGTGGTTCTCTTGTATTCCCTCTGACATATTAAAAGCTCCCATGAGAATAACATTGTCTTTTATGTTTATCATTTCCATTAATTACTTGGTGGAGTCATCATTTTTTTTCAGTTTCTTCATCATTACCCTTTGTTACTGGTAAAAAAAACTTGAATTATTATTATGTGAGCTGAGCTAGCTTCTAACTTTATTGTCAATACCCTATCAATCACATGGTAGCTCCAAAACCCATGACCAGTAAGGATACATATATTGTTAGATTCTGCTATGGTTGCTACATATGGGATATCCAAATGGATCTCTAATGTGGTAATTTCATGTTGCTTACCACATCTCCTTGATGGGTCATCTGCCTCCAGGGATAGTTCCTCATTCCAAGGCAAGGAGGTGCTCTACCTCCATCTGCTCCTCTTTGCTCCTTGGAGATCATTGGCACCTTATTCCAGACTACATTTGGTCCCCACTTTTGTTGGGTGCCTAAAGTGTTGCCCAGTCCCCATCAATAGGAGGTGTAGGTTGGGTTTTTAACTACATTGAGGATGAGACCATAAGGCATTTCTCATTGATCATTACATAGTGACATATTAAGTAGTGGTGTTCTTATACAAGGTGTGACAATAAAGTAATGAGACTGATGTGAAAAAAAAAAAAAAATGTTGCTTACCGTTTTAGTCAAGTTTAGTGTTGTCTCCTTCAAAGTAGTTCCCTTCTGATTTCACGTAATTTTTCCATCACTTCTGCCGTTGATGGTAATATTTCTGGAACTCATCTTCTGTAATATCTCTCAAGACCCTCGTCACAGCTTTTTGGACATCTTGTGTTGTTTGAAAATGTTGTCCCTTGCCCGCCGTTTTGACTCTTGGAAATAAAAAAATGTACACGGAGCAATATCTGGTGAATAAGGTGGCTGTGGTAGTACTGAAATTTGTTTTGAGCTTAAAAATTGCTGTACTGATAGAGCAGTATGGGATGGCGAATTATTGTGATTCAGAATCCAATTATCAGCAATGTTGGCACTGACATGAAGAACTCTTTTATGAAGTCTTTCTAAAATTTCTTTGTAATAATATTGGTTAACTGTTTGTCCAGGAGGCACCCACTCTTTATGAACAATTCCCTTGATATCAAAGAAGCACACAAGCATGCATTTCACTTTTGACTTTGACATGCAAGCTTTTTTGGTCTGTGTGATCCCTTTGAGCACCATTGCGAACTTTGGCGTGTTTTCTCTGGATCATACTGAAAAAACCAACTTTCATCACTAGTGATAACATGGCTCAACAATTCTGGATTGATTTCCGTTTGCTCTAACAGATCGGCTGCCACATTTTTCCGTGTTTCTCGCTGTTATGTTGTGAGATTTTTAGGGACAATTTTTGCACAAATCTTTCTCGTACCAAGATCTTCAGTTATTATTAGATGAACTGTTTCTCAATTGATGTTCAGTTCTTCTGCAATCATTTTCACGAATAATCTTTTATCAGATCATACGAATTCATGCACCCTGGCCTGGTTGACATCCATCGTGAGGTTTATGGTCGTCCACTGCGGTCTTTATTTACAGCATTTGTTCTGCGTTCACTAAACATTGTATGCCAATGAAGAACTTGAGCTCTTGACATAACCTCCTCTCCAAAAGCCTTCTGAAGTTTACCATAAGTTTTAATTGCATTTTCACCCTATTTAAAGCAAAAAGAAATGGCATACCGTTGCGCAATATTATGCGGTTCCATTTCTGTGATGAGAGACACAAACACGTGTTAACTTATTACAGCAAAATCACAACTGAGCAGTTGTATCGATATGCTGCTTGGACTAGAAGCAGGTTATAGACCAAGGTCAAAGATATTGTGCCTACACAAGCCTGCAGGGTTGTCACATCTTGCAAAGAAAATCAATCTCATTACTTTATTGTCGCACCTCATATATGTATAACTATACTGAGTGGTTTGTAGTCTTGCAATTAGGAAATAAGTAGCAATTAGGAAATCAGTCATCTTCATTTAATGGGTCATGCTTATGTATTTATGTTCTGAAGGTTGTTATTCAACAAACAACTAATGGTATGAAGGGATGTAATAGTATTTGTAGTTTTGTTAAAATATGGTCTGCAGGACTTGTTGTTTGTCAGCTCAGAGACACACCTGACTGCCTCCTCCTCCTCCTCCCCCTCCTCCTCCTCCTCCTCCATCTTCTTCTTAATGCAAATTATTTTTGGCCTTTGTGATGGTGCAGAACAGTACTCCATAGGTTAGATGACTGTCTGAGAGAGATATGATAAGAGTTCATTTACAGAAGTTCCATGTTTTCTTAGCAAATAGGTAAATTGGGCTAAATTCATACAAAATATGTAGTTTATTTGACTTTTCTATGTTATTATTATTCCCACGTCAGTTTTTGATCAACATGAATGCCAAGAAGTTTAGCTGAGATACTATCATTGTCATTACTGCATAGATTAAAAAGAAATTTATGATTATAGACTGCTTAATTTCCAATTTATTTGCTCCTAACCTTATACCAGGCAGTGTGCGGAGTCTTCGCTCTTTTTACTTTTGTGCTTCTTTGCTTCTTCTAGCAGAATGAAGACACTTATAATGTTTGAACTCCTATTATTAAAATGTTCCTGGTGCTTATATAGCTGATAAAATGATAGCAACAGAGTTTTTTTTTTTTTTTTTACAGAATTCTATGGGTGAAAGTTGTAAATTTACTGAGGCTGATCAGTGTAGCATTGACAAATAGTTTGGATTTAACAAAGGAAATGTGATGGAAATAATATTTTCAACTCTCCTCAGAGCTGATAACCCAGCTTTGAATCTCAACTGAAAATAATTGAGACTCCTATTTACTTGTAAATGATGATAGATTTCGAGGTGCATGTAGTGCTGTACTACCTATAGGACTAATATTAAGAAAATGGGGCATCAGTTACTAGAGCAAGATTTGTCGCCTTTTTGTGTAAATTGTAACCAGTGTCAGCTTTAAACAGAAGAAAAGATTCCATTTGCAAGTACACATATATGAGCGAGCTTTGTGCTACAAGTCCCTGTCTCTCTCTCTCTAACAGTGTGTGAAGCTAACTTATCAAAATAGTGAGCAGCTCCTAACAACCAAATCAAACTTCAGGACACTTCAATGTGCCATGCCTCAAGGAAGCATACCAGGGCCTTTTCTGTTCCTTGTATATGTAAATAATTTATTTGAACCCCAAAATTGCATGGTTGTAAGCTATGCCAATGACATATCCTTCATCAGCTGTGGCAGTAAAATGCAGTCTGCAACTAACAGTGCCGAGATCAGTTTCAATACTCTGTCTGAATACCTTACAGCAAACAAGCTTCTTGTAAATAAAGACAAAACGGTGATAATGAAGTTCATCCACAGTTATAATGCTGCCATAACTGATACTGTATTTACATTCCCATTGGGTCTTGCATATGCAAATTCACATAAATTTTTGGGCATCGTTGTTGATGAACACTTATCATGCAAAGAACATGTAGATAATATATGCAAGAAAATCAGTAGAAATGTGTATCTACTGAAACGGGTCTCAGCCTTCTTGGACCATGACACTTTAAGGCAAATATATTTTGGGTTAACTCATCCACACCTTCGGTATGGTATTGAGATATGGGGTGGGGCATCAGCAGTTCATATAGATAGACTTTTTAGATTACAAAAAAAGGCAGTAAGAATAGTAACCAAGGTAAAGAAGAGAGAGCCTTGTAGAGACATCTTTAGAAAATATAAAATTCTTATGGTGTACTCCATGTATATACTGCAGTCAGTCATGTTCGTGAAACAAAATCCTGAATTTAATATGAGAAACAGTAATGTACACAACTATGATACACAGCGAAGGGAAAATTTTCATAGAATTGTGACCAATAAAAAGGCAACGGACCACAGCCCATACAGAATGGGAGCAATTTTCTATAATGCACTACCCTGTGAACTCATGAAAGTAACTCTAAATATGCTAAAGAGTAGACTGAAGCAATTATTAATAGAGAAGTGCTGTTACTCTATAGAGGACTTTAAGTGGTTGTGCCATCTTGGAGAACAGTGGATATAGACAATGTCTCCGATCTATCAGTGGTGTGAAAGAAGTAATCATACCCTGTATCATGTGTACTGTACTGTACTGTAAATATAAGCTAAATTGTGTTACACTATACAGGAATCTACTTGTAGTGCCCTTTTGAAAAATAATGTGTACAGACATCTGTCTGATCCATATGTTTTTATGAAAGAATGTGAATATTTTACTGTATATGTGCAATGTAATCTATATTTTCCTGACAATGTCCAAAAACTTTTTGTTATATGGACAGAAAATAAATAAATAAATAAATTTTCTTTTCTTTTTTAATTACAATGTTGGATAGGCCATAAATATCGTCTAATTTTGAGGTGCTCTACATTTGCATGTTTTGCAAGTGATTTTGTGATATCACTTCTCTTCATTGTATTTCAAAATGTTTTATAGAGTTGTTAGCATAATTTGTGTCCTGAATGTTGTCATATTTACAGTTTGACTGGCCAGAGTGGCTGGAGACAGTGGTCACGTGCTTGAGGTTTGCCTGCTTCTGTGAATGTGTGTTTGTTTTACTTTCTCTTCTGAAGAAGGCTTTGGCCAAAAGATCAGTGTGTAACAGTTGTTTTGATGTGCCTGTCTGTGTCGTCTTTACAGTGAGTAGCAATCTGTCCTTTTCATAATCGATGATAATCCATTGTTTGATTTTGCCTTATGGTTTGAGTTGCACTGGTGCAGCTCATGTAACCAGCACAAATAAGTTGAACATTAAAGCAATCAAGTGTTTAATTAACATTGTTTAAAGCCATTAGAGATCATGACAAATAACTGTGAGACATACATGGAAGCTTTTTGCATATTAAAAGCATTGCATTATTTCTCTATGGCCACCTGGTTTCTCTTTTCTGTCCAGCCACTCTTCTGCTTTTGCTCATTGTGGAAGTTCTTAAAGTTATTGATCAGTGACATGTACTTTCAGCAGTCAGAGCTCTGCTCCTAGTTCAGTCCACTGCTCTTGAAATTCTTCCTTACTTTCTCGAACCATTTATAGGATCTAATTTCTGGCTTGTTTTTTCTTTTTAAAGCTATCAGACAATGGAAAATCCAGGATGGAATGTAATGATATTATGAAAAGGAAAGTTGCTACTCACCTTGTTAACGAGATGCCGAGTTCCAGATAGTCACAACAAAACGACTGTCACAAATAAGCTTTTAGCCAACACGACACACACACACACACACACACACACACGTGCACACAAAAATGCACTCATGTAATGCAGCTCGCACACACATGGCTGCAGCTGCCATAGACTGCAGTCGTGTGTGTGAGCTCTGTTTGCGTGAGTGTGTGTGTTCCTGTCGTCTATTTTTGACAAAGGCCTTGTTGGCCACAAGCTTATTTGTGACAGTCTTTTTGTTGAGGCTGTCTGCAACTCAACATCTCTGCTATGTGGTGAGTAGTAACTTTCCTTTTCATAATATTGTTACTTTTTAAATCTATGTATTTTGTTTTCCTGCATCACTGTTTATATATTTGTCACAAGAAATCATACTTAAGATTGTGAATAAATGTAGGGTGGTTGTGAATTATGCATAATAGGCATGAAGTGACATTTACTGTTGATTGAGGAGCCTTCGTTTCAATGCCTCAAGGTAACAGATTTTTAAAATGTTTAAAAATACATTATTAAATACTGTAAATGCATGCTTCAAATTCGCACTTCAAAGCAAGATGTCATTCCACTTAATTGTTTGTAACAGAGTTCTGTAGTTGTCAATGGTTTGATCAGTCAATACTACACTAATCGTTAATAATTTTGGATGTATACTTGTTAATTTTTATTTTTGACAATGTATCTTCCTGGTCTTGTAGGAAATGACTGTTGAACAACCCTAGCTGATGCTGTTTTCTTTCAATATTGCTAATGACAGTCAGACCAGGATAAATGTCTTGTGGGATTGTTTTATCTCAGTACAGGTTGTGTGACATAAACATGATGAACAGGGAAAGCTGCTTTAGGTGACTGCAGCCTAGCCAAAGTTTCTATATTAAAAAATTATTTACTTAATTTTTCACAATTGTTAAATCGTTTCTCTGTGGCCTGCATAAATGGTTCACTGTCACTATCTGGAGCGTGTTACATTGTAATGTTGAAACCACAATCAAATCCAAATCTGAATGTAGGTTTTTCAGATAAGCGTAATGCTGCTTGGAACTGAAGGTATGTTTATTATCAACGTCAGTGTAATGCCAGAACAGAACTGAAATCATGGATGTAGATTACTGCTATTTATGCAAACAGAATGCTGATATTTATATAAATATCAAATATACCAGAACATACAAACATTACAAACATAAAATATTTCAAGAACTTTCCAGAAATGATAAATTCCTGGTAGTCTGCTTTAAGCTGGTGATCTGCAAAATGCCAGCCAGCTACCTGCTGTTTCAGAAATTCTCATTGGAACAAACTACAGCATTGTGGAACTAGGATCTTGTTAGTGTTCTTCTGTATGGCAGGGCTGGTGAATCTTTGCATTTTGCTCATGTAATTGCATCTTCTTCACTATGATGAGCACTGAAGGCAGTTGCTTCTGTCAAAGCTTTGTGATCATTGAGATCTTCAGCTTCCTTGAACCTCCCATCATCGATCTGCACCTCTTAATGGTAGTACGGCTTCATAGAGAGGACATGGACAATCTCTATGCAACTTTGACTTCATGACTGTTCATAATTTGTGACTTTATACATGATGTCAGACAAGTGAAAGATACAGTGTGACTCAAAGTAGTGCTTTAGTAACTTTTCCAATAGTCCAATTTTTTGCCCGGGTATAAAAATCCAAACCAAGTCATCTGGGCTGTATCTCAATGGTCGATGCATAGCATTGTAGCTGTCTCTGTCCCTCTCCTGGGCACCTAGGGTCCTTTTGTGAGCCAGCTGTCTTGCTTCTTCGATCCTGGTGATGAGGTGTTGCAGATAGTCATCTTGAGAATCATCCAGGCAAAACAGGAACAGAGTATTCATTGTCCTTTTGGCCCTGCGACTGTGGAGCTGAAAGAAGAGTGTGAAGCCCTTAGTGTCTTGCTTCGCTGTATTATGTGTGAATGTCATGACAGGATCCCAATCAGTCTGTCTGACAATATAAATTGAGATCATATTTGTCAGAGTCTTATTAAAGCATTCTATGAGGCCATTAATTTGTGGGTGATAAGCATTTGTCATCCTGTGGGTGATGTCACAATATGAAATTAATTTGGATACTAGTCTTAATTAGAAAATTTTTCAACAATGAGAGGTCATTGCGCAGGGATCTCAGTTCATTAAAATAATGTCTCCTGCAAGAAACTGTGCAATTTCTGGAGCTTCAGCACCCTGCACAGGTTGTCGATTCTTGTTTGTTGACTTTGAGAACCTCCCCAAGATGTCAATTTCAGTACAGTGAAATGATCCTTCTGTAGATAGGATTGGTATCTGTTGCCACAGAGATAACTGCAGCACATGGCTCCTGTCATTATCATTCCTTACAACAGCTCACATAGTGTCAGTGCATCTGTTGAGACTTAACCAGTCATACCCTTGTTTGATTTGGTCTAGAGTCTTCACGAATCACAGGTGACAAGGTTTTTGAGTGTTATGGAAATATTTTGGGATTACTGGCTGTAGATGAAATTTCATGAAGAGCAATTATTTCTGCCCCATCATATCATAGTTTCTAATACACAATGTTATCTTTAGTAAGTGGATTTCTCCTTTAGTCAATTCCTCCTCCTTCAAGGCTCCTATGGTTTTCAGCAATGCTGGATCTTCCCTCTGTCCTACAGCAATGTCATTTAATGCAGTGCTGACTGAGACTTCATCCACACTGGTGTGTCCATCCAAAGGAGACCTTGAAAGGCAGTCAGTGTACTTGTGCTTATGTCCACTTTTGTATACGATTGTAACATTGTACACCTGAAGCCTCATTGCCTGTCTCTCTGGTCAATCCAATAAATCTTTCATGTTAGTCATCTAGGACAGAGAATGGTGGTCCATCACAATGATGAATGGTTTGCCAAATAAATAGTGATGGAAATTTTTCATGGCCAAAACAACTGCAAGGAACTCTTTCCTGTTTCTAGAACATTTCATCTCAAATATGGAGAGTTCTCTGGAAGCATAAGCTATTACATTTTCAGCACCTTCCTGAACAGGCACCAGGACTGCCCTTATTTCAAAACCAGTAGCATCAGTTGGAATTTCTGTATTGGCATTCTTGTCATACTATTATATTATTAGACTGTGGATGATGTAAGCATCTCTTTAAGGACAAGGAAGGATCTGTCTTGTGGCTCGTTCTAGGAGAAATTTGTCTCTCCCAGAATCAGTTCGTATGAGGTTCGTGCCTTGACAAAGAAATCATTTATAAATCACTGGCAGTATGAGCACACTACATGAAAATTTCTTACAGCACAAATGTGTCAAGGAGTTGGAAAATCTGTGACTGCTCTTATTTTCTCTAGTATGAATACAAAAAAAAAAAAAAAAAAAAAAAAAAAAAAAAAAAAAAAAAAAAAACTGCTCACATCACAAGTGTGGCAAGGAATCAGAAAATTTGTGACTCCTCTCATTTTCTCTGAATCATGATGGACTCCATTGCTATTCACTAAGTGCCCCAAAATTTTTAATACTTGTGTGATGAAGAGGCATTTTGTTTTGGATTCTGGCAGTAACTTGTAGTCTGGACACACTTCAACACCTTTGTCAGTTAGCTTAGATGTTTTAAGAAAAAGGACAATTGTGACAAAATGAAACACCTACAGCCGTCCTTATGATTTTATTTTATTTTGTTGCTACCAGTTTCAACACTTCAGGCTGTTTTTGATGCAGTACAGGTTGATATGAGCCCCATACATAACACACCAACACCAGCATTACTGGATATGCAGAAAATGTGTCAGCACTCCAACCATGATGGTTGAAGTGGTAGCAACAAAATAAAATAAAATCACAAGGACAGCTGTAGGTATTTTATTTTGTCACGATAGTAAACGGCCGTCGTCCCAGAGACCTTCTGCCAAAAGGATGGACATACAAAAGAAAAGGACAATGTCATCCAGATAGCATAGCTACATGGTCCGTTTGAGGTGTCTAGCATGTTGTTGATCATATGTTCAAAGGTGGCTGCAGTGTTACACAGTTGAAATGGCATAACTTTAATTTGGAGAGGCCGTCAGGAGTTATGAAGGTAGTCTTTTCCAGGCTGCCTCATTGACTTTGATTTTCTAGTAGCCTGTCCATAGCTGAGAACAACTTTGCTCCTTTCAAGCAGTATATGGTGTCATCAGCACATGGCAAGTGGTGCACATGTTTCTTTGTGTGGACATTGGTGTTCAATACAGAAATGCCATGTGCCATCCTTCTTCTCCGCAACGACCACAGATGATGACCAAGGAGTCCATGAAGGTTCAATGACATCATCTTGCAGCATCTTCTCAAATTCCTCTTAGATTATCCATTATTCAGCCAGTGGCACCATGTCTGATCACTGGCTAATTGATGGATGATCCCCAGTGTTGATAGGGTGTTTTACCATGGGCCTCTAGGTCTATCTTTTCTCCACTCTGTATTTGAAAGAATCTGAAACTGATGCAGATTGACTGTCACTCATTGATGTTTCTTGGTCAGGTCAGATCATATTGCCAATTTGATATTAGCTTCCTCCCTTGCATGGTAAGTTGGTGGTATGATGATAACATTTTCAGTGGCAATCAATCACCCAGTCCTATCTTTGTTATGTGTGTTTGTCAGAATAGATTCGTCAGTCTGAAGCTCCAAAGTTCCACAGTCTGTGATTGCTTGTGATGGCAGCAAGAAGTCCCATGTGAGAATAACATTATGATTGTATTCTGCTAAACTGACAAATTTGAAAGACTGCATTATGTTATTGATAGTTATTCTTTCAGTCGATATTTCTATCAGCTGGACATATCTTCCATTTGTGATCTTCAGCACAGTTGCATTTGTATCATGGTACATAGTCCTCTGTAGCTGATTATGATAAGCATTAAATACCTGTTGTACAGTGTTAATGTTTGAGGCTGCTGTCTCTCTTGTACTTATTCCAATATTTCTGGGTGCCATAAACTGCTTTATCTCTTCCCTCACTATCTGGCGTATGAGAGATGGGAGGTCATGGTGGTCTTCCACAACTGCCATAGGGCCCACATTTCAGAAAGTCCAGGCTGGAATAGAATACTAAGGAAAGGATAGATGCTACTCACCAAGTAAAGGAGGCGTTGAGTCACAGACAGGCACCATGAAAACAAATACTAGAAATGTTCAGCTTTCAGACAAAGTCTTTCTTCAGACTTAGAAAACACACACACACACACACACACACACACACACACACACATATACACATACACACAGTGCAAAATCTGTGGTGACTGTTGTCCTCAGTGAGCTGACTGATCAAAGCAGATATGATCGCAGTCAGGCCTTAGCATCTGAGAACAACAGTACAGCGTGTGTGTGTTGTGTATGTGTTTGCATTTGTTTGTTTGTTTTCTAATTGTGACAAAAGACTTTGTCCAACAGCTGAATATTTGTAGTATTCTTTTTCATTGTGTCAATATGTGGTTCAACACTTCCTCAATGTGATGGGTGAGTAGCATCCATCCTTTCCATATTATTGTATAGAAAACTTATTTGAAGTAGCTGCTATGTACTGCCCACATTAAAACTTAAATAGTATTCATAATATTATGAGCTATGACACATGCAGTGTGACATAGTGATTAGCATTGTTGGTTGGCATGCTGTGCTTCACCAGTTCAAACCCAACCAATAGTAATTATTTAGTATTTTTTTGTATATTCTGTAATATTCAATGTTTGTACAAACAGGTGTAATCTCTATCCTGTATACTCAGTTCAGTTCTGGCAGCACATTTTTTTTTTTTTCTTCATCAGTCTACTGACTGGTTTGATGCGGCCCGCCATGAATTCTTTTCCTGTGCTAACCTCTTCATCTCAGAGTAGCACTTGCAACCTACGTCCTCAATTATTTGCTTGACGTATTCCAATCTCTGTCTTCCTCTACAGTTTTTGCCCTCTACAGCTCCCTCTAGTACCTTGGAAGTCATCCCCTCATGTCTTAGCAGATGTCCTATCATCCTGTCCCTTCTCTTTATCAGTGTTTTCCACATATTCCTTTCCTCTCCGATTCTGCGTAGAACCTCCTCATTCCTTACATTATCAGTCCACTTAATTTTTAACATTCGTCTATAGCAACACATCTCAAATGCTTCGATTCTCTTCTGTTCCGGTTTTCCCACAGTCCATGTTTCACTACCATACAATGCTGTACTCCAGACGTACATCCTCAGAAATTTCTTCCTCAAATTAAGGCCAGTATTTGATATTAGTAGACTTCTCTTGGCCAGAAATGCCTTTTTTGCCATAGTGAGTCTGCTTTTGATGTCTTCCTTGCTCCGTCTGTCATTGTTTATTTTACTGCCTAGGTAGCAGAATTCCTTAACTTCATTGACTTCGTGACCATCAATCCTGATGTTAAGTTTCTCGCTGTTCTCATTTCTACTACTTCTCATTACCTTCGTCTTTCTCCGATTTACTCTCAAACCATACTGTGTATTCATTAGACTGTTCATTCCGTTCAGCAGATCACTTAATTCTTCTTCACTTTCACTCAGGATAGCAATGTCATCAGCGAATCATATCATTGATATCCTTTCACCTTGTATTTTAATTCCACTTCTGAACCTTTCTTTAATTTCCATCATTGCTTCCTCGATGTACAGATTAAAGAGTAGGGGCGAAAGGCTACAGCCTTGTCTTACACCCTTCTTAATAAGAGCACTTCGTTCTTGATCGTCCACTCTTATTATTCCCTCTTGGTTTTTGTACATATTGTATATGACCCGCCTCTCCCTATAGCTTACCCCTACTTTTTTCAGTACCTCGAACAGCTTGCACCATTTTATATTGTCGAACGCTTTTTCCAGGTCAACAAATCCTATGAACGTGTCTTGATTTTTCTTTAGCCTTGCTTCCATTATTAGCCGTAACGTCAGAATTGCCTCTCTCATGCCTTTACTTTTCCTAAAGCCAAACTGATCGTCACCTACCCCATTCTCAATTTTCTTTTCCATTCTTCTGTATATTATTCTTGTAAGCAGCTTTGATGCATGAGCTGTTAAGCTGATTGTGCGATAATTCTCGCACTTGTCAGCTCTTGCCGTCTTCGGAATTGTGTGGATGATGCTTTTCCGAAAGTCAGATGGTATGTCGCCAGACTCATATATTCTACACACCAACGTGAATAGTCATTTTGTTGCCACTTCCCCTAATGATTTTAGAAATTCTGATGGAATGTTATCTATCCCTTCTGCCTTATTCGACCGTAAGTCCTCCAAAGCTCTTTTAAATTCTGATTCTAATACTGGATCCCCTATCTCTTCTAAATCGACTCCTGTTTCTTCTTTTATCACATCAGACAAATCTTCACCCTCATAGAGGCTTTCAATGTATTCTTTCTACCTATCTGCTTTCTCCTCTGCATTTAACAGTGGAATTCCCGTTGCACTCTTAATGTTACCTCCGTTGCTTTTAACGTCACCAAAGGTTGTTTTGACTTTCCTGTATGCTGAGTCTGTCCTTCCGACAATCATATCTTTTTCGATGTCTTCACATTTTTCCTGCAGCCATTTCATCTTAGCTTCCCTGCACTTCCTATTTATTTCATTCCTCAGCGACTTGTATTTCTGTATTCCTGATTTTCCTGTAAAATGTCTGTACTTCCTCCTTTCATCAATCAGCTGAAGTATTTCTTCTGTTACCCATGGTTTCTTCGCAGCTACCTTCTTTGTACCTATGTTTTCCTTTCCAACTTCTGTGATGGCCCTTTTTAGAGATGTCCATTCCTCTTCAACTGTGCTGCCTACTGCGCTATTCCTTATTGCTGTATCTATAGCGTTAGAGAACTTCAAATGTATCTCGTCATTCCTTAGAACTTCCATATCCCACTTCTTAGCGTATTGATTCTTACTGACTAATGTCTTGAACTTCAGCCTACTCTTCATCACTACTATATTGTGATCCGAGTCTATATCTGCTCCTGGGTACACCTTACTGTCCAGTATCTGATTTCAGAATCTTTGTCTGACCATGATGTAATCTAATTGAAATCTTCCCGTATCTCCCGGCCTTTTCCAAGTATAGCTCCTCCTCTTGTGATTCTTGAACAGGGTATTCGCTATTACTAGCTGAAACTTGTTACAGAACTCAATTAGTCTTTCTCCTCTTTCATTCCTTGTCCCAAGCCCATATTCTCCTGTAACCTTTTCTTCTACTCCTTCCCCTATAACTGCATTCCAGTCGCCCATGACTATTAGATTTTCGTCCCCCTTTACATACTGCATTACCCTTTCAATATCCTCATACACTTTCTCTATCTGTTCATTTTCAGTTTGCGACGTCGGCATGTATACCTGAACTATCATTGTCGGTGTTGGTCTGCTGTCGATTCTGATTAGAACAACCCGGTCACTGAACTGTTCACAGTAACACACCCTCTGCCCTACCTTCCTATTCATAACGAATCTTACACTGTTATACCATTTTCTGCTGCTGTTGATATTACCCGATACTCATCTGACCAGAAATCCTTGTCTTCTTTCCACTTCACTTCACTGACCCCTACTATATCTAGATTGAGCCTTTGCATTTCCCTTTTCAGATTTTCTAGTTTCCCTACCACATTCAGGCTTCTGACATTCCATGCCCCGACTCGTAGAACATTATCCTTTTGTTGATTATTCAATCTTTTTCTCATGGTAACCTCCCCCTTGGCAGTCCCCTCCCGGAGATCCGAATGGGGGACTGTTCCGGAATCTTTTGCCAATGGAGAGATCATCATGACACTTCTTCAACTACAGGCCACATGTCCTGTGGATACACGTTACGTGTCTTTAATGCAGTGGTTTCCATTGCCTTCTGCATCCTCATGTCGTTGATCATTGCTGATTCTTCCGCCTTTAGGGGCAATTTCCCACCCCCTAGGACAAGAGAGTGCCCTGAACCTCGATCCGCTCCTCTGCCCTCTTTGACAAGGCAGTTGGCAGAATGAGGCTGACTTCTTATGCCGGAAGTCTTCGGCCGCCAATGCTGATTATTTATCAAAATTTAGGCAGTGGCGGGGATCGAACCCGGGACCGAAGACGTTTTGATTACGAATAAAAGACGCTACCCCTAGACCACGGGTACATTATTATTAGTGATAAATGTGCTTTCAACTCTAAGTGCTGTATTGCATTGATGACCTGGCCTTAGAATTTGGACTTGGTTGTAGTTTCAGTGTGACATTGTTTCATGGAGATGCTGTGTACCTTAAAACACCTACACCTCCATGGCTCCAAATGTAATAGCCATTCCTTACCTGTACAGGGACTGGAATATGAGCAATACATCATTCTCAAGGTCTGTATTTTCAGAATAACAATGGATTCCAGGTCAGCGGTAGGTCAGCTGCACATTAGGCAGCCATCAGTTTTTTTCTGGAGACACTGGCCAGACCTGACAAAATGTCTGAAAGGATTTGACCAAGTTGTTAAATACAACATGTGGGATAACATGATGTGTGTGACAATTGTGTTCTTTTTCTTAGACAGCAGAGCCCAGCAATGGTTCAAGAACAGTGAAGACAAGCTCAGTAGCTGTAAAAAATGTCAGGCCAAACTGAAGAGAGCCTTTTTGGTGATAATGGACAACAAGTCTGCTTTACAGAAGAAAAATTGAAGAACAGGGCCCAGTATCTTGGTGAAGTGACACAGTCATATGTACAGAATCTTTGGTTCTTTGTGACATTGTGAATCTGAATATGATAGAAGCTGACAAAATCTTACTTTTGATGAAAGGAGTCCCAAAGGACATGTACCAAGCTCTTCTTATAAAGCATCTCACATCGTCAAGAGAATTCATCAAGTGGTGTCAGCACATTGAGGAAGTGCAGCAGAAAATAGTTGGATGCAAGAAGTATGAACACCCTCCAAAAATGATCCCTATAGCAATTGCGGAAGGCCTGTCTCATATAGTAACAGAAGAGATACAGCAGTTTATGGCAACCAGAATGGTTGGACAAAGTACACAAAAGATAGAGGCCATGGGCATCAAACATATATGATAGGAGATAATAGAGGATCATGAAGAAGAGGTATATCAATCTTGGGCATAATCTATGCCACTAGTCGAGTGCACCATATACACGGACTTGTCCAACTTGAACTTATGCTGCAACAGTCAAACAACAATTCGGCATCCAGCCAAAGCCAGTATAATCAAAATATCTGGCTAGTACAGTGCCCTGCAGGCAAAGAAACATTTGGAGGACACATAGTACACTATTTCCGAGGGAAGACAAGTGTTTGATGACTATTGTATTGCAGAACACGAACCATCACAAGAGTCCTTTTCATGTGCCAGCTGCAAATGCTGACACGTGGCATGAAGCTAACTGTTGTACCCTGGATGAGGTTGCTCCAGACAGGTCATAGCCATTTCCCATTGGCACACCTGCTCACCTAGCTGTTGAATTCAGGAAAACTAAGCAATGTGACCATGTGAGGAGGTGAGACTGCTACAGATGAAAATCCTCCTTAAATGTCATTACCAAGATGACAGGAAATGCCATGATCGTATGATCGTCATCAATGGCCAACCAGTCTGGGCGGTAGTTGAATGGGGGCTGCTTATTGCATATCATCATAAGCTAAAGAGAAGACCAAAGTGATTGCGCTGAAGATTGCATTGAGAAATATGTCCAGCTGACAGGAACATGTATTGCAAGATTAACTGTCAATGACAGAACAGTGCTCTTCAATTTGTGAATTTGTCATTTCAACAGAATTTAGTCATAAAGTTATTTTGTGGTGTGACTTCTTGTGGGCATCACAAATAAATCATAGACTATGGATGATCAGGGCTCCAGATTGACGAAGCTATTCCAGCAAGCACACATAACAAAGATTGCTCTGAATGGTTGCTTGCCATTGAAGATGATGATAGGAATAACATCAATGAGACACGTTCCAATCATCAGTTGAGATGCAAATTTAAACTGTGAAGCTTCCTATTGACAGCAAAAAGCTGCTCAGGTCCACAAAAGAAAGGTACATGCCTGTCACGATCATAAGCATTGTGGGTTGTCAAGGAGAACTTTGTATCACTAGTGTCACAAGCAGCCACAACTAATCCCTAAAGGAATATACATAGGGAGGAGCAGTGTCAGGAAGTAATAGTCACTCTGCATCAGTTTTTGGATGTTTTAACAGTGGATGATCCAGGAGGAATTGAAGAAGCTGCTGCAAGATGACATCATTAAAGCTTCAGAGAGTCCTTGGTTATCTCCTGTGATCGTTGGGGAGGAGGGGGATGGCTCGCAGCATTCCTGCATCAATTACCAATGCGGGGTGTATATGACCCGGGACAACCAGAAGATCCAGGAAAAACGCAGGAATTTTTTCATCCAGGAGAAAACCAGACATTTTTTAGAATCCTGGGAACTTCTCATTGTTTTAGTTTACAGCTAAATTTTTGTAATTTTGACTGGTGAGAACCAGTACTCTAACAAAGGACATTATTGTATCTCGCTACTGCAGAATAATACTGCAGCAATAAAACATGAACGAGAGGGGGGGTGAAAATAAAACTTTAGTTGCAAAGGCAAATGCACCACATACAACAAATCACAGTGTTCATACAAGCGTCTGGCCAAGAGCAAAATGTGTCAAACGCTCTAGGAAGACTACGCAGTGCTTCATAAAAACAAATTGCCTCCGATGAGTGTGACATCACAACTGTTTATAGTAGATTCGTTTGAGCATTTGCAAGTGAGCTAGTACACATGCACAGTTGAGTTGTGTGTGAATAGTATCTTCTCCTGCTTCTGGCTACAGAAGTGTGGCTGCTAGCTGTATAAGCAGTAGCAGCAAGCAGCCATACTACCCGGAAAAATTTTACTGGCACTCCCAAGCTGCCAGATTTATGCTTGCACAACAGGCCTAGATTTAGGGGGATGGGGGATAACAGGGGTATCTTCCCCAGGCGGCAATTTCAGGGAAGGGAGGAGCGCCAAATTCATATTCTTGAGGGAGAAAAACATAGCAACCAGCGCACATTGGTCTATCGATTATTCATATGATTTTGAAACGCATCCCTGTTGGTTTTGAACACATTCTAAGTTGATTTCCGAATGAATCATAAGTTGATTTTTGAATGCATGCATAGTGTACATAATGAGTCTGCCAGAGGAATCCCCGTTGCATCTAGAAATAAACTTTCTAGCAGACAAAAGGGGACAGGGCTATAAAACCTTAGCAGAATAAAGCTGAATGGGTGAATGTCAATTGCTGTTTATGTGGTTGGCTGGGTTTGCGAATGATCAGTGTTGTTATTATTACTAGCAAAATTCATAGATTCAGACTACCAGAATGGAAATAAACAACTAACAGGAATAACATGTAAGAAAGTTTACATATTATCTTATCATTGTATTTTAAAAAAACTGAAATTTTGACAGAAAATTTTTGGCCACACCAAGGGCCAGTTGTACAATCCTCAGCTAGCAGCCCCTAAGTTCTATTCCGGGAGCAGCATGGAAAATGCATCGTACGAACATTTAATAACACCTAACCGGAGAATAAATGGGGGTAACTAAACCGGTGATTGTGGCAGGCTTATCGTACGAACATTTAATAACACCTAACCGGAGAATAAAGGGGGTAACTAAACCGGTGATTGTGGCAGGCTTAGTAAAGTCAACCCGAGAATAAGTTTTGGCACTGGAAGGATTAGTTACAGAATTAGTGATGATAAGATTGTTTATTGGAACAAGGAAGGAGATGAAATGGGGACATCATACAAATTATGGAAGAATATAATGATTCCAAATTTATATAAAAATTTCTTACTACTACTTTTCAATCTGATGCTTGAGAAGTTGGAGTGTTTGAATGAACTGTGAAACTATTTCCTAACTTAAAGCTTTTTGCTTGTAGTAGGCCTAATAGATATTTCATATTGGTACTTCATGAATTATATTCTATTGTGTTATAAAAATGATGATTTGTGCCAAAAAAGTCTTGTTTATTTGGTGTGTGTTGTAACTGCTGTGATATTAGGCAGACCTATTTCATTTTATCCAGCAGACAGTGACAAAATACACTTAATCAAATCAAGAAACCACACCTGTGTTGGGTACCATTTGTATTAACAGCTTTTTCAGTATTAGAGAATGACATTTCATTTTTTCATGTAGCAAAATGTTTGACGAACTTTGATGAAGTAATAGATTCTTTTCCAGAAAGAAAACCTTGCCGTGTAAAGTTGTAGCAAGATTGAAGAGAAAAGACTGCTAGGTCTTAAGGATTGAAGAAATGTGTTCAGTCTTGCTTGTCTCTTGTCTTTACTGGTTCTGTGTACACTATACTTAATTTTATGATGTAAATAAAATAGAAAGAAACTTCCACATGGGAAAAATATATTAAAAACAAAAATTCCAAGACTTACCAAGCGGGAAAGCGCTGGTAGACAGGCACAATAAAATAACACACAAACACACACACAAAATTTCTAGCTTTCGCAACCAACGGTTGCTTCTTCAGGAAAGAGGGAAGGAGAGAGAAAGACGAAAGGATGTGGGTTTTAATATCTGGCTAAGGTGAAGGCATGTTTGCGGAGGGAATGTAAATAACATTTAATGGGGTCTTTGTAGGGATGTTGTGAGGTTGACATGGTATTAGAAGGTGGAAAGGGTAACATGAGGTTAAAGTGAAAATAATTTTCACTTATTGTATGTGAAACTTTTTTTCTTATCGCAGCACAGTGTACATTAATTTTAAAACCATTAACTTTTATTATTTGTGTGTTCATGCTGCTTAACAGTGATGTTGCTATTGGCTGCCTACATCACGTGTCTTATGCTTTGAATATCCGCTGTCATCGGCTGATGAGATCACATGACTTGAGTTATGACTGGCTTAAAAAAGCGCATCACAGTCTTGATTTCAATGCTTTGGAAAGTAACATGCGATGTTTGATGGAATTCGAATTTATACTTTCGTAATACGAAAATATGTAGTGTACATGTTGGTGCACATTAAAGATCTTTCCAAAATGTGTTTTTTTTTTTTCTTCCCCTCTTGAGTTTTGTTTTCTCAAGTGCAGGGAAGTTCTACACCACTGCATAAAACTATAACCATTTAAAGGATTGAGAAGTTTTACAGTTACGAGGAAAAGTATACTGTCACTTAACATGGAAAAGGTGTATTTTCACGTGGGAGAATGTGTATTTTTAGCTGGGAAATCAGGGAAAAATCCAGGAATTTTTTTTCCTTGTCCGCGTGTATACCCTGCAATTGATCTCATCCTTGACTGTTCAGAGGGAGCAACATATTTCTCAGCTATGGGCTTGGAGACAGGTTACTGTCAAATTGAGGCTGATAATGATGACTGGGAGAAGATTACCTCCATACTCCCTCCGACCTCCATGAGTTCAAAGATATGCCATTTGGACTATGTAACACTCGAGCCACCCTTGAATATATGATAGATAGCCTGCTTTGACACATTAAATGGATGACATGACTATGCTATATGGACAACATCATTTTTTTCGAAGATGCTTGAAGAGTATCTGAGCCACCTAAGAAAGGTGTTGAAGTGTGTTCAGGCTGCAGGCCTCCATCTGAAGTAAGAAATGGACCTCTCTGCTGCCCAAGAAATAGTGAACTGCAATGAAGGCCATTCTGATCCAGAGAAAATTAAACAGTTAACAGATTTTCTGACTCCATGGCATATTTGTGATGTGAGACGTTTCTATGGAATTTGCTTGTTCTATTGGCAATTTATAAAGGATTTCTATACTGAGGAATGTCTCTTGCAAGAAATACTGTAGAGAGACACCAAATTTTTCTGGAGCAAGGTGCAAGAGAAATTCTTCATTGTCATTAAAGAAGTGCCAACATCATCTCCAGATCTAGTATATGAGGTGTTATGCTATGTTCTGTGATATATTCACGGATAAACTTCGAGTCACTATTAATTAATAATTCAGACTGCTTGTGTTCAAACTGCAATGTTGGAATTACCGTGCACATCTTTGTTAATGTAGCCTTCATCTCTTCCTGCGATTTCTACGCTACTGGAAGCTGAAAAACTCCTTCAGGAGAGTGACATAGAGGCCTTCTTCCTTTTATCAGTATATTGAGTGATTCACTACAATAGCTGAACACATCATACAGTACTCTACGACACGTGACTGTATCAGTACATGTGCTCAATACAGTTTCAATAGATACTAATTTACGTTCATCCTCTCTCGACTGACAGCTGACAGATTGATCTGTAAGTCTCTCCTAGATATCAGTGATGTCACTGTGATTGTCACTGTGTTTGTCACTTACATTGTCCTTCCATGGCAGGATCCAACAACAGGGAATAAACCATCAACTGATAGATACTACAAAGTGTGGTAAGAAGAGTGCTCTCATCGACACGGCTTGCAGATACATTGTGTCCACCCAACTCCAGATTACATGCACAGAAAGAAACAAAACTTGTGAATTGTATTTTATGCTAAATTCGGTACTTAAATCAATCTTTTATGATAGCAATTATCATTCTTCATTTTGGTAAATTTTGTACAACACATCATTTCACCAGGGTGATATGTTACAATCAGGAAGATGCTAGAAGTGTGATATCTTATGCTTCCAGAGTACTCTGCAAGCCCAAGATGAACTCCACTACAATTGAGAAAGAATGCCTTGCAGCTGTTTAATCCACCAACAGATGCCTTGCAGCTGTTTAATCCACCAACAGGTTCTGACTGTACTTATTCACCAAACCATTCCCTATGCTGGCTGACTGGCCTGAAGGATCTTCCAGGTAGACTGGCATGATGGGCACTAAGGCTTCAGGAGTATGACAACACAATGGTATGCACAAAACAGATGTAAACGCAGGGTCCTAAGGCAGAAAACAGCAGTGTAGAAGAAATCTCAGTCATTGCTGCATTGGACGACATTGCTGCTGAACAGAGGGAAGACCCGGTATTGCTGAAAGCTGTAGAAGCCTTCAAGAATGAAAAACTGACCAAAGAAGGAATCCAATCAATAAACATAACATTGTATAAGAGGAACTACGATTTGATGTTTATAAGAGGAACTATGATTTGATGGGGTGGAATGGTTGTTTGTCATACCAGCTTACCAATGGCCAGTGCTCCTGAAGTATTTCCTTGATGCTTCCAACATCTGGTCATCTGGGATTTGTAAAGTCTCTAGACCGTATCAAACACATGTCTCAAAAAATCTGTTGGGTGGGGTAGCTGTGCTGTCTGAGGCGTCTTGTAGCAGTTCACGCTACTCCCTCCCTCTGTTGGATGTTCGAGTCCTCCCTCGGGAATAGGTGTGTGTGTTGTCCTTAACATAAGTTAGTTTAAGTTAGATTAAGTAGTGTGTAAGTTTAGGGACTGATGACCTCAGCAGTTTGGTCCCATAGAACTTACCACAAATTTCCAATTTTCAAGCAATCTGTTAGGTGAGCCACTGTAAGGAACGCCAATAACTTTGTGTCACCAGGTACCAATCTCATTCCACTGAACTGAAATTTCCTTCTTTGGAGGGGGGAGGGGGGGGGGGGCAATTCCCAAAGTTGTCAAAAGAAAATTGATGGATAATAGTCTACATTGCCTAACTCATATGCTGTACTTTTGCCAAAGCTGTGCCAACTGCTGGAGCTCTGGAAATTGTGAAATACCTTGTAAAAGATGTGGTTTTGAAGCACGGAGCACCATGTGTTGTGATGTGTAATCAAGAAAAAGTTTTCTTGTCAAGACTAGTGTCAGAAGTAATTTCATTTTGGGACGTCAGCCACAGAACAACTACTGCCTACCGTCCACAGATGAATGGCCTCACAGAACTCTTTAAGAGGCCAGTGGTAAATATGCTTTTAATGTATGTTGAGGTTGAACAGCCAAACTGGGGTATGATACTGCCCACCATGAGATTTGCATACTACACAGCAAAGCAAAGCACTGCAGATGTCACACAGTTCTTTCTGCTCCACCACTGTGAGGCCTGAAAGACTATGGATATACTGTTCCCGTTTCAACTGTGCTGTACTCAGGATGACTCATCACCAGGGCTGAAGAAATAAAGCAGTTGGCTTGCATACGGACCCTGGACACCCTGAGAGACTTGGTCCATACACCTGTGCAGCAAGTGGGACTTTTGAAAATATTACTAAAGCAGTACTTTTGGCCATATTGTATCCTTCATCGCTTGTTGGATGTCACAGATTAAGTTGAGGATTATGACTATTTACCAGGAAGACAGGACTCCTTATCGTGCTCTACTAGAGTTGAGAAGCACGAAATTAGGTTCAAGAAATTGAAGACCCACTCAATGATCATGAAGCATAGACAGGCAGGGCTACCTCAGTGTAGTGAAGAGGATGTAACAACACTACTAGAATGCAAGGATGCATGAGATCTGCCATACAGAGGACCATTGTAAGATCTAGATCCAGGGCGTTGTAATGAGCACCAATGAGAACTTCTGAAACAGCTGGCTGCTGTTTTTCCAGAAGACAGAACCAAGAGTTGTTGTACTTACAGTGGAGTGTAGTGGCTAGCACCACTGGCTGGCATGCTACAGGTTGCCAGTTCAAACTCAACCACCAGGGCTGAAGAAATAAAGCAGTTGGCTTGCATACGGACCCTGGACACCCTGAGAGACTTGGTCCATACACCTGTGCAGCAAGTGGGACTTTTGAAAATATTACTAAAGCAGTACTTTTGGCCATATTGTATCCTTCATCGCTTGTTGGATGTCACAGATTAAGTTGAGGATTATGACTATTTACCAGGAAGACAGGACTCCTTATCGTGCTCTACTAGAGTTGAGAAGCACGAAATTAGGTTCAAGAAATTGAAGACCCACTCAATGATCATGAAGCATAGACAGGCAGGGCTACCTCAGTGTAGTGAAGAGGATGTAACAACACTACTAGAATGCAAGGATGCATGAGATCTGCCATACAGAGGACCATTGTAAGATCTAGATCCAGGGCGTTGTAATGAGCACCAATGAGAACTTCTGAAACAGCTGGCTGCTGTTTTTCCAGAAGACAGAACCAAGAGTTGTTGTACTTACAGTGGAGTGTAGTGGCTAGCACCACTGGCTGGCATGCTACAGGTTGCCAGTTCAAACTCAACCACCAGGAATTATTTTTTATTTAGTACTTTTTCTGGAAAATTCTTGAAAAATCTCTTGTTTGTAAAATTTGTATACTGTGGAATATTGATGTTTGTATAAATAGCTATACTCTCTGTGTGGGAGATCAGTTATGTTCTGGCAGTACACTATTGTTTATAGTAAATGAGCTTCCAGTTCTAAGTGTTGAACTTCATTGATGACTCTGGCTTTGTACTTGGTTGTGGTTTTGATGTGACAGTACTATTGTCAACAGCAGACTGTAAATTATGTTGTGAATAAAAAACTTAGTGAAATACTTCATGAATAATAATTTCATAATTTTTTATATGTATAGCATATGCATTATTGTTCATCCTCTTCTGGTACAGTTTCCAGTCACTGGCCAGTCTGTCTGGAATCAAGCCTCACCATTGACTTCTGAGGTTCCACCATCACTGTCTCCACCTCAATCCAGTCTTCTCCTCTATATCACATGCACTCACATGCACTTTTTCACTCCTTTCAACCGTTTACCTCTTGGTCTTTTTTCCTTCCTTTTCTCTTTTGGGACATCCTCTTCTCCTCTATTTGCTTAACAAGTCCATAACATCTAATTGTTGGTTCCTCTGTCCTATCCACCTCCACTAATTTCCTGATCATTAATATGAGCATCTTTGTAATTCCAACACGATTTCTCAAGAATTGCCAATACTATTTCTCAAGAATTGCATCTCACTAGCTTGGGAATTGCATCTCACTAGCTTGGACTTTGCTTTTCTCTCTCCCTTTTATTATCTGTATCACTGTGTAATGAAATGAAGAAAGAGAAGCAAAATGCAAGCTATTGTGAAGAAATTTTTGAAAAATAGTAGTGCATAATATGCATTAATGTATTTCTAATACTAGGAGAATATTAAAAGAAGCAAAAATTAATATTAGCATCATGATTGGTACAATAACAAGTTGGATAGTTGTGCCTTAGTGTGTCACAATGCACTGAATTGGCAAAAATTGTCGGATACCTCCTAATATTGTACTGGACCTCATTTTGCCTGGTGTGGTGCAGAAACTTGACATGGCATAGGCCCAGCAAGTCATCCTGTATAAATACTGTGCCATGCTGCCTCTGTAGCCATCCATAGTTATGCAAGTGTTGCTGGAGCAAGATTCTGTGCATGAAATGACCTCTCGAATATGCCCCTTAAATTTTCATGGGATTCATGTTAGGAGATCTGGGTGGCCAAATCATTCTCTTGAATTGTTCAGATTGTTCTTAAAACCAATCATGAATGATTATGTTATCCATAAAAATTCCATTGTTTGGGAACATGAAGTCCATGAATGGTCACAGATTGTTTCCAAATAGCCTAACATAACCATTTCTAGTGTATGATTGGTTCAGTGGGAGCTGAGGACCTAGTCTATTCTCTGTAAACACAACTGGCATCATTATGGAGCCACCACCAGCTTACACAGTACCTTGTGGATAACTTAGACCCATGGTTTTGTGGAGCCTGCACCACACTCAAACCCTACCATCAGCACTTACCAACTAAAATTGTTCCTGATCTGACCAGGCCATGCTTTTCCAGTTGTCTAGGGTCCAACCAATATAGTCATGAGCCCAGGAGAGGCACTGCAATCAATGTCGTTATGTTACCAAAGGCACTCGCATCAGCTCTCTAACACCAAATGCCCCACATTGATTTCTGTGGTTGTTTCATGCAGTGTCACTTGTCTGTTAGCACCGACAACTCTAAGAAAATTCCACTGCTCATGGTCATTAAGTGAAGGATGTTGGCCACAGCATTGCCCATGGTGAGAGATAATGCCTGAAATTTGGTATTCTCAGCACACTCTTGATACTGTGGATCTGAGAATATTGCTTCCCTAGCGATTTACAAAGTGGAATGTCCAATGTGTGTATCCGCAACTACCAACCATTCCATATCCAAAGTCTGTTATTTCCCATCATATGGCTATAATCACATCGGAAACCTTTTCACATGAATTACCTGAGTACAAACGACATCTCTGCCAATGCACTACCCTTTTAAACCTTTTTAGATACTGCCACCCATATACATGGCATATTGCTACCCAAGACTTTTGTCATCTTAGTGTAAGCTTACTGTTGTTGGCACTCATCACATTCTAGCCAATAATTTTAAGGACTGATGTACATTATGATGATTTAAAATACACTGAATATGTTAAGAGTTTAAGATTCAATGTTTATGACAAAATCACATAAATGCTCACTTAGACTGATGTTGATGTTTCAACTGTATTAGACTTTTCTTTGCTGTAGTTTAGTCACTTAAGTTTCTGTGCAATCGCCCCACCTGGATATATTTGGCATCTTGATGCTTGTAAATCATCTGAATTCTTCTCATTGTCACTGAAGCTGACAAACTAAATACCAATTCTTTTCGACTTTTTAGTTGGACATCAGTATTTTGTATGTGGAAGGGATTGTTGTTTTTTATGAATTTCCTAGTAACTGTCCTTCAGCGTGACAGTTATTGCTGTGTCTGTCATTTTTTCTTGTTTTTTGGTTGATTGTTCTCTTGTTTTGTCTTTGTATTTATTTTGAAAGCAGTGAAATACTGGGGCTGATTTCAGTTGGTTCCTCAGTTCCTGACTCAGGCCATTGACAACTTTTTTCTGTTTTGATTACTGTGACTGCTTTACTGCAGAATGTTTATTTATAGATCAAACTCTTTATCAGCATCAAAACAGTCTGCTCTTTCTTGACATTACTCACTTACAGAGAATGATGCTCCCTTGTTGGAGCTGATTCATTGTATCACCTCAAGACGACCTGAAACTTCATTTGGAAGTCAGCTTTCTTTGTGCTCCTCTGGCAGATTACAAGAACAAATACCAACTAATATGAGTAATGAACTGAAAAGAAATATCTGAGGGAGTGCTAACATACAGTGTATGACTTTTCGCACTTGTTTTATTACAAAACTTACTTTCTTCATATTCACTGAAAAGTTATTTGACACTCCAAGCTGAAATAAACTGTAAAATGTAACATGATTGTAGTTAAAGTGTACAAGAAAAATGTTAGCCTGAGCTATTGGAACATGAATATAATTTTTTGTTCACAGGTTCCGCATTCAGAACATACCAGTGCTTGGAGCTCATCACAGTTGTTACAATTTAAAATTTATATTTTCTGTATTGGTTGAAGACAGCAACAGTGATAGAGGACTGTAAGGTTTCACATTCAAGTGGTTGGATCAGATATTGGTGACATACTGTTTCTGGTTCAAAGAACAAGTCTTGTTGCATTGTGATTCATTCAATTATATGGGGAAAAGGTACTGTGTTACTATCAGGATATCATGTGATTAAATTACACAAGCCATGAAAGGCAAATAATTTGCATTAGCACAAAAATAACAAAATATGTCTTACGATTAATGGTGAACAACTGTGAAACCACTTACATTGTAGTTAGAGTTGCAAGTGAGTAGGACACACAAAAGAGGAAGAGATAACTGTAACTTTGGAATTCACTTTTCAGTTGTTTTGTATTAAATGTCAAGGTTATAAGGGCACATTTTGTAGTCAGTTATCCTACATAATTTTGTACATTATATCAATTATTTGATTATGTTGGAATAATACAGAAAGGTGTCTTTCATTGTCATGGAATTTGAAAATAGACTGGGAAATTCTAAGGCTACAATGACAATCATCTCTGTCCCAGCACTCATTTGCACTTTACCTTCAGTGTGAGTAATGTGTGTGTAATGTATTCTTTTAGTAATTAACTTTTATAAATACTGAGGCCAGTTTTAATGTTTAGAACCAACAGAGCGTTATATTTTGCTGAATGTTATGTGCTTCTGTGTTTATATTGCTGTGAATGAATGTATGCTTACATATGTTTATAAATGTTTGTACATTAATACACAACTTGTAGCTTTGCTATGTGATCTGTGTATCAAATTAAATATACAGTAAGTTTGGAAAAACAAATTACATGTAAAATATTCTGTGATATTTCAACAGTATACTTGTAAATAATAGTGAACAAATGAGAATATATATATGAGTCAGAGGTGGGGTGAGGGAGGGTGGGGGGGGGGGGGGGGGGGAGAGAGAGAGAGAGAGAGAGAGAGAGAGAGAGAGAGAGAGAGAGAGAGATTTAAATTAAATGTATTTTGAAAATGTTAATTTTTGTAACTTATTTTGCACATTGTGTGATTCACAATGCCCAATAATCATCATAATATTAAAGGCAATAATTTTGATGATTTCAAAACTCAATAAAAGAATATAATTGTTCTTGTCTAAGCTTGCTTGCTTCAGTTTTTTCCCCATGAATTATAAAATACTTGGAAAGACTTAATAGTATCCATCATGATAATGATCAATAAATAAAATTATTTCAGATATTAAGGGGGAAAAGCTAATGCATATTATAAATGTGCTAATTTGTTGTAAACTGAATTGGGGCATTCTCTTGTGGTTATACAATAGTTTATGTACACAAGAGCAGTAAGGAATATGCAGATATTACACTGGTGTGATTCATGCTGTAACTGCAAGACTCTAAATCAAAATGTGTGGGGTTGAGTTCACAATTAGTCCAAATATGGTTTTTGGTCACTTATTGATTTTTTTCACCTATGGCAGTACTTTATTAAAATGAAAAATAATAAGTTGGATTGTAGTTCATAGTCCTTGTTAAAGCCAGTTCGAAAGTTGGACGAAGACAAGGACATATCCCCTCCAATACGGCCTTGCTTAGTAGAGCTCTGTGGTATGCAAACCATTCTTCAGGTTAACTGGCATGTTTCCGCTGTTTTCAAGAGCAGAGCTTTGACTGGTGGTGAAGTCATTGCTCCAGTACAGATACTAATGTAGCAGCACTGTATTTCATCTTATTTTGATGAATGTTAATTTGATGCCACTGTGGTTGTAGCCTGTCCGTTACCTGTAAAAATATGCCCACAGTAGTTGTGCCTCCTTCAAATCTGGCTGAAAAGTTGGTAGTTGAAAGTATCAGTAGACTGTTTTAAATAATACTACCCACACCAAGATTACAATTCAGACACTTGAATTGCACTTTTATTGCCAAGTGAGTTAGTGCTTATGAACAGCTTGAGTCTCATTTACTTAAATTATGCACAGATAAGCAGATCTCCACATACTGCATTTGGCTGATGGTCGATAATGTGATTGTTTGAGTGCATTAACCTAACACTGAAGTAATTATTCACAAAAGTACAGTGTGGTAAACTAATATTTAACACTGTCACAGAACGATACTCTTAATACACTATCTTTCATATCTAACAGCCAAATTAGTATGAACATGATGCACACAGTAGTAATCATTGGGAAATAACACAATTCACAATCTGATCCTATTGTCAAGTGATCAGTAAACGTTATTATAAGATTAACACAGTCCAGGAGAAGGTACCTGGATTCGCTTAAGAATGATTTTGAAGTAATAGATTTAACATCAGAAGAGGCACCAATGTTAGCACTGAATAGGGGATCATGGAGGAATTTTATAAGAGGGGCTATGCTCCAGACTGAATGCTGAAAGGCATAATCAGTCTTAAATGATGATGATGATGATGATGATGATAATGATGATGAATGCAATTACGCATTCACAGTCCAATTAATTATTTAAAACAATCTCTGGGTTATTGAATAAACCCATGGACAGAAAATCTAGATAAATTCTTGTGCTTCTTGTGACTTGTAATTTATACAACAACAACTGCAGTATATTTCCCCGTATCGACAAACATAGGTTCTATTCATTTCAGACTGACTTAGTATGGCTCCCAACATGCCTCTTTTGTAAGTTTACAATAATTAGAACAGAATCTAGTTATTGTTGTTTGCCTAATTTTCATAAATTACAAGTAAAAATATATATTACTGAGTAATGAATGGTGGAAGAAGATTCACTTGAATGTGGACTTTCAGAAACAGAAATAATGTCTATTGAATTATGTTGGCTAATTTGCCTGAATATGAGATCCTATTTCAGTAACAATGTTTCTTTTTTTTAAAAAAATCAGGAATGTTAATTACTCTGAAACTAAATGGGTGCAAATGTTGCTACCATATTTTTGTCATTGATTGTATAAATACAATAGCTTTGTCATCTAGTTTATCTTGAAGTTGACAATTGGGTGTATGTTTACATATGAATAATGATGATGAAGTCTGAGATTACTACTATTTTTAATTAGCATGATTTTTACAGAAACTAGCTAGTCCATTAAATCCTGATAACAAAAAAAAAAGCAATAGATAATAAAATTTATTTGTATATGCCCTGAGTCAATATTCAGATCTATTGAACAGTACTGTGAAAAAAGCTTTCTTTCCACGGTGATAGATAGCACTATAGCCTAATGCACACTGTGCCAGTAGTGCAAGCATTATGGTAGTGCACATCTCACCAAGTATGGGTGTCCACATGCATGATGTTTATCACTTGTTGTATGCTCATAAAAAGATATTTTACATAGGCACAACACGTGTGTGTGTGTGTGTGTGTGTGTGTGTGTGTGTGTGTGTGTGTCTGTGAGAGAGAGAGAGAGAGAGAGAGATAGTGTGCACACGCGTGTGCAGTAAAATCTAGTCTACAGCATGACAGACATGGGAGACAAGAAAAAAGAAGCAGCTGAATGAACATAAAGATTATGAGATGGCAATCCAGTGTTAAGCAAAGAAGAAAATGCTGAAAAATGGGAGTAAAACTTAGAAGACCAATACAAAAGAAAGAAACCAAAGGCTAGTATTATGTGAATGAAAGAGGAAGAGGATGAAATTGAGATAGACACAATACTGTGTGAACAAGTTGACAGAGTAATGACTTGAACTGATACAATGCTCCAGGAGTAGATAACATTTTCTCAGGATTTTTAAGGTAGCTGGGACAACCATGGCAAACCTGTTCCACTTTGTCTGTAGAAGATACGAGACAAACATAAAACCTATTACGTAAAAAAAAAAAAAAAGAAGAAGAAGAAGAAGAAGAAGAAGGAGGAGGAGGTTGTTGTTGTGGTGTTCATAGTGAAGACTGGTTTGATACAGCTTTATATCGTGGTCCATTGTAAGCAAGTCTTTCCATCTCTACATAACTACTGCAACCTTCATCCACTTTAAATGGATAACTGTAGTGAAGTCTTGATCTCCCTCGATAGTGTTACAACACCCCCCCCCCCCCCCCCCTCTCAGCACACTCCCTTCCCCACACACACAATCATACTGTCCTCCATTATCAAATTAACTGTCGCAGGTTCGAATTGTGCCTCGGGCATGGATGTGTGTGATGTCCTTAGGTTAGTTAGGTTTAAGTAGTTCTAAGTTCTAGGGGACTGATGACCACAGATGTTAAGTCCCATAGTGCTCAGAGCCATTTGAACCATTTGGAAAATATAATAAATGTATAAATCAGACATGTGCCAGCATAGGATTTCTCCCTGTTCATTCTCTCATCAGCGTACAACACAAAAATAACAGTACCACAACATACATACCTATGCAGCAATCACAGTCATGTATATTCAACAAATACACTTTAACACAACTCTCAGTCTTCATGAAGGAATGGTGCCAGTGTGTGAGAAGGAAGAGCTTTTCCAATTAGGAGGGTGAACCCACACCTTTTGGTCTCTCATCCAATCATCCCATATGACTTTACTTTTCCTTTACCTGATTAAATTTCGCTACATTCTATTACCTATGTTCTATATTATTTTGTCGGCGTTTACATTATAGCTTCTTTCCAGGTTACTACCCATCCTTTTCAACTGAACTTCCAAGTCCTGTGTCAACTTTGACAGAACGAAAAGGTCATTCACAAACCTTTGAGTTTTGTGTTTTTTGAAGTTCCAAGCAGATCAAATATTCCATCATTTTCCAGGCGTGTATCCAATATCTTTTTTATTTGTGTTCTGATATTTTTTCTCCCTGGACTTTAATTCACTTTACAAATTTCTCCTTGGCTACTACTTATTTAGTGTATATATTGAATAATGTGGGGAATAGTCAGCAACTCTGCCTTACTCCACTCTTAATTACTGCCTCCATTGCAGGGTTTGTGGGTTGTGGGATGTTAGGGTTTTGGTATCAGCAAAGTTTTCTATCCAGCCCATGGCTATACCTCTGATTTTATGAGCATATTTCCTGAAACTTCTTGGCAGATTAAAACTGTGTGCCCGACCGAGACTCGAACTCGGGACCTTTGCCTTTCGCGGGCAAGTGCTCTACCATCTGAGCCACCGAAGCACGACTCACGCCCGGTACTCACAGCTTTAATTCTGCCAGTATCTCGTCTCCTACCTTCCAAACTTTACAGAAGCTCTCCTACGAAACTTGCAGAACTAGCACTCCTGAAAGAAAGGATATAGCGGAGACATGGCTTAGCCACAGCCTGGGGGATGTTTCCAAAATGAGATTTTTCACTCTGCAGCGGAGTGAAAATCTCATTCTGGAAGCATATTTCCTGATTGTGAACTTCTTTAACTTTCTGCCATACATCTATCACATTAGTACTATGGTTGGTTGGACAAGGTGCAGAACGACTTCCAAACATTACTAGCTTTGAGAATCATTTGATCCTGACCTCAATGCATTTGTATTTTAGCTACATTTCCAGTGAACAATTTTCCCTTGGAATTACAGTTGCAGTTCTTTCCAATGAGATGACAAACCATCATGTGCCAAACATTTGATGAGAAAAATGCTTATTTTCTCTTTCACACACATTGAATAACCTTCCAGTCATGGAAAAACATGAACCTGCAGATGCAGGAAGTTATATGTCAGCTATCCTGTGAAATCTCTCTTAAAAACTAGTATTAAACATGGAATTTACTCATCACCTCCTGTTGGGACCATGAAGGCAAGGTTAGATCAATTATGGTGCACACAGAGTCCTTTAAGCAGTCATTCTTCCAGCATTTCATAGACAAACTGAATGACGAAAAACTCTAATTTGTGGTACAATGGGAAACACCATCTGCTGTGCACTTCACAGTGACTTGGAGGACATGGATGCAGACATTAATATAAATGTTCCAATTGCCTGTTAATGCTATCTGGAAAGGGGAAGGGGGGAATAACTTGTTGTCAATGAGATCAGAAGAGGACAATGATTCAATCACATGTTGTCTTTCAACGCTTCCCAGTTTTAAAAGATCAATTTGGTAGTTTTATATGGGTCGCCACAAGCAAACAGAGTACCATTAATTGTTGGTAACTAAATTTTCATGGGTGAATAGGATGGTACAATATTTCCTTAAATCCAGTATTCTCAGAGCATGTTACATCTGGAGAACAAAAGCGAGTGTTTGGCTTGAACTATGTCTTTGTAACCAAGAAGATGATGCGTAAATGGTATGCATCATGAAAAGCAGGCTTTCTGTGTTATATCTCCCTGTTTCTGCATTTCTTTGGTAAAGATGAATATTGTATATGCGTGAAACTATTTTGGATGAGTGTCACAGCATTTAGATCCAGTTTGTCAAGGGCAACTTGATGTATTAGTGCTAAGGCAAAATTTCATGTCTTAACAATGAGCTCCTGCATTTTATTTTGGACCACATTGTTATCCAATATGTTCGCTTGATCTGTATAGTGAGGTGTGGTAGGTTGTGCCATTTTCTGTGTGATTGGTAAAGAGAGGTTTTCGACAGTTGGAATCAACATAAATTGCTGGGAATAGATCAAGTGAATGTTGTGTTGGAAGTTACTTGACACCATATAGATCTCTCCTACAGCCAATTCATAAGATTCGCTCATGGCACATGGAAAGGCACACCAGCACAGGTAAATACAAAGTGTAACAGCTGCATTTTTGGGAACGGTGCTGACACTGTATGTCTGATGCGGCAGTTGATATTTGCCTGTTAGCTGTGATGATCAGAGGAGGTAAGTAACATTGAACACTCATAACTGCTTTAGCTTATGCACAAGTATCCAAGGATCTTCTTGTAATGAGATGTTGTGAATAACATTTAATTCCTGAAATACGTTTCAATTGTACTTGTGGTCCAACTGTAGCAAAATGACTATTGCAGTTTGTACATTTAACATAAGAGGCCTCACACGAGTTAACTGTATGGGAACGAACTCATTTAGAACACCTATCTTGGCTCATGTATTGCTCATCAACATTTCTGGAGTGTACGCATTAAAAGCACTGCCTTTCAATGGTGCTATATCCAGTGCATAATGTAAAACAGATACCAGAATGGCTTCTTTGTAAAGGTTTAACTCAACTAAACTGGTGTGGCTGATTTCCATCCTCAGCTGTCAGCAATCGAAGCTTGTCTTCCGTCTAGAATGACCTTGATGTCAGCAGGACATTATACCCTAACCTTCCTTCCTTCCTTCTCTGAACAATAACAGAAGTTGGCAAATCTTGAGGGTGAATGTCAGCAAGCTAGTTTGAAATCAGTAACACAGATTTGTTTATTTTCTACCATCTTCAATTATGCTTCTATCAGTCTTCAGGATGACTCTATGACTATGAACCTTGTGCATAGGATTATAGACATCCAGATGGTTTTCTTAATGTACACTTGTGTTCAGCAAATATTGGAATTTTTGGCTTATTTCAATTCTTTTTGAAATTTCTTCTACTACCATTACAAGCAGCAATGGCATTATTTGCAGATGGTGACTTTGCGCTGTGAAGTAGTTTTCAGATAACTGTAGGGTGAAGTGTTCCTAAATTCTTTCCTTCCCCAAAAATCTTAAAATGTTCTTTGTCTGCAGCTGTTATGAAGCACCCCCCTAACATGTACCACAATAAATGGTACATTATTTCTTCATAATAACTTTGCTACATAATGTCTCTTGTGGGTTACTAGTTGGTTGCATTACATTAACCTGAGAAATTGTCCTTAATTTTTTAATATAGGTTCAGCGTCTAGGTCTCTGCTTCTGCTGCATAATATTCCATAAAAAGAGGTCCTGGGTTTTACCATTAACTTTGTCTGAAGAATTAACAATTTTGTTCATAATCAGTGTTAATTTGCCTCTTCACATCTGAACAAACGTGCTTCATAATTACTACACTTTTTGAAATACACAATGTATAAAATATTTCTTTATCATATCTTTCACAAACCTTCATGCAAAACTATCTGACAGCAAGCTACGAGTACCCTGGATCAATTCCATGAAGCACAAAACCAAACTGTAACTCTGCTAATTCAACTCTGCTGCAGTTGGTGCCAAAAATTATTTAAGAACCCTTGAGAACAGGTAGTCAATCAAATTGACATTAAGATAGCTCTTGTTATTGAAATTGCTTCTCATTTTTAATTTATATGTTGCTTTCTGAAAATAACTCTTTACTTAAGACGTGTACCCCAAGTTTTGAAAATATGAAAAATAGAAATTTCCTGTCATATTATAAATTTGATTTCATTACCAACAGTAATGTTAATAAAATTATAAATGGAGACAGATAATGCTTGCATATAACATTGAAGAATAAAAATTATTGCTTCTAATGTAGACTTCTTTTCAGATGACATTCTTTTAAAATTTTGACTGCTAATTTTCATGTTGTGAGATCCATACCTGAAAATATATTGATTTATAAATAATAAAAAATATTGATGCAACAATTGTATTTGACAGTCAGAAATCTCTATGGACATCTACAGATAAGACCTATGTGATTTATGTAAGAAAACTAACTCAAGCCTGGCTAAAATTTGATGGTATTGAACGATTCAGTAATATAGCAAAGGTTCCAATAGGATTAGATTTATTATGTGCATATGCTGCTGAAACACATTCACAGGATCAGTATTTGATATGGGACTTAGCACCCTAGTCACTGCCGCATTCGGATTTTGGGTAAGGTATTGCTGGAAATAATTTGTCAAACCTTTTGTACCTCCAAGTTTCTTGATTCTGACTTTGTCACTCATCAGCCTCCACATTTGGTCATTTTAGATTTTTGCCACTGGTCCTTGGCTGAGTAATGAATGTATTCTGTTGCAATCATTGTTGTCATAGCCCTCTGTTATGTCATGTGCTGGTCACCTATGAGTTGCAGATGATCCTTACTGTCAGTAATGTAACTGTTGTATATTTTTACACTGTGCACGTTTTCTGATCAGCAGATTTATTTATGCAACATTATGCCTAAATATAGCCATGAAAATAAACAGCAAAGCGACATTTCTAACTGAAAATTTTAAGTTGTCTGCTCACTTTTTAAATGATCAGATAAATTTGGATGCTCGGCATGGGAATATTTCAAGAAAGAGAATGCATTTATTTGAAGTTCCATAGACCCATGCATGAGCAGATCAGTGGGTATAGAGTGAGACAGCTTTTACATTTCTTTTTTTTAGACAATAAGTGCACTGAACTTATGATAGTTCCAAATATAAGCTACCATGCATTACTTTACTAAGAATACACAGAAATATATAAATTTGAGTTTAAGTTACTCTGTATGTTAGCAACTAATGATGAATACACCATATAGGCCACAAAAATAGATTTGAGCATACTAAGGAGAAATGCACTGCGGTTAAGAAAGAAAGTCGTCTTTAATATAAAATGATCCAGCTAGAAGTAACTGTCTTAGTTTTCTTCAAACTTGCCCATATTCCCTACCACATCTTCAATTTGTGATACTTATGCAGGATGGTGGTGGCTTCTAAAAAAGTCACTTGGAGAATCTTTGAATGCCTTGAAGAAATGTAGGAATGTGCAATGACAGTGTGCAAAGCAAAAGTTATACAGAGTCAGGAATAATTTGCTCATATAAGTTAAGGACACCTTATTAAAAAGATGAACACAGAATAAGTAACAAACTTGGATACATATCAATAAGAAGCAGTTTTCTGAGGATATTTTAAAAATAAGAACATCCAACAATTAAAAAAAATCAAAAAAACTTTGTTGTTTTTTATAAGGCCAGTTTATTCAGTGGCAGTAAGACTTCTCACAAGAAAATTAATTAATGTCAGAGTTACTGTGGAATATGGTGACATGACTGCTTGGTGCTATTTATTTTTAAAATGGTTCAAATGGTTCCGAGCACTATGGGACTTAACATCTATGGTCATCAGTCCCCTAGAACTTAGAATTACTTAAACTTAACTAACCTAAGAACATCACACAACACCCAGTCATCACGAGGCAGAGAAAATCGCTGACCCCGCCGCGAATCCAACCCGGGAACCCAGGCGTGGGAAGCGAGAACGCTACCGCACGACCACGAGCTGCAGACTATTGATTTTTAAGACACAATGTTAAAGTACAGTTCTAACGTGCATCATAGCTGAATGGAATATGGATACAAGCCAGTCATTCTGTGAGGAAAACTGTATGGCTGTATACTTATAATTGATGTTGTTCTCATGGCAAAGGACATGCTTTTTGCAGGCTGAAACTGCTAGTGGTTCCACGTTGAACTCGCTGGGCATACAACTCTCGGGAAACAAGCAACCATCACCAACAAAAGTCATGACAGTTTTTGTAATTGGATGAAGGGAAACTAATGGAAAACATAAACAAGCTGTGTTGGTTATTAAAGGTGGTGATGATGACGACAAAGAAAAGCTAACATTGTTGACTCTATAAGGGATCACTTTTGCTTTTTCAGTATGATACAGGAAGACTGAACTTGTGGCTCTTGTAAAACATAAACCACATTTGTGACGTGAAAACAAAAGTGACTACTGGTTGTCAAGCATCCTCCACACCACGGATATTTTAACACAAGTTACATTTGCAGGCAGTGATGGCTCATGCAAAATTATACCAATGTGTTACAATGTGGTGGCCTACAGCCTTTTAACTTATGTTGGTAGTAAACGTAACTAAGTGCATATAGGCCTATCAATTTTACATATGTAAATTGAACTGTTTAAATATAATTAAATTTTATAATTAATAGTTCAACTCTTCAAGGAATAAAATAGAATGATAAAAGTTGGTATCAGCAGGACTCAAACTGGGGTCCTCAAATTACCTTTCTGTGCTTTAAGGCCACTCACCAATGGAGCCACTGTGACAACCATCCTTTAAAATGTTCTCATACTGTATGCTTGTACTTCATGCTACACCCAGTTTTAAAGGAAAATACTGACCTGGCGCTGTGAACAACATAGGAGTCATAGTACCGTAAGAGATGGTGTTACATCAAAGCATGCACAGCAGAAAACAGACAGCTGTGTAGCTTCTCTGAGTTGACGGTCATTTCAGCACTTGACACTGGTTTCCAGTTGTCACAGAGAGAGCATTACAAAACATGTTTTCATCTGTTTTATTTGCATATTAGCACACATTTGAAGAGAAATGGCATAATTTTAGTGCAATTTCTGACTCACATTTGAAGAGAAATGGCATAATTTTAGGGTGATTTTTGGCTCACATTCAAAGTGAAATGGCATAATTTTAGTGCGATAATTACAGTGCACTGTAGCACATTAGCACATGGTAACGGGCCTCTGCTGTTCATAAGCAGTTCCACTAACTCTCTCACAGAATTGTTTGTTTCTGCTGTGTTTTCAGTCATGGTTTGTACAACTCACACGTTGTTAGGACATACCCCCTTTGTGCAAGTGTGATATTCTTACTCACACACTGCTGTCAGCAGCAAGATTTAAATTGATTGTCTTACTTTGTTATGAGTTGTTGCATTCACAAGCAGAGCTTGTGGCATTCTTATGAAAAACTTGAGATCCTAAATCATTTTGTTGACATATATAAATAACAGGAAGATGGAATCATGTTGTTCACTGGATAGCATTTGTTAAAGTAGAAAACTGTTATACTCCTTCTATTATTTACAAATGTTGCATATTAATGGGCAGCATGGGATCATATTCTGTTACAGTGGTAGTTACTGTGCTGCATGGTTTGAGGCGCCATGTTGCGAACTGTGCATTCCCTCCCGCTGGAGGTTCGAGTCCTCCCTCAGGCATGGGTGTGTGTATTGTTCTTAGCATAAGTTAGTTTAAGTAGTGTGTAAGTCTAGGGACCAATGACTTCAGCAGTTTGGTCCCTTAGGAATTCGCACTGATAAGAAGTTAGGGCTGAATGTAGTTGTGAGTTCTGTTGGAGGCAAATCCATAGCTAATGATGAAAACTGCAACACCACAAGGGATAGCAAATAATAAAATTATACTTATTCTGCATGTGCATTATAGTACAAAGAACACATTAATACATTTGTAGCTGATTTGAGGATCCATAGAAACAGCAGACTGACATTTGTATATACAAAGCTGAAGTACACACAAAGGTTCTGAAGCTGAACCACAGTTTTCAGAAAAAGAAACATCACCAGAAGAGCCAAAAAAGGAAGTGCAGACAGAAGGACCAAAATATTGGGAACACTGCTTTGAAGAAATCAGTCTACTGCCTACTGTCTGAAAAAAAGAAAAGGTGGTAAAGAAAAGACATTTTAAACTTTGTTTTGTATCAGGAAGTATTATTTTCAAGAAAAAAGACTGGTTTCTCACTTCCAAAAACTTCAACATTGATAAGATGGACATTATACTCCGCAGTTGATTTCCTGGTGTCTTTGCTGATGTTTTTCTGTTAGTAGAACCATAGGAGTGCACCAGAGGTTTTGAACAGTTGGACGGCGTGGAATTAGTCTCGTGGGCGGTTTCCAGTTTCAATATAAACTGATTGTCTAAAGTGTTTTGGTTCAGATTTATTTTAAATGAATTTAATGGTTCAAAGAGTGCTTTAAAACAAAGAAATATTTCTGAATACCAAGTTGTAAATACAAACATGGCAGCTGCTCTGAAGTGGAAGTACTGTCATTTGCACTCATCATCCACTAATAAATTCCAAACAGATAATTTATTTCCCTGAAATAATTTTTATGGGAAAATATTGCAATAACAGTTAGTTGTTTGTGTCTACAAATTGCACACTGCATGAGCTGCTGTTTTGCTTTTGTTCCTATGATGACATCACTCAAGCAGACAGTCACACTTAGTTTCACTGCAGGCCTAACCTTTCTTTCTCACACACATTGAATCTCTCATTTACTGGCTGGTTTGATGTTATCCATGATTTACTTTTAATCTGGCACAAAGTCTTCATCCTTCCACAATAAATGCTGATATTTCTAAAAGCTACCAGTTTGTTGGCTATTTTGATATAATTTTCAATCTCTTCCACTTTTTGCTAATGTATCCATCTCCACATAAATTCTATACACAATGCAGTTAGCATATGTTTTGCATGTTTTAAACTTTTTCTGCCCATTTCTGGATGCCATAGTAGAAGCCACATGAATCTGCTCCTTTTTCTGGTAATCATTTTCCTTGGACTTCTACCTTCAACTATTCTTTTATAGTACTTCCTCATTTCTTACTTTACCTGTCCATTTAAAGCCAGCCGATGAGGCCAAGCAGTTCTAAGTGCTTCAGTCTGGAACCGCACGACCACTACGGCCGCAGGTTCGAATTCTGCCTCAGGCATGGATGTGTGCGATGTCCTTAGGTTATTTAGGTTTAAGTAGTTCTAAGCTCTAGGGGACTGATGACCTCAGATGTTAAGTCCCATAGTGCTAAGAGCCATTTTTGTCCATTTAAATGTTAACAGCACTTTATAGCTCCTATTATTATTTTGTTGTTCACCATTTTTGAGTGCTGTCTCCTCCCAGAATGTTGGTAGCCATCATGGAATATTCTTCTCTCCTCTCCGGTATTCTAAGCAAGTTGACACTATTCAAGATGTTGAGTAGCTCTCAAAGCTTCTACAACTTTGAAACTCTTATGTGCCCTTACCTGCATTTTCCATCTATCTTTCCTCCAATGATGAGTTGTAGGAAACTGAACTTTTAACTTCAAAAATATCTCTAAAATACGCCCTTTTTCTGTATTTGACGGTAATTTGGACTTTTGTTCAGTGTATTCCTGGAGTTATAAATGTGGTTGAACACTTTCTTAATGATGTTGACATTTGTGTCTACAGGGTGAATCTGAACTCCAGCAACAACATTTGGAGGCTGTTTAGGAATATTTTTTGAGTGTTTTGGTATTGGGGGCCAGTGGCCTCCTGTCGTTTCCTTCAAAGTAAGTGCATTTCATTTGTGATTTTACCCTTGTTTATGGTATAACTTCAAGTTGAACAAATGTATTTCAAGGGAGATGCAATACATGGAAGTCACAGACCAAGTAAACAAAGTAAGAAGTCAAATTATAACTGAGTCTGAGTCTAGCAGCCTCTGGCTGGCTGGCCGCTTAGGTGGCACTGCTGCTGCATGGCTGGCAGACAGCGCCACATGTAGAGGACGTGCGTAACTGCGCGGTGGCACTTTGAAAGATCGGCGAGTCACAACAGTTTATCTTCGGATCTGTGTTGTGTCAGAAATATCTACACAGCAGTGAAAATATCAACAGTATGTGCTTTGTGGGTCTTGTTTTGAAACTAACTCAAGGTAATTAATCTTACCAACAGCAAAGACACTTTATCCTTGTCCTCAAGCTAGTAATTAGTGCTGCTTGGTTTCATCTTGGATTATTTCTCCAGCAGTGTTAAACGTACAGCAACAGTATCGCACAGTAATATGGTTTAGGTGTCTCACTGGCAATGGTTTTCAAGCACAAGTTGAAATTAAAATGGATTTATGTAAAAGAATTACTTTATTGTTTTGTATTTTGACATCATCAGTGTCCACTGATATAAATTTCCTGCATGCTGGAGGTAAGGTTTTAATTTAAAAAATATATACTTTGAAATGACCATTTGTAGGCATCTTATCTTAAAAACGGTAAAACAAAACTTTCAGCCAAACAGGCCATCATCAGAATAGACAACATAGACACACGCAACACACACACACACACACACACACACACACACACACACACACACACACACACATGCAACTAATGCACACATGACCACAGTCTTTGGCTGCCAAGGCAGTACCACAAGATGGGAGAAGCTTCTTGTTCGTCATTGTCACCCACAGTATTTTTACTTCTCTCCTTTTCACATTCACCCCCCACCCCCCTGCCTTGCCCCCAACTCCTGCGTCTAACCTCCTGACTGTACCTAGCTGCACTAACCTCTACCCACCTCACCCTGTATGCTCCCAAAAGCAACACTTAGCCATCCTCCACCCCTACCCTGCTATCCCTCCTTGTCCCCACTCCAGTCTTCTCCTTACGCCCAACACGCAGCTGCTTCTCCCAACATGCGCTGCTGATCGCTGTCTGGTCTGAACAGCCAGAGACTGCAATTGTGTGTGTGTGTGTGTGTGTGTGTGTGTGTGTGTGTGTGTGTGTGTGAGAGAGAGAGAGAGAGAGAGAGAGAGAGAGAGAGAGAGAGAGAGAGAGAGAGAGTTCCATTTGTGTGTGTGTGTGTGTGTGTGTGTGTGTGTATTTTGTCTATTTTTGTCTATTTTGATGAAGGTCTGTTTGGCTGAAGTTTGCTCGACAGTCTTTTTGTAGTGCCTATCTGCGGCTCTGCAGCCCACTATATGGTGAGTATCAACTATCCTTTTCATTATGTTATCATTATTTCATCCTGGATTTTCCAGTACAGTGTGGAACAGACATGACCCCTTCTTAGCACATGCTATGAACAACTGCTACTAAAATGAACAAAAACACTTGCAGTACAGCGATCTTACAAAATATCACTTTTACGTCCAGAGAGCTTACATTTACGTTTAATTGTTCATTTCTACAATTGTTTTCAGGATAAATTACAAAATAGCAGTAATAACAATAATTTGAATTTTAATTACAATTACAATATTAAATTGGGAATATGAAAAATAATTATGTTTGATCCATCATTTGTACTCAAATTTTTTATTTTTGAATATGAATAGAATAATGTTTTACTATTTGATCATTCATAAATGAAAATTTATATGATTTCAGAAAAATGTTTTATGTATCAGATAGTCTAGTTCTCAAAATATATTGGTAAGCACAAAATGTAACAAAAATAGGACTGTGGATCACTTTCATTACCCTAGGCTGGAGAACACTGTCACTTATTCTATCTCAGTGTCTTTCATGACTCTGATGTTAAGAAAGTCACCATTCTCCTTTCTGGTGCTTAACACTACTTTTGTCTTCACTTACCAGTAATTTATGCTTGTATGATACTTCATGCAAAATAATGCTGTCTGTTTCATTCAAGCACTTTTCTAAATGTTTATTATTAGTGCCAGAACTACAAAGGGCATTCAATAAGTAATGCAACAATTTTTGTGCCCAACTACAGAAGAAAAAATGCAGAATTTGGTGTGGGACATAGTGGACTATTCCTGCTTCAACCCCTGTAAATTCACAAAGTTTCAATAGGTGGGGCTATACATAGCCTTCAAAATGGCATCTGTAACAGAGGTGCATTCCAAATGGAGAGCTGCAATTGAGTTCCTTTTCATGGAAAACCTGAGAATTGCAGATATCAGTAGGCACTTGTAGAATTTCTACAGAGATGTGGCAGTGAACAAAAGAACAGCGAGTCAGTGGGCAATGTGTCTGTTATCATCACAACAAAGTTACACAAAACTGTCTGATCCCTTGTGTGCCAGCTGGCCACACACAGCTGTAACTCCTGCAATGTTGGAATTTGTAGACACACTCAATCAAGGTGATCAATGGATCACAATCAAACATCTTGCTGCACATCTGTTAGTGACACCCTCATCCACCAGGTTCTCAAAGGTGTGTGCTTGCTTTCCTCACTATGATGAAATCACTTTGAACTGGAGACAAAATGACAATCCATAGAGTGGCGCCATGGCACAGTTCCCTGAAGATAAAGTTCAAAGCCAAACCCTTAGTCAGTAAAGTCATCGTGGCAGTCTTCTGGGATTCTGAATGGGTTTTTCTGTTTGATGTCCTCCCTTATGGTGCAACAGTTAACTCTGAAGTGTATTGTACTACTTTCAGGAGACTGAAGAAATGACTTCTGCATTTTTATCACCACAAAATGCAAACAAACTTCTCCTTCTCTATGACAACTCACGGCCTCAAGAAAGTCTGTGCACCTGAGAGGAGCTCACAAAACTTCATTGGGCTGCTTTTCCTCATCCACCATACACTCTGAATATCATGTCTTCCAACTTCCATCTGTTTGGCCCAATAAAGAATGCATTCCACTGGAAGCAGTCCATGGATTATGGGGAGGTTATTGATGTAGCAAGATGTTGGCTCTAAAGTTGGCCAGTAGCATGTTCTTTTTTTCTTTTTTTTTCACAGTTGACTGTTGCTCAATAAGATTATGATGATGATGATCATGATGATGAGGTCCCATACTCCAAGGAGCGTAGAGCATGATGTGGGAGACCCGCACCACTATACTAGGCAAGGTCCTAGTGGAGCTAGTTTTCCATTGCCATCCTCCGACTGTAATGGGGATGAATGATGATGATGAACACAACACAACAATAGGGGACATCAAACAGAAAAAACCCATTCAGAATCCCAGAAGACTGTCGCCATGGCTTTACTGACTGAGGGTTTGGTTTTGGACTTTTTCTTCAGAGAAAAGGTGGCATGGCACCACTCTGTCGACTGCCACCTTGTTTCCAGTTCAAAGTGATGAATCCATGTATCATCACGTATCTGACATTCACCTACTTTATTTCTTTATTGATAGTCCTTGGTGTCAATGTACCTTGTTGCTGTACTGGCTGAAAAATGGGGGTGACTACTGTAAATGATGTAGCCCGCAGTTGCACAGTTGCATTCGTATTTATTTACTTTCACTGTTCACAACCCCCCCCCCCCCCCCCCCCCCAATATTACACAGTTAACATGGACAGTGCACTACTGATTAACTTTCAATAAGCCTCATTAATAGTTTGCAGGCAAATATCAGCATTCTGCTACAATAGTTTACTGTTGAACATCTATGAGCAGTAAAAACCTAATCACACAGTTCTTGCAGAATAATATGGTATGTATTCAACAGACACTGTCATTGTTTTAACACATGGCCTATTTGTGTTACACTTATTTCACAGTTAACTTGATGCATTGTTGTTGTTCTAACCAGCGCTGTTTCCTCGTCTGAAAGTCAGCCATGGACTGACCAACTTTTGGGTTAATGATAGCTTTAAATATTTTTAAAATATTTGACTTCCTTATAATATACGAAGATAACTTCTAATAAAATTTTATTTTCAGGAATTAAGTACTGTCAAATACTTTGTATCTCAACATTTGAGCCATTACATGAGCAATATAATCAAGGAACTAAGTCTATCTGAGATAGTTCACTCTCCTTAACTCCATTCACATACCAAGGGTTATATCACTGTTTACAAATAACAGATCTCATACCACATATGACTACTGGAGATACTGAATGTATACAAATAAGTGTGACACAAATGGTCACAGGTTTGATTGAATAATGGGAGAAATCACAGAAATGTTGAAAATCTGAACTGGAGATATCTACATCTACAGCTACACTACAACCACAGTGATGTGCAAGGCTGAGAGTACTTTCTGTTGAAGCAGTTATTAGGGACTTTTTTTCCTGTACCATCCACCTATGGATCGCAGGAAGAATTGATTGCTTCAGTGCCTCTGTGCATGCTGTATCCACCTATCTAACTTTGTCTTTGTGATCCCTGTGGGAGCGTTATGTAGGGGGTTGTAGTATATTCTTAGGTTCAACTCTTGAAGTGGGTTCCAGAAACTTTCTAAGTAATTTTACATTTGATGGCTTGCACTTTATCTACAAGTCTCTGGCAGATCAGTTCTTTCTGCATTTTTGTGACATTCTTCCATGACTCAGGCAAACCAATGACCATTCATGTTGCCCTTCCCTGTATACATTCAATACCCCCTTGTTAGTCCTATTTGGTATCGGTCCCATACATTTGAGCCATATTTTAGGGTGGGTCACATGAGTGTTTTGTCTAGAGTGCCATTTGTAGATTGATTGCATTTCCCCAGTATTCTACCAGAGAACTGCAGTCTTCCATCTGCTTTACCGGCAACTGAGCCTGTTTGATCATTCCATTTAATGTCCCTCCATATCATTACATCCAGGTACATGTACAAGTTGTCCAATTCCACCTGTGAATCATTGAGACTATAGTCATAGGGTATTACATTTTTTTGATTTTGTGAAGTGCAAAATTTTACATTTGTGAACGTTTAAAGCAAGTTACCAACCTTTACATCATTCTGGAAACTTATCAAGATCTGACTGAATATGAGGTGTGTTCAAAAAGAAACTGAACTCTTGAATAGGGTGCCAACCAGCAGAGGGAGCATGGTATGGTTACTGAGCACAAATAGCAGCAGGACTAGACAACAAATTGCCATTTACCATGTTTCATTCTGACTGTTAGTAAGTGAACTACAGCCGTTGAAGTAAGCACTTGCAGAAGCTGCACATCCGGTAATGCTGAAGTGACAATGACAGAGATTGAAGAACAATGTGCATGTGTGAAATTTTGCTGAATACTTGGCAAAACTTTAATTGGAGAGGACTGTACAAATAACACATAGTGCTATGAGTGGTTTAAGTGTTTTCAACAGTTTGGAATATTAGTCGGTGAGGATCCCAAGCCTGGATGACCTCCCACATCAACAGATGATGACCATGTCAAGATAGTTCATGCTGTGGTTCATGGAAATTGTCATTTGACTGTTCAGAAAAGTTACTGAAAAACCTCTGTCAGCATGAGGGATGCTGTGCGCAGGAAAAGGACTGGGCTGTGGAAAAACCAGACTTGGATGTTTGAGAGGTTTGTGGTAGGTTGTAATTAAAAGAGGGGCTAACTCGAAAACAAATTCAGCATAGAGTCCAATGAGGACCTTTGTTCAGTTTTAAGGATTTCAGCTGTTTCTCAGCACCTCTGACATATATATGTATTTCACTCATCTTTTCAGTGGTACAATACTCCTGTAAAGGGATATTTGAAAAGTGAATGAAGTGTTTTTGCTTTTATTTGTTTAGTTAATACAGTTATGGTTGCATATGAGTTGTTAATTTTCATTTTTGGATGACTAGTTTCAATCTTCTAGAGATGTCATCATCAGATCTACATTCTGTGAAGAGGAATAAAACATAATACTTCAGTTATAATCAAAATGGACATTAATATACAACAATGTAGTAAAAAGGCATAGCATGATATACCCTTTTTACTGCACCTTTTTACTACATTACAGTATATTAAAGTCCACTCTGACTGTTTCTGAAGCATTATGTTTTATTCCTCTTCAAGATCAAAACCAGTCATCTAAAAATAAAAATTAACAACTTATATGTGACCATGACTATATTTACTAAGTTGTTGTTGTCTTCAGTCCTGAGACTGGTTTGATGCAGCTCTCCATGCTACTCTATCCTGTGCAAGCTGCCTCATCTCCCAGTACCTACTGCAACCTACATCCTTCTGAATCTGCTTAGTGTACTCATCTCTCGGTCTCCCTCTACGATTTTTACCCTCCACGCTGCCCTCCAATGCTAAATTTGTGATCCCTTGATGCCTCAAAACATGTCCTACCAACCGATCCTTTCTTCTAGTCAAGTTGTGCCACAAACTTCTCTTCTCCCCAATCCTATTCAATACCTCCTCATTAGTTACGTGATCTATCCACCTTATCTTCAGTATTCTTCTGTAGCACCACATTTCGAAAGCTTCTATTCTCTTCTTGTCCAAACTAGTTATCGTCCATGTTTCACTTCCATACATGGCTACACTCCAAACAAATACTTTCAGAAACGACTTCCTGATACATAAATCTATATTCGATGTTAACAAATTTCTCTTCTTCAGAAATGCTTTCCTTGCCATTGCCAGTCTACATTTTATATCCTCTCTACTTCGACCATCATCAGTTATTTTACTTCCTAAATAGCAAAACTCCTTTACTACTTTAAGTGTCTCATTTCCTAATCTAATTCCCTCAGCATCACCCGATTTAATTTGACTACATTCCATTATCCTCGTTTTGCTTTTGTTAATGTTCATCTTATATCCTCCTTTCAAGACACTGTCCATTCCGTTCAACTGCTCTTCCAAGTCCTTTGCCGTCTCTGACAGAATTACAATGTCATCGGCGAACCTCAAAGTTTTTACTTCGTCTCCATGAATTTTAATACCTACTCCAAATTTTTGTTTTGTTTCCTTTACTGCTTGCTCAATATACAGATTGAATAACATCGGGGAGAGGCTACAACCCTGTCTCACTCCTTTCCCAACCACTGCTTCCCTTTCATGCCCCTCGACTCTTATTACTGCCATCTGGTTTCTGTACAAATTATAAATAGCCTTTCGCTCCCTGTATTTTACCCCTGCCACCTTTAGAATTTGAAAAAGAGTATTCCAGTCAACATTGTCAAAAGCTTTCTCTAAGTCTACAAATGCTAGAAACGTAGGTTTGCCTTTTCTTAATCTTTCTTCTAAGATAAGTCGTAAGGTCAGTATTGCCTCACGTGTTCCAACATTTCGACGAAATCCAAACTGATCCTCCCCGAGGTCTGCATCTACCAGTTTTTCCATTCGTCTGTAAAGAATTCGCGTTAGTATTTTGCAGCCGTGGCTTATTAAACTGATAGATCGGTAATTTTCACATCTGTCAACACCTGCTTTCTTTGGGATTGGAATTATTATATTCTTCTTGAAGTCTGAGGGTATTTCGCCTGTCTCATACATCTTGCTCACCAGCTGGTAGAGTTTTGTCATGACTGGCTCTCCCAAGGCCGTCAGTAGTTCTAATGGAATGTTGTCTACTCCGGGGGCCTTGTTTCGACTCAGGTCTTTCAGTGCTCTGTCAAACTCTTCACGCAGTATCGTATCTCCCATTTCGTCTTCATCTACATCCTCTTCTATTTCCATAATATTGTCCTCAAGTACATCACCCTTATATAAACCTTCTATATACTCCTTCCACCTTTCTGCCTTCCCTTCTTTGCTTAGAACTGGGCTGCCATCTGAGCTCTTGATATTCGTACACGTGGTTCTCTTCTCTCCAAAGGTCTCTTTAATTTTCCTGTAGGCAGTATCTATCTTACCCCTAGTGAGATAAGCTTCTACATCCTTACATTTGTCCTCTAGCCATCGCTGTTTAGCCATTTAGCACTTCCTGTCGATCTCATTTTTGAGACGTTTGTATTCCTTTTTGCCTGCTTCATTTACTGCATTTTTATATTTTCTCCTTTCATCAATTAAATTCAATATTTCTTCTGTTACCCAAGGATTTCTAGCAGCCCTCGTCTTTGTACCTACTTTATCCTCTGCTGCCTTCACTACTACATCCCTCAGAGCTACCCATTCTTCTTCTACTGTATTTCTTTCCCCTATTCCTGTCAATTGTTCCCTTATGCTCTCTCTGAAACTCTGTACAACCTCTGGTTCTTTCAGTTTATCCAGGTCCCATCTCCTTAATTTCCCACATTTTTGCAGTTTCTTCAGTTTTAATCTACAGGTCATAACCAATAGATTGTGGTCAGAGTCCACATCTGCCCCTGGAAATGTCTTACAACTTAAAACCTGGTTCCTAAATCTCTGTCTTACCATTATATAATCTATCTGATACCTTTTAGTATCTCCAGGGTTCTTCCACGTATACAACCTTCTTTCATGATTCTTAAACCAAGTGTTAGCTATGATTAAGTTGTGCTCTGTGCAAAATTCTAGCAAGCGGCTTCCTCTTTCATTTCTTAGCCCCAATCCATATCCACCTACTACATTTCCTTCTCTCCCTTTTCCTACACTCGTATTCCAGTCACCCATGACTATTAAATTTTCACCTCCCTTCACTATCTGAATAATTTCTTTTATTTCATCGTACATTTCTTCAATTTCTTCATCATCTGCAGAGCTAGTTGGCATATAAACTTGTACTACTGTAGTAGGTGTGGGCTTCGTATCTATCTTGGCCACAATAATGCGTTCACTATGCTGTTTGTAGTAGCTTACCCGCATTCCTATTTTCCTATTCATTATTAAACCTACTCCTGCATTACCCCTATTTGATTTTGTGTTTATAACCCTGTAGTCACCTGACCAGAAGTCTTGTTCCTCCTGCCACCGAACTTCACTAATTCCCACTATATCTAACTTTAACCTATCCATTTCCCTTTTTAAATTTTCTAACCTACCTGCCCAATTAAGGGATCTGACATTCCACGTTCCGATCCGTAGAACGCCATTTTTCTTTCTCCTGGTAACGACATCCTCCTGAGTAGTCCCCGCCCGGAGATCCGAATGGGGGACTATTTTACCTCCGGAATATTTTACCCAAGAGGATGCCATCATCATTTAATCATACAGTAAAGCTGCATGTCCTCGGGAAAAATTACGGCTGTAGTTTCCCCTTGCTTTCAGCCGTTCGCAGTACCAGCACAGCAAGGCCGTTTTGGTTAATGTTGCAAGGCCAGATCAGTCAATCATCCAGACTGTTGCCCCTGCAACTACTGAAAAGGCTGCTGCCCCTCTTCAGGAACCACACATTTGTCTGGCCTCTCAACAGATACCCCTCCGTTGTGGTTGCACCTACGGTACGGCCATCTGTATCGCTGAGGCACGCAAGCCTCCCCACCAACGGCAAGGTCCATGGTTCATGGGGGGAGGTATTTTTAAGTAACAAAATATTAATAGATCACTGTTCACTTGGAATAATGTTCCAAAAAATTTTTGCTTTTGCTTTGCTACCCTCACTTTCAGTTCCTGTCTTGTCCATGAGTGACTGGACACTAACTTTTGTGCCACTAGCAACCAATACATATGATCAGAGTTTCTTTGGATTGTCTAAAAGAACATCTGAAGTATTCTGCTAAGGTACTTATTGAAGACTTCACATATTGCTCTCCTGACAGCCAAATGCACTTTATTCAACCACTATCTTTAGCAATCTGCTTTGTTTTACATTTTTTTAGCAGTTTCTTTACAGTGACTGTGTAACATGGAGGGTCTCTCCAGTTACAACCTGTTCTACTGGATAAATGTCTGTCCAGTGCGTCATAACTGTTCTTTTAATTTGAGTCATATTTTCAAGTTTCTCACTGAGATACGACACTACTGCTTACTTATTTATTTTACTGAATATAAATTTCTACTCATTTTGGTTGTCCTTTGCATTTTGGTACTTATTTTTGCTGCAATTGCTTCATGGATACTTATACCACCTTTGATGAGGATACCCTCAAAGAGGTCAGATCTATTTATTGACATTATATCAAATATATTTCCATCCTGAGTAGGATTTGGAACCATCTGTTCTAGGGAGTTTTGAGAGAAGGCATTTAGTAACATTTCACTGGATGTCATGCCATGCCAACCAATAACAAAACTGTAATCATCCAAATTGACTGTTGTATGATTAAACTCTCTTCTAATGATTACAGTATGATTGGGGAACTTATGTACTAGTGAATTGGGAAATTATGATTGGATACTTCTATTGACCACCAGATTTCCTTCCTGATATAATCAAAAGGGCAAGGAGGCTCAGCGTTAGCACACTGGACTTGCATTCAGAACGAAGACGGTTTTCTGTGATTTCCCTACATCACTTCAGGCAAATATCAGGATTATTTCTTTGAAAGGGCATGGCTGACTTCCTTCCCCATCCTTCCCTAATCTGATGGGACCCATGACCTCGACGTTTGGTCCCATTCCCCAAATTAAGCAACCAACCAATGACATCACACGGCACTTCTTTGTGTGTCATTGTTCAGGGCAATGTATCTAAAAGTTGGGGCATATGCTACATGAAAACTCTGGGGACTAACAGCAGAGCAGGTGTCTGTCCATCCAGCACTGAAGAAACCAAAGCTGGAGATGGTAGTTGCAAAATACAATACATGGTCACATATGTAGGGCAACAAAATGTTTCAGTCATTTAGGTTTGACCGAAGAAGACACGTTAGGGTTAGATCTTCCAAACAAAATTCCATTACATACAATACTCCATAAAATAAGGGACAATTTGTCTGATTCCAAGCTAAAGAAAATCTATATGGTGACAGCAAAAAAGACTTACACAACACTGAGCAGCATAATAATTTAAGTTCCGATGTCAGAAGACATAAAGCCTATGGCACCAATGTAGAATATTGAATAAATGAAAACAGTGCTAGCAAGGGTCCTTGTGTGTTGTTCTACAGGGTGATTCAAAAAAATGTTTACGAGCTGACATGGTACATTGGCCATACAGGGATCAGTAATCACATAGGAACTGGGGGTCACTATTTCCACAAGAGGGTGAGATGGTCATGAAAGAGCATTGCTATACAAACATGGGCAGAGTGCACAGAGATGATTGACATTCACGCCATGGAAGCATTAAAAGTAACATGGCCAGCTACACATACCGTGAAATGTCTGAGATGCATTTGATTTATTACATGGCCAACCACAATGGGCGAGAAGCCATAAGAGCGTATTGTCTGAAACATCCTTGTAGAAAGTTGCTGTGCCACACATTATTTGCTGCGTTGCATCACACATTGTGCAAAACCAGTTCACTCCATGTTCACAAGCTGGATGCTGGATGCCAGTGAATGACACAGTTTCGGCAGAAGAAAGCTTTCTCAAAAGGGTGCAGCATACTCTGTCAATAAGTACACAATGTGTATCCCACACCACTGATATCCCACAACCACTTGTCTGATGCATTGTGCACAATAAATGACTGCATCTCTTTCATTTCCAATGTGTACAGGAGCTGCAACTGGGGGACTACAACAAATGCATGTGATTTACGCAGTGCTTTCTGCAGGAATCCACTGCCGACCAAAGATTCACAGTGATTGCCCTCTTCACTGGTGAGGCTGTGTTCTTACTTGATGGTCTGATGAATGTTCACAACCTGCATACATGGGTGGATGTGAACTCAATTGCTACATGTAGGCATGCCTCACAATGCAAATTTACCCTTAACATGTGGGTTGGCATTGTCAGAGAATGTTTAATTGGACCATACATTCTCCTGGACCGACTTGATGGTCGCATGTACCTCGTTTTCCTGCAAGAGGTTCTATGAGATAGGCTGAATGATGTTCCCATGCCTATTCACTGCTGCATTCGATTTCATCACGACAGTTTCAGCAGACAAGTGAGGGCACATGTGCAGGCAACCTTTTCTGGTTGCTGGGTTGGTTGTGGTGGGCCAGTTGTAATGGACACCATGATCACCCAATTAATTTTTTCCTGTGGGGGTATGAAGCACCTGTTACACAGCCAGAGGACCTAGTGGGTATGATTGTTTCTAGGATGTCTTCGAGGTACAAGAAGTATTTTTGAGAGGGTGTGCCATTCAATGCAGTGTCAATGTCAGATGTGTCTTGATACCTCTGCACAAAACTTTGAGCATCTCCTGTAGTGGATGTCCATTTGTAGCATGTGACTAAATAACTGCAATGGCATATAGTAGCCCCAAATGGTCTTTGTGACCACCAGTTCCTATGATATTACTGATCCTTGTTGTATACCTGATGTGCCATGTCAGTTTGTAAACGTTCTTTTGAATCACTGTGTACAAGCCACTAGATACAAGCAGCCAATGTCATCCACTCCTGAGCAAGGAAGATTTTCCCTTCGTTGTTGTGAATAATGCTCAGTGTGAAATTCTGAAGAAGTAAGGTAGTGAACGTATTTGCATCAATGTAACTCATGGGGTAAATGGTTATGGTTTTGAGTTAATTACACTTCTTCTGTTTTGCAACATGAGACAAGGTTTTCCTTGTGCTGTTCTTATTACAAACAGGGCTAATCAATAGGTGCTATCATTTTTTAATGAAATAAAGGCTGATGAAAAAAAATGTCCTCAGATGTAGCTGAGTCATTTTATAAAGCTGGGCTTTCACAGATGGAAGAACCAGTGACAAGACTGCATTGCTCATGGCACACTGAGAGTTCATGGGAAAAAAATACATGTACTATAATTAAATTGAACTGAAGTTTATAAGCTAGAGAGAAGTTTGCAAGGAGGAGAAGTTATAGCTTCTGAGCATGTATTTCCTCCAGCCCTGGAACAAATAATTTCAGACTCTGTTCAGCTGAGTTTGGGTACTATAGCCAAGAACATCATTCTGAAAACAACAGGTTTAGAACATTGCATAGCAGATCCAACAGCGATATTAATACAAACATGCATGTTGAAAGAATGCACCAAGCAATAAATTATGTATATTTGCATGCCAAAAATGCGAAACTGGGCAAATCCATCCACAGTAAATAAACAAACAAACAAACATCGTCTGGGCCACCACTTTTTATTTGCTGACTACGAACACAACTGTTGACAAACTGTAAAAAGTTCTGATCTAGATGGTGTTTGTTTTTTTACTATAACAAAAGGCTCATGGCTCCAAAGACATGCGATATGTTATGAAAACCCATGCATGCATGAACACTGAAATGACAGAGTTTGTGACATCCCTAAAACATCTGCTAGATGCACTTAGCACAGGTGCATTACAATTATTGGACTCTTGCAGGATGAATTAAAAAAAAAAAAAAACTTTATGAGAAATATGTTTCTAATAATCACAATAAATAGTTAAAATGATAATTAATAATTATTTGTTTATTTCAGCAACAAAATATCTTACAAATTTATTGTTGTTAATGCTAACACATTTCTTTAACTGTAGATTTTCATTTATTAACTACTTGTACAATCTTCTAGACACATTTAGTACGTTTAGTCCATATTACACTCGCATGTTTTCTACACATGGTTTTCTATTACTTTTCACTCAAGTAATTGGAATCTGCTAGATGCACTTAGCACAGGTGCATTACAATTATTGGACTCTTGTAGGATGAATTAAAAAAAAAAAACTTTATGAGAAATATGAATTAAATCTACACGAGTCGGAGCAATGGTGTGGTAAAACAACGACTAAAGATGTGAAAATTGATGCTTCATCCTCTGAAAATGATCTGTTGTTAATTATTGTGCTGAGCTACGAGAGGACACAAAAATTCTGAGAGATGAAAACAGAAGACTCAAGCTTAATTTGGAAGAGAGAGATCATCAGATGTGTCATAATGTCTCCAAACCCATGGAAAGATTACCAGAAAGTTAAGCTACAACTAAAACAGCTCACAACAGGCCTCGCAGTGTATGGTAACTGTAAAATCAAAGGGGAACTCTTACAAACATATTAACAATAAACATAGGCAGGGCTTCGTGCTACCATCAAGTAACAAATATAATTCGCTTCAAGACACAGATGACATAGCAACTGTATCAGCATACTCATCTGATAAGGTGGTGCAGGACACTCAAAACTTAGTGAACAGCCAAGTAAGGTATAAGAAAAAATGTAAAATCAAGATTTATTCAGACAGTTGCGCCAGAGGATTAGCAGCTATGTTAACATTAAGCAGACCTCGTGTGATTAACGAGTTTCAAATAGAAGATACCATTAAATCATGAGCTGGTTTACGAGATGTTTCAACATCAATCAAGAAAGAAAGCACAGCACTCGCGGACAGAGACTTTATAGTGGTAATGGCCAGAGCAAACGATGTCAGCAGAAACGAAAGGAAGATAGCTACTTTGACACTGAAGAAGACTCTCAGAGTTTTAACCCACAGCATCGTGATTGTCGTTAATGTGCTTCTTCAACATGATTTGCCCCAGTGGTCATGTGTGAATAAGGAAGTGGAGCAGACCAACAAGGAGTACAAAGCTATCTGTAAGCACTTTAAGAATGTTTCCTTAATTAACACCAGCAGTTGTAGCAGAGAATGGCATACCAAGCATGGTCAACATTTCAATAATCTAGGTAAATGTGTTTTAAGTGATACAATTCTTGGAATAGTATTGGATAAGCTAGAGAAGGAAAAAAAGACCAGTAACCTGGATTATGTTTCAACTGAGATGACAAAAAACATGTATGCATAGACCAGGCTGGGTGTCCTAGCAACATAAGGACACAACCTGGTCAACTTTCATGTGGTAGCATTAGGTCATGTCAACTAAGAGACTATGCAAAAAAAAGAAATGCCTAAAGTAGAGTTTAAAATATGCTACCTCAATCTTCAGGGTATGGAAGAGAAAAACTTAATGAATTTTCAAATGAAAACGTGGTTGATATTCTATGTTAAGGTGAACATTGGTGTAAAGAGGATGAGCTTGGGTACAAAGTATTGGATGATTACACACTACTTAGTTGCTATTGCAGAGCACTTACTTGGTGGGGTAGCAATATATGCAAAAACACCTCTTCTATCAAACTGTGGCAGGATGATTCTCAATACCCTTTGTGATGAAATGCATTTTCAAATATCAGGTCTAGTAATTGAGAACCTTAAGCTAATGATAGCAGTAGTGTACAGGCCACCTAGTGGTGACCCCCAAATCTTTCTGGGGAAACTTGAGGAACTCTTAATGTACATATGTATACCAAAATGGAAAAAATACAATATTGTCTTTGGAGGGGATATCAATTCAAGTTTTGATTCTGTAGGATGGAAAAACTGTGACAGAGTACAAAAATGTGCTTCGATAATTTAACCTGTACTATGTTAACTGCAAACCTACCAGAGGCTCATCCTGTCTAGACAATATATTTACAAATGTTAAGAGAGCTTGTATGTCAACTGATACAATTAGTTTCCCTTACTCAGACCTTGATGCAATATATCTTAGTCTTAATAATGTAATTTCAGACTGTGCCAAACCAGAATCTAAAATTGTGATTACTAGACCAGTGAGCAGAGAGAGGATGGGTAGGTTTAGAGATGACCTCATTTATTTCAGTTGGGACACACATTTTATTAGGTTTCAACACTGTTCAGCTGATATTGTTCTCACCAAGTTTTTCTTCATATTTTTTAAATATATTTGAAAATAACATCCGTCTGCAAAAATGCACAGTGAATATTAGTAGTAATTACAAGAAAAGGAAAATGAAGGAGTGGTATACTCCACAGTTAGGGCAACTCAAAAATACTGTTATGCTGTATTCTAGTCTGTACAAAACCAGTAAATCAGAACTGTATAAAGAACTGCATGTTAAAGCTAAATACAAGTATAGGAAGGCAATAAATGAATCAAAGAAATTGCATAATATAGTAAACATTGGAAAATCTAACAATAAATGCAAAAAGACCTGTAGTGTAATAAACTCCATAGCTCACACTAAACATAAAGTGGAAATCACCATTACCCCAGAAGAATTTAATAAATATTGCATCCAGTCCATTGAAGAAATTAGTAGCTCAATAAACAAACCCCCTGAAAATGCACTTAGTATTATGGACAGCTGCTTTGAAAAGCTTCCCTCAAGCACCTTCACTTTCACATAAGTGAGCCCAAATAATATCCTAAAAATAGTGAAAAATTCCAAACCTTCAGTTAGTGTTGATTACTATGATATGTCATGTGATTTGTTGAAAGATGTGGTTGATTGTGTGATTTATCCCTTAACCTTTTTGTATTACAAATGCCAAGTTGAAGGTAAGTTCCCTGACATACTAAAAATTTCTAGAGTTGTGCCCATATGTATAAAAAAAGAAAAGAACTGTCCCACTAGTTACAGACCTAAATCCATAAACCCAGTTTTTTCAAAATTTTTAGAAACAATTATGTATGAGCAAGTTAGTGTCTACTTGGGTAAACTAAATATAATTAGTGATAAACAGTTTGGATTTAGGAAAGGTAAATCCACAATGGATGCAACGGACTCCAGTGTATAATTAGTACTAGATGTGTTTGAGGCTAGGGACCATGCCCAGCCTACATTTTGTGACCTGAGCAGAGCCTTTGACTGTGTACAGCATGACAATGTGCTGAATAAGCTAATTTACTATGGTTTTGATGACAACAGCATAAATATGTTCAGGTGTTTTCTAGAGAACTGTCAACAAGTTGTATGCATTGATAGGAAGAAATTTGGTTAATGTTAAGTACGGAGTGCCTCAAGGGTCGGTGCTTGAACCTTTACTGTTTATACTAATGATTAATGACCTGCCCTCGTTCATAAATTCTCACAGAATATTGTATACTGAAGACACAACTTTTATACATAAAAACTCTGATCTAGGTACACTGAAAACACTGACTGAAAATACCCTTGCTCATTATGGTTCAAAGCTAATGGCTTCATACTAAATGAAAAAAAAAAAAATACAGACACTTTACTTTGGACTCAAAGAGATTCCTAACTACCAAGAATTAGAAACTGTCAAATTTTTAGGTGTTACTATTGACAATAAATTAACATGGGAACCACACATTAAAAATATATTGGCTACGCTTTCAAGAGTTATATATATAATTAGACATTTAAATGACATTTTAATTTTACAGAAGAAAGTAATAAGAATAATAAAGGATTCTGATAAAACAGAACATTTTAAACCTCTGTTTATTAAATTGCAGTATCTTACAGTAGTAAACTTATTCATCTACAATGTTTTATTGTACATTAGAAACAATCTCTCTAATTTTGTGTTGAGAAGTGATAGTCATAGCCACAATACTAGAAACAGAACATCTGTACATGTGCCATATTATATATTATCAAAATCACACAACTCCTACCTAATTATTGGGCTAAGGATGTTTAATACACTAAGTGCTGACTTTAAAGAACTGCCTGTAAGTATTTTTAAAGCTATATTATGCAAGCTACTAGTGAACAATCTGTTTTACACCATTGATGAATTTTTTGAAGATGAAAATACTGTATTCTAATGTGTACCTATTTTATGTAAAGCAATTTACTTCAATATAGTAGTTTATGTAGAAATATATGCTCTTGACTCTGTCTATTGCTGTAATCACCCAAATGACAATAAAATTTTATTATTATTATTATTATTATTATTATTATCATCATCTTCTATTTCACGCACACATTTTCTGCACACAGCTTTGATGTTATTCATGCACTTTTTGGTGCTCTTGTTGCCTTTGCAGAGGATTAGTTGGCACTTCCTCCACTTTCTACATGATTTCTGTCCCATATCCTCTTCCTTTGCCTGATGTTCATGCTCTTTCACTCCCTTGAGTTCATACACCAGCTGAAGAACTTCTCCCTTTCCATTTTCTTGTTCGTTAGTATGTAGTACATGACTCATGCTTTGTTGCCACCATGTCCAAGATGTTGTAGAAGACATGTATCGGCCATCTCCTACATTAAACCTTTGTAGTATATTTATGGTCATTTGATCAACCATGTCCTCCTCATACATTGTTGCAATGTACAAGTTTATGGTTTCAGGTTTCTTCTTTCTGTCCTTGCTTGTTGCTACTTCAGCATGCAGTGTACTTGGAAGAATGACATTTTTGTTCTTCTTTCCTTGTTATACAGTCATGGTGCAGTCTGTGTTGCCACTGTTGTGTAGGATGGTGGCCGAGCATTGGGCTTCCTTACTTCATCGGGGATTTCACAATGGATCTTGTTTTTTTCACCCAGAAATGAAGTTTTCTTTCCTTTGAGTTTCATAGCAATCTGAAGGGACATAAAGAAGTTGTGTGTCATCGCATTTCTTCCTTGATTTACAAATGGCTTCATGAGATGCAAAGCAAAGTACTCTTAAATGGCTGTTCTCTCTGTGTGTATCCTGTTTGCCAAGGCATGAGAAAGCATAATATACATACTTTGTCGTTATATCGGCAGCCAATGAGATTTTCAAACCACATTTCTCTGGTTTGTTAGACATAAATTGAATGAACCTGCATCTTGTTTTGCTTGGTAATAGTTGCTCGATAGTGGTTATTTTTTCTGCAGGGCAATAAGAACAAATACTGTTTTCAATGAACTTTTCCCAAATTTTAGATACAAGAGTGATTTTTTTTTTATATTAGGCATTCAGCTTGGGTTGATTTTTCATCAAAACAGAGATATCTGAGATGCTTCTGAAATCTGTCCCTTGTCATAATATCCTTAATTAAACTAGGCCCCCAAGAGTGTGATCATAGGTCATCCACAGACATACCTTTTGTACAAATGACACCCCGAGCATACATTATGGCTATTAGTGCCTCCATTTCCTCAAGTGACACTGTCAATGTAGTCATTGCTTTAGTACTTTTCAAGCATTTGATTCTGCGAATTTTTCATAAGACGTAGCATTGCTTCGTAAAAAAATAAGACAGAATGCACTGGTGATGGAGTTGTCTACTCATTGGCAAGTGTAAGCTGTAGGACCTCATCTCTCCTTCAAAAAGTTCACAGCTGAGCTTCTTCCAGAAGATGTAAAAGTGGCAATCTCCCGCTGATACCATCCCTAGCAAATATCTTTGTAGCACTTCCAGCTGCACCTGCTATGATGAAAGACATGATGTTTGATGTGTATCTACCATCTTCCACTGGTAGCTCCTCATTCACAATGTCTTCAACTTATCTTCTTTCAGGTTCATAATCATCATCTTCATCAGTGAAGTCAATTTCCAGTTACACTTAGGAATTCTCTAAGAGATGTAATACTTGTGAATCAGAAAGTTCATGTTGATGATAGATTTTCGAAAACTTGTTTTACGGACAAAGACTATTACCTGAATGACGCTATGGAGACTGTGATAGATTGGAATTTACATGTGCCAAGTTGCAACATTGAGCAGCAACTGCTCTGCATGCCAGAAGACTGTTGCCACTTCACGTTGGATAATTTTCATGTTTTCGGAACAGAAATTAGAGGTGAGTCATCTTGCCCCTTCCATCACTCTAGGTATATACAATGAAATCTCGAAAAAAATATAAATATTTTGTAAATCCTGATACACCATGTAAAGAGAAAAAAAATTAGTAAGTCAATAATCAATAATTACTAATAAATTAATAAATAATTAATTTGATTAATGAAGTATTCAAATTGGGTATGGCAATGAAGGAAAAGGTATGACAACAGAGGTCATTTTGATAACTTATGCCTTTCTGGTATTAATGAGCCCCGTCAGAGAATTGCATGACACATACATACATACATACATTAATCCTTGTTTCATAGATCATGAGTACGAAATTTCGTAATGATGTGGAACATCACTTTTAAATGTTGGTTGGCTATCTATCAGACTTTTAATACTATTTGGCAAATGACCAAAGAGTTTTATGGCAGCATAATTCACCTCTTTCAGTACCAAAGTGAGATTTAATACAGAATAGTGAATATCATCCTTTCTTCTAGTGTTGTAGCTATGCACTTCCCTGTTATTTTTGAACTGGGATGGGTTATTAATGACAAATTTTATAAGTGAATATATGTATTGTGATGGTACTGTGAATATACTGAGTTCCTTAAATAAATGTCTGCAAGATGATCTTGGATGGGCTCGAGCTATTATTCTGATTACACACTTTTGTGCAACGAATACTTTCTCTCTTAATAACGAATTGCTCCTAAATATGATGCCATATGAAAGCAGTGAATGAAAGTAGACACAGTAGGCTAATTTACTGATATGTTTATCACTAAAATTTGCAATAACTCTAATAGCATAAGTAGCTGGACCTAACTGTTTCAGCAGGTCATCAATGTGTTTCTTCCAATTCAATTTCTTGTCAATGCACACACCCAAAATTTTTGAGTATTCTGCCTTAGCAACAGACTTCCATTCATAGTCTATATTTATCAATGGTGTTATGCCATTTACTGTACAGACTTGTGTAAACTGTTTTTTCCCAAAATTTAGAGAGTCCATTTACAGAGAACCACTTAATAATTATCTGAAAGGCATTATTTCCAATTTTCTCAGCTGATTCTTGCTTCTTGGTTGCAATTACTATACTAGTATCTTCAGCAAAAAGAACTAGCTTTGCATCTTCATGAATATAGAGCGGCAAGTCGTTAACATATATTAAGAACAATAAGGGACTCAAGAGTGTACCCTGTGGGGACACCATTCTCGTTAACTCCCCAGTTAGAGGACACTGCTGATTTTTGCAGATTATTTGTACTGTTGATTTCAACCTTCTGCATTCTTCCAGTTAAGTATGAATTAAACTATTTGTGCACTGTCCCACTCATACCACAATACTTAGGCTTATCTAGAAGAATTTCGTCATTCACACAATCAAAAGCCTTTGAGAGATCACAAAATATCCCAGTGGGTGATGTCCAGTTATTCAATGTCTTTAATATTTGGTCGAAGAAAGCATATATAGCATTTTCTGTTGAAAAGCCTTTCTGAAAACCGAATTGACATTTTGTTAATACTTGATTTTTACAAATATACACTGCTGGCCATTAAAATTGCTACCCCATGAAGATGATGTGCTACAGATGCGAAATTTAACTGTCATAAAGACAATGCTGTGATATGCAAATGATTAGCTTTTCAGAGCATTCACTCAGGTTTGGTGCTGCTGACGACACCTACAACGTGCTGACATGAGGAAAGTTTCCAACTAATTTCTCATACACAAACAGCAGTTGACCAGCATTGCCTGGTGAAATGTTGTTGCGATGTCTTGTGTAAGGAGAAATGCATACCATCATGTTTCCGACTTTGATAAAGGTCGGATTGTAGCCTATCACGATTGCGGTTTATCGTATCGCGATATAGCTGCTCGCGTTGGTCGAGATCCAATGACTGTTAGCAGAATATGGAATTGGTGGGTTCAGGAGGGCAATACGAAACACCATGATGGATCCCAATGGCCTCGTATCTCTAGCAGTCGAGATCACAGGCATCTTATCCGCACGGCTGTAACGGATCGTACAGCCATGTCTCAATCCCTGAGTCAACAGATGGGGATATTTGCAAGACAACAACCACCTGCACTTACAGTTCAATGACGTTTGCAGCAGCATGGACTATCAGCTCGGAGACCACATCTGTAGTTACCCTTGATGCTGCATCACAGACAGGAGCGCCTGCGACGGTGTACTCAACGACGAACCTGGGTGCACGAATGCCAAAATGTTATTTTCTCGGATGAATTCAGGTTCTGTTTACAGCATCATGATGGTCGCATCCGTGTTTGAGACATTGCAGTGAATGCACATTGGAAGCGTGTAGTCGTCATATCCATACTGGGGTATCACCAGGCCTGATGGTATGGGGTGCCATTGGTTACACGTCTCAGTCACCTCTTGTTCGAACTGATGGCACTTTGAACAGTGGAAGTTACATTTCAGATGTGTTACAACCCATGGCTCTACCCTTCATTCGATCCCTGAGAAACCCTACATTTCAGCAGGATAATGCACAACCACATGTTGATGTCCCATATGGGCCTTTCTGGATACAGAAAATGTTCGACTGCTGCCCTGGCAAGCACATTCTCCAGATCTCTCACCAACTGAAAAGGTCTGATCAATGGTGGGCGAGCTACTGGCTTGTCACAATACGCCAGTCACTAATCTTGATGAACTGTGGTAACGTGTTGAAGCTTCATGGGCAGCTGTAACTGTGCACACCATCCAAGCTCTGTTTGACTCAATGCCCAGGCATATCAAGGCCGTTATTACGGCCAGAGGTGGTTGTTCTGGGTACTGATTTCTTAGGATCTATGCACCCAAATTGCGTGAAAATGTAATCACATGTCAGTTCTAGTATAATATATTTGTCCAATGAATACCCATTTATCATCTGCATTTTTTCTTGGCGTAGTAATTTTAATGGCCAGTAGTGTATGATGCTACTCTTGTATACATAACTTTTTCAAGAATTTTGGATAAAACTGTCAGAAGTGAGATTGGGCGGTAGTTGTTAGCATCAGATCTATCCCCTTTTTTATGCAATGGTTTAACAATAGCATATTCAGTCTATCTGGAAAAATTCTCTGCTTCAGTGAGCTACTACATATGTGGCTGAGAATCTACTTATTTGTTGGGAACAGGCTTGGAGTACTCTGTTGGCAATGACATCAATTCCAGGTGAGCTTTTACTTTTGAGTGATTTTATTATTTTCCTTATTTCAGTAGGAGAGGTGGGTTGAATTTCAATTTGATCAAATTGCATAGGTACTTCCTCTTCCAAATACTGCCTTGCATTATCTAATGAATATCTGGATCCTATTTTCTCTGCAACACTTAAAACATGATTATTAAAAATGTTTTCTAGTTCTGTCTTCTTGTTAACAAACTCTTTTTTGTGTTTGATAGAAATACAGTCTTCCTGTGCTCTTGGTTGCCCTATTTCCCTTTTCACAATATTCCAAATTGTTTTAATTTTAGTTTCAGATGTGCTAATCTCAGACATAATTCACATACTTCTGGACATTTAATGACTTTTCTTAATACAGTGCAGTAGTTTTTAAACCGTTTCAGTGTTTCAGGCTCATTACTCCTCCTGGTTTGTACTACCTACTTCTGTGATGAATATCACTTATTTTGTATTTCTTCATGCTTTCCCGGCGATCTGTTGACATCTTGGATATTCAGGAATCCAGCCTGATGTTCTCGTCGTTCTCGCATGATATTTCAACAGCGTGCCTCGCTGTCTTCTTCAAGGTGCTACCTGAGACTGGTCCTTGAGTCGATCGAGTCCAGTATTTACGCCTGGGAGGAGCTGGGCGTTCCCTAATCGGTCCGCGCCGAGTCGAGTGTTCCATCTGTGGTCCGCGCCCGCCAGACTCGGCTTCAACGGACCCCTCCAGTCGCGGATGTTCCGACTGCCGTCGGCGCCCGTTTTGGCCGTCCTCAACGGTTGTGGTTGTCATTTGTGGTGTGTCAGACCCTATCTGAGATGTTGGGTACTCTATCTCATGACTGTTACTACGGTTTCCACTTCTGTTGCGTACTGGGCGCTCCCTAATCGGTCCGCGCCGCGTCGTGTGTTCCATCTGAGGTCCGCGCCCGCCAGACGCGGCTATATTGTCCCTCTCTGGTCGCCGGTGTTCCCTCCACCGTCCGCGCCCGGCCTGGCCGTCTTCTGAAGTCAAGTTCATGATCTGGGGTGTGTCAGATCTGGTCTCTAATGTCCAACACCTTGTCTCACGGCTGTCCTCTCGGTCTCTACTTATATTTCTTGCAGAATCCCGGAGTGTCCTGCGTTGAGTTTTCACAAGCTCAAGCGCTGGATTCCAGGCAGTGCTGATTTGGTATCCCGAGTCACGGTTGATTAGATTGTCTGTGACATTAATCTCAATTGCTTCTTTAATGACACTGTCCCAAAATCTCGAGGTCTGTGCACAATCTTGGTGTCATTGTAATCCATTGAATGACCAAGTTCCAGACAATGCTCTGCTATGGCTGATTTAGTTGCCTGCCTGAGTCTGGTATGTCTCTGGTGTTCTTTACACCTGATGTCCACATTTCTGGTGGTCTGGCCAATGTATGACATCCCACACTGGCATGGTATGTTGTAAATACCTGGCTTGCGTAGCCCCAGGTCATCTTTTACATTCCCCAGTATAGCCCCAATTTTGGTGGGTGGGCAAAATATGCTCTTGATGTCATATTTCTTGAGAATTCTGCTGATCTTAGTAGTGATAGGTCCGGAATATGGCAAGTATGCCATCTTCTTTGCCTCTTCTGGTTCTTCTTCTGGATCCTTTGGCCGGTTGGCAGGTTGAAGTGCCTTCTGGATATCTCTAGAGGAGTACCCATTCCTGCTGAACACTGATTGTAAGTGTTCTATTTCTGTGGCCATACTATCAGGATCTGACAGAGTTTGTGCTCTGTGGACCAGTGTTTTGAGCACTCCATTCTTCTGTGCCAGATTGTGGCAACTGCTGGCTTGAAGGTATAAGTCAGTGTGTGTAGGTTTGTGGTACACACTGTGTCCAAATGTGCCATCTGCCTTTCTCTTCACCAGAACATCCAAGAACGGAAGTAGTCCATCCTTCTCCATTTCCATTGTGAACTTAATGTTCAGATGGCAAGAGTTCAGATGTAGCAGGAACAAATCTAACTTCCCTCTACCATGGGGCCAGATGACAAAGGTATCATCCACATACCTAAAAAAACACTTGGGTTGATATGTGGCTGAAGAGAGTGCTTCCTCTTCAAACCTTTCCATAAATAGGTTGGCCACCACTGGTGATAGAGGGCTGCCCATCGCCACCCCTTCTGTTTCTTCATAAAATTGACCCCCATATAGGAAGTACGTCAATGTCAGTACATGCCTGAACAGGTCAAGGAGAGCCCCATCGAACTTCTCTCCAATAAGCTCAAGTGACTCCTTCAGTGGTACACGTGTGAAGAGAGACACCACATCGAAACTAACCATGATGTCTGTGTCTGTGATGTGTTGCTGGCCCAGTCGTAGTAGGAAATCCTCTGAGTTCTGGATGTGATGTGCACATTTACCCACATGTGGTGTCAACGTCTTCTTCAGGTGTTTCGCAGTAGGGTAAGTTGCTGCACCAATATTGCTGACAATAGGTCGCAGTGGAACCCCATCCTTGTGAATCTTGAGGGAGTCAATAAGGTCTAGGTGGTGTTGGCGCTTTGGGATGCAGCTTCTTGATGACTTGTTCAGGCAGGCCTGTCTCCTTCAACAGAGCCCTGGTCTTTTTGTCCACTTTCTCTGTAGGGTCGCTTGCTATTGACCTGTATGCAGGATCCTCCAGAAGTTGTTGCACCTTTCTGTCATATTTTGTTTTTTGTAGGATGACTGTGGAGTTCCCCTTGTCTGCGGGCAACACCACAATACTGTCATCCTCCCGGAGTCGCCTCAGTGCCACCCTTTCATCACCTGAAATGTTGGTTTTGGGTGGCCTGGTCTTGGTGAGCGCCCTGCAGGTCTCTCTTCGGATATCTTCGGCCACACTAGAAGGAAGTGTGTTGGCCACTTGCTCAACTGCACTGACAAAGGCTGTGACAGGAACGTTTCTAGGGGTCACTGCGAAATTGAGGCCCTTGCTAAGTACTTTTAAGGTGGTCTCATCGAGCTTCTTGTCAGTTAGATTGACCACCGTGCGTGTGTCCCCAGTCTGTTGCACCTTGTTGTTGAGGCGCTCAAACTTGGCTAGTTGACGTGCCATTGACTTCTTGCTGGTGCATTCTGCTAGAGAGCAGGAGGCACCATCAACCTGGTCCCAGTCTTGAGTGGTCAAGGAAACTGCTATAGTTAGGTGAAGATACAGCAGCTCCCTGGATGTCACATCCAGTCGGTGGCACAGGTCGCGCACTCTCTCTCTAACCAAAGCAAGACTAGCTCGGTGTTTGATCCTATTTGCCGCTCTCGAGTTAACGTGATGCTTGATCCTGGCGAAAACTGGAACTACCTCCCACTCTCGGCATCTCAGCAGGAAACTGAGAGAACACAGCATCCTCCCTTTCCTTTGTCGAAGATTGTCCAGCTTCTTGATGTTACGGTACATCTCCTCCCCGTAGAGTCTTCTGATGTAATTCTTCATGCTTTCCCGGCGATCTGTTGACATCTTGGATATTCGGGAATCCAGCCGGATGTTCGCGTCGTTCTCGCACGATATTTCAACAGCGTGCCTCGCTGCCTTCTTCAAGTGCTACCTGAGACTGGTCCTTGAGTCGATCGAGTCCAGTATTTATGCCTGGGAGGAGCTGGGCGTTCCCTACCTGGTCCGCGCCGAGTCGAGTGTTCCATCTGTGGTCTGCGCCCGCCAGACTCGGCTTCAACGGACCCCTCCAGTCGAGGATGTTCCGACTGCCGTCGGCGCCCGTTTTGGCCGTCCTCAACGGTTGTGGTTGTCATTTGTGGTGTGTCAGACCCGGTCTGAGATGTTGGGTACTCTATCTCATGACTGTTACTACGGTTTCCACTTGTGTTGCGTGCTGGGCGCTCCCTAATCGGACCGCGCCGCGTCGTGTGTTCCATCTGAGGTGCGCGCCCGCCAGACGCACCTATCCGCATCTTCTAAACTATTTTCTTTGGTTGAGCAAAGGTAGTGTTTACCCTAAGGCATTTAGTACTAGGTCTGTGTGCGAGAGAGAAGGAACTTCAGGCGTAGGAAATGGTCATCTTTATTTGCGGCTTGTAAGTCAAATGGATTTGGTCGTCTGTGGGTGGGACACTGCCAGGTGCATTACCCTGTTGAGCAGTGCGACTGGTCTTTGGTAAGTGTCCCGGACAACTGACTCCGATGTTCCTTATGAGTGGGTTTTCCGAGACCACAGCTTTTTGATACAGTCGTCTTGCTTTTTGTTGAAATCTGCGATGGACTTCAGTTTCGTGCAGAGCTTCACGGACGTATCTAGACAGGAACTGCGGTTGCACGTGGAGAACTCTTCGTAAGGCCTTATACTCCAGCGCTTGTAAATGATTAATGTGGCGGGTGGCAGCATTGCCCCAGGCGACGCTGGCGTAGCCCATGATCGGCCGGACGAATAGCCTGTAGATGAGGAGGCCATTAGCAACCGACAGTGAGGAGCCTTGATTAATCAGCGGGTAAAGAGCTCCCAAGCGCTGGTCCACTTTCCGTTGGGTGGCCGTGATGTGCTGTTGCCAAATGAGCTGACAATCCAGCACAACTCCGAGATACGTTGCGGAGGGCAGCCACGCAATGTCTTCCCCGAATAACCGAATTTCCGGCACTGGCGGCGGTCGTCTTCTGGTAAAGATGACTGCTTGGCTCTTTTGAGCATTGAAGCGAATCCGCCACATGCGGGACCACGCTTCAAGATCAGAACAAGCTTCCTGTAGCCTGCGGTGCATGGCCTGTGGCCATCGGCTGCGAGTGTAGATGGCGGTGTCGTCTGCTTACATAGCTTTCTCCACCCTGGGGGAGGTGGGGATGTCCGATGTAAAGATGCAGTAAAGTATCGGCCCAAGGATGGATCCTTGAGGGACTCCAGCGTCGATGTGGCGGAGAGTCGAGCAGGAGTTGGCAATTCGAACAGAGAATGTTTGCCCTCGGAGGTATGATGCAAGCAGCTGTACCATCGATCGGGGAAAGCCGTACTGCTTCAATTTCCACAGGAGCCCTTGATGCCAGATGCTGTCGAACGCCTTGGAAATGTCTAGGAATACTGCTCCACAGTATTCCCTGTTGTTGAAGGCGAGTGTGATGTCTTCGATGACTCGGATTACCTGTTGTTCAGCGGAATGGCCTCTTCGGAACCCGAATTGCTCCGGCGGGAGTATCCTCCGTTGATCCATTATTGTGCGCATTCATCATAGCAGCAGCCGTTCGAACACCTTACTGATATGAGGGAGCAGGCTTATGGGTCGATAGTTGGCCGGATCCTTCCTGTTCTTCCCTGGTTTTGGATTGGGAATAACTGTAGCTCGTTTCCATGCCACCGGATATGTCAGCGTCCGGAATATGTTGGTAAAAACTGCAGCCAGCCAGATATAGGCTGCCGGAGGAAGTTCCTTCAGGGCTCTGTTGGGTATGTCATCTGCCCCCGGTGCCTTGGTGGTGTCCAGACCAGCGACGCATGTCCGAACTTCTTCCACTGTGATGGGCAGAAGTTGGTCCTCGTCTGCAGCAGCAGGTTCGTCCCGGTATTGTCGGACTTCGGCTTCCACGCGCTGAACGTGATTGACGTAAATCGGGTTGTTCACAGGGGTGAAGTTAGCTTCAAATACATCGGCGATGGCGTTGGGCTTGTCCTCAGGGGTGTAGACGAGACCTGCAGGAACTTCCAACGGAGGAACAGTCGTCCGACGTTTAGTGAAAAATTGAACCGTATCCCAGTGACTGGCATCCGGTGTGAACGTCTCGAGTTTCGTGGCCCACTGCTGGTTCCTGTGGGCGATGAGGGCGGCCTTGATGTCGCGCCGAAGTTGGTTGACACGTCTCTTAAGGTCCAGATCCCTGGTTAGACGCCAGTCTTTGCAGAGACGATGTTGTTGTTGTCTTCAGTCCTGAGACTGGTTTGAAGCAGCTCTCCATGCTACTCTATCCTGTGCAAGCTGCTTCATCTCCCAGTACCTACTGCAACCTACATCCTTCTGAATCTGCTTAGTGTATTCATCTCTTGGTCTCCCTCTACGATTTTTACCCTCCACGCTGCCCTCCAATGCTAAATTTGTGATCCCTTGATGCCTCAAAACATGTCCTACCAACCGATCCCTTCTTCTAGTCAAGTTGTGCCACAAACTTCTCTTCTCCCCAATCCTATTCAATACCTCCTCATTAGTTACGTGATCTACCCATCTAATCTTCAGCATTCTTCTGTAGCACCACATTTCGAAAGCTTCTATTCTCTTCTTGTCCAAACTAGTTATTGTCCATGTTTCACTTCCATACATGGCTACATTCCAAACAAATACTTTCATAAACGACTTCCTGATACATAAATCTATATTCGATGTTACCAAATTTCTCTTCTTCAGAAACGCTTTCCTTGCCATTGCCAGTCTATATTTTATATCCTCTCTACTTCGACCATCATCAGTTATTTTACTTCCTAAATAGCAAAACTCCTTTACTACTTTAAGTGTCTCATTTCCTAATCTAATTCCCCCAGCATCACCCGATTTAATTTGACTACATTCCATTATCCTCGTTTTGCTTTTGTTGATGTTCATCTTATATCCTCTTTTCAAGACACTGTCCATTCCGTTCAACTGCTCTTCCAAGTCCTTTGCCGTCTCTGACAGAATTACAATGTCATCAGCGAACCTCAAAGTTTTTATTTCTTCTCCATGAATTTTAATACCTACTCCAAATTTTTCTTTTGTTTCCTTTACTGCTTGCTCAATATACAGATTGAATAACATCGGGGAGAGGCTACAACCCTGTCTCACTCCTTTCCCAACCACTGCTTCCCTTTCATGCCCCTCGACTCTTATGACTGCCATCTGGTTTCTGTACAAATTGTAAATAGCCTTTCGCTCCCTGTATTTTACCCCTGCCACCTTCAGAATTTGAAAGAGAGTATTCCAGTCAACATTGTCAAAAGCTTTCTCTAAGTCTACAAATGCTAGAAACGTAGGTTTGCCTTTTCTTAATCTTTCTTCTAAGATAAGTCGTAAGGTCAGTATTGCCTCACGTGTTCCAACATTTCTACGGAATCCAAACTGATCCTCCCCGAGGTCCGCATCTACCAGTTTTTCCATTCGTCTGTAAAGAATTCGCGTTACTATTTTGCAGCTGTGACTTATTAAACTGATAGTTCGGTAATTTTCACATCTGTCAGCACGTGCTTTCTTTGGGATTGGAATTATTATATTCTTCTTGAATTCTGAGGGTATTTCACCTGTCTCATACATCTTGCTCACCAGGTGGTAGAGTTTTGTCATGACTGGCTCTCCCAAGGCCGTCAGTAGTTCTAATGGAATGTTGTCTACTCCTGGGGCCTTGTTTCGACTAAGGTCTTTCAGTGCTCTGTCAAACTCTTCACGCAGTATCTTACCTCCCATTTCGTCTTCATCTACATCCTCTTCCATTTCCATAATATTGTCCTCAAGTACATCGCCCTTGTATAAACCTTCTATATACTCCTTCCACCTTTCTGCCTTCCCTTCTTTGCTTAGAACTGGATTGCCATCTGAGCTCTTGATATTCATACACGTGGTTCTCTTCTCTCCAAAGGTCTCTTTAATTTTCCTGTAGGCAGTATCTATCTTACACCTAGCGAGATAAGCTTCTACATCCTTACATTTGTCCTCTAGCCATCCCTGCTTAGCCATTTTGCACTTCCTGTCGATCTCATTTTTGAGATGTTTGTATTCCTTTTTGCCTGCTTCATTTACTGCATTTTTATATTTTCTCCTTTCATCAATTAAATTCAATATTTCTTCTGTTACCCAAGGATTTCTAGCAACCCTCGTCTTTTTACCTACTTTATCCTCTGCTGCCTTCACTACTTCATCCCTCAGAGCTACCCATTCTTCTTCAACTGTGTTTCTTTCCCCCATTGCTGCCAATTGTTCCCTTATGCTCTCCTTGAAACTCTGTACAACCTCTGGTTCTTTCAGCTTATCCAGATCCCATGTACTTAAATTCCCACCTTTTTGCAGCTTCTTCAGTTTTAACCTACAGGTCATAACCAATAAATTGTGGTCAGAGTCTACATCTGCCCCTGGGAATGTCCTACAATTTAAAATCTGGTTCCTAAATCTCTGTCTTACCATTGTATAATCTATCTGATACCTTTTAGTATCTCCAGGATTCTTCCATGTATACAACCACAGAGACGATTGCGGAGACGAATAAGATCCAGCATGCCTGGGGGTAATCCTGGACGAAGTGGCTGTTGCTGTCTGGCCTGTGGCGCGGACTGCCAGAGAGCTGTGGTAACAGCAGTGGTGAACTCCTCCGTGGCAACATTGACGGGTGCATCCGGTGGAGTGAACGCCAGCAGGTGGGCGAGCCGATCCCGGTAGCCATCCCAGTGTGTACATCGTAGATTCCACCATGGCGTCTGCGGAGGAAGATGGACGTTCAGCTGGAAAATGACAGGCAGATGGTTGGAATTTAGAGCATGTCGCACTTCTGCCGTCATGAACTGATTCTGTCCCTTGGTGATAGCGATGTCCAGGACGTCTGGATTTCCTCGGGAGGGGTAACATGTCGGTTCATCGGGTCCACAAGCGTGCGCATCAGCTTGCTCGAGGATGTGGAGGAATCGCCGTCCGTCATAAGTGGTGGTAAGTGAGTTCCACGCCGCATGCTTTGCGTTAAAGTCACCGGCGAGGAACAGCTTCCCAGGAAGGCGTAACAATGCCTTCGCATCGTCGACGTCAATGTGCGGCTTTGGTGGGCGGTAGACGGCCACAAATGTGACAGTGTCGACCGAAGTCTCGACGGCCACAGCTGTTGCTTCTATCTTCTGCCTCGGTGCAACGTAGTGCGAGATCGTCCTCTTGATGTAAATGGCTGTACCGCCACCTTGAATGGGGCGATCGTTCCGATAGCAGAGATAATTTGCTATATTAGCCCTCAGGTCCGGCTTCAGATGCGTTTCATTGACCATGCAGATGTCGACATGCTCATCTTCTAGGAACTGGCGAACCTCCTGTAGGTCGTGGTAAATGCCATCCGCTTTGTAGGTGGCTATACATAGGTCTTCGTAACGTCTGGGCCTAGGCATGTTGAGCAGGTGTGACTTCGCTGGTGGCTTGAAGCGAACTTCGAATGGCCGCTTCAACTGTCGTGGCGAGAACTGCCGGGAGTGCTTGAATTGCTCGGCTCATCTCGGTGACGGCTGTCATCATGGTCTGCATGAGCGCCAGAAGTTGGTTGACGTCAGCTGCCGCATTTGTCAGTTGGGGACGTCCGAAGTCGTCATTGCGCCGGCCGCAAAGAGGCGGAAAACACGCCGAATTATTCTCAAACGCCGCTGGTGGGGTTGCTGCCGGAGAGGCGTGGCCCCGCAAGACATCCGCTGCTGTCGGAGACTAGAGGACGTAAGCTGCGCGCCGTTGCATCAGTGGAGCTCGCTTCTGTGGCAGTGCATCAGTGTATCGCCTGCTGGCAGGTGTGCTTCGGACGACGTGGTTCCCAGCTCGTCTATTCTTGGCATTGACAGGGGGTAAACCCCTCTGTCGTCTACTAGCATCCTTGTGTTTCTGGCAGGAACGATAGCTGGCTGAGTGTTTGCCGCCACACAGTCCGCATTTCGCTGGTTCTTCTTTGGGTACGGGACACTGGCGGCTGTCATGAGGGCCACCACACTTCACGCATACAAGTGGCATTGTGCAGAGCCGCGCCACGTGGTTAAAGCCCTGACAGCGGAAGCACTGAGTCACTCCTCTCGATTTCCGTAGCTTCTCGACAGAAACGGAGAGTGCACAAATTCTGTTGATTTTAAATACATCACAATTGTCTTGCGTGTCCGGCAGAACCACCACACGGAGGCCCGATTTCTGCTGCGTGCCTGGCATCCGATGGTAGTCCACAACCGTCGCCGCAAATCCCAATGCAGACAATTCGTCCTTGAGCCTGTAGTTGGGGAGAGAATCGACGATCCCTCGAAATATCACCTTCAGAGTGGGCGGTCGAACAGTGGGAAACGTGTAGCACGGTATTCCTTCGGTTCCCACCATGTCCATAACCTTTACGTAGTCGTCAGTGTCTGTGACAGTGAGTTTTAACTTATCGCCCCCAGCCTGCTTCACAGTGAAAGGCTGCTTCAGATTTTGCGTCAGCCAGTCGTACAATTTCAAATAGGTGTCCGGATAATGCAGGACGATCGGTGGAATTTTATGCTGCTGCTGTTGTTGCTGCTGCTGCTGGTGTTGTTGGCGGTGTTGTGACTGCTGTGGTGCCGCATTATCCTGTGGCGCCTCCCCGCCATCTTCGATGACGTCAAATCTGTTGCTTACAGGCACTACAGGTGCTTCTACCGGTGCCTGGTTCTTCGCCTGCTTCTTTTTTGGCGGTCGAATGAAGCCGTCTTCGGTGGGCGCCACATGAGGCAGGCCAGGTCCGGGATCGCTTCGTTTCCGCCGAAACTGGGACGTCGACGGGCGAGTAGTGTCGTCTTCGAACGACGCGGCAGAAGAATAATCCATTGTCATGTCCAGGGCCCTCGCTGTGGTCGTCAATAAATCGTTTCCCTTCCGCCTTTGCCGGGTCGTCATGGTTGGGGGGCCGCCGACGAAGCGAGCTCCGCCGGACGGCGATCCGCTACACCCTTCGCTGAGCTAGACACCGAACTCATGGCAGCGCACTCGTAGCACATCTGCTCTCCACGGAACACTAACTCGAACTGCCCGCCAGACGCGGCTACATTGTCCCTCTCTGGTCCCCGGTGTTCCCTCCGCCGTCCGCGCCCGGCCTGGCCGTCTTCTGAAGTCGAGTTCATGATCTGGGGTGTGTCAGATCTGCGAGAACGACTCGAACATCCGGCTGGATTCCCGAATATCCAAGATGTCATCACTTATTTTGTTCAGGAAAATATGCACAACTTAAGCTGCAAATTGATTTGTACTGCATGTCAGGCCTGCATCCTTCAATATACATGCTCCGATATTAGATGGAACATGTTTAAAAATATTCATTATGTCTGCATACACAAAATAAGCCAGCCATCCAATTCAGTGTACATTAATAAGTTTCGTGGTGTTAAAGATGACATTCAAAACGATACATTAGACACTTGTGGAGAAGGGGTATCGATAAGCTAGAAAGAAACCATAGTGTTCGAATTCAGTAGAGAAAACACGAGTATTGAGCCTCAGATTTAAATCGTTAGAAATAGAAAATGGAGCAATAATTTGCTGATGTGACTGACACAACATCTTCTCCAAGGTAATTGGGGGTTTTAGAATGCCAAATGTCAAGCCTGAAAGCTACGTTGACTGCTGTTAACTCGGACAAATCATCAAAGAATTGGCCCCTGCATTGCGAAGGTGACAAAGTACAGAGAAAAGGAGAAAAATAGTGCGGCACAACCATACGGACTTAGGAAAATCATGTACAGGTGAGGTGCAAGACATTACTTTTTCTGTTATAAGACAGCCAATGGAACTGATTTTCACTAAATGTAGATTAATCTTATATATTTTTTGTTTATACCGTTTCTTAGTGTTTTACAATTCATATCGTAGTTCTGCTTGTGCTACCACACTTCAGACAATGACATAAAAGATGTAAAGTTCCCTTTATAAATTTTGAAAACTAAAATTTACATTGTACTGTATTTTTTCCTCTTTATTAAACTTTTATTTCCAGCTATACTCAACATTAAAACAGTACAAAGCAACTTTATGGAGTTCGAGTACCATTGATATGGTAGCAGAAGATATTTTGTCTAGGACGATTTTGAATTCATATGCTGCCTGCAGAGCAGGAGAATATAACACAGTAAGTAAACAATATCATTTTTACAGTTGTATTTAATTTCAGTGTGTTTATATGTACTACCAGTGGTATTACCACTGAAGTTCGCACGTCCCGCCAAAGCTTGCCTTGGTTTGTGAACTTGGAGCTGTAGTTGCTCGTCAGGTGCCAGACACAAGTCCAGTGATGCCAGTAACGGAGAAAATCGGCACTAATGGGAAGATATTCATTTGACCCCAAGCACTGCTGCGTGCGTCACGTCAGCTATCATATGAGCACAAAACACATGGGTAATGTTGCCAGTACTGCAGAACAGAGTCGGCGCAGCCCTCCCCTCACCGCCACCCACCACAGATAAACTGCGCGGGCAAGGCGAACCTCCTACCTATCCCGACAGCCACAGCGCGAACCGTGGACGTTACGTTACCAAACAGTAAGTACCAGTGAACCCCTATTCTTCCAAGAATCTAACTTTCATAAAAGCTTCAGACTTGTGATTACTTTACAAATGAGACAGTATGTTAAATTCTGACGTTACGCATGCAAATGAGAAAAAATTTAGAAAAGGTTTGAAATTACTTGTGTGTTTAAAGCTTATTGGAAGTCGCAAACTGCACTCATTGTCAAACACTGTACGAGTATAGTCTGGAATTTGCGCACCATTTTAAGGAAAAGTATGTTTGTTAAGCATCTCAATATTTATGACGTTGGATCTCCTGAGCTATGACTCGTACAATATTAATTTTGCAGTTATATTCGATGGTATGTGTGGGTACTGTCCGCAAAAGTGTTGCGAGGGTTAGTAGTAAATATGTATTTGATTGAAACGTGTTACCTGATGCTAAAGTTTTACTGCATGAAAAACGAAAATGTAGTAATTGATAAACTTCTTTTCTTTCTTTCATTTTGTGTGTGTGTATGTGGAAAGGAGGGGGGGGGGGGGGTGCGGAAGGGTGATAGCTATAAGAAAATCTGGGTCTTTACCCGCAGTGAGTTTATAATTCACGCAAACTAAGAAACTAAGTTGATTCTTGGGGCGGTGGCTGATGGGAGCGACTATAATGTGAAATGCCTTTACCGTCGCGGGAGCAACTGTGAATGTGGAATGTCTATGCAGTTGCTACCGCCCGCGCTGTGCCAAATGTCAACTTTGCTTGCGCGTGTAGTATCTGTCTCAAGATGCACATACAGTTTCTAACTGCAGAGCTGGTATTACTGTTTTAAACCTTCAACAATATATTACACCTCTTAATGAGTGTATTGTGACATTAGAGAGACAATCTTCAATTGGTACTGGATGCCATAAACTGGATTAGTCGTTTAGAAATATAGATCCTTTGCGGTACGCTTCACAGCGGTCTTTGGAGTTCGTATGTAGATGCAGACATGAAATTCGAATAAAACGTGTGGGATAATGAGGGCATATTGCACAGTAATCCGACCTCTGTATGGAACAAAATTTCGCCGTAACCTCCACAGTTGTGTGTCGCACGGTGAAACAGCGCGACACAATTTGGGAAAACATGACCTATGGTAAGTTAAGTGGCAGAAATTAGGAACCTAATAGCGCAGCCTTTGGTACTAGGGAACGAGAACACCGGCGTGTCTGAACGTGTTCAGCATTGCACCATGGATGAAAACTTAAAACCTACATCGGTTGATGTCAGGGAATAACAACAAATGGCAAAATAACGCCCAATCTGATCACCCAATCAGTAGAGTCCGTGCAGGATACGATGACCGGTGCACACTGACCAATTTTCGTCCAAAGCGCAGGGGGAGTTCATTCTTTTGTTTGGAAAGGGAGGCCGAGACTGTCTGTTAGTTTTCGGCCAATCGGCATTGACTGAATTGAGGCGCACGCCCTGGAGTCTTTTTCAAACGATTTTATAGGAACTATTTGGTAAAAAAGTCATTCCCATTATTTCATTAAAGGTCATGGTCATTGTGATATTTACACAGAAAAAAGACACTGCATGGAATTCAAAAAAGTTTGCAATGAAAAACAGGGTCACAATGATTTTGTATTTGGTGCATATTACTTAATGTGTTGCTGCATATGAAAGGTAGCTAACATATAGAATTTTTCTTTAGACTTGGGTGGACGTCTCTGTCACCAATATTGGGAAAACATATTTGACTTAGCTGTTAATAAACTTAATAAACCATTTTTTAAGAATAGCGTCTGCAGAGCATTTTACTGAGGTTGAAATGGCTCTGAGCACTATGGGACTTAACATCTTAGGTCATCAGTCCCCTAGAACTTAGAACTACTTAAACCTAACTAACCTAAGGACATCACACAACACCCAGCCATCACGAGGTAGAGAAAATCCCTGACCCCGCCAGGAATCGAACCCGGAAACCCGGGTGTGGGAAGCGAGAACGCTACCGCACGACCACGAGATGCGGGCTTTATTGAGGTGAGACTGTGTAAACTCCACTGTGTTTTGGCAAAAGAAGCAAATTTTAACATAGCAACAAGAGAAATGTGTAGGTTTTAGTCAAAATTCACCACTCGTGACACTACTCTGAACATTGCAAATGGTTAACAAGCCAGGCGAAAATAAATCGTTGCATTTTCGGCGCAGTTCTTTTTAGGTACTAGCGAAAGCAGAGGTGACAGATATTTTTGAAAGGTCGCCTTGCAAATGTGAGATTGTAGGATCTCCACTCAATAGTTACAAAAAATTGCTGTAGGCTCGGTTACGAACGGCACTTCCCTACAGCACTCGGCATTTCCCCTAAAGCACCAATCCTCAGCCCCCACTACTGTTGCCCTCCCCACGTGAGACCTGGCATCTGCGCATCTACCATCCACGGTATTCTGTGCGGGCTTTACTCAATTATGAAAACCAGTTTCGGTACACAACGATGGGGAGGGGTTTATAGAGAGCAGAAGAGGTATGTGCTAACATCACATTCTATAGTTCGTTGGTTTCTAAATGATTTTCTCAATGTGCTGCTTGAATTCCTCCTAGTCAACACCAGCCCTGTGTTTAAATGAAAAGAGCTGCACTGAAGACCAGCTGAGCCTCTTTTTGAGAGACTCCTGGCACTAAAAGCTGTGTGATAAATTCACTATTGGCCATTAAAATTGCTACACCACGAAGATGAAGAGCTGCAGACGCGAAATGTAACCGACAGGAACAAGATGCTGCGATATGAAAATGATTAGCTTTTCAGAGCATTCTCACGAGGCTGGCGCCGGTGGCGACACCTACAATGTGCTGACATGAGGAACGTTTCCAACCGATTTCTCATACGCAAACAACAGTTGGCAGGCGTTGCCTGGTGAAATGTTGTTGTGATGCCTCATGTAAGGAGGAGAAATGTATGCCATCACGTTTTCGACTTTGATTAAGCTCGGATTGGAGCCTATCGCGATTGCGGTTTATCGTATCGCGACATTGCTGCTCACATTGGTCGAGATCCAATGACTGTCAGCAGAATATGAAATTGGTGGGTTCAGGATGGTAATACGGAACGCCGTGCTGGATCCCAACAGCCTCGTATCACTAGCAGTCGAGATGATAGGCATCTTATCCGCATGGCTGTAACGGATCGTGCAGCCATGTCTCGATCCCTGAGTCAGCAGATGGGGACGTTTGCAAGACAACAACCATCTGCACGAACAGTTCAAAGACGTTTACAACTCAAGAAAAAATGGCCGAAAGTTTAAATTTGGGCGGGAAAATGGCCAATTGTGCTACGTGCTCTAACCTAAGCCTGCAGAAGAAAAAATGGCGGAAAGTTTGAATTCCAACAGGATAATGCATGCAAAACTGTACTCCTCTTTATTATTATTATTATTATTATTATTATTATTATTATTATTATCATTTATTAACATTAATTATCATTTATTATTATTTATTATCATTTATTATTATTTACTATTATTGACCTGCCTCCACTAGAGAATTCCCTCCAAATTCAAATTCTTACACGATAATGGCTGCAAAACCTTACTTTTGTTTATTATTATTCATTATCATTTATTAACATTCATTATCATTCATAGTCATTTATTGTCATTCATTATCATTTATTATCTATTATTATTATTATTATTATTAAAGACCTAAATCCACTAGAAAATTGCGCCAAATTCAAATTCCACCACGATAATATCTCGAAAACTGTACTTCTGTATATTATTATCATTTATTATTTATTTAAGATGTCCGATTTTCTCGGTGAGAAAGCCATTCTCCTTACATCCATAACAAAAATCTATCATAAGTTCAAATCCCAACACCATAATTGATCACACGTATGATCTTTCTCCGTCACTTATCTTTTTTTTCACTGGTAACCTATCATAATAGCGTCAAACAATAAACTGCACTTATAGTACGTAATTCACGTCCTTTGATTTTAAAGGGGGAAGGGACTGAAGACTTTATTTCAAGCAGTACGGTCATAACTTATTCTTCAACACAGCCAGCACACACATCTTCGATATCGCAGTGCAGTCACCACGACGTCCACACTCCAATTGATTTAGTTCAAATCCTCACCACCCCTGGCCAGCGCGCGGAGACACTGCCAATGCCTGTCACGTGAGGCGGCCGGCATCTAGCGTAGGGGGCGAGCCCAACGATCGCTCCCACGTCGTAGACATGTTTTCGCTGGACACGCTGGAACTTGTCGAGTTTGACGTCACAGTGGCCCCTTGTCCGCTCACCATGTGTATTCGTCGCCTCCGCAAATTTCCCGCCAAAATTGTCTGCCTCGGAGCTGAATCACACAACGGTCGGCTGTTCGCTGCAACACTTTTGGCGCCACGTTCAAACCTGCAGATACCGACCTCACACAGCCGTTCGCCACGTGTTCTTGTGCGATCGAGAACGCAGTGCTACAGTTTTGGAGGCAAAAGTGGAATCTGCCATGACTATATAACAGCACGTTTGGTCCGCACTAGAACGCTCGCTAATTGACACGCTGCCGCGTGCGCGTTATAACTTTACAATCGCTGCGCCGCCATGCTTACGTCACACACCCTACATACACGCGACGGACATAGCCTCAGGGCCCCGCCACACACGGTCAACTGCGCCTGTGAGCACTTAACGCCGGACACGATGGAACCTGTCGACTGCGTGCCGGACAAAGGATACGTTTGGCGCCAGAGTTTCACCGACAGTGGAATCTACCATGCCTGTATAACAGCGCGTTTGCCCCTCGCGAGAACGCTCGCTAATTCACTCTCACCACCCCGCTATATTAAATAATTCAATTTACAATTTCATGTACGTATGCAATCGTGTTCAACTCTACTTTTCAAGGAACAGACCGGCACCTCCTCCTCCTCCTCCTCCTCCTAGGAACCAGCGTCAAGTTGCAAATCTGCCAGTAAACAAAGCACACTTGCGCTTCCGCCACCAACCTAAGAAAATTGTTTCAAACGAAGCCACCAGCACTCAACCTCTCCCTACACGTTTCTGGTAAAATGGACTCACCCTGTAGTAAGTCCATGGATGGAGGAACGAATTTACTTTATTTAGGAATGGAGTACATCTACCACACCGACATGTCCCACATCATACAGACGTGCAAAACACTCCTACATAACTCATTTACAATGTTCTACACACACGCTTGCTAATTGTAAACAGTTAAAAATAACTCATAGCACAGCCTACAGACATGTGAACTGCTCGTAAATAATGCAAAACATTTACCTCCAAATAGCCAAACAACTGCTAATTTTCGGAAGTAATTTCAGTTCATAGGCTGATGGAAGGAGGAACGAGTGTATTTTATTTATTTGCAACATAATAGGCTGATGGAAGGAGGAAAGAGTGTACTTTATTTATTTGCAACATATCTTTTTGAAACTTTTACTTCTCATAGGTTTCGATATGTAAGGCAGACATAAGGCAGTTTCTGAACTCCAGTAGTGCACTACACTTGGCAACAACCACACCAATCAAGATATTCATTTCAATCCAGACCTGTAACTCCTCTACAGACAAATTTGTCTACTCACTCACATTCTGACCAGATTGCCGTTATTGCGCAAAAACAGCTCAGACTGCGCTCTGCTGCTCAGGGAAGTAAGGAAGGGCGCCCAAACACCACCAGCTGCCAAACCGACCAAAAGTCTCTGCTCGGTCTCTCTCAAACATGACCTCAACGCAGTCGCATTCGCACCTATCACCGGAGAAATTGATATCGCCTATGCGCCTTAGATTACACTCCAAGGCAGGCACCGCGCGTGCGGTCGGCGGGGAAGGGGATTCCAGAGTCTCCAGCCAAGTTCAGCTTCCGAGCGCTCGTGACAGCCGACACGTGTGAAAGCTGCATTGGTCTTCTCATGCATACCGCCGACGTCTCAGGCGTGGACCTGGCAGAAGTAAAGCTGTGAGTACCAGGCGTGAGTTGAGTTTAGATAGCTCAGATGGTGCAGCACTTGCCCGCGAAAGGCAATGGTCCCGAGTTCGAGTCTCGGTCGGGCACGTAGTTTTAATCTGCCAGGAAGTTTCATATCAGCAAACACTCCACTGCACAGTGAAAATCTCATTCTGGAAACGTCCCCCAGGCTGTGGCTAAGCCATGTCTCCGCAATATCCTTTCTTTCAACAGTGCTAGTTCTGCAGGTTTCGCAGGAGAGCTTCTGTAAAGTTTTGAAGGTAGGAGACGAGATACTGGCAGAAGTAAAGCTGTGAGTACCGGGCGTGAGTCGTGCTTAGGTAGCTCAGATGGTAGAGCACTTGCCCGCGAAAGGCAAAGGTCCCAAGTTCGACTCTCGGTCGGGCACACAGTTTCAATCTGCCAGGAAGTTTCATATCACCGCACACTCCGCTGCAGAGTGAAAATCTTATTCTAGAACCTGGATTCATCCGAAAAAATGACGTTTTGCCATTCGTGTACCCAGGTTCGTCGTTGAGTACATCATCTGTCTGTGATGCAGCGTCAAGGGTAACCGCAGCCACGGTCTCCGAGCTGATAGTTCATGCTGCTGCAAACGTTGTGGAACTGTTCGTGCAGATGGTTGTTGTCTTTCAAACGCCCCCATCTGTTGACTCAGGGATCGAGACCTGGTTGCACGATCCGTTGCAGGCATGCGGATAAGAGGCCTGTCATCTCCATTGCTAGTGCTACGAGGTCGTTGGGATCCAGCACGGCGTTCCGTATTACCCTCCTGAACCCACCGATTCCATATTCTGCAAACAGTCATTGGATCTCGACCAACGCGAGCAGCAATGTCGCCATACGCTAAACCACAACCGCGATAGGCTACAATCCGACCTTTATCAAAGTCGGAAACGTGATGGTACACATTTCTCCTCCTTACAGGAGGCATCACAACAACGTTTCACCAGGCAACGCCGGTCAACTGCTGTTTGCGTATGAAAAATCGGTTGGAAACGTTCCTCATGTCAGCACGTTGTAAGTGTCGCCACCGGGGCCAACCATGTGTAAAGGCTCTGAAAAGCTTCCTTTCCGGATGAAAATGCGCTCCAAACATTGCTCGAAGAGTTCTTCGTCACAAAACCAGGTGACGTCTACAGTTGTGGAATCGAAAACTTACCCCAGCTTTGGAAGATATATATAGTGAATGAGAATGTATTATGGGTGACTAAAGTGTACATGTCGTGTTTATTAAACTTATGGAAAAACGATGCGAGCTTATGCACCCAGTAATTATCGTCAGTTCAGAAAATACCTATGTGAAGACAGTATTTGTACTCCCGTATCAAGAAAGGTTAAGGAGTGGAATTAAAATGAAAGGTGAAAGGATATCAATGATAAGATTCGCTGTTGACATTGCTATCCTGAGTGAAACTGAAGAAGATCTGCTGAACGGAATGGACAGTGTAATGAGGAAAGAATATGGATTGAAAATCGAAGAAAGGCGAAAGAAATGAGAAGTAGCAGAAATGAGAACAGCGAGAAACTTATAACGATTGATGGTCACGAAGTCGATGAAGTTAAGGAGCCGGCCGGAGTGGTTCAAATGGTTCAAATGGCTCTGAGCATTATGTGACTTAAATTCTGAGGTCAAACCTAACTAACCTTTGGACATCACACACATCCATGCCCGAAGCAGGATCCGAACCTGCGACCGTAGCGGTCCGGCGAGAGTGGCAGAGCGGTTCTAGGCGCTACAGTCTGGAACTGCGGGACCGCTACGGTCGCAGGTTCGAATCCTGCCTCGAGCATTGATGTGTGTGATGTCCTTAGGTTAGTTAGGTTTAAGTAGTTCGAAGTTCTAGGGGACTGATGACCACAGCAGGTAAGTCCTATAGTGCTCAGAGCCATTTGAACGATTTTTTTTTTTTTAAGTTAAGGAATTCTGCTAGCTAGGTAGCAAAATAACCAGTGACGGACGGAGCAAGGAAGACACCAAAAGCAAACTGGCACTGACAGAAAGGGCATCGTACCCAAGAGAAGTTAAAAAAAAAAAAAGGCTCAGAGCACTATGGGACTTAACATCTATGGTCATCAGTCTCCTAGAACTTAGAACTACTTAAACCTAACTAACCTAAGGACAACACACAACACCCAGCCATCACGAGGCAGAGAAAATCCCATACCCCGCCGGGAATCGAACCCGGGAACCCGGGCGCGGGAAGCGAGGACGCTACCGCACGACCACGAGATGCGTGCCCAAGAGAAGTGTACTAGTATCAAATTTAGACCTTAATTTGAGGAAAAGTGGTTCTGCGCAGAATGAGAGGGGAATGGAATATGTGGAAAACACTGACAAGGAGAAGGGACAGGACGATAGGACATCTGTTAAAGCACCAGGGAATGACTTCCATGATACTAGAGGAAGCTACAGAGGACAAAAACTGTAGAGTAAGACTGAGACAGGAATACATCTAGCAGATAATTGGGGACGTAAGGTGCAAGTGCTACTCTGAGATGAAGAGGTTGGCACAGGAGAGCAATTCGTGCCGGGCCACACCAAACCTGTCAGAAGACTGATGACTAAAAAAAAAATTATCCATGTACATGTAAAATAACGATGGTGACAAAGTACAACCACGTCTTATTCGCCTCGTTTGTCTGGATGGATTCTATAAATTCTCGGACAGTGTTTTGTGCTAGTCGTATGAGATGCTGAAGAAAATCCAGCCACTTTCAAAGCATTGCCATAAGAATTCTCTTTTCAGTAGTGTTGAAAATTTACGACAAATAGCTACGAAAGCAACGTCAATCTTTCCGTTGAGTTCTCCGTATTTCTCCATTTATTGGTTAAGAGTATACACGTTATCCGAGCAGGAGCGTACTGTCCAGAAACAGATTCGATCTTCACAGAGGATATACTGGTTATTTTAATAACCGATTGGTAACTACTTTGGAGTAGACCTTCAGTTCAAATATGAGATGAATTTTGTATGGTCATCACGTGAGACCGATCCTAAGTGATTGTCTTAGTGTCACACGAAATTTCAAACGGTTTGCAAGTTTCAGGCGCGTTGCACTGCCCCACACTGCTCGTGGCTTGAAGTGCGAGATGTGAAGTTGAGCCATGTAAACAGCAACCAGACATCGTACAAACAAAGCGAGAAGATAAAATCCCTTCCCCCATCCTGCCTCCACCCCCCCCCCCCCTCCAACCCCTCCCGAAAAAAATAAGAATCAGTGCATTAGCATGTCACGTACGTAACGTCTCACAACTGCTTCAGTTACTTCCATTAGTTTTTGTGCCGAATCACTGTACAAACTCCCTCTCGTCTAATTCCTTTTATCACCCTGGTGTGAGACAGCGTTTCTCAATTTAGGATCTCGCTATATAACAGTCCACAAACCAGAAGCGATAGCAGCACGTGCCAGCGGCCTAGGCTTGTCTGCAGTGCTCCACTCTCTGCCCGACTGCCTGCTAGACAAACCGCAGAGCACGCTGCTGCACGAAGCGTCCCTTCAGCTGCGAACAACTTGGAACGTAAGTCACTCAAATATCTCCGATAACAGTGTCTTCATGCTTTATAATGTAATTAAAAAAAAAGACATTGTCCGTTGTAGGATGCATATTTAAATCATTTATTTTCTTTGGTGTTCTGTGAGTTAATGCTTCGCACATGGTGCGAGGTAGGCCTGGAGTGAAAAGACGGAATCTTATTCCTCGATTTATACTGTATACGGATCTTCTACATATTTTACTGCTTTTTTGTTTGTATTCGATACAGGGCATACTATTATTTAGCAAATAAACTATATAAATATACAGCCTACAACAGACAATGTTCTCCTTCACGAAATATTTGGAGGCTGTGGTCCCACGTATCAACAAGACTATACTGTTTATAAAGAAATGTTATGCCTAAAATCACTTTCCACGCGTATTCAGCACAACAAAAATTATCGCTTGGAGGTACTTGAGGCCACTTGCGCCCCAGCAAACCGCGCAACATAAAAAAAAATCACCAAATTTTGAGACGATGTGAGCTGACAGAATATGTATCGCTCACAACTCCCTCTTTATTTAAGGGAAAATACTAATCTATACGCTAAACTTAGAGCATTCATTTGAAAGGAAGCTTTCAGGGATGACTTTTAGTCACGTTACCGATCCGACGGGAACACTAGTCGCGATGACCATCCCACGGGAACAGCGTTTTTTTTTTTTTTTTCAGAATAAAAGGTAGGTAGCCTATGTGTTAATTCAGGATATTGGCTATCTCCATTTCAAAGTTCATCCAAATCTCACCAACCGTTTCAGCGTCAATGGGTAACTAACATGCTAACTCGACGAAGAACGGAAAAAAAACAATTTCTAGTTCGGTGTAGAGCAAAATTTTATAATATTTGCACGTGCGTGTTACCATTGAATAGGGCCGCAAATCATAATAAAGTCGAGCCCTATTGACAGCCTACAACGCTCTACGTGTAAAGTCACGACTTCTCTCTCTCGTACAGCATTTACAAGACACCGTCACTGTGAGTCTTAAAGCGACTCAGAACCTGTAAGATACGCCAGACGCTTAACGGCTAAAATGCAACCGGCTTGTTGGAAGTATGGATTAAACAGTTTGAGGATTGTACGAGGATTGGAACTTAAATAGTGGCAACTATTTATTCACAACCGATACAAAGAGTTATATGTTTGCACCTGTTACTGTCCTTCAAAGTAGTCACCAGCGTTCTGTAGAACCCGTTGCAGCAATGTGGAAGGCGCAGTATACCGTTAGCAGAGCCTGTTTTGTTGACGATGCGAAAGGAACGGTCTAAAGTTATTCTCGTGTACGACTGTGATGGTGTTATCCTAACGCATTACGTTCCTCCACGGCAGTCTGTCAATGCACGGTATTACTGTTCGTTTTTGGAGCATCACCTGCGACCAGCTTTGCGAAACAAGCGGCGGCACTTTCTGCGCAATCCACCCGTTACGTTGCACGACAATGCCCGGGCGCATACAGCGCAAGCTGTGGCTGCTTTGTTCGGTCGATGGGACTGGGAAGTACTGCACCATCCACCATACTTCCCGGACTTAAGTCCTTGTGACTTTGATTTGATTTCGAAGATAAAGGAACCACTTCGCCGCATTCGCTTCAGAACTGTTTCATAGATTCAATAGGCATTAGACCGCTCCATTCGCGCCATCAACAGACCAGGCTCTGCTAACGGTATACTACGGCTTCCACATCACTGGCAACGGGTTCTGCACAACGCTGGTGACTACTTTGAAGGACAGTAACAGGTGTAAACATATGACTCCTTGTGTCGGTTGTGAATAAATAGTTGCCACTATTTAAGTTCCAGCCCCTGTATAAGCATTGTATCCATTACGTTGAATCGCGTTATGTAGGACATATTCAACAATAAAAGCATTTTCATGAATACGATACAGATCAAAAGTAAAAGAATAAGACACGGCGTGTAATCACCGTGTCGTATCTGATCACGAGTGGTGAAAATCTTGGGCACGTCATTTCGCATACGTATTTAGGGGTAAATACTAAGAAGCTGTATAAAGTAAAAGGCTCACATAAAAACAGTATAAGGGAAGGCGAATGGAGGACTTAGTTTTGTTGGAAGGGATGACCTGTTTTCGAAGAAGACTATGCGACATTTACGGTGGCTGCCACCATCGCGAGTCTCGCTTAGAGATTATGAGGCTATAGTTAAGAGACATGTAGACAGTCATTTTCCCTCGTTCAATATGCGAATGTAACAGGAAAGAGGAGAGATAATCTTGCTAATCTCGGTGCTATGCATCCTCCGCCATGCACTGCGGATATAGATGTAGCTGTAGAACTAGAAGCCACTTTTTGCCTTACACCACATTTTGCCTTACACGTTACTTACATCAATGAAACTGCAAGGGGTTTCACGGGAAACAACGTCCGAATGTGTTATCAAAAGGACATGTCAATACGTATAAATTTTCAATAACTATGTTTTGAATTTGGCTGTTGCAGAGCCACCGTGAAGGAGACCCAAGTTAGGTGCAGTTTAATTACTGATTTAACCTTACAGACACAAGTAAGACAATTCTTAGCTTTTGTTGCGTACCAGACATGACATGGGTTTGATTTAAAGTGATGGTTCCTTCCGATTTTTTTCTCCATCCTTCCCTAGTCCGATGGGACCGATGACCTCTCTGTATGGTCGCCTACCCCAAATTAACCAGCCAGCCAACCAATCCACTCTCAAAGGTAACTGACGTTCACGGGCATTACTGCATGTATTTAAAGCAAACGCGGTTTTCACCCTCATAGTGCCATTACTAGCGCCGAAAAATGGAGTCGTTGGTGACAACGCAACCTATTTTGTATTAATGACGAAAGTTACTAGTGCTAGGGTTGCCAGAATAAATTGAGAAAATTACCAAACATTACCTGGCGAAAGGATTTGCTGACCTATATTTACTAAAGCTATTTACAGCTTTCAGCAAATTTTTGTTATCTTTAATTTTGTGGTAAAATTCGTTGCATGTTTTAACCGTCAAATTACAACGAATTCCGAATTCTGCTTTTATCATATCGACACTCAATTATTGACTTGATCTTGCAAATCAGTAAAAAAATACGCCAAGTAAATGAGATTCAAAAAATTCCGTACCGCTCATACTTTGCTATCGAACACAGGGCTGAAATACCGAACAGTTGCGGAAAAATCCGAACACCTGTCAAACCAGACTAGAGCTCAAAAGCTGTTGTCGAAGAGAAAATGCGTAATGTCGCCGTACTCCGGAGGGAATTTTTGAGTGCATTCGTTACCTGGTTTATAGATCGCACGATATGAATAAGTAAACAAGAGTTGCAATATCTGTTTGAACAGGTCTGTTAATTCTCCATGCGCAATCTGTTGTTGCACAACACATAACAGAATGCCTCGGAAGGTGTTGCTATATGAACAAACCATCAGATATGCATTGTTGCTGAGTAGAAAGTGGCAACAGTGGTTGAGAGGTGGAAACGGCCAGGCATCAGGAGAGTATTTTCACGAGAGACTAGGCATGCGTAGGATGGGTTTTAAGGGTGAGTAGTGATGGGCCAACTCGGGTGTATGCGGAACCGGGTTGAAAGTTCGAACACAGCGGAATTCAAACCGAATTAAGCCGAGCTGGGATGACAAAACTGAGGTAACATTTAACGTCGTTCTCTCTTTCGCGTCTGCGCAGTTACGAATCAGTTTAGTTAACCCTAGCTGTGCAGTTTCCCAGAGAAACGCGGTTAATTTTTTGTCTTTCGGCTTGAAACTTTGAAGACTTGCTTGCGAAAAACCTAGAATATGCTGTCGACTATAGATTTGGAGGCTATGGCCGATCATAAGATAGCCCGGCCGTTCACGATTATGGCTGCATACCGCACTCCAGGCCGCAATAACACACACACACACACACACACACACACACACACACACACACACAGGGAGGTCCATTGATTGTGACCGGGCCAAGTATCTCACGAAATAAGCGTAAAACGAAAAAATTACAAAGAACGAAACTTGTCTAGCTTGAAGGGGGAAACCAGATGGCGCTATGTTTGGCACGCTAAATCGCGCTGCCATAGGTCAAACGGATATGAACTGCGTTTTTTAAAATAGGAACCCCCATTTTTAATACATATTCGTGTGGTACGTAAGGAAATATGAATGTTTTAGTTGGACCACTTTTTTCGCTTTGTGATAGGTGGCGCTGTAATAGTCACAAACATGTGGCTCGCAATTTTAGACGAACCGTTGCTACCAGGTAGGTTTTTTAAATTAAAATACAGAACCTAGGTACGTTTGAACATTTTATTTCGGTTGTTCCAATTTGATACATGTACCTTTGTGAACTTATCATTTCTGAGAACGCATGCTGTTACAGCGTGATTACCTGTAAATACCAAATTAATGCAATAAATGCTCAAAATGATGACAGTCAACCTCAATGCATTTGGCAATACGTGTACCGACATTCCTCGCAACAGCGAGTAGTAAGCCTTCCGTAATGTTGGCACATGCATTGACAATGCGCTGACGCATGTTGTCAAGCGTTGTCGGTGGATCACGAAAGCAAATATCCTTTAACTTCCCCCACAGAAAGAAATCCGGGGGTGTCAGATCCGGTGAACGTGCTGGCCATGATATGGTACTTCGACAACCAATCCACCTGTCATGAAATATGCTATTCAATATCGCTTCAACCGCACGCGAGCTATGTGCCGGACATCCATCATGTTGGAAGTACATCACCATTCTGTCGTGCAGTGAAACATCTTGTAGTAACATCGGTAGAACATCACGTAGGGAAGCCGGCCGGAGTGGCCAAGCGGTTATAGGCGCTACAGTCTGGAACCGCGCGAGTATATGTACACTCCTGGAAATGGAAAAAAGAACACATTGACACCGGTGTGTCAGACCCACCATACTTGCTCCGGACACTGCGAGAGGGCTGTACAAGCAATGATCATACGCACGGCACAGCGGACACACCAGGAACCGCGGTGTTGGCCGTCGAATGGCCCTAGCTGCGCAGCATTTGTGCACCGCCGCCGCCGTCAGTGTCAGCCAGTTTACCGTGGCATACGGAGCTCCATCGCAGTCTTTAACACTGGTAGCATACCGCGACAGCGTGGACGTGAACCGTATGTGCAGTTGACGGACTTTGAGCGAGGGCGTATAGTGGGCATGCGGGAGGCCGGGTGGACGTACCGCCGAATTGCTCAAGACGTGGGGCGTGAGGTCTCCACAGTACATCGATGTTGTCGCCAGTGGTCGGCGGAAGGTGCACGTGCCCGTCGACCTGGGACCGGACCGCAGCGACGCACGGATGCACGCCAAGACCGTAGGATCCTACGCAGTGCCGTAGGGGACCGCACCGCCACTTCCCAGCAAATTAGGGACACTGTTGCTCCTGGGGTATCGGCGAGGACCATTCGCAACCGTCTCCATGAAGCTGGGCTACGGTCCCGCACATCGTTAGGCCGTCTTCCGCTCACGCCCCAACATCGTGCAGCCCGCCTCCAGTGGTGTCGCGACAGGCGTGAATGGAGGGACGAATGGAAACGTGTCGTCCTCAGCGATGAGAGTCGCTTCTGCCTTGGTTCCAATGATGGTCGTATGCGTGTTTGGCGCCGTGCAGGTGAGCGCCACAATCAGGACTGCATACGACCGAGGCACACAGGGCCAACACCCGGCATCATGGTGTGGGGAGCGATCTCCTACACTGGCCGTACACCTCTGGTGATCGTCGAGGGGACACTGAATAGTGCACGGTACATCCAAACCGTCATCGAACCCATCGTTCTACCATTCCTAGACTGGCAAGGGAACTTGCTGTTCCAACAGCACAATGCACGTCCGCATGTATCCCGTGTCACCCAACGTGCTCTAGAAGGTGTAAGTCAACTACCCTGGCCAGCAAGATCTCCGGATCTGTCCCCCATTGAGCATGTTTGGTACTGGATGAAGCGTCATCTCACGCGGTCTGCACGTCCAGCACGAACGCTGGTCCAACTGAGGCGCCAGGTGGAAATGGCATGGCAAGCCGTTCCACAGGACTACATCCAGCATCTCTACGATTGTCTCCATGGGAGAATAGCAGGCTGCATTGCTGCGAAAGGTGGATATACACTGTACTAGTGCCGACATTGTGCATGCTCTGTTGCCTGTGTCTATGTGCCTGTGGTTCAGTCAGTGTGATCAAGTGATGTATCTGACCGCAGGAATGTGTCAATAAAGTTTCCCCTTCCTGGGACAATGAATTCACGGTGTTCTTATTTCAATTTCCAGGAGTGTATAAGGGGCGTTCAAAAAGAAACGAGCCAGAGTCTGAAATGTGCACTCATTACCCAGGAACGCCGAGTGACAGTCAAAGCCATAGCGCCGTGGTCGAATTGAACGACTGCACATGCGCAAAGTGTTTGCCCAATGGCTCCCCTACAGTCTTCAATCACACCAGGAAGCATGGCGAATGGACCACTGTCTTGCTCATCTGCAGCGCTATGTTCGGGAAGGGAATGCGTTCCTGGCACGATTGGTGGCTGGAGATGAGTTATGGTGTCATCACTTCGAACCAGAATCAAAGCGACAAAGTCTTCAGTGGAAGTATCCAGGGTCACCACCACCAAAAAAAAGCCATCCACCCGAGTGCAGGAAAGGTTATGCTGACGTCCTTCTATGACAAATATGGCCCCCTTCTGATTCACTTCCTGCACTACGGGACAACAGTGAATGCCCAGCGTTACTCGTAAACCTTGACCACCTTCGCCAAGTGATCAAATCAACACAACCAGGCAATCTCACCTGTCGAGTCATCATGCTCCACGACAATGCAAAGCCTCATACGGCCAACACAGTCGCGGCACTCCTGCACAAATTCAAATGGGAAGTTCTCGGCCACCCTCCATACAGTCCGGACCTCTTTCCTTGTGATTACGCCATTTTTGGTCCCCCTGAAAAAGGCTCTGGGGGGCAAACGATTCAGTTTGGAGGACGACGTCCAGCTGTACGTGAGGAACTGGTTAACATCGCAGCCCTGAGAATTTTGTGAGGCAGCTATTCACCGTCTTGTGTCACAGTAGGACAAGTGCCTCAACAGCCAGGGTCAATACTTCTAACATACAGGTACTGGTTTCTGTAATTATGCCTCCTGCTCGCTTCGTTTTGAACGCCCCTTTGAAACTTTTGAAATATACTTGTGAAACATTCGTAGCCAAAAGCCTGTTCAAGGGCATGACTGCATACAACGCTACAGCCAGCAATTTTGGATCTCTTGTTTTGAAATTTGGAAAACAGACTTGCGAATCTCCGAAATTTGCTGTAGAGATTTTGACAGCTATTGGGCGAAAGTAAGGCAGCCAAATTCCAGTTTACGAGCAGTTTCTACTCTTTTTACATGAAATTCTGAAGATGGCGATACACCTGGAATTTTCTCTAATGGCTTGTCGGCGATCTGACAATATTATGGTAGCCAAGTGCCTCATCACGAACATTAATGGACGCCACACTACAAGCTGAAATTTGAAAATACACCAATAAGACATTTTGAATTTGTTTTAAGATTTGGATGGTTATCGGACGATCTTAAGATGGCCAGATGCCTCGTCGTCTCCATGAATGGTTGTCGTGCAATAGGCTGCATTTCGAAAATACATTTATGAGACACCTGGAGTTTTCTGTAAGGATTTTGACGACGATCGGGCGATCTTAAGGTACCCAAATACCACTGCTTGACCATGAACGGTGTAAAGTTACCGTTACATCTTCGATTTCCTCAGTCACTCTGTACTCATAAATTTCCGATTTGTCACGAAGCTTATGTTGTGTATAGACTCACTTGCAAAACACACCAAACGCTTCACAAATTTCGATCAAACAAAATAAATCATGATACGTTACTGCACTTTTAAAGATCACGGTGAGTGTCGACCCGTTCTGTAGGCACAGACTCGACTCGGCCTCGGTCGGCGCCAGGGCGATGAACTCTGACCTCGCGCGGAACCGTCATCGATAGCGGCTGCCGACGCATATCGCTTGAACACAACTCCAGCTTGTAACAGTCTAGCTCAGTTTGATTTGAAATCCCCAAAACCAGGGTTGCCATATCTAGCTGGGACCTCGTTGGGACACTCTGAGATCGGGTGTAGAAATGAGGTAAAAAAATTATTTAATCCGCTTTCTTTTTCTTTAGAACACAATTATATGGAACTTGTTGCGGCAGAACTAATTGGTACACCATATTTTTGGGAAAATTTCATGTATTTCAGCAAGTCTTTTTTTTCCCTTTTACGTATTTATAAAGTCAGCTTATAGTTAAGCTGGCACTGTAAGATTGATTCCACAGTCCCTGACAGCTATCGATTTCTTTCATCAATTTCGCTGGGCTGTGTAATCATCCGAAAAGTGATACTTTCCATCCTTGGGCATTTTCGTAAGCTATGGTAAGTTTATTAGACGGCAAACAGTCATCAGTAACAATTCAGTCATCGAAGTACACGTCACTATACACTTTATGCCCTATAAACCCTCTGTAAACACTTCAAACATTACTATAATCCGTTCTTCATAAGAATAAACCTGATGTAAACAAACACAAACGCGATGATTGGTCAGAAGCCGTGGCACAAGTACACTGGTGTTGTTACACTCTTGGAAGCAGATCCAACTTATGTATTGGCTATCTTATTACTAAGTTAAGTTAAATGAACCTTTAAGATAATCAAATGTATTAACAGCCATCAACGTTTTTTAAATCATGCTTTAGCTGCGTAGGTTTTTTTTTTCGAAAATCGTGTACAGTCTCAGCCTCTTCAGCGTTGTGCTCTGATTGTCGCTGTTCATGCGCAGTATGAAAATGGCTGAGGCTGCTTTCTGTTCCTTAATGAAACACGGTTAAAAAGTCCCGAGAAATATGCTGTTCTTAATATTTTTCATACATTTACGGAGATAATCGACTCTTAAGTTTTCCTAGAGTCATATATAATGCATTTGTCAACACAATTACATTAATCGTGTAGCGCAATCTGTAGGGTATTGGCCTAAGAACAAAACGCAGATGTTCGTGAGTTGATTTAAACCTACGCGGCATCATTTTCTTTTCTCGTACAATTTGAGGTACCTTCATTTCGTAATTATAAAACTCATAATTTTGTATTAATAATGCACGTCTTCTTGTTTCTAATTAGATATTGGACGCGGAATCCCTGTTTCCATTTCAAATACAAATTCTTAATTATCGATGTTTTATGGAAGACTTTGCTTAAATAAAGAAAACAACAATTTAATTTTTAAGGCGAAAATGAAAAACCAAATCCTCTTTATTTGGACTGTGTCCGTCGTTTTTTTACGACAGATAAATAACTATCCTAGAAATATGAAAAACAATCATTTTCACAGCATGGAGCACGTCGTACAAATGAAGCATTTTTACATTTGCTATTGTACCATTACAACATGAACCCAACAGAACTGACATGGAGCCAAGCTGCGGGATTTGGCCCGAGAAGTAACATGACAGTTAAGCTTCCAGACGTACTGGAGCTAACGCACGCAGCTTTTCCACACGTCACTGCCGAACGCTGGCGGGATATAGAAAGGCTCGTCATAAAAGAAGAGAAAATGCTACACCAGGTTGGCTTCGTGTATTCTGTTGCTGATAGGCTCGTTATCAACGTAGCAGGCGACACTTCCAGAACTGAAATGTATTCCTCGGATTCGGATAAGGAAGGAACTAAGAGATTACCAGACGTCAGACTATAATATCTTCAGTGGCTGCCATATTTAACTGTACGGTGAAATCCTTCAATAATCTCTTACGTTAAACACAGCTTATGCAGGATAATTGCCCCGTGGTTAAGTCAGGAATTGTCATCATTCTTGTTTTTAATTACAATAGTAAGTTAAGTAAAAACTATAAAGTGTTGCGATTTTCATCTAGTCGTCTAAGGAGCATATTGTGGGAGATTTGCAGTGTATTATTTCATTTTGCTTAAAAATTAAATAACATTCAAAGCTGTATTGCTCCTCTGTTCGTCTCTTTTTACGTGTGAACTACAGCAGGCTAGCTGTACCAACTGACCGGCCAGTGCTGTCCAAGCTAAATGCGCCGGTAAAGCTGTTGTGCTGAATTACTGCTATAACAAAAATGGTTCAAATGGCTCTGAGCACTATGGGACTCAACAGCTGAGGTCATCAGTCCCCTAGAACTTAGAACTACCTAAACCTAACTAACCTAAGGACATCACAAACATCCATGCCCGAGGCAGGATTCGAACTTGCGACTGTAGCTGTCGCGCGGTTCCAGACTGTAGTGCCTAGAACCACTCGGCCACAACGGCCGGCTGCGCGTAACGCACAGCACAAAACGTACTCTTATTACCGTACTTGACAGTAAAAGAGACAGCTTGGCTGCAGTCCCACATGAAACGGAAATCCAATGAGGTTCCAGCAAACGCGGAAGAATAGATGGTGCAATGGTTACATTAGGTTTATTCTTATGATCAACGTATTATAAGTTGCACTCCTTGTTCGTATTCCGTTTAGAAAGAATCCACTTATTAGATCGGTATTCAAATGTAAATTGCCCGATTCTTCTGCAGTGCGCTGCTTAAATAGTTCAGCCCCTTACTACTGGAGTAGTCTGGTCTTTTCTCGAATGGTGGTACCAGATCTAGAAGTATCGTCGATACAGGATACGCAACGTGCAGCGCCACCTGTGATACGACCTTGTCAACATAAACTTGTTGACATAAATAAAACAACTGAGGGTGCATTTACATGTTGGGCTATTAGATGGCGTTACTTCAGTATCTGAGCCAAGTTCGTAACTGTACTTTGCAAAACTGGAGAAAACCGGGTCTTGTCATAATGTCGGGACTAGATGGTCCATAACGGTGACGGTTCCGAGAGGTCGGGACAGTTGGCAGCCCTGCCCTCAATCTAGTTAACTCTAGCTGACTCATATGTTTCAAGATCAAACGGCTGCGCTCTGCGCAACAACGAACCAGTTCCGCGCAGTGTCGGTACATAGAAGGAAGTAGTTCGTTCGACACGGCTCTGTTTGGACGGCGTCTCTTGTTTCCCATTTTTATCGACGGGCGCGCGCGCGCACACTGGAACACACTGCTCCATTTTGCACAGTTGTACACACCTCTGCGCCATTCTGCGTTGCTCTGCGACGCGTGGAGCGGCGCGTCCTGTATGGACACTGCTTTTGTTGTCACTGTCTTTTTTTATATATTTTTTGGTATTTTATTCACATTTATTCTCATGAAAAGAGAATGCGAACTTGACTTACAATGAAACGGATATGAATAACAGTAGTAACAATCAGCTCAGAAAGATAATGGTGAGGTAAAGAGGAAAGGACAAGTTCTGTTTTAGCAATTTTTAGATTTCCAGAAGGCCTTTGACACCGTTCCTCACAAGGGTTTTCTAATCAAACTGCGTGCCTACTGAGTATTATCTCAGTTGTGCGACTGGATTTGTGATTTCCTGTCATAAAGGTCACAGTTCTTAGTAACAGATGGAAAGTCATCGAGTAAAACAGAAGTAATATCCGGCGTTCCCCAAGGAAGTGTTATAGGCCCTCTATTGTTCCTGATCTATATGAGACAATCTGAGACAATCTGAGAAGCCGTCTTAGATTGTTTGCAGATGATGCTGTCATTTACCGTCTTGTAAAGTCATCAGATGATCAAAACGACTTTCACAATGATTTAGATAAGATAACTGTATGGTGCGAAAAGTAGCAATTGACTCTGAAAAAAGAAGAGTGTGAAGTTATTTACATGAGTACTACAAGAAATCAGCTAAATTTCGATTACCCAACAAGTCACACAAATCTGAGGGCTGTAAATTCAACTAAATACTTAGGGATTACAATTACAAATAATGTAATTGGAACGATCACATAGATAATATTGTGGGTAGAGCAGACCAAAGACTGCGATTCATTGGCAGAACACTTAGAAGGTGCAACAGGTCTACCAAAGAGACTGCTTACACTACGCTTGTCCGCCTTATTCTGGAGTACTGCTGTGCGGTGTGGGATCCGCATCAGCAGGGACTGACGGATGACATCGAAAAAGTACAAATAGGGGCAGCTCGTTTTGTACTATCGCGAAATAGGGGAGATAGTGTCACAGACATGATACGTGAATTGGAGTGGCAATCATTAAAACAAAGGGGTTTTTCGTTGCGACGGGATCTTCTCATGAAATTTCAATCACCAGTTTTCTCCTCTGATTGAAAACATTCTGTTGGCACCCACCTACACAGGGAGAAATGATCATCACGATAAAATAAGAGAAGTCAGGGCTCGCACGGAAAAATTTAAGTGCTCGTTTTTCCCGCGTGCCATTCGTGAGCGGAACGGAAGAGAGACAGCATGAAGGTGGTTCATTGAACCCTCTGCCAGGCATTTTATTGTGAATAGCAGAGTAATCACGTAGATGTAGCTGTAGATGTAGACGTTCCTTTATTCACTGTCATGCCTTTTAATGTGATACACGCTATGAAGGCAAATCTCGCTACTCACAGTTGACTATTGAGCTTTGTGATGCGAGACGTCGCTAACACTGTCACAGGAATAGCCAGTGTCATCACTCATGCCCCTTCAAATTCAAAGAAGATTCTGCCAGTCATTCTAGTAGACGCCGGCACTGTAGCTGAGCGTTTTCGGTCAGAGGGTTAGCAGCCCTCTGTAATATATATAACACTAAAGTAATCGATCAACAACGAACGTAATCGATCAACAACGAACTTAAACACTTAAACGGATGCGAACAAAAACGAGAGAGAGAGAAAAAAAGAAAATAGACGGCAGTTCAGATAAATTGAAACTGTAAAGAGTGCAGATGTTAAATGTTTAGCTTTGACTTATATTTCAGTATTAATTAAAAAGAGTGACAGTTGAAGATAATTAAGCGGTTGTCAATACCGGAAACTTGCGAAAGATAAGACAATGAAGAAAGAGGAAATTGTAAGAAATAATGCAAAAGTCGACGTACTAATTAAAAATCAAACTTAGCCAGCTAGTTCCAGCCGGAGCTCGAGTCTAGAAAGATCAGAGTGTAACAACGTGGTGAAAAATATCGAAAACATTTGATTATCTGAATAAAACATTTCCGAGATTAAAAAGAGAAATAATGGCGCGGATTCAATCATTTTAGGGGACCCAGATTACGGATATAAAGCGAATGATGGTGGTGATTCAGTTTCCGACGATCCTCCGAACTCCATCATAAATGAATTCCTAAATGAATTCCTCCGAGGTCATATCACTAAACAAGGTTATGTGGCTCGGACTGTGGATTCAGTGATTCTTGCAGGCACTATATTGACTTTCCGAGGTGCTTCAAATGGTTCAAATGGCTCTCAGCACTATGGTACTTAACATCTGAGGTCATCAGTCACCTAGAACTTAGAGCTACTTAAACCTAACTAACCTAAGGTCATCACACACATCCATGCCCGAGGCAGGATTCGAACCTTCGACGGTAGCAGTCGTGCGGTTCCGGACTGAAACGCCTAGAACCGCTCGGCCACAGCGGCCGGCCCGATGTGCTTCAATAAAGATTTGTTTTACAAAACTATGAGGGACGGCGAGACACAAAAATGGTTCAAATGGCTCTGAGCACTATGGGACTAAACTGCTGTGGTCATCAGTCCCCTAGAACTTAGAACTACTTAAACCTAACTAACCTAAGGACATCACACACATTCATGCCCGAGGCAGGATTCGAACCTGCGACCGTAGCAGTCGCACGGTTCCAGACTGCGCGCCTAGAACCGCGAGACCACCGCGGCCGGCGGCGAGACACAGCAAAGACTATTTTGTAACACCCAACCCGTCATTAATCTGGTTTTGGTGTGTGTTCACCCCAGGTTATTGACTAACAGATCAACAGAGAGTGCAGAACTGCTGCAAAGTCGGATAACGCAAAGAAAGTAATAAGGCCCTGTGACTCTTGATTGAACTGTGGTGGCAGTGTTGACATTAACTAATTCAGAATTGATCCCTTTTAATTAGAAAGGGGTGCACATTGACGTTATATTCAGCTATTGAACACCAGACGCAAATGTTGAACATAAAATTAATTAAGCTAGTGACTTGGGATTTCAACTACTTGATTGAAAAGAGATGCAGTCGATTAGCACATATTTATTTTAACTCACGAGCTTCAATCATCACATTACATGACTCTCCTAACAGGCAGTGGTAATAAATTTCGTTTGCGTGGAGTAAAACGCGATAAATCAAAAGTAATTCCTATCGACTGACCCAGGTGTAATGAGAAGTGCGAGAAGAATTCTACAATACACGGCCCATGAAACCATTGTGGAAACTTTGCCGACGTGATCCAACAAATTAATCAGTGGCCGGAGCGGGTGCACTATCACCAAGTACAGCGTGGCGGAGCGGCGTCGTTGTGTGGACGTCGGCCAACCTCGTGGTGCTGCAAGGCTGCACTCTTCCATTCACTCCTAGCTATCTTGCTCAGCACATAGCTGAACCAAAACTTCCTTTCTCCAAACTCAATCGTTCCATTAAATAAGTCATAAACTGCAAAGATGCTCACTTTTTCTCAGGCAGGCTGAGTAACGAACGCCACGTCCGCACTCTAGGCAAACTGGGAATGGAAGACCGCTACGGAGACTTCTCCCAGTCTGCTCTTCGCCTCGGTTTCCCCTCCAGCAAAATCACTTACCCCAATTGCAGCGCAAGTCGCATTAATTATGCGTCGCTTTCCAGTGCCGACAAATGCCTGTTCTGGGAAGTGAACAAATTCCCACAAAATTTCCCTTCCTTTCAACTTCTGCTATTCAGCTCCTCCCAGGCCACCCATAAAGGTTAGCGTCTGCACAAACACCAATTTTTCTGGAATTCTGACTCCCAAGAGAGTACTTCAAATTCCTTGGTCCTACGTTCCCACCAGAGGCCGGCGTATTTCATTCTGTCGTTCTTCACCTGATTTACTTCAGGCTCTGCCGACCGTGAATTCAACGTGAAGTTGCTATAGTCACGAACACGCATATTTTGACCTCCGTTGACCACTCCACCGTAGCTTTGAGCGGCTTTCTCGCTTGTTTCACTGAAAACGGGACGACGGACATTTATCAACAGGTGTACAAGTTCTCCGTCTGCTTCCTGGTACACCAGCATGGGGTCAACCACCCACTCACTGTCACTCATCTTAAGGCAGCTGGAGACCGTGCCCTGTTACGACTTTCTCAAGAGTTTGAGCTGCCCTAAGCTGCCTATTGTCGCTTCCCTTCGCCACTCTCCAGCCGCACGCCATGTCAGCTCGAATACTTCCCTGGGGTAAACTAGCCTCCAGTAAATCGACACGTTTCCACAAAGTTTTCATGTCGTGTGAATTACTTTAAAACCATCACCCGACATTAATTATTCCAATACGTCCATACTATACCCTCTACAAGATGCATTGTGCCTTGTCAATGATTTTTGTTCAGCCCTGCTGTTCGCACAACGTGAGTTAGGTGATCTTTAATGACTTCATGTAAGTGGCATAGTTCTTGCCATCTTACAATTTTAGTACATCCTCAAGCGAGAGTGGTGTGTTTAGCGTCCCATGTTTATTGTTTAATGGAGCATCACAGTTTGCAAAACACAATGAGGGATTTAGTGACTGGAAAAACGGTCTGTGTCAATTAACTGCCCATAAAAATTCAGCTGAACGTAGGAAATGTGTGTAAAATTTAAAAGCTAGGGGACAAATCACATAAATCTGACCAAAATACACGGTTTAACATTTGCGGAACAGATAATATTATACCTGAATATGTTAATGTATAGGTTATAAAAGTTCTGCCATTACATAAAGAACGAAATAAAGAGTTCAAAAAATTTCGCTAGACAGCGAAATCAAGTCCCCTTATGTCAAACAAGAAACCCTTTAATGGGGAACAATATAGAGCACATCTTAATTTTATGGAAGTTCTGAGTAATATTGTCGTTTCCTCCCACTTTGTTAGCAAGGCTGAAAGTCGCACATATACACAAAATGAAAAGAAAAGAACCCACAGAAAAAGATCGCATTTTTATAGGTCAAAAATACCTAACATAAACACAAATTACATACAATTTAACGATACACATAAATTCTATCCAAGACTGATAAACCTCACTGACACTTTGTTACATACTAAAGAAACAAAACTGTTCGCAAAAGGCTTGACGCTGAAGGAGAAGACAAAAAAATAATCTAGACATAAATTACCTTTTTTTGTGTAAGTTTAGGGACCGATGACCTCAGCAATTTGGTCCCATAGGATCTTACCACAAATTTCCAATTTCCAAAAATTTAGAATACCCACTGAGTATTTACAGGTTCACTTACAATTTATTGTAGAAACAATACACATGTAGCTCATGGGATGATTACATTTACAACAGACGAAGCGGTTCTGCGGTACCACCCCTGAACACAGAGTGTAACGCCAGTACAAATACGACGTGAAGCCTTCCCTGACGGCAATGTTGGCACTGACTGGCATGCACTCGCTCATAAAGGTTCAAATGGTTCAATGGCTCTGAGCACTATGGGACTTAACATATGTGGTCATCAGTCCCCTAGAACTTAGAACTACTTAAACCTAACTAACCTAAGGACAGCACGCAACACCCAGTCATCACGAGGCAGAGAAAGCTCATAAAAGGTGACGAATGCTTTCTTGGGATACATTATTTCATATCTGACTGATCTGTAAGCGTAGTTATGTACAGAGCCGTCGGCAGCCAGGACTGGGTCAGGGGCAAATGTGTGACTGGGCCCAATCTCCAAGTACAGCAAATCGCTTCTATCGTTATTTAAAGTAGGTTTGACATGACTGAACATAACACAATTCTGGAAATATTGGACATACACAGACGCATTTTGATGAAATAGAGAATAATTATAATTTCTGATTGAACAGTAAACATTTCTTCACAAACGCAATCGGTCCGTGTACGGTACCAACATGTTCCAGAAAGCCGCGAGCGAGGAAGCGGTTTGTCAGGGGGTAATATCTCTGGTTCCACTGACACAAAGATAAGGGGGCAACAGTTTAGAATAGCCCTCGGCCCAATGACGTTTTTCTACTCTTCAGTAGAAGTAGTATACTGTAGCTGTTCAACAGTAAAAGGTCAAAATTTAAACATAACACGCTTTCTCCAGCCCAGAAAGCACGTCGGTTGGTTCTTCTGTATTATGTGTGGTCTAGGGTGGACCTTAGGTGACTAATATTAGCAACATTTCTTCACGGGCGATTCCTGAGAAAATCTGTAAAAGCACAGGTATTTGGACACGAAAAGTATCAATTGCGGGGATAGCCACTTTGACAACTTCTATTGATGGCAGATCGTCATGCTGTTAGGTATGTTCTTAAGATAATATTCTTACGAGACATAGAAACTTTTTTCGACGTTGTTATCCGTTACCAAGATACAGGGTTCAAAGTTGTCGTACTTATGGAGTAAAATATGTGCATAATATTCAGCCTGAGGGGTAAAAGTTGTTTTAACTGACGTTGTGACACATGGCAAGGGTTCTAAGGTCATTGCTAGGGTTCTGAGGTCACAAAACTGTTTTTAGTCAGCATTTGATCACCAGTAATATTTTATGGTGCACTGTTTATGCATAATAGGCACTTCACGCCATACAAAAATGGCTTAAGTGGTACTGAAGTAATAAAAAATGGACTAAAAAGGGTCTTAACTTGTCTGAAAAGAACTTAAAATGATTGGATAAAACTATGTTAAACTGGGAAGACTGCAAATTCAGTAAAATATTTCTAATAACATTTTTACTCTTAGGGCGTTTTCGATCAGTTGTGTTCGGCGAACAAGGTATTGAGAAGAAACGTGAAGCTAATGATTTTGTGTTAACCTCATATTGTGAATACTTGTTTGTTGTTTGTATGTTACTCAGTATTTAAATATACCGAAGGGTATAAACAGTAAAACTTTACTGACCTGCAGGATTCGTTTTTACAGGGTGAACATTAATAAAAAGGACAAACTGCAGGGACGGATTCCTGATTGTAAATGGAGGAAAAAATAGGTCCTATGAATGTGTCCGGAAAAGCATCGTTGCCGCGGCAGATGGCGATGACGAATAAAAGTTTCTCTGGCTATGTGCCGTGTGTTCCTTGTGTGCTGCAGGCTGTGTGACTGACACAGCGTACTGTAAGCAGCAGAACGGATCGGTATTCAAGTCGGGAAGAAGCGAGAGGCAGCAGGGCTGTACCAAAACAAGTACCCTCACAGACATCAACCACATGACACAACGTTTCGAACCCTTTTTGGGCGTTTGTGCGATCATGGGTCTTGGCAGACAGGTGAACGTGCAGGGAGGCGGTGGACTGTGCTTACACTAGACTCGAAGGACCGGATTCTTCAGGGAGTTTGTCGGTTTTCCAAATCTGGTGTACGCGAAGTCCACCCCCTCCCTGCACGTTCGTTTGTCTGCAAGGACCCGTGATTATACAACTGCCCCAAAAGGTTTTGAAATGTTGCGTGATGTGGTTTGTTTGTGTGAGAGTACTTGTTTTGATATAGCCGCGCTGCCTCTCGACCGTTTCCATTTGCTTGGCCTTACACGAACTCCATCTTGGCTTGTTTTCGACATGAACACCGGATCACTCTGCTGCAAAGACGCATTTCTGGACACTTGTTCGTATAACCTTTTTTCCTTTATTTCCAGTCAGAGCTCCGTCCTTGCAGTTTGTCGGTTTTATTAATGTTCACTCAGCTGTATGAGCTGCATAGCTGCTGTCTCAGGGAAAAGAAGGGAATCGGCGGAAAAATACTCCTGGCGGACCACAAACAGGCGAATATATTCCCCTTTAAGAGACTCTGACAGGTAAGTGGGGAGCCAGCTGCTCCAATCGTCACTCCTCCATCCTCGCCAAAAATTTTGACATTCGATCTATTCGCGCGTTTTTGTGCTGAAAGAGAATGACTGGGAGGCAGTGGTGGTGGAAGAGAAAGGAGACAGTACCAGTGGAAGAGAGGGGAGAGGAGGCAGTGACGGTGGGAGAGAGAAAACGTCAGTGAAAGAGAGAGAGAGAGAGAGAGAGAGAGAGAGAGAGAGAGAGATGTATGAAGACAATAGCAGTGGCAGGCAAAGCGAGAGGAGATACTGATGGCCAGCGAGACACAAGCCAGTAAAAGAGAAAAGTAGAAGCAGTGGGAGGGAAAGAGCAGGAGACGGTGGAAATGAGAAAGTGAGATGAGTGGACACCATTCACGGACTTGGGGGCCTTGGAACCTCCCAGACCAGCGGAACATAGGTACAAGGGAACTTGCATTTTGGATATAAATTTTAAACACGTGGGTGTAGCGGATAAATTTAGTTGGACCGTCCCACCCCAGTTTTTGAGCTGGTGTAGTATAGTGCAGACAGCGTCAATGGCAAAAAAAGACACTGGGATATACTGTAAATCAGCGCAGAAATACGAGACAGATGGAGAGAGACATAGAGACTGGCAGTGAGAGGTAGATGCTGAGAACGAAGGCTTCACTTCAAAGAGAGACTGAATACAAGAATTTAGAATGTTCTTGTTAAAAGAGCGCAAATATGTTCGCATGCCTAAATTTTTGGTGAGGAAAGTGGAATGACGACTTTCCAGTCAGTTTTTTTTTTCGGAGAGGGACATATTGGCCTTGTTTGTGCTCCGACAGGGGCAATTTTTCGCTGGTTTATATTAGTTACTGTACGTTCCACGAGATATTGTTAGCGGAATTCGAGCGAATTAATAGATGTTCATGGCGCAGTAGATTGGATCAGAGTGCGTGGTAGTTTACACACCCGTATCATCGAACCACTATTAACAGTACAAACTCTGGTTGCATTTTTTATGTAGTGTTGCCTTGTATTACAGAACACTTGAACATTCGAGGAAATTGTACAGGCTGTGTCGTGTCATTGCACTGTATTTAGGAAGCGGATGCCCCCGAAGAAACAGCTCGGAGTATTCCGACGCACAGCAGAAAGTTTGTATACTGGCGTATCAGAGTAACTGTGCCTAATTTTCCGATTTCGTAAAGGACAAGAAAATGAACATCATTTGTCAGTAATACAGTGTTTGCAAATGCTTCGTTTTCTACACAAAAGCCAGTGCTCATCACTCATATTTTAGACGCTTTAATTTCGGTTGTTTTTCTTACCATTGAACAATGAACTACTAAAATTATTAGGTTGGTCCTTAAATTTGTAGCGTTTTTGCTTTGCGTGTTGGTATTCCGGTTGTTATGGATTTATTTATCGATTGCCACTTTTTCTTTGTCCTTTACTGTTGCTATTTGTGTTTACATGCTGTCATTTTGTCATTTGGAGATAGTCAATGGAGCAGTGGACGCTAGAAGATTGAGTGCAAATGGGAACGTTTCTGATATACCTTTCTGTTTTATGTCAGTAGGGGATGACAGCAGTGGAGACAGGCAGAACAATGTGCATCATATATGGAGATAATGCTATTGGACAGAGCATAGCAAGAAAATGGTTTTCTCGTTTTGAGGAGGATAGTTTTGACATTAGTGACTCTCCGCATTCAGGAGGACTTTCGGGGTTTGACGAAGATCGTTTAGAAGGATTAATCAGTGTGCTCGAGAAATGGCAATTGTGACGAACTGTGATCATTCCACCAGAGTACCGCATGCTCTATGCCAAAATGGCAAATATTAGTGGATGGCCATTATGTACACCTCTCCTTGCTCGTCAACAATTGACTCGTGAACAACATTGACGATTCCTATCCTGTATCGGTGCTGATGACGAGAAGTGGTGTCTTCATGCTAACATAAGGGGAAAAAAGGAAAGGCTGAACCCAAACAAAGCATCAACTCCCAGTACAAAGATCCACAAAAGGTAATGTTATGCATCTGGTGCAATAGTGATGGTCTGGTATACTACGAATTACTTCCCCGTGGTGTAACCATCACTGATGACATTTATTGTGTACAACGGAGACGTCTTGCATACGCGATCCAAGAACAACGGCCAGGAAGACTGCGTGAAGTGATGATACACCACAGTAACGCCTGCCCGCATTCTGCTAGGCTAACAAAAGACAGTACACTGGAGCTGGATTGGGAGGTCATTCCGCACACACCTTATTCACATGATATTGTGCCCTCAGAATTTCAGCTTTTCCGCTCTCTATCGAACAACCTTCAAGGAACTTCCTTTCCAGATGAAAATTCGCTCCGCACGTCGCTCGAAGAGCTCTTGGCCTCAAAACCATGTGCATTCTATAGTCACGGAATCGAAAAGTTACCACAGCGTTGCTGACCATTGTAAATAGTGAAGGAGAATATATTATTGATGACTAAAGTTTCTGTTAGTTTATCTGTTGTGTTTATTAAACTTACGAAAGAAAAGTTTCTGTTACGTTTATCTGTTGTGAAAAAAAAAAAACCGCTAGGAACTTACGCGCGAACCCAACAGTTGGTTACTATAAGTCGCAAACTATATGCTATAATTTTTTCTTTCAGTTTCGGTTATAGAAATACGCAACAGTTTTTCTACGGAAGTGGGAAAAGATAGGCTTCCTAATTACAAAAGTGACACTGAAAATTAAATTTGCTGTCTCCAGTACGTAATTTTTTTCCAAGCAGACTTTCTGCATTCTCATTTTTGATTTCCACACATATTTTTAATTATAATTAGAGTAGATTGCGGTAGCTACGAATTTAAATAACATTTATAAGTATGTTTACAATTTTCGTTGCATATAATTGTAATTATTTCACAGAAAGAAAACAGTTGGTAGCACACCTGCGTGAAGTGCCTTTGCTTAGAGCATGCTCCAAATTTTGTACTCGTTATGCAATGCAGTCCTACCAGCACTTTTATTATGATTTACAGCTTCCTTCATTCCAGTGTAATTTCAAAATGACACATTACTGGGCAGGCCGGGGTGGCCGAGCAGTCCTAGGAGCTACAGTCTCGAACCGCGCGACCGCTACGGTCGCAGGTTCGAATCCTGCCTCGGGCGTGGATGTGTGTGATGTCCTTAGGTTAGTTAGGTTTAAGTAGTTCTAAGTTCAAGGGGACTGATGACCGTAGAAGTTAAGTCCCATAGTGCTCAGAGCCATTTGAACACATTACTGGACATTGCTTTAATAAGAAAAAAGTTTAATTTCGTGCCCTGTTATTTCAGAAAACTAGTAATAGCTACTATGATACACCTTGTGAAATGTTATATTACAGTCAACATTATTTGGAATGCAGTATAACAAAAAATAATTGTATTCCATGTCTCCTGTTTTCCACTGCGGCTTTGAAAGAACTAGAACGCATATTGTATGAATCGTGAATGAATGTGCAAAGTTTAAATACACCGAGAAAGATTACCAGCGCTTTGATGCTTTCATGGAGTGGGACACTGAAAGAACTTTCTGTAAAGTTTGGAAGGTAGGAGACGAGATACTGGCAGAAGTAAAGCTGTGAGGACCGGACGTGAGTCGTGCTTCGGTAGCTGAGATGGTAGAGCACTTGCCCGCGAATGGCAAAGGTCCCGAGTTCGAGTCTCGGTCGGGCACACAGTTTTAATCTGCCAGGAAGTTTAAGTAATAAATTAGTTTGAAAAGTGGTGACGAAGACAGTTATCAGGAGCCCAAGACCACAACAGCTAAGGAACTGGAAGATAGCTTGACCATGACCTACGCGGCAAGCGAGAAAAGTGATAAACAACTGATAAATTTACAAGTTCATCTTCAGATGCTACTCAACAATGAATTACTGTAAAATATAAATAGGCTCCATTTAATTTCATTTTTTATATTGGTTTAGTTTATTTTCACTTCACTTTAAAACAAAAGGCTATATATTATACGGATTTGTACATTAACGTAATGTCTTGCCAGTAACGCTGCGATATGGAGTGTTCTATCCCTGCTCGTTCCTTGGCAGGGTCACACATTTCAGTAAGCAGACATCAGCAGTCTCGCATGTAAACGGCTGTGGGTCGTGCAACGGCCTTGCCTGTAATCAACGCTGTCAATGGTGCTTTGCGAGCTATTCGCTCAGCAACATTTGAATCACGTCGGAGCCTAGGTGCCTTGCCAAATTACATTCAGCTGCCGAGATCCCCGACACAATGAGAAGCTGTTGATGAATAGTTGACATGAGACAGTTTTTAACACGAATCAGGGTGCTGAATAACCTTTCAGCTTCAAATACAATTACAGGAAAGGAATAAAGGATGCGCAAAGCTACACATACATTCAGTAACAAGATTGAAATTTTAACCTCGTACACCTTATTCTAGAGGTATAATGGTTCCAAAGCAATGTATTCAAAGTTTTAAGTATTAATTGTTGTCAAATATTTAATTTCTTCTTCTAAATCTGTTGTAACATCATTACGATATTCATTGATAAGTAACTCACATGCCTGAGCGATCTGATCGTCAGTCACTTTAGACTATTTTCCATACAGCCCAGATGTTTCACGTAAAATCTTCACAATTCCATATTGGATTTTCATGTTAGACACTAAATCGTCAATAATAATATAAAATATATTTATCTTGAATAAATCTTCTGATTTTACATCTGTCATTTCATTCCTGGTTTCATCATGAAATCATTTCCTCTCCTTAGAGCGCAGCACCGGAAATTCAGGATCGATATTAATTGCACAGGCAACAACTTTAGATAAGGGAGAATGGCTTCCCATTTTTCTCGGAGATATTTTAAGTCATTTAATAAGCTCTCAAAGTGTCTTACCGCAATATCAGTTGTAATATTTCGAGCTTGTGGTACTTTGTTTCGGTAGTCAATTGGTAACAACTACTTTGCTAAACTGTTTCCATGATTAAACACTTGAATGATTTCACACAGGCAAAACACGCTGTACCACAGAACGTGTTTCAGCTGACAAATTTAACGTACTGAGAGTTTCAGCATCAATAGCAGTCTTATCCAAGTGAGCTGAAATAGGTATTGCAGAGTCAACCCAAGCACTCCAACGAGTATCAGACATGGAATACTTACTGTTTCAGAATTTCCCATCGTTGTGGACTGCTACTGAACAAGTTGTAAAGAAATTGAATCAATCCGAAAAAAAATCTTCTTCATGACAAGTCCCAACTGCATATTCTTCGATAGTGATGTGACAACCACACAGAGAAAACTTTACAAGACGGTTTCACGAATAGAAGTGTCTGAGGTCCTTTATGAGAACCTCTAATATTACTTCCGTTATAATAACCTTGTCTGCAGCATTCGCTGATAGGAACTGAGTATTTTATAAGTGTTGATCGACGCAATAGCAATTCTCGTTCTACGAATTTCAAAAACAGTTCATTTATTTCATATTTATAAATTTCCTTCTTGAAATAAATATAACGCAGGTTAAATGTTGTTCTTTCAATATGACTTCAGTCAGGAGTTTCATTAACAATAATTTTCTCTCGGTTCCAAAATGACATCCGTGGTACGATGGGCACAACTGCAAATAAATCCATTATGATAATCACTTGACAGTGCGCTTGTAATCGCTTGTCGGTATCAGACCTTGCTCATCTGTTTTGCAAGAAGTGGATCATAGTGACTCAGGAGCTTTAAAGAGCTCTAATATTCCTAGGAAATTTCCATTATTTGGATATTCAATTTTTTGAGCGGAACCTCCGAAGGTTTAGCATTTGTGACCAAGAAATAAAGTCACATAAAGTAATGAAAGAGTTCTCATGTAAGTTGTCTATTCCACGGACGAACAAATAAGAAAATTATCTCTTTACTTCCGAGCACCAGTATGTCATTTCATTTCTTCACTTTTACATTTCTTCCAGGACAAATACACACAAATAGAAATATTTTACTTTGTGTTAACTCGTGACTGCAAAATACTTTCTATATATTCGTTTCTCATGTAAAATCATCCTGCGATGGAATCAAAAGTGCCTTATCTTTGAATGTTGTTGGCAAACTTATCAGATTATAACAAAGTTTCACAACTGTTGATGTGCACATTTGTTGGAATTTCCAACATATAAAGAAAACGCGTTTTGGACTCCATCACAAGGTGGTTTTAGTGCACGATGTCTTATGAAAATATTGAGCATTCATGGTTGCCGGCCACTGTGACCGAGCGGTTCTAGGCGCTCCATTCCCGAATCGCGCTGCTGCTACGGTCGTAGGTTCTAATCCTGCCTCGGTCATAAGATCAGTGTGATGTCCTTAGGATAGTTAGGTTTAAGTAGTTAGAAGTCTAGGGGACTGATGGCCTCGGATGTTAAGCCCCATAGTGTTTAGAGCCATTTGAACCATTCATGGTTAAACACGAAATAGAATTGTGTGCAATTGCCCTGTATGACTCATAAAGCTGAAGAAAAGAAGTCTAAAGGAAGAGCTAGTTTGTTTACAGTGGAACTGGGGTAATGTCCTTTTATGTATTGTATGATACAAAATTTGTTTTACAATAGCAGTCTGATATTCGCCAACTTAGCACCCTGGAGGATACGAATCTTGATAGACTTGGGCCTCCATTAGGCTTGGCCCTGAGCTTTAACACCCTCTTCTCCGCCTGCCATACCCTCCCGTCGGGCGTGGCTACGTAAGAGATGTAGGAGGAGGAGTCGCGCGAGTCACTTGTAGTCCTAAACTCGAATGGAGACAAATCTGGCGTCGTGGTGGCCAGAAGAGCCGCTGCACGTCTTGTAGAGCATGTTGAATATCGCGGATTGCGTGTGAGATAGTTCTAAGCGTTTGGAATATCACATCGTCTTCCTGTTGCAAGAATTGTAACGCGCAGACTGGCGGTACCCAAGATCGTACTGTACCAGCGTCGCTATGCGTTTATTGTATGGCTTTCTGCCGCGCAAAATACTTGGGCGAACCAGTCGACCGCTACAGCTTTAATTAGGTACAGTTTTTAATTTCACAATCGATGTTATGACTGCGGATCGCTATCTGATTTTAGAATATTCCAGTCGCAGTGGAGCGCCTGGCGCCTACTCGTGAAGTCTAGCTCGTACCGTAATCGCCCCCTCAAAGAACAAATTGAAGACAGATCACCCTTCGTATAATTACTACTGCGGCAACCTCAACCACTGACTATGCAGCCGGCTCGAATGTCGAATAATGAAAGACAGCACCCATACTTTATACAACGTCGAGATAGAACAATGACACGATTACACTACGAATAAACACATCTAAACATTCTAATGACAGTGATCACCAATATCAAGAAGTAATTAAGAGATATGCCGATTTAGGTAACAACTCTCGTTATCGAAGCTACTGGTCGAATCCAAGCATCAAATCTCTTTGAATACAGTACCTGTTGATATTATGTCGAGATAAGTGCCCCGAATAGCTTGCAATTGTGCTCCCACACAACGAAATTCTCACAACGCAGTACATTATCTCTGGAAAAGACTCGTAACTTTTTAATTACTTACAAAATTCCTATTCCTTATACCGTCTTGTTGTGACCAGTTTGTATTAAGACGCTTCCACCAATATCTATCAGAATTGAAATAGCTTATGCTACCAGTAAATCTCTTTCCACTTAGCCCAGCGATGTTATGTTAATAATGCGTCACGTACTTCACAGATTTTCTTAACTTTGTTCTTGGTGTAATCGTTGACCTTTCGGTAATAAATTACAACTTCAATTCTACTTGCATTTACTTAGACACTGTTTCCGTCAATGAAATCGTTTTATCTTTTTAAAATATCCACCCCTGTAGGTTTCTCATGGTTCCACTCAATCAATGACTTTTAATTAGGCCAACTTACAAATACCAGTGTATACTTGTGTCCTGTAACGCAGTATTAAGATCTCTCGAATTCACCCTTTTCTTTTCTCGTAGAATGTATATACAAACACCAGATACTAATTAAATACACGTAACTTTTATGTTAAGATAAGAAAACTTGCATTTATTTTCTCTAGGTATTCCAATACAATTTCATTCACGTAAGTGAGCGAGTGCCATCAAAGACTACACCCCACAACACGGAAATTTAGTAATAAAAAAATTAAACAAAAACCCTAAGTGCCAACGCCACTTTAAATCTAACCTTAAGTGCTAATTTAAAACAATTCTGAATCTCTTTAGGCGTTGACAATACGCGACCCAATAAGTTCCCTACTTGAATTCGGCCATACACCATTCGACACATACACCAACCACTACCAAATCACTTCAATAAAACGGCTAACAAACCAATTACCCCTGGGCGAGCCGCGACCACTAATGGTACAACACAAACAGGATATCGGTTCCACCGATTCCCAAAAACTCAGCACCTACAAATCTACTTCTCTCTCTAACCAGGCTCACACTAGATTTACCACAGCAAACTTTACGACCGAAACTGCCCAAAAGACGACCATCAATTGATAGCTCGTGCACCTAAATTCGCCAGAACCAGTGTATCACCTGTGACTATTCAGAAAATTCCACAGAATCTCTGTATATTTCGTTGCTCAGCGTTGGGAGAAAACAATCATCACAGCCACGCATATGAGCAGGGGGCTAACAGACTAAATAACCACGCTGCCTCCGCGAGCTGTACCCAAATTAAAATACTGGCACTACCAATCAACTCCTTTCCCTCTCCCAAGCCTTAACCGCCAGCTGCGGTGCCTCATTACAGCACGCAGTGGGTCGCCCTACTATCGGACCTGGACGCACACCGATATATCCACTTAGTCGGTGAGAGGTCTAAATGGGAACTAACTAACTCTTTATGTCATACCATAGGAACCATTTAAAACAAGAAAACACGCAGCGCCACGTCAACTTTTGACAATTAACTAATTATTCGTTGCTGCTGTCGGTTCTCTACGACAGCGGCCGGCTAATGCGCGTCGCTCAGGCAGCTTCTCTGGACTCGCGAAGGGGAGTTGCTGCATCGCTAAAGTCGCGCGCGCTCACCACCTGTTTTTTCGTCGACGTTCGCGGCTCATGTTCAACAAATTTTGTTTCTTAATACATTGTACACGTGTATTTACAGTAACCACCAGGTGGTGTTATTAAGTTATCGAGTAGGATGCTCAGCGCTAGTAAGGGCGAACGTAACCCGTGCGTTTTGAAACAGCACAGAATGCCATGGGAACTGGTCGAACAGCTATCCGCATGTATCTAGCGCTGGTCGGCGTTTACACCACAAACACCAAAGATGGTTGTATCTTATCGCAACCCAGATCGCGAGGCCTGAGGTAGGACCAATGTGTCTCAAACGAATGCGTTGTTCGAGATAGCATTCACCAGGTCTACGTCGTATGCGCAGACGACCATCCCTTGCATGGAGGCAGCATCTACTTTCATCACTGAAGACCACAACGCGGCATTTCGCTCTGCAGGTGATTCTCTGACGGCACCTATCATGCAGCGCACGTCGGTCCTGTGGAGGTGTGCGTGCCCGTAGTCCCCACAGCTAGTAACCGATTCGCAACAGATCATGTTGACACTTACGTGGTCATGTTTGGTCTCATAAGTGCTGTGGAAGCTATAGATCTGCCATTCTGCCGTTATAATATAACGGTCTCGGTGCGCGCTTGTGCTACATGGGCGTCCACTATCTCGTCTACGAATGTGGGAAAGCGGATGTGTTCACTGTTGCCAGCATCACGGCACAACTGACGTGGCGTTTCGAACTTGTGTGGCATTCTACGAAATGAGGATCCCACCATTCGAAAGGCCACCATTTGACCTCCCTCAAACTCGCTAACTTGTTAGTAGAAGGCAAGAGTGCATTTTCGTGGCATAGTGCCCACTTACTCTACACGTCTGCACCATACCGAGCTTTATTGGCAGGTAGCGCTTTGTTAGCTATCCCATTAAGCCATCTGCTGATGGCGTTCAATCCCCGATCAGTACATCTACCATCTCCCAGGTGTCACCGTATCAAAATCTTGAAATACGATGTTCAACATCCATTTGGAGTTCATTCCTATTCGTGTCGATGTTTACTAGAAGAAAGAAGAAAATGCTTTGCGTCTGCTTATAACTTGTCATTCCATGTCATGACAAAGTATGCCTTGACACCCTCTTGCTTTAGATCCTGCGATGTGGTGAGGTGCAGGGAACTGAGGATAAGTAAGTGCACGTCATGCGATGCGTCCTTTGCTATGTGGTCCAAGCACTCATTATACTGGAGACCTCAGTTAGTAGGTATCTCTAGCAATTTCACCGCAGTTCCACATCGTTGTAGGTCAAGCACCATTTGTATTGTGTTTAGAAGATCAGTCGTTATTGCTGGGATGCTGAGAGCGACAGTAGTACAGTCAACGAATCAGACAAGACCATTTTTCAGTCCAAGCGGCCTAATGAAGTGGACAGCTTATATAACTGGCACTGCAGTAAACGATGACCTCTTCTGAGACAGGGCTAACGATCGTTCAGCCTGCAAATCAGAGTGAATGAAGCCGCAACCAATATATGTCTCCTGAGATTATTCGGCCATAAATGAGTACTTCAATCACCTCTGGTAGCTCTACTTTCACGGTTGTCAGATATTTCGGTCGGCAATATTCAGCGATTTAAGTTTAATGGGCAGATGGGTGTTGCACCAAATGAGGAGCTTAGAAAAAGGCGTTTTGAAGTGCTGGTTCGTCCCGTCATCTGGGTAGGAAGATTATTTTCCTGTTAAGTAAGAGGACTACAGTTCAGCAACATTTTTTCTGTTTCAGAACGAAGTAAAAGCCAACAATGTAACAAGTTTTTGTACAACCTGTATCAGTGAATACATTCACTTACACGCCAAATCATTACGACCATCTGCTTAATGCCGGCCGGTTTGGCCGTGCGGTTCTGGGAGCTTCAGTCTGGAACCGCGTGACCGCTACGGTCGCAGGTTCGAATCCTGCCTTGTGCATGATGTGTGTGATGTCCTTAGGTTAGTTAGTTCTAAGTCTTGGGACTGATGACTACAGATGTTAAGTCCCATAGCGCTCAGAGCCATCTGCTTAATACCGTGTTGGTCCACCTTTGGAAGCAATTCCCGTAAATTATGGGTAGATGGGTAAGAAACTGATGTCCCGTAGGACTCCAGATATTTTCCGTCGGTTCATGTCTGGCTAACTGGGTGCCCAAGACGACAACGTGAATATGCTACCATGGGCCTGAAACCACTGTAGCACGATTCTGGCCATCTCTCGCGAACACGTAACCTATTGGTAGGTACCACCGCCGATGGAAACACATCAGTCACGAAAGGGTGGAGATGTCCACAACATTATTCACGTAGTCCACAGCTGTCATGCTGCCTTCGATGACTGTCATAGATCCTATGGAAGCTCTAGCGTATTCATTGCACATTGTTCGTATATATTAATGTGATCACCTGTCAAAATCCTGAATAACCACCTGTTGGTGCGCGGACCGCTGCGAGACGTACAGGAAGAGTCAGTGAGGTTTTGGAAAGTACCAACAGGGATGTACAGCCATACCAACTCCTATGCCATGGCCATCTATGCTAAGCTTCTCGGCTGAGGATCCATTAGGTGATCCCACAGACTCTCGAATGGGTTTAAATCCGGAGAGTTTGATAACTAGAACAGCGCTGTAAACTCATGTTGGTGCTCTTCGAAAAATTGGAAATTTGTGGTAAGCTCTTATGGGACCAAACTGCTGAGGTCATCGGTCCCTAAGCCTACACACTACTTTTAATCTAACTTAAACCGACTTACGCTAAGGACAACACACACACCCATGCCCGAGGGAGGACTCGAACTCGTACCTCCGACGGGGGGAGGGGGGGGGGGGGAGCAGCACGGACCGTGACAAGGAGCCTCAGACCGCGACACCGCGCGGCATGTGCTCTTGGTACCACGCACGTTCTCTGAGAGCTGAGCATTGCCCTGCTGGTAGATGCCATCGTCCCGAGTAAAACCAAACATTATGTACGGATGCAAACCTGTGATGGTCTATTGTGCCTTCCAGAATGACGAGATCATCCAGCGAATGTTCTCCTATCTGGACCCATCTGACCATTGTTGCAGGGTGTTTGCTTTCAGATGTATTTCACCGTGCACACCAACGACCATCTGTCCGATGGGGCACAGAACGTGATTCATTTGAAAAGACCATCTCTCGCAACTCAATGAACGTCCAGTTTCAGTATTGGCACGCATATTCCAGCGTTCATCGCCGGCGAACAGCAGTCAGTGTGGCTGCATGAACCTGGCACCTGCTGCAGCATCGTTCGCTGAACAGCCGTTGAGGAGAAACTGTTGGTAGCTCCTTGGTTAATCTGGGCGGTCAGCTGCTTAACAGTTGCACGTCTATTCGTCCGAACATGTTTCCGAAGCCGTCGTTCCCGCCTGCGTCAGGATGATTGCGTATGTGGGCCCAACCATCGGCCTGATATAACAAGAAAGTTGATTCATCCGACCCGCCGACACGCTTCCACCAATCCACGTTTCAGTCTCTATAATATTGTGCCACCTGCAACCGTATATGCCGATATCGTTGGGTCAACATGGAAACAAGTAGGGATCGTTTGCTGTGGGGCCGCACGTTCAACATTGTGCTCCGAAACACTTGTTCCCGCAACAGCAAAATGCTCTGTCGTCAGGCCTGTGACAGATCACCGCCGGACCATAACAAGGCGCCCGTCCGTAACAATGTGCTCTATGTCAAAGTCTCTAAGTCAACGGATTTCCCTTCTACATTCATGAAGTGTATTCTATTTTTCCGTGATTGTCAAAGAGGCATAGTAATTTTTTCTCCTCTTAATTTATGTAAAAAGACAAAATTATTTACTTTGTTTTCGAGACCGTTAATATTATTCTGTTCTGTACTATGTTGGTTCGTCAAGTTGCTTTTATTTACTATGTTTTGAATGTCAGAAGTTTGAATTTCGCTATTACCCACTCTCTGAGTCTGCAGAAAGGTTCTCTCTGACGCCAGTAATACGACTATCTTAAGAACGATACAAACTTTTGTAGAAGATAATCCCCCTCGCCAAAGGAATGTAGACGTGTTTACAAAATTTCTGCAGCTGCCGTGGTTGCTAGGAAAAGAAAGAAACTGTATTAAGCGGTAAAGTTAAGACAACGCACACACGCAGCCCTGGGGAAGCACGATGCGTGTGAGGCAGGGCCACCAGAAACTGGGACAAACATAACGGTGTCCACAAGCAGAGCGAAAGTGGTGCGTTTACATCCACAGCCACTGCAAGGCAATAACATGTCCGTATGCATTAGCTGTAACAGTGGATAGACAGCCGAGGCGAACGCGGAAATGCTAGCAAGGTCGTCCGTGTTTGATAATCATTTCAATCGAGTTTGGGCACTTCCAGAAATTAGCAGAGGTGTACAATTTTCCTTGCGGCCTACCTATCTCTGTCTCCGCGCAGCCATTAAAGGAGTTCAACCAGCCGCAACGGAGACTCGAGAGTACATGTGTACTGAAGCACAGTGGTTGGAGCAGGACAACTTGGATTTCCGCATGCTTGGCAAGCTTCATGGGATCCGTTCAGTCAGCTACCCCTGCCTTCAGGTTGCGTTATCAGTCCAATTACATAGTTTCAGTGCACCTAATTTTTCATAACGATGGGAGCAGCAAAGTGAAAAAACCAGGCTTCAGGGGGACTGAGGAAAAATTAAGAATTGGAGAGTACATACCAGTCACGAGACAGAGCCCAAGTCCAGCAGAGGGAAAGTTGTCATGAGTTTATGGGGCAGCTTCAAATAACGCAAACTGTTTCAAAAGGCTACCAGCTACTCATTCGGGACCCTCGAGTATGTTACGACATGTTTGTAAATTTGACCAGCAGTCTCCTCACTCCGTAAATATTTTGAAAAAGAACAACGACTTAGTGGCTGACAAGTGTATGGAAATGTGTGCTAGGGACTTCAGGCTGCTCAGCAGTATATAGGCTTTCTAAATTTGGGGCAAACTCTGATTGAAATAGGAAAAAAAATATGGCTCAGTGCATGTTAAAAATCACATTCTCAGATTATGCAACATAGTGCGAAGAAAGCTTAGTGTGGAAGGAAAACTGCATTCGTATAAAGAAAATCATCTTCTTTCAGACATGTACTCTTTAGATTAACACAACATGAACAATGAACTTCATGTTTGCTAAAATGCATTTGGGGTATTTAGAGTGAACTATTTTGGACACTTAGAATAAATTCAGCGAATCCCCACTACACATCCTGGAAAAAAATAATTAAAATTGGTGTTATTGGGGCCACATTTTGCTGGAATACTTTAAGATTATAGAAACTAGACTGTCAAAATTTTACTTTACTTGGCATTGAAGATAATGGACATCTTCAGGCTCTTAGGTGCAAAGGATCTTGACTTTCAGAGATTGCTCTGCCTACTACCGAACACATGTATTAAAAGTGATCTGGTGATGGTTCGAATTGAGAAGAGCCAGTACTAATAGAGAGAGGGTGAAGTTGCAAAGAAAACCGCTCATATCGAAATACGCTGACAAGGGAAAAAAAGATAAGAAAAATCTATTATTTTCTACCTTAGAATGACCCAAAATGAGTGTATATTTCATTGAGCCTCGTCTTTTGACACTTAGGTTAAAAAAAAGGCTTTTCAACAACTTCCGAACCGTACTCATAACACTACACTGAAAGCGTGCACGATAAACTGGCACGTAGTCTAGCACAGCGGGAAGACCAACAGGCAGGCGAGCAAGGCTCCTTTAGCCTGCTTGGGTTGGGCACAGCTTTGCTTGGACGGTAGTGAAGCAGCCTACTCGTTCTGCTGATAAAGTGAGGAGCCACCTTGCTTGCCTGGCTAACAGGCAAGCAGGTCAAATGCCGAATGAATACTCCTCTGGAAATTAGGGAAGAGTCAGGGGAAAGCAATGCTACGAGAGAAACTCGCCCAAGAGCCCAGAAAAAACTGTATATAAGTGTCTAATCACAACTGATTCTCAAAGTGACAGTAGAGAGACTCGTAGCTATAAAAGTACATGACGTCTGTACGCATCCAAGCGAGGACAACATAGTTTGCAGTGAGTATCCAACAACAGTTATCATCTGGAGATCTCTGCCTGCTAAAGAAGAATAAAACGTTAGAGTTTGTCTCTGGTAGCAAAGAGTAGTGTTTGATATTTTCTGTCTGTCAGACTGTAGAGAAGAACAAGAGCTGTCTTTCGCTTGCCTCTCAGTTTGATTAGGGTATCAGATTGTGGACAGCCGCAACGAGTAATCCTATATACGAGGGTCAGTTAGAACATTATGACTTGCTACCTAATAGCCGTTATGTCCACCTTTGGCACGGATAACACCGGTGTGGCATGGAAGAAATGAGGCCTTGGTAGGTCGCTGAAAATATTTGACACCATATCTGCACACACAAGTCACTAATTCCCGTAAACTCCGGGAGGGGGGAGGAGGGGGGGGGGGCGATGAGTTCTGACGCAGCGTTCAATCGCATCCCAGATGAGTTCGATCGGGTTCAGGTCAGGCGAGTTGGGGGGACATCACGTCAACTGGAACTCAAGCACACTCCTGGCCTCGTGGAATGGTGCATTATGTGGTGTTAAGCTTGGCACATGCAGGGGTCATCGGCTCCAGAGGCCCATCGTTAGGGGTGTTCGGTGAATTGTGTGTTCAGACACACTTGTGCTTCCCACAGCATTAAAGTCTGATGTTAGTTCAGCCACAGTTCGCCGCCTATCCTGTTTTACCAGCCTACGATGTCTGACATCTGTAACGGTGGGTTGCCGCCCAACCCCACGACGTGTGGACACTGATTCACATTGGTTTCGCAACGTGTTGAAGACACTCACCGCAGCACTCCGCGCACATCCGTGAAGTCGTGCAGTTTCGGAAATGGTCGTCCCAAGCCTCTAGGCCATCACGATCCGTCCTCGGGAAAACTCAGATAGATCACGCGCGTTCCCCATTCTACACACGGACAGCACGCCCACTTACACTACATGCGCTGTGCATGTGTCTTACTAGTAGCCATTCCCCGTCAGGTAATGCTGCTGTCACCTGGACGGGTTTACATCGACAGTAGGTCGGTGGTCATAATGTTCTGGCTGATGAGTGTATATTGTAAATGGGAAAGTTTGTGAATGTGTTTGTTTTAATACATTTGTTACTCCTCTATGCTCAAACGGCTGGGCAGATTTCAATAATATATGGAATGGAAATAACTTACTTCTTGAATTAACACAAAGGCTACCTTATACACCGCAACGGCCTTGCTGCAGTGGACAAACCGGTTCCCGTGAGATCACCGAAGTCAAGCGCTGTCGGGCGTGGCCGGCGTTTGGATAGGTGACCAACCAGGCCACCATGTGCTGTTGCCATTTTTTGGGGTGCACTCAGCCTCGTGATGCCAATTGAAGAGCTACTCGACCGAATAGTAGCGGCTCCGGTCAAAGAAAACTATAAAGACCGGGAGAGCGGTGTGCTGACCACACGCCCCTCCTATCCGCATCCTCAACTGAGGATGACACGGCGGTCAGATGGTCTCGATGGGCTACTTGCGGCCTTAAGAGGAGTGCTACCTTATATACGCCTGAGGTGAAACAGAAATGTAGCCCATGACTCACGAATACCCATACTTTATTCATCCAGTCTTTGAGAATGAGAGCACTTAGAGACTTGTAACAAGCTTTACAGATAATATCAAACCTTTACGAAACTTCTTCTCGCTGACAGCCGCCACAAAATGATGGAACGGTAAAGGATTATCGCTTCTGGCTTCTGAAGTGTCACTGTTCGTGCAGGAATCTGCTGCATGAAGCACAATGTTATAATTTCTTACTTTTCTACCCCGTATTAACGAGACATTTTGCATACAGTATTCACATATACCTCTGAATTACCGACAAAATTATACTACTAGTTCCGGAGATTTGACGTCATAAACGCTGAAATGCGTGAAAAACTGCTGCATCATACATGAGGTTTTAATGTACTACTTCTTCACTACGAACTCTATTCACAGAACGCTCTCCGCAGACACTAAACATATGTACCACTGGATGTACCAGCGAAATTATATCGTTGTACGACACATTGTTCAGGAGATATGACGTCATAAACATTGGCCTACCTGAAAATCAGACTGCACGGCAAAATTCGCTAGATATACGGATGATATATGAAATATTTGTACAAATACGTGTGAAATATGTTAAATATACTCCTACATTAAATAGATTTACCTAGTGGATACGTGGGCAAAACCACAGATAGAATGTCATTCTAAGCCCCTGGAACGATTTCAATCAAATTTGGTAGACAACTACGATATGGAAAGATGTCCTGTGGGGATAAGAACCGCCAGCCTCCTATTGGGGTGTGATGGTAATGTGGAGACTGATGGGGGCAGGAAGAGATGGACACAGAGAGGGGCAGAGAATGATGGACAGACAAAGGGGGCAGGAGGATATGAACAAGAGAGGGAGATGAGGAAATGAACAGAGAAAGGGAAGAGGAGTAAATTTACAGAGGGAGGGGAGAGGAGGAGATGGGCAGAAAAAGGAAAGAAGGGGAGATGGGCAGGGAGTGAGGAGTGGAGAGGGTCAGCGAGAGAGAGGTAGGAGATGGACAGAGAGATGTGGGAGAGGGAGATGAACCAAGAGAGGGAGGAGGAAAAGACGGACAGAGAGCGGGCAGGAGGAGATCTATGGAGAGTGGGGGTGGAGGAGATGGACAGAGGGGGGGGGGGGGGGAAGGAGAAGATGGACTGATAGAAGACTGGAAATAATGTAGGGTTTACATAAAGTCTGGGAACACTTTTAATTATTGATTGCACAAGGACTGAACATTGTATAGATGCCATACATATTGCATTTTGAAGAGAAACTCTGAAAGTTTTTTTTTTTTTTTTTTTTTTTTTTTTTTTACAAACGTTCGATGTGCGGACCATGAGTGACCCGGCAGACGTCAATATGGTAATCGAATTCTTGCCACACCCGTCCCAACATGGCATCGCTGACTGTGGAAATCGCTTTCCGTATTCTCTCCTGGAGCTCTGCAACATCACGTGGTAGAGGCGGTACATACACCAGATCTTAAATGTGTCCCCACATAAAAAAGTCACTCAGAGTGAAATTTAGTGATCGGAAAGGCCATTTCATGAAACAGCTCTGTAGCACGGCCGATCCATCGATGCGGCAGCTCCGTGTTCAGATACCCACAAATACGATGAAAATGGGGTGGAGCCCCATACTGCTGAAAGATGAATGGAGAGTCCGATTACATTTGACTCATCAGCCATTGCTGCAACATGTCCAAGTAGGAATATCCACTGACAATGCTCTCGGCGAAGATGAATGGCCTATACAGTTTTCGACTTGACAAGGCACAAAAAACATTTACCTTTGGGAAATCACACTCAAATTCAATGCATTGATGTGGATGCCTTGTATCCCAGATTCGAGAATTATGCCTACTCACTTTCCCATTAGTGTGAAAAGTGTCTTCGTCGCTAAGAATTAAGCGAGCAACAATGCCATCTCCATCCCTATTCAATTGTTGCAATTACGAACAAAATTCAAAATGCTTGTCTTTGTCGTTGAGCTTCTGCACTGGCTCCAATTTGAATGGGTTCACAGACAGCTTCTGTCATAGAACTTTCCACACTGTCACTGGAGCCATTTCGAGTTCACAGCATGGACGACGCACCGATTTTTTTGCTTTTTTTGTTTTCTTTATTGTTATTTTTAAACCTGTTTACAGGCAGGCCTGCAACAGCATACTACGCCGCTCTTTGGCCTCAGAGAAACACAGAGATACAAATGAAGACAATGTGAGATAAAAATACGGTGGACATAGAAACGGAGACAAACACTTTTTAAAGTACATGGAGCTATTCACTGGCGTAGAGTCCAAGATAAAAGTTGTTCAGACACTTGGACACATACATAGACGAAAATTGTCACACGTGAACGTAGGTACACAAAACGAATAACACTGAACCACTTAAGCACAAAACGACGGCACACACAGAAACACGAGGTGTTGATCTCCGGCGCACGAATGTTCACTAACCGTGTAAGAGTCCGGGGACCTGCCAAGAGAGGAGGACGGGGGTGGGAGAGGGAGAGGGGAGAACAGATGCCATGGGCAGGGGAGATAGGGGGAGGGGAGGAAGGGCGGGAAGCCCGGGGGAAGAGGGGTGGACGAAGGGGACGGGGGAAAAGGAAAGAGAAGGGAGGGAGGGTGCCTAAAGGAAAGGACACAGGAAGTCGGGGCAGGGAGGATCAAAGTTGATAGGAGGGGTAGATGGAGGGGAGGAGGACATCATCAGGGAGGGGGAATTGGCGGAAGCCACCTTGGGAGAGGGTAAGGAGGGTGGGGAGATGGAGACCGAGTGGGATGTGGGAATACAGGCGAGGCAGTGGGCGGGGGTGGGAGAGGATGAGCGAGACAAGCGGGTGAGTAGGATCGAGTTTGCGGGAGGTGTACAGGATCCGTATCCTTTCAAGGAAAAGGAGGAGGTGGGGGAACGGAATGAATTGTACAGGATCCACATGGGGGAGGGGAGACGGATGCGATAGGCAAGGCAGAGAGCATGGCGTTCAAGGCCAGATGGGCGTAACAAAGGATAGGGTGGATGAGGGATTTATAGTTGTGCAGGATGGTAGAAGGGTCCAGACGCCACGTACGGCCAGAAAGGCGCTTGAGGAGATGGAGCCGGGAGCGTGCCTTGGCTTGGGTTGTCCAGAAATGGGGGGTCCAGCAGAGGCGACAGTCGAGGGTGACGCCAAGGTACGTGAGGGTGGGGAGAGGACAATAGGACGGCCATAGACGGTGAGATAGAAATCAAGTAGGCGGAAAGAAGGTGTGGTTTTGCCTACAATGATCGCCTGGGTTTTGGAGGGATTGACCTTGAGCAACCACTGGTTGCACCAATCGGTGAACTGGTCAAGATGGGATTGGAAAAGGTGTTGGGGGCGCTGAAGGGTGGGGGCAAGGGCAAGGAAGGCAGTGTCATCAGCAAACTGGAGAAGGTGGACGGGGGGTGACGGCTTTGGCATGTCCGCCGTTTACAAAAGGTACAGAAGGGGGAGAGGACGGAATCTTGGGGCACACCAGCGGAGGGAAAAAAGGTGTAGGAATCCATGACGTAGGAAGGACGGTGGGAGAGAAAGGAGCTGATCAGTTGGACGTAGTTAATGGGAAGGGCGAAGGTTTGGAGCTTGAAGAGGAGACCGGAATGCCATACGCGGTCATAAGCTCGTTCGAGGTCCAGGGAGAGGAAGATAGCGAAGCGACGGGAATTAAGATGGTCGGAAAGGAGATGAATGAGGTGAAGGAGAAGGTCGTTGGAAGAGAAGGATGGCCGAAAGCCACACTGAGTAACGGGAAGGAGGCGGTGCTGGTGGAGATGCTGGTGGATGCGAGGGTGACGATAGATTCCAGGACCTTGCTCAAGATGGAGGTAAGGCTGATGGGATGGCAGGAGGAGATGGCGCACGGCGGTTTGCCAGGTTTTAGGAACGTCAGGATATGGGAGGTTTTCCACAGGTTGGGGTAGTAACCGGTGGACAGGACTACATTGTAGAGCCTGGCCAAGGTGGAGAGGAAAGAGACAGGAGCTTCACGAAAGTGATGGTAGGTTACACAATCGAGACCAGGAGTGGTGTTGTGTTTTGTGCGGAGTGTAGCAATGAGATCCTGTGTAGTGATACGGGCATGTAGTTCCGTGTGTGCAATGTTGTCCAAGTACTGGAAACCAGGTGCGAGGGGAGGGACAGAGGTGTCAGTTCGATTGCGGACATCCGGGAAGAGGGAGTAATCGAACTGCGGATCATTGGGGATGGAAAATACATCGGAGAGGTAGGAGGCAAAGTGATTGGCCTTACTAAGGGTGTCTGGGAAGGGGTGATCATCATGGAGAAGAGGATAGTAGGGGGAGGGTTTATTTCCAGTAAGGCGATGGAAGGCTGACCAGAACTTGGACGAGTTGATAGGTAGGGTAGCATTTAAACGGGTGCATGTCTGTCGCCAGTCCTGGCTTTTCTTGGCCGCGAGCAAATTATGAATGTGTCACTGGAGTTGCCAGTGGCTTCAAAGTGTGTTCGGGTCATGCGTATGGAGGAAGGCACAATAGAAACGGCGGGATTCATGGAGGAGGAGGACGGCCTGTGGGGGTAAGGTAGGACGGTGGGGGTGGATGGCGACAGTAGGGACGTTGGCCTCCATGGCCTCAGACAAGGTCTGCTGGAGAATGGAGGCGGCATGGATTACATTGTCATGGTGGTGGTAGGTGAAGGGGTGGCTATCGACCTGGGTGGAGAGGGTATCCCGGTAGGCATTCCATTTGGCATGGGAATAGTCATGGACGTACTTAGGGGGAGGGTCATTACGAGGGCTGGGGCGGGGGCGACGTCCGTCTGAAATGGTGAGGAGGACAGGGAGATGGTCGCTACCAATAGGCTCCAGGACATCCACCATTATGTGGCCAAGGAGGTGGGGGGAGGAAAGGATAACATCGAGAGTGGAGTTGGATTTGGGATGGGTGTGCTGGGGGAGGAACCGATGCCACCGCCGTAACTGTGCGGCGGAACGACTATGGATGTTGAGGTCGGCGGCAATCGCGTAGGAGGAGAAGTTACGGTCAATGTGGGAGAGGAAGTCGAAGGGAATAGGGGCGTTAGGGCGGACATAGATGGTGGCGCATGTAACGGTAAGGCTGGGGAAGAAGAGACTAAGGATCAAGTGTTCGGTGGAGTCAGGAAGGAGAGGTTGGATCCGAACGGGGATCTGGCGGTGGTGACCAATGGCAACTCCGCCATGCGCAATCGGGAGGGGATTATCGGAGCGGTGAAGGAAGTAGGGCGAAGTGTGGTGGGTTTGCAGGAAGGTTTCATTGAGGAGGAAGGCGACGCACCAATTTCTTTTGACTCCTTATGAATGTCTCCCGTGCGCGCTCCACATTCACTTCTCTCACACTGGGACGTCCGTTTCTCTATGCCGGGCACAAGCAACCCGTCGCAACGAATTTGTTATGCCAGTGGTAAATGGCCTTCCTTGTTGGTGGCTTCTTACGGTACAAACATCCGTTAAACAGCTGTAGCACACGTGTTTTTGTCGAACTCCAACACACAGAAAGCTCGCTCCGCACCTGAACTCGCCATGTTTGCGACTAGCGCTGACTATCGGCAAATTACCGAACTACGCTGTGGCGGTATACAAGATAAAAAACTTTCAGGGTTTCTCTTCAAAATGACACATGTATGATAACTGTACAATGTTTGGTTTATGTGCAATAAGTAATTGAAAGTGTTCCCGAACTTTATGTACACTTGTATATACCCGGACATGTCCGGGTACTCACCTTTCTCTACATGTATACGGAGAACAAGTCTCGGAAAGTTGCTCACAGCAACATATTGCAGTATATTCGTGGCTCTCAATGCACACCGAGACAATTATGAGGTTTCCCGTGCCAAGCATATCGCAAACAATTGTGAAATTAGTTACACCTGTTTCTGGGACATATTATAAATCGCTACTCGGTCGCATAAATGTTTTCCATGCAGTAAACTAGTGAGCTGCGAGTGGCGTGAGTTCTATCAGCTGTTCCCATCATTCCAAACGTTAGTGGACTTTTTTTTTTTTTTGTGTCTCGCGGTTTGCTGGGTCGCAAATGGTGCGCACCGCAGGACTTCCAAGACATAACTTTTGTGATTGCGCATATGCGTGATAGTGAGTTTCGGGAGTATCAGTTTTTTACAAATTGCTGATTAACCTCGGATAACACCGCGGCGCGGAGCTAGTAGATGATATACTGTGTCAGAAAATGAAGAGGGACAAGCGCTGTTTCACACTTGTCTCCATTTGTGGTTAAGGTATAAGGTGGTGGGTATTTTCGGAACGAGCTGCAAGCGGACGGAGTGTTTGTCTCTGATTACTGGAAGGTCCTAACATAATAGTGGGAAAAAAATCGTTCTAAAATTGTGTTTGCACTTCCCATGAATCAAATTTTCTCCTCTCCATTCCAGAATCATCTGTGCTAAGCATCTTAGGAGACTTCCTCCCTCACACTCGATTAAGGGTGACGTAGTAGACCTCAACCACATTGTCCTCAACGTACTGATTGAGCTGCTTAGAACACATCTTCACCCAAGCTAGTGATATGATCTGTGCTGGAACGCTACACAATGGCTTTGATTTTAATGTAATAACGGTATCTGTAAATGCTAATGTCGTCCAATCAGCGTTATGTTTCTGACGAAATGAAACGATCTTGGAATAAGTTCGCTAAATGCAAACGGGTAAATCATTCTGTGCCAGTACACGAAGGTCTCAAACAGATGACCAACATGAGAGTAAAGAAAAATGAAGAAACATACTGTTTGGCTTAATACTCTGGTACTAGTACCTTACCCATATAAAGGTGACTTCCGTACACTCAAATATATTGCCATTTGATAAAATGCACTTTGAGTTTTGAATTTCTACAATAATTAATTTGTTTGGTGTTAGCTAATTCTGAAGGGGTTAAGTTAATTCTATGATCTGGACGCTGAATTGGTTACTAAAGGCCAATTAAAACGTGCTACAACCCTGAAAGAGAATTACACGACGTCTGGTGGATTAAGCACTGACGTTTGCTATTACATGGACTCAACCACTGGAAATAAGCATAAACAAAAAGAAGAAAAAATGATTTCAAAGTGAGTATTTTAGGTTTGGTTTCACCATGACCTTTATGAATATCAATGGAAACCACAATTAAGTCTAATGAGTCACATTTTTTATTTAATGCTTTCCAGTACACATTTCAGAGGATTATAGCTCCACCATGCGATGGATGTATATCAGTTAATAAGGCATGGATATATTGTAATTTCGAGTTTTGTGTGGGGGTAAGACTGGAAAAGCAACCTGTGACTATTGAAAGACACTGGCAGGCTACCCGTAAGTCGTAGTTACAAGAGACACGTGTCATATTAAATGACTTAAATCGACCTGACGATGTAGATTGAAAAGTCTTATTAGAAAAATTATGAATGACAGTGCTGGGAAAACTCTTACGTTATTTGATTTTCAAGCAGCTGAGCAAAACTGAACGTACTCAGAGAGTTCTCTCTTTACTTATTCTGATCATCACTATACTGACACACAATATTTTTTTAGCGCAACGCAGTCTAACTTCCAATAATCCCTACAAAAGAATGGTCCTGACTAACAATAACCTATACCTTTCATGAATCACTTAGCTCACAAAAATCTTCGTTACTCGAACTACTGAAATACAGCTAAATAAAAGATTCTAACTACTGAAGGCACTAACTACTGATAGGCATAGTTAGCAAATGAAAGACTTTGATAGAGAACAAACAATGTATTTACCTTAATAGCGTTCAAAAGTCATAATATATATACATATATAATTTTGTGACATCCAATTAGACAAATTTCCTTTTTCTGACGGACACACGTCCAGATCGTCCGCTCAAAACTCTGGCATCTCTTTACCCACATCCGCCACTGCTGGCGGCTCACCTCCAACTGCGCAACCCTACGCGCTATTCACATCCAACTGCCCAACACTACACAAACGAATATTCCAACAATGAGTCCAACCAGGTACAGGCTGCACGCAGCACAGGCAGTGATTTTCATACAGAGCGCTACGTGGCGTTATCAACATAAAAACCTAAACATTCTACTTACAAGATATAACGGTCTGAAGAACGTAGTACACAGAATCATAAATGTGTCAGGACAAAACCTTCACAGTGAGAGAATGGCTGAGAACAACAAATATTCGCTGGCTGTTCTAAGAACAAAATTCCCCCAGAGCGTTTTCATCTGTGTGACAATTGTAACACACCTTATACGGGATTACATATTCTGGGCTATGGAGGCGTACGAGGGATTAGCATAACTCTGTAACGCGTGGAATAATTTCAACGAAATTTCGAACAAATATGACTTACTACTACCTGTAAAAAATACTGTGAAACTAGGAATGGGGGTGGATATAAAGAATGAAAGAGGGTGAAACGTAAGCATAATTCCTGGAGGAACTGCTTTACGTTTTGTATACTGTACTTTTACTCTAGAACGTGTAAATAAAATAAGTTTTATTTACACAATTATTGTCATTATTATCATTATTATTATTATTATTATTATTACTATTATGTAGTATTACGCCTAGTGGCAAGTTCGTGTCTTCGTATGGCGTGTTTCTGATGCCAATGTTCCCTGTCTTCAGCTTCTTCCTTCAGTCTGCTGTATCTCCTTCAGTCTTCATGGCATCCAATTGTTGAATTCTTCATCTTGATCGTCACGGAATATTCGCACTTCAGCCTCTATAGTTTGGTGAAGTTCCGGTATGTGGCAGCGCTATATGTAGCCTTAAAAATGGCGTCTTTAACGGGGGTGGGTTCCAAGCAGAGAGCTGTCACGTAGTTTCTCTTGGCGAAAAATCAGAGCATCGCAGGTATTCATGCAGGTATTCATAGGCACTTTTAGAATGTTACTGCGATCTGGCAGTGAACAAAAGCACGGTGAGTCGATGGGTGAGCCGTCTGTCATCATCGCAGCAAGTTCGCACAAATCTGTCCGATCTCTCGATCACAATCGAACATCTCCCTTCACAACTGGTTGTCTCTGTTGGTAGTGCGGACGCACTCGCCCAGCAGTTGGGGTATTGTATTGTATGTAAACTGGGGACCTAGAAACGACGGAGAGGCCCCGTCTCGGCGCAGTGGTCCACAACCCCACGACCTCTACCGCAGTCCACTTCACCCCTCTGCCGCCCCACACCGAACCCAGGGTTATTGTGCGGTTCGGCTCCGGGTGGACCCTCCCCCCCCCCTCCTCCCCCCAGGGAACGCACCACGCCCAGACGAGTGTAACCCTTACGTTTGCGTGATAGAGTAAAGGTGGTGTACGCGTATGTGGAGAATTTGTTTGCGCAGCAATCGCCGACATAGTGTAGCTGAGGCGGAATAAGAGGAACCAGCCCGCATTCGCCGAGGCAGATGGAAAACCGCCTAAAAACCACCCACAGACTGGCTGGCTCACTTGGCCTCGACACAAGTTCGCCGGGCCGATTCGTGCCGGGGACCGGGCGCTCCTTCCCAGTCCGGAAAGCCCTGTGTTAGACCGCTCGCTTACCCGGGCGGGCACCAATTTGTGTACTCGAAGGTGTGTGCCAGCTGGGTTTCTCGCCACCTAACAGAAAAACATGAAGAGCAACGAAAGACAATTTGTGCGTAATTGCTTGCGCTTTACGAGGCTGATCGTGACAATTTTTGTCGAGCATTGTCAGAAGCAATGAGACATGGGTTCATCACTTCAAACCGGACAAAATTGGCAAATGTGGAGGGGCGCCACTCCATCTCTCTTCCGAAGAAATGGTCAAAGCCGCACGATCAGTCGGTAAAGTAATGGTTACGGTCTTCTGGGACTTTGAAGGGGTTAGGCAATGTTCAACTCTGAAGTGTATTGTGATACTCTCGAGAAACTGAAGGAACAAAAGAGCAAACGAACTTTTCCTTCTGCTAGACGACTATGGCCTCACCAAGTTACTGCACCCAAGAGGAGCTCACAAAACCTTAGTGGACTGTTCTTCCTCATCCACCCTACAGCCCATATCTCGCACATTCCAGTTTCCATCTGCTTGGCCCAATGAAGGATTCACTCTGCTGGAAGTGGACGCTGAGGAGGTTACAGATGCAGCAAGACATTGGCTCTGACGTCGTCCAGTAGAGTGTACAATGCGGACATACATACCGTCCCAGTAAAGTGGATTAAGGCCGTCGCATTGAAAGGAGATTATACTGAGAAATAGGGTTTTTTAGTCATGAGAGTGGGGAATAATATGGCGTATTGGGACCCTGAATAAAACCAACTTTCTTTCAGAAAAAAGTGTTCCCTTACCTATTGAACTTCCCTCGTAAGTACACTAAGTAAAAGTTAATCACCTCAAGGGGACATCAGGGTAAGACCTTCTCTTTCTTTGATAGTAGCCGCAATTCAGCGAGGAACAGAGTCCACAAGTTTCTTTGGATATGCAATATGCACCTCAAGCCACTCATTGATGATTAAATCCTGTAGAGCAGTCGCTTCAGTTGGTTAAATATCCACGAGCTTTCGGGCGAAAGCACCTCGGCTAAGTGGTGACCACTTGACAATGGCCAATGAAGACCCGTTCGACATATCATGGATACTTAACCGCTTGACACAGCTGGGAGCTAGAGAAAATTCCATTGGTTAAAATCACTGTGAGACCAGGCATTCGTGCAGTCCGAGAGATTTTCTATGGGATTAAGTTCGGCTGATGTAGCGGGTAATTCGAGATGTGGTAAGTTATCTGAGTGATCATCAAACAAGGAACGCGTGCTTGCAGCCCTGCGAACACGGTTGTCGTCATCTTGGAAGGCGCGGCTGTCCGCAGCATACTCATCGTGATGATGTGGAAGGAAGGTCAACGCTTGATTACCGAAATGCTAAAGTTAGATTCATGGTTTAGGTTCTCTATAATCTGAATTTATCTGCCCAGGTCACGGTACAGGAAAACAACCGAACAACATTCCAGACAATCTCTGGCCCGAGCTACACCCTTCACGCACACACAGGTTTAAACGATTTATTACACGACTGGTACACTTGACTCCTTGCATCATTTGAAAAGGGGATAAATTATGAACCATCGAATCACAACACACGCACTAGTCAGCTATTTTCTAGTTTTATAATTTTATACATAGCTGTTATTTTCTCAGGAACTGTAGTATGTAATTCAGAATAAAATAGTCACAAGTTTCACAGTTACTTTTTTGTGCATTACGGGTTTCAGTAGATTAATCCGTCATCTTCAGAAGCCTCCAGAGTTTGGGATGTTCTAAACCATTAGAATTTGGCCATAGAATTATGTAAAGTATAAGAAATTTATTACAAAAACTTACTTAATATTTTTAGTAGATGTCAGTATCTTCTTCACAAAAGCCTAATGTCATGGCATGTCCAAAATTGTGCACACGGCATAATATGTGATAATTATGAAGATAGACTGATAATTTACAGCACATGAATCACATTTATATACGTAGTGAAGATGTTGAGCTACTAGCAACTAATGTGTGTAAAAGCATGTAAAATCATAAAGTACATGAAGGATGTTATATATACTACATTTGGAAAACTTGGCACTTCGACATAAGCTATTGGTGATATTAATATCTCAAAGAATGGGCTATTTTTCTCCATTTTATAAGAGCTGATATGAAATGAAAATAGCGTTTATTTTTCAAAGCAAGCTGATCGTTCAACAAATCTTTGGAGTTTGGGTAGGAATGTTTATATATTTCAATCTCTTCTAAGAGGTTTATTCTGTAGCCCATTACTTACAGAATTGAAGTCAGCAATAGCTTATGTGGAACTATGTGCCAAGTTTTTGAAATGTGCTATGTACAAGGTGGTTAGAAAAATCTGTAAAACTTGTAAATGTGTCGGAGGAAAGGCTGTTCTGAGAAATAATTAAGAGAAAAATTCTATACGTTGCGCCGTTTCCGAGTTAGTGTTTAGCATTGAAGTTAGCCAATAGTGTCGTCGCGCACACAAATTCAAGCAGCCCGTCACAAACAGTATTGCGAAACGTGTTCCCCGTTTTGTTTCTTCAAACTGTACAAACGTAGCTGTTGCTCACCTAGCTTAAATCTATCACTTCCGAAAAAGGCAAATTTGAACTGGTAATGAGCATTTGAACAAGTGGTAATTCACGGACCCACCGATATCTGTGCATGATCGCAGTTTAGCGCGTGTAAGCTTGAATTTGCGCGCGCAACGACCTGATTAGCTAAATTCAATGCTAAATAACTCGGAAATGGACAACGGATCGAATTTCTTTCGTAACAACTATTTCTCAGCATAGCCTCCCCCGAAACACCCTTACAAGCTTTTCAGACTGTTTCTGACCATCCTGCATAAACTGCCTCTGTATATCTTACTTACAATTTTTATAGTATTTATAATTATCATATACAATATGTGCATTTTTGGGTGTGTCATGGATTTATGTGTGTGTGAAGAAAACATTGACATCTGCGAAACAAACTTAATATTAAGCAAGCTTTGCATAAGTGTATGGCAAAGTTCTAATGATTTATAACATCCCAGGTTTCGTAGGCTTCTAAGGATGATAGATTAATCCGTTGAAAAAGTGAAATAAAAATAATTGTGCAAATGATGACTGAATTTTACTCTCAAATAGTATCTAGTTTCTGTGTTGTTGAAGACCCGTCGCTGTACGCACCGCTGTGGGCAGTGGCCCTTTGCAAGGTACTTGACACCCAAATGGCTAGTGCATGCAGTTCCTTTCACGATGTTCTTTCGCAAGCTGGTTGAGAAGGACCTGGATTCACTGACCACAGCAATTTCTGTCGGTTTCATAACTGGTTCTCACTGACAAGGCGTGACGCCCGCCTCTGGTCCCTGTTCGCTTTGTGGCTGCTCTTCTTATCATTTCTCGTAGACAAATTGGGGATTCTGCATTGATACGCCATTGAATCTGGCAGCTTCATTCACGGTGTGATCATAAGCGCCTACAAACACGTCAGCTCCATTCTGATATTATTTCACATCTCGACGTCGATCTGTCTTACTGTGTAAATTTCTTACAAATCATTGGGCACATACACATCACTTCAGTGTCAAGATTTACGGTAGTTGTTGTGGGTCACATGTCCACCTGTAAGAGTTCTGTGACATCCACAGTGTTCCAAAGCCAACGGTGACCCCCTCCCCCCCTTTTTTTTTTAAAAAAAAGGACGTGACTAATTTTTTTGTCCGGTGCGTTCGTAACGCCTGTGTTGCCTGGAAAAATGTTAACTTTCGAGATTTTTTTTTTTTTAAATTGGAAGGTTAGTCTCTCATGTAAGCAGTGATAGCTCACCTGAAATGTAACCCTTGGGAGACCCTTCACGGTGTCTTCGCACTCACTAAAATGTTTCCTTCTAGCGGTGTTATAATTATTCTACACAACTTTTTGCTTACTTATTCAAACTAGTTATTCATAACATCATATATTTCATAAAATATGAGCTCTTCTTGCAAGGTAAAATGTCTTAGCAAAATCATAAAGGAATCAAATTTAATCAAACTTGCAGTATCCTCCAAGAAAAAAAGACGCAACACAAAATGATTTCAGGAGAAACAGCTTCACAAATGGAGCAAGTTAATAATGCATTGGTCCGCCCCAGGTCCTTATACAAGCGCTTATTCGGCTTGCCATTGATTAACAGAGTTGTTGAATGTCCTCATGAAGGGTATGGAACGAAACTCTGTCCAATCGACGCGATAGATCGTCAAAATCCCAAAATGATTAAGAGACCCCTGCTCAAAATGTTCCAAACGTTCTCAATTGAGAGAACCGACTACCTTGATGGTCAAGGTAAGGTTTTGCGAGCACGAAGATAAGCAATAGAAACTCTCGCCATGTGCAAGCGGGCATTATCTTGTCGGAGTGTAAGGCATGCATGATTTGCCACGAAGAGCAACAAAAGGGAGCGTAGAATACTGTTGACGTGTCGCTATGCTGCAAGTGTGCCGCCGATGACAACCAAAGAGGTCCTGCTATAAAAATAAATGGCACCCCACACCGTCACTCCTGCTTGTCGGGCCATATGGCGGACGACAGTCTAGTTCGTATTCCACCGCTGTCTGGGATGTCTCCAGACTCGTCTTCGAGCTCATCACTGGAGACAATTCTACTTCAGACAAGGAGATTCCAGACTGAAGACCCCTGGACAATGGTGGGATACCGCCTGACTGTCGCCCGATTTACGGTACGACAATTAGGAGCGATGGTCTGGGATGCCATTTCTTTTCATACTAGGACCCCTTTGGATGTCAGCCGCGGTATCCTTGCAGCATAGCGACATGTCGACATTATTCTATACTCCGTTATGTTGCCCTTTACTGCTTGTCTTCGTGCTTGCCAAATCTTACATCGGCCAGCAAGATCACCGGATCTCTCCCCAATTCAGGACGTTTGTAACATTATGGTCAGGGCCCTCCAACCATCTCAGGCTTTTGACGATCTGACCCGCCAATTGGACAGAATTTGACACGATATCCCTCAGGAGGACGTCCAGGGACTCCATTAACCAATACCAAACTGAATAGCTACTTGCATAAGAGCCAGATGTGGAACAGCGCGTTATTGACTTACTCAGTATGCGAAGCTCTTTCTCTTAAATAAATCATCCATTTTTTCTGACACTGTATTCATTTGCTTATTTGCACATATACACTACTGGTCACTAAGATTGCTACACCAAGAGGAAATGCAGATGATAAAAGGGTATTCATTGCAGAAATATATTCTACTAGAACTGACATGTGATTACATTTTCACGTAATTTGGGTGAATAGATTCTGAGAAATCAGTACCCAGAACAACCACCTCTGGCCGCAATAACGGCCTTGATACACCTGGGCATTGAGTGAAACAGAGCTTGGATGGCGTGTACAGGTACAGCTGCCCATACAGCTTCAACACGATACCACAGCTCATCAAGAGTAATGACTGGTGTATTGTGACGAGCTCGGCCACAATTGACCAGACATTTTCAGTTGGTGACAGATCTGGAGAATGTGCTGGCCAGGGCAGCAGTAGAACATTTTCTGTATCCAGAAAGGCCAGTACAGGACCTACAACATGAGGTCGTGCATTATATTGCTGAAATGTAGGGTTTCCTGGGATTGCATAAAGGATAGAGCCACGGGTCGTAACACATCTGGAATGTAACGCCCACTGTTCAAAGTGCGGTCAATGCGAACAAGAGGTGACCGAGACGTGTAACCAATGGCATCCCATACTACCACGTTGGGTGATACGCCAGTATGGCGATGACGAATACCCGCTTCCAATGTGCGTTCACCGCGATGACGCCAAACACGGATGCGACCATCATGATGCTGTAAACAGAACGTGTATTCATCGGAAAAAATGCCGTTTTGCCATTCGTGCACCCAGGTTCGTCGTTGAGTACACCATCGCAGGCGCTCCTGTCTGTGATGCAGCGTCAAGGGTAACCGCAGCCATGGTCTCCGAGCTGATTGTTCATGCTGCTGCAAACGTCGTCGAACTGTTCGTGCAGATGGTTGTTGTCTTGCAAACGTCCCATCTGTTGACTCAGGGATCGAGACGTGGCTGCACGATCCGTTACAGCCTTGTGGATAAGATGCCTCTCATATCGACTGCTAGTGATGCGAGGCCTTTGGGATCCAGCACAGCGTTCCATATTACCCTCGTCATCCCACCGATTCCATATTCTGCTAACAGTCATTGCATCACGACCAACGCGAGCAGCAATGTCGCGATACGATAAACCGCAATCGCGATAGGCTACAATCCGACCTTTATAAAAGTCGGAAACTTGATGGTACGCATTTCTCCTCCTTACACGAGACGTCACAACAACGTTTCAGCAGGTAACGCCGGCAACTGTTGTTTGTGTATGAGAAATCGGTTGGAAACTTTCCTCATGTCAGCACGTTGTAGGTGTCGCCACCGGCGCCAACCTTGTGTGAATTCTCTGAAAAGCTAATCATTTGTATATCACAGCATCTTCTTCCTGTCGGTTAAATTTCTCGTCTGTAGCACATCATCTTCGTGGTGTAGCAATTTCAATGGCCAGTAGTGTATATCACTTCTACCGATTTCCTCCCATTCGGATAATTCCTCCGCAGCGGTTTTTTTTTTTTTTTTTTTTTTTTTTTTTTTTTTTTTTTTTTTTTTTTTTTTTTTTTTGGTGTTCAGAGTGTACTTGGTGAGTGAATGTAGAAATGCCGTTCTCAGTTGAGCAGTCCTGTTAAAGTCCTAACTGTGACTCCATAAGCTCCATAAGTAAATTGTCTGTACTTCAGTGTTATACCTCTCTTGAGCGTATTACCTTCTGAAATATTATGGACAAAGCTGTTGTAGAGAAATTTTGTGATAGTTACTTAGAAATTTCCTGTCACCTTTCTTATAAATGGATCATATATTTTGCTTGTTTTCAGACGACCCGTGAATCATGCCTGTAGTTCTGTATCACTGTACTCCCAGCCCACCGTCCAGAGTAGCCTTTACTGTCGCTAAGGCTCTTGGGATCGATGTCACCGTCAAAAACATCGATCTGTTCAAGAATGAACACTTACAAGAGGAGTATCTTAAGGTAAGACACTGGTAGTGTAGGAAATATTTGTTGTGTGCTTCAAGACTCCGAAACACCAGATCCGTATTAAGTGGCTCATTCATTCTCTTATGGTTGTGTGCTATTTATTTACAGTAACGAGTAGTATTTATATAAAATTCAAAATCAGTTCTGCGTTTTTGAAGCACACACACACACACACACACACACACACACACACACACGCGCGTTTTTACATGTTTACATTTTCTTGCATTGTGAAAGTAGAAAAATGGAAAGGACTGTAATTTATCAAAATTTTCTTTGTTCGTGCATCATTTTTAATTCAACTGGAAAGCTATAAATGTATTTTAGTAAAGTACTTAAATAGTCGATAACTGATGTATTTCCTCCTAGCTATTACTTATAAATCTCATTGTTTTCGTACTACATCACGTAACTCAGTTTGTTGTCACCATGACTGCTTTTTAAAGAGTTGCGTACGAGACAACTGGAGGATGTACAACTCAAATCATCGCGTTTTACACATACTTCATTATTTCTTTAGAAATAATTATGGTTACCATTTCACAGTACCTATTGAATGAATAGCATGAAGTATGCTAAATTTGAAACATTATTGTCAGTATCAATATGAGTAATGTTATAGAATAAGACGTGAGTGACGTCGACCATCAGTTCCTTGAAGAACCTTAGTGAAAACATTAGTCAACTGAGGTCTGGTGAATGTACAGGCAAAGCTGTGGGGCCTCTCCGACCAATCGAAACTGTCTTGGACGACATTTTCAAATGCACACGCACGTTGCTGCGAAAATGTTCTGGTGCATCATCGTGTATGAGCCACATATACAGTGTTCAAAATGAGTTCGGGTTTGCAGCCGGTCGTCGTAAGCTTCATTGCACGATATTTCGGCTGGACAACTGCCAGCCATCTTCAGGTGAGCTGAACGAGGACTCACGAAGGCGTTCTCCGCTCCGTCTTACATAGTGGGCTGATAGTACTGTCGCACATGCGTTGCAGTCGCGGAAACAGAAGGGCCACACCACCCAGCGATAGCGCCCTCGCTGGTGGAACTGCAATACTCAGCTGCCGTCGGTATTGTCGCTGGCGCAGCTATCGAGGTCTTCTGGCGTCTTTGTCTCGAGAAAATGTCGGAGATGACGGGATTCCATGCGTTGTTCAATTGGTAACCACTGTCACGGTTCATTAGATTTCCCGCAATGCTTATTTCAACGGAGTCTTTGATAATGGAGTCCCCAAAAAGATGTTTCTGTGGGCAAAATCGAAGTTTTGTCGTCCTCCATTGAGTGTTCGTTAGAAATACAATGTTCCGCAACTCCAGACTTACTGGGTTGCAGTAGGCTAGTGCAGCGTTGATGTTCTGTACAACGCTCTTCCACTGTATGCGTTGTCTGTCATACTACACTACTGGCTAAAAATTGCTGCACCAAGAATAAATGCAGATGATAAAAGGGTATTCATTGGACAAATATATTGTACTGGAACTGACATGTGATTACATTTTCATGCAATTTGGGTGCGTAGATCCTGAGAAGTCAGTACCCAGAACAACCACCTCTGGCCGTAATAACGGCCTTGATACGCCTGGACATTGAGTCAAACAGAGCTTGGATGGTGCGTACAGGTACAGCTGCCCATGCAGCTTCAACACGATACCACAGTTCATCAAGAGTAGTGACTGGCGTATTGTGACGAGACAGTTGCTCAGCCACCATTGACCAGACGTTTTCAGATGCTGAGATATCTGGAGAATGTGCTGGCCAGGGCAGCAGTCGAACATTTTCTGTATCCAGAAACGCCCGTACAGGACCTGAACACGCGGTCGTGCATTATCCTGCTGAAATGTAGGGTTTCGCAGGGATCGAATGAAGGGTTGAGCCACGGGTCGTAACACATCTGAAATGTAACGCCCGCTGTTCAAAGTGCGGTCAATGCGTACAAGAGGTGACGAGGCGTGCAACCAATGGCACCTCATACCATCACGCTGGGTGATACGCCAGTATGGCGATGACGAATACACGCTTCCAATGTGCGTTCACCGCGATATCACCAAACAGGGATGCGACCATCATGGTGCTGTTAACAGAATCTGGATTCACCGGAAAAAATGACATTTTGCCATTCGTGCACCCAGGTTCGTCGTTGAGTACACCATCGCAGGAGCTCCTGTCTGTGATGCAGCGTCAAGGGTAACCGCAGCCATGGTCTCCGAGCTGATAGTCCATGCTTCTACAAATGTCGTTGAACTGTTCGTTCATATGGTTGTTGTCTTGCAAACGTCTCCATCTGTTGGCTCAGTGATCGAGACGTGGCTGCATGATCCGTTACAGACATGCGGATAAGATGCCTGTCATATCGACTGCTAGTGATGCGAGGCCTTTGGGATCCAGCACGGCGTTCCGTATTACCCTCCTGAACCTACCGATTCCATATTATGCTAACAGTCATTGCATCTCGACCAACGCGAGCTGCAATGTCGCGATACGATAAACCGCAATCGCGATAGGCTACAATCTGACCTATATCAAAATTGGAAACGAGGCATCACAACAACTTTTCTGCAGGCAACGCCGGTCAACTGCTGTTTGTGTATGAGAAATCGGTTGGAAACTTTACTCATGTCAGCACGTTGTAGGTGTCGCCACCGGCGCCAGCGTTTTGTGAAAGCTCTGAAAGGCTAATCATTTGCATATCACAGCATCTTCTTCCTGTCGGTTAAATTTCTCGTCTGTAGCACGTCATCGTCGTGGTGCAGCAATGTTAATGGCCATTTGTGTATATAGGCCATACCACATTGACAAGGTATTTTGTAAACTGCCGCCTCCCGCAGTAGCAAATCATCCTTCACCGATCCCAGCAAATCCTAAATCATAGAAGGAGGACGAAAAAGCACTTTCACATGAAAATTATTAAGAATCCTCGTTATCTTGAAGGAGATATTTCCAACGAAGGGAAGAAAAGCTAGGGGCTTGGCTGGCGCGTTCTCCTCTGTATCCACTTCCCGGTTCCTGGCTCTAGTTGAGAAGGCCCTGTTAATTTGCCGGGTCGAGTATCCATTGCCTCTGAACACCGCCCTTAAATGTGCAAGTTCTCTAGGCAAATTCTCTGCATCCGACACTGAATGTGCCCTAAGGACAAGGGTTTTAAGTACACTGATGGTCTGGGATGGATGATGGCAACTAGAAGAATGCAAGTACAAATCAGTGTGAGTGGGCTTACGATAGACAGAATGTCCCACCGAGCCGTCACCTTTCCGCTTAACATCCAGAAATGGAAGGCAGCCATCTTTCTCTAGCACCAGCCTTCGGCTGCTGCCTGACTAGGTGTGTGGGCAGCTCTGCACTCTGCCACCTTCAAAGGTCTGCGATGCTGGGATCCATGCACCTCTGAATGTGCCTAGGTCCAAACCGAGGACTCCTCTGTCCTGTGACATTGGGGCAAGATGCTGTCCGCCGCTTTCTCGGTGACGGCAGCCGACTCTTGGCCATCGTACTAAAGGTGGGAAATTCGACACATACTCGGATGCAGCAGTAACGGCAGCACACGGCCTGCGCCCCTGCTGGCCAGAGCAGATTGAAAGCTAAACACGCCGACGGACAAGGTGTTGGTGCATCTGTCGTGCTCGCCAGAGATCAACACTAGCAGCATCGAAGACTGAATGACTGTAAATAAACAGCAATAAAGAGTTTCTTGCAGCCACGAGCTGCCTTCTTCATCTGTAGCTACATCCATGTCTGGTAGTGAATCACTATCGACACCAAGCTATCGTAGACATGCTATGAGATTTCCGCCAGTCACTAGTGAAACAACCGGCCACTGTGGCCGAGCGATTCTAGACGCTTCAGACCGGAACTGCGCCACTACTACGGTCGCAGGTTCGAATCCTGCCTCGGTCATGGGTGTGTGTGATGTCCTTAGGTTATTTAGGTTTAAGTAGTTCTATGTTCTAGGGGACTGATGACCATAGCAGTTAAGTCACATAGTGCTCAGAGCCATTTGAACCAGTGAAACAGTCTAGTATTTTAGTATTCATTTGACTCTGTTAGTCCCCAACGCTCTGATTTTTACTAAATACTGCCTCTTTTATTTCAGATAAATCCAGAACACACGGTACCAGCCATAGACGACAATGGTTTGATTCTTCACGACAGGTATGTCCAGCGGTGATTTTCTGTGTCGTCTCATATACTCCATTATTCCATTCTCGCAATCTCTGTAACGCTGTAATAATGTTCCGCTTGTGGCAGCCACGTAATCGCCACTTACCTGGTGTCACGCTACGGAAAGGATGAATCTCTCTATCCGAAGGATGTGAAGCAGAGGGCGCTGGTCGACCAGAGACTGTATTTCGATGCGACAGTACTTTTTCCTCGTCTAAGGAATACAACAGTAAGTGTGTTTATATAGATTTTGCAAGGTTTTGTTACAAAACATGTTATGAACGAAGCGAACAGTTATTTGAATGAATCTTGCTAAAATTTCAAAGTGATGCGAACATTGGAATCTGCCTGTAAAAGTTCAAGAGTATAAAGTATCAAACTTTTCACTTCACGAAAGCAAAAACGTGGAATTATGATGCTAAAAGTAGTGAGCAACAATTTTTAAATCTCTTTTTTTTAATGAAGCCATGTGCATCATCGTAATCTAGAGATATTTCTCTCACTTTTCAACTTAATCTCCATTTCTTTGCACACGGTTTCACCAATGTTCTGCAAGTCTGAACATACTCTTCCGCTAGAACTATGTTTCAGCTGCATGAAGACAGTGATGTCCTGCTTTCTGAATATCCTTCGCCGTCTCGTAGTGTTAGCTTCCCATCCTTACAGCTTTCATCCTCTATCACAATACTCGTCCAAAAACCATCACCTTCATTTTGAAATCTCTGAAAATTTTGGCCGATGGTTCTTCTCTGTAGGTTACCGTCTTCGGGCAATAATCATGGAGCCCATCGGACACAAACTTGCAATAACTTAAGCTTTGTATCGTTTTGCGCTTGCAGTGTGTCCTAATGCACGCTTAGCAGCGATTTCGTTCACTGTAACACGCGTGTCCTCTGTAATGAGCTCACCAGTTCTTTCCTGGTTGCGTTCCGTGGAAGAAGTTTGCGGGCAACCGCTACGAGGCTCATATTAGATACGCGTTTTCCCATCTTTGAAATGCTTCAACCAACTCCTAACACTGCTAGCAGCCATGCAGACATAGGCACGTTGAAGTCTGATGTGAATTTCAACAGCAGATTTGCCCTCTTTAACAAGGACTTCAATGACAGCACGCAGTCTAAACGAAACATCGATGTCTGTCATTTTGGAAAATAGACATTAATGACGTTTCAGCAAGATCCTCGTAGTATTCTGTGACTGCCGCGCGGGAGTAGCCGAGCGATCTCAGACGCTGCAGTCATGGATTGTGCAGCTGATCCCGGTAGAGGTTCGAGTCCTCCCTCGGGCATGGGTGTGTGTGTTTGTCGTTAGGATAATTTAGGTTAAGTAGTGTGTAAGCTTGGGGACTGATGACCTTAGCAGTTAAGGCCCATAAGATTTCACACACACTCATTTGAACAATTTTGTATTCAGTGACTGTACAGCCCATTGCACACTGGGACACTGGTGACGGTCACCAGCGACGGTCACAGGCAGAGATACATTAGTTTGAACTGGAGCGTTCACACGGGACACTACACTGCCTCACCGAGCCACTGTCACCCAGCAGTGACTCAGCCTCGCCACATGTGACGGACAGGGTCAGTGTGTTCACAGCAGTCACCGCCAGACATGCATTAGTTTGAATTGGAGTCACTGGGACACAGATCACAGACACAGCGCTGCAGATTTGCCAAACGACATGGCAGTAATTTCTGAGACAGTGACACGAAACATTCATTGTAAATTATACTGTACACACTGTAGCCATGAGTTTAGATTTGATTAACGCAGAAGATTTTATAAGTGAAGTAGAAAGCCGTCCTGCTATTTGGGATGTGAAAAGCGATCAATATAGCAACAAAGTGATGAAGACGAATGCGAGGGAAGAAATTATGACGAAGTTTGTGCCTGATTTCAGTGAGAAGAACATGGATGAGAAAAACAAAATTAGTAAGTTGTATGTTCTTTTTTTTAAATTTAGCACCTTATTTTTCGGACCATAAAACTCTAGCGAAATTTAGTTGCTACCCTTGTACGAGTCCATTTGACTAACTAATCAGTTGGCAATACCTGCGGTATCGGGCACAAGTGATCCGACAGTGTTCATCACAGTCACCGGTGTCCTAGTGTAAAACGGACCTAATAGCAATGAGTCACTATTGGAATCAATCACTCACACAAATATCAGAGACTAACGTTTGGTAGGTATATGAAATGGAATAATCGTGTAAGCTCAGTCGTTTATAATGCAAACAACCAGCCGACTTCGTTTCATTGGTAGGATACTTGGAAAATGCAGTCAGTCTGCAAAATAGATCGCTTACAAAACTCTATAGTATTTTGCTCAAGTTTGCAGGAACCATATCAGATAGTACTAATAGGGGATACTGAATGTATACAAAAAAAAGGGCAGCAGAAATCGTCAAGTTTATGTGAACCGTGGAAGAGAGTCTTTGAAATACTGTTGTATGAGAGGTAATGCAGGTGAAGCCAAGATGTCCGCGACTTGCCGTTAGTTTCCTTAATCACCAACTCTGTGTGCCACGAGAGATATCACTGTGCCTCGCCAAACCATTGGAGGTGAGAGACTTCTTCCCAGGTCGCCGCCATAACTGCCGACGATGATCGTCCTGAGAATTTCGGAAACACGATTCATCACTGAACACAGTGCAGTGCCACTCATCAACAGTCCATGTTTCCTGGCTACAGATCCAGTCCAGACGGAGCTGTGTGGTGTTAACGGAATCCTTAGTCCACCCCCTGTATCTGAGTGGACGCCGGCACGGTAGCTCAGCGTGTTCGGTCAGAGGGCTGCGTGCTCTCTGTAATAATAATAATAATAATAAAAAACTGAGTGAAGGAATAACCGATCAACTTGAACGGATGTCTTGTGACGTCCGCAACGACCAAACACAACGACTCCCAGCTGGGTCGGAGATTTTCTCCACTGAGGGACTGGATGTTGTTTTGTCCTAATCATCATCATTTCATCCCCATCGACGTGCAAGTCGCCGAAGTGGCGTCAAATCGAAAGACTTGCACCAGGCGAACGGTCTACCAGACGGGAGGCTCTAGTCACACGGCATTTACATTTCACGGCATCCTTCGCTTGGGACAGTAACTGCCTAGTCCGGCTGCTGGTAGTGACCGACCACTGGTGCGGGATGCCACAGACTGTAACTTGTTTTACGACGGCAGCTGCATATGTGAAGAGGCTACTGTGAGCTTGTTACACAGTGCGTGGTGGTCAGCCGTGGTCGACTGGAGCCTTGACGACGAGAATGTAGCCCTCGCGTTCCGATGCAGACCACCAATGGGCCACTGTCACATTCTAATGTCCCACAAATGTGGATGTTGCACTATTCGACCAACTGGAACCTACAGTGCCGATCCTTCCAAACTGTGCCAAGTGCTGATAACGCTGTCTAACATGCGTACGTGGTACACCTGTGTACCTCAATATCTGAGGCTGTTGACGTCGCTATGAACCCTACCACGACTGGTTACAGCACTAATGCAGTCGGGCGCCCGCTCTACCTGTCTAATACCCGACGATGGCATCTATATATATGAAGTTAAAGACATCCGACATGTCTTTTGGGGCACATCTGTGTGCCTCAATATATGAAGCTGTTGACGCCGCTGTGTACCCTACCAGGACTGGTAACAACACTAAAGCACTCAGGCGCCCTCTCTACCTGTCAGCCGGCCGGGTTGGCTGAGCGGTTGCAGGCGCTACTGTCTGGAACCGTGCGACCGCTACGGTCGCAGGTTCGAATCCTGCCTCGGGCATGGATGTCTTTGATGTCTTTAGGTTAGTTAGGTTTAAGTAGTTCTACGTTCTAGGGGACTGATGACCTGAGAACTTAAGTCTCATAGTGCTCAGAGCTATTTGAACCATTATTATAGCACAGTTTTCTGCAAATAAATCTTCTCGGAATTCACTCAACAGTGTTTCGCTAGAGCTATGACGTCATTCTTCCTTTTAAGTTCCCCGACCATTTCTGTTACACTTGGGTACAGGCCTACCGACCTTATTACAATTCAGACAACGCATGTCTGTATTTGTTACATATCTGTTGTCACGCACACTCCAAATACTGCGCCAGTACACTAGTACTGGTCGGACTACCGCCTATTATGTGATTTCCTTTACACTTGCATTGCATTTTAACCTTGTAATCGGATAATATCGGATTAGTTATCTTTATTGAGGCTATTATCTCACACGTGTGAGATTTGGCCGGTAGGAAGGACTTCAGAAGCGGTTGGGCATACGCTGTTTAGGAAACGTCTGCAGGGTGTGGAACCAGAAATGCCAAAGTTTACTACTGAAACTGAATCATAGCATGGCTTGTTGTCTATCCTTAAGGAATACAGAAATGAAGTCCGAAATTTTTTGTACAATGTGGGGCCGTCATGGCCGGAAAGGAGCGAAAGGAAGGTCTGAGAGCTGCCTGAGAACAGGAAACTTCACTCGGCCACACTCCTCAGGCCGCCCCCAGGACCCCACGTGACCGATTCTGTTCCTGTGATTGGTTTCGTCCTGTATAGTTGATTGACAGCGTTAGCGATGTTTGTCCGTGGCCTTACTTTGTCAGCACAAGTTCACATATCACGTAAATAGAGCGTGAAGTGGCTGGCATCCGGCTGACATCCGGTGTCAGCCAACACAGACCTTGTTGAAGCTTAGGAACGACTTAGCGAGTTACCCATTAATGAAAATTTAAAGAAATAAATCAATTTGTTGCACATTATACCTATCCACCTTGTACACATTAATGATACAAAGTGGAAATGTTGTTCAGATTTTTCTGAAATTTGTTACGATTGTCCAACGATGATACTTTTCTCTTTAACCTTATAGTACTGCTGATCCTAGCTGGTAAGTAGTTCATGTATTCAATAGTTCATGTACTCAATAGTTCATGTATTCAATAGTTCATGTATTCAATAGTTCATGTACTCAATAGTTCATGTAGATTGAAAGCATCGGAGGTACTATTACGCTTTCACAGGGCACACGTGATGTTACTTTCGTTTCTGTAGAGCTTTCACTGTCCATTGTAACATACTGGGCTTCATTCGTCAAATATTCCTGGAGGAAATCTCATGTCTCTCTACGCTCGTATCTTTATTAGCAGTTGACGATGCTGCACAGTGTCAGCGCCTTTCAGCATTCTGGAAATGCAGAATCTGTCTCAATAAAACAATCTCTTTTCCGGGCGTGTTTAATATGATGTAAATGGGTCTAAAAAAAGTAGAAATTAACAGCGACAACAATAGGGCGCTTATGATTCTCAGTGTGACACTTATAATGAACAACCAGACTAGATTAAAAAGATGTTCTTGTACTCTTGCATAATCTATGGGTAGGAGTGATAATTTGTCTTGTACGAGACGCAAAACCGATTTCTGTCCAGCTTTTTTCCCCGATTTTAGCGTAGTTAGTCTACTTCCAGCTGTTACTCGGAGCTTACATTTGACCCCATACCCTTACGTCTTCCCCCCCTCCACTCCCCACCCCCCCCCCCCACCCCCCACGTCTTGACTGGACATCAGCATGCACAAAGGGCTCCAAAAACCGCTCTTCGTAAACCGATTTTCCAATACTGCTTCTGGCTGATCTTGTAAAAAATAACTAGTATCGATTCTGAAAAGCGGTTCTAGCTGCCGAATACCCACTTCCACATTCGACTTTGTATCCCATGTAAACGCTCAACGTTTTTGAAACTTGCTCATTTTCCGTCTTTTTTTCTTGTGCAACAAAGATGTAGCAGGAAATATTAGACTGAGTTACATTTGACTGAAGGGAAACAACCATCGTGCTTATTACATAGGACAACAAAACAGCTGATTTCCAGAGGCCATATGGTATCTACAATTGTCGATCCGAGAAGAAACGTTTGACTGGGTCACCTAAAGAGATTCAGATTTTAACATGTAAACTCGTCGTCGGATATCGGTCTACGACACACGAATTTCGTCTTCCGGAAGTTATGTTGCACGTAAACGGTGTGACATCTTTTGGCGACACTCCACCCTTAGTGCACTGAGCCGACTTTGAGCAGCAATTGGCGACTGTTTGCTTCTACTGCTCTAGTGTACGCAAAACTGTCGTCGTTGACCCATAGTTGGTCTTATGTCAAAGTGGTAGGTGGATCAAAACAAAATGTCCAGACACTCTGTGACCAAAATGGTACTGAAACAGAGGATGACAGACTAAAGGCCGAAATACTAAATGTCTTTTTCTAAAGCTGTTTCACAGAGGAAGACTACACTGTAGTTCCTTCTCTAGATTGTCGCACAGATGAAAAAATGGTAGATATCGAAATAGACGACACAGGGATATAAAAACAATTAAAATCGCTCAAAAGAGGAAAGGCCGCTGGATCTGATGGGATACCAGTTCGATTTTACACAGAGTACGCGAAGGAACTTGCCCCCCTTCTTGCAGCGGTGTACCGTAGGTCTCTAGAAGAGCGAAGCGTTCCAAAGGATTGGAAAAGGGCACAGGTCATCCTCATTTTCAAGAAGGGACGTCGAACAGATGTGCAGAACTATAGACCTATATCTCTAACGTCGATCAGTTGTAGAATTTTGGAACACGTATTATGTTCGAGTATAATGACTTTTCTGGAGACTAGAAATTTACTCTGTAGGAATCAGCATGGGGTTCGAAAAAGACGATCGTGTGAAACCCAGCTCCCGCTATTCGTCCACGAGACTCAGAGGGCCATAGACACGGGTTCACAGGTAGATGCCTTGTTTCTTGACTTCCGCAAGGCGTTTGACAAAGTTCCCCACAGTCGTTTAATGAACAAGGTAATACCATATGGACTATCAGACCAATTGTGTGATCGGATTGGGGAGTTCCTAGATAACAGAACGCAGCATGTCATTCTCAATGGAGAGAAGTCTTCCGAAGTAAGAGTGATTTCAGGTGTGCCGCAGGGGAGTGTCATAGGACCGTTGCTATTCACAATATACGTAAATGACTTGGTGGATGACATCGGAAGTTCACTGAGGTTTTTTGCAGATGATGCTGTGGTGTATCGAGAGGTTGTAACAATGGAAAATTGTACTGAAATGCAGGAAGATCTGCAGCGAATTGATGCATGGTGTAGGGAATGACAATTGAATCTCAATGTAGACAAGTGTAATGTGCTGCGAATACATAGAAAGATAGATCCCTTATCATTTAGCTACAAAATAGCAGGTCAGCAACTGGAAGCAGTTAATTCCATAAATTATCTGGGAGTACGCATTAGGAGTGATTTAAAATAGAATGATCATATAAAGTTGGTCGTCGGTAAAGCAGATGCCAGACAGATTCATTGGAAGAATCCTAAGGAAATGCAATCCGAAAACAAAGGAAGTAGGTTACAGTACGCTTGTTCGCCGACTGCTAGAATACTGCTCAGCAGTGTGGGATCCGTACCAGATAGGGTTGATAGAAGAGATAAAGAGGATCCAACGGACAGCAGCGCGCTTCGTTACAGGATCATTTAGTAATCGCAAAAGTGTTACGGAGATGATAGATAAACTCCAGTGGAAGACTCTGCAGAAGAGACGCTCAGTAGCTCGGTACGGGCTTTTGTTGAAGTTTCAAGAACATACCTTCGGCGAAGAGTCAAGCAGTATATTGCTCCCTCCTACGTATATCTCGCGAAGAGACCATGAGGATAAAATCAGAGAGATTAGAGCCCACACAGAAGCATACCGACAATCCTTCTTTCCACGAACAATACGAGACTGGAATAGAAGGGAGAACCGATAGAGGTACTCAGGGTACCCTCCGCCACACACCGTCAGGTGGCTTGCGGAGTATGGATGTAGATGTAGATAGATGTAGATGTAGGAGTATACGGGATGAATCGAACAGAATTTCTGGTTTGTACGATGAACGGTAGCTTGGTATAAATGCTGGAAAATGTAAGTTAACACTGCAGTTGGCTTGTGCTGTATCGTTACTGGGTTAGGCGCGTAGAGGACTCCTGTCCCCCATTTGTGTTTCTTAATTATTCATTGCAATGATTATCAACTGTTCTTTACTTGCCTTTTCTATGTTTGTATATGTATAGGGATAGAAATAAAACACGGATATAAAAACAATATTTCAATAATTTATTTCAGAGACAGTTAACACATACGCTTTGCAAATGGGGCAAACACGTCCACCTTTCACATTTATGACATCATTTTCTAGTTGACTCGTCTTTCTGCCTTCCACACTGGTAGCAACGTCCTTTGGAACCTTCTCTGGGATTGTCTTGTGGTGTAACTGTTGAATTTATGCCCAGTAGTACACGTGCACCTCGCCGTAATTCAGTTTTTTTATTTTTTTTATTTTTTTATTATTTTTTTTTTTTTAGAGCTTCTTAGGTTCCTATTAGGTAGAGTATACCGAAAAGTGCTCTTATTTCAGTCTCATCAGTGAATCTAGCATCTCTATGTCTCTGAAATTTGCTTTTCAAATTTCTTACATAAATATTTCTGCAGTTAACTATAGTTTTGTAGCCGGCCGGGGTGACCGAGCGGTTCTAGGCGCTACAGTCTGGAACAGCGCGACGTTACGGTCGCAGTTGCGCATCCTGCCTCGGGAATGGATGTGTGTGATGTCCTTAGGTTAGTTAGGTTTAAGTAGTTCTAAGTTCTAGGGGACTGATGACCTCAGAAGTTAAGTCCCATAGTGCTTAGAGTCATATAGTTTTGTCAACATTGCTGTCTAAGAAAAAATCTAATAACTTTCTGAAAGTACTGCTGATTCTTGCATCGTGGGGCCCGGTAGATGAGTTATTATATTCTCTGACCTTGTTCTCACGTTTCTTTCAGGAAAAGACTTAGACCATTTTGTTTTGCTGTCCTTCCCAAGATAAAAGCAAATACTAGACTTACAGTTCTTATTATCGTATTCATCTGCAGATTGTTCAGTTTCACCATCATGATCCCTTTCCATTAGTTGATCATCTTCATTTGAATTAGATTCTTCAGAATCAAATAGGTCATTTTCATCACTCTCTGCATCTTCTTCGAGCACCTCATCCACACTTCAGGGTCGGAAGTCACATCCCCTCTTCTTTTCTTCGGATCTGACATCACTAAAATAAAAACATATTTATGAGTATCAGTTTCTGTAAATTATAGTACATGTAGAAGACCACGTAAGTAATCACTTTAGTTAACATAGTTATTTTATTCAGATTAATAAAAAATTTAAATATTGCACATACAGGGAATTTACTATGAAAAATGTTTTAAAAAATAAAACACATACCTTAAGAAATTGTTACGTAGATAGGCGCGTGGTCGACAGTTGTACCCCAATTCATTTCAACGTCCTGGTACTCTGTGTTAAGCTGTCCAGCTGACGTTAACTGTAAACGGAACTTCAACAATGCACCGATTTGAAAGGTACTGAGCGTGGGAACGCTGCAACTTTAAATGTAACGGAAATAATCACAATGTAAAACTGCTGGCTGACAGGTGCACCCCATGCGCCCACTCCTGGATTAATGCCGATGAGTAGGAACAACGATCATGTAATGTTACAGTATAAGCTCTGTGCTTGACATAGTCACGTCGATTAATCTCTTGGTGTAACTTTCCGTGATACGGAACAAGCACATCAGGTCGGTTGTAGAGAAGGCAAACGGTCGATTTCGTTTATTTGGAGAATTATGGGAAAATGTTACTCATTTATAAAGGAGAACGCCTACAGATCACTTATACGACGAGTTGCTGAGTACTGCTCGTCTGTTTGGATCCCCACCAGGTCGGATCCAAGCAAGACTTGGTAGCTGTTACGAGGCCTCCTCCCAGATTTGTTACCGATATTTGCGATCAGCTCACGAGCATTGTGGAAATTCTCCGTATGCTCAACTGAAAATCACGGAAAGAAGTCTGTCTTTTCACGGAACACTACCAGAAAAGTTTAGAGAACAGGCATTTGCGACAGACGGAAGAACATTTCTACTGCCATACGTACATCTCGAACAAGAGAGACGAAGGCAAGATAAGAGAAATTAGAGCTGCTATGAAACATACAGACAGCCGTTTTTCCCTCGCTCCATTTGCAAGTCGAATAGCACTTACTAGCAGGGGTACAAGGTGCTCTCTGCCAGGCACCATGTTGCTGCGGAATATGTATGTAGTCATAGTTGTAAACTCACTGGTTGGTGGGAGCTTGTGCAGTGCTTTGTTGTTGTTGTTGTGGGTAAGTGCGTGGTCATGGGAAGACAGAGTGCGAATCTCAGGGGTGGTGCATGGGCCACTTATTTTCCGCCATGAGTTGCTTGGTACGCATTGGAATTCAGTCACGTCTTATGTGTGTGTAGCAACATTTCCCTTGAGAAGCAGTATGGCAGAAAATGCAAGGTGAAAGGCTCACTTTCTAAAAACAAGCCTGAAACTGTCTGCCATGTGGTTACAACTGCATGTATGGCAGGGAGAAGCCGCCACTGTGGGGAGCAATGTAGTGGTCACACTATCCTCAGGAAAGGCACTGCAGAGCGGCGCTGGACCACGATGCCCCCAGGCTTTAACGTCGAGGACTACGAGAAATAAAAGGAAACGTGGGATAAGTAACTGCTGGACAGTGTAAACCAGATGTAGCCTACATCTGCAAATGTACTTTCTCTTAGAATGTGGAATTAAAACTGTTTTTCATTTAGCATTTATCCATCTAGCTCAGACCCGGCCAAACAGCGCTCTGCGAGCGGGATCTCTCCAGCCGCTCTCCTGCATAGCGCTCCGAGCGCAGTGGCGAATGAAATTGAGGGGTGAGGAGGAAGCGGACAATGAATGCTGCAGCCGGACACCGGTAGAGCAAAGCATTCGGCTTTTCAGCTTCTAGCAATTTGCTGACAATACTGTTTGCTTTAAATTACAATTACGTTCTGCATTAGGAATACTGCTGGCGTCTGTACCGATGCCAAAAAAGGAAAGTGGAGAAGCCACATCGTGTATTATGACGATGGAAAACATTCACTGAATCGTCATTACAGCACCAGCCAGAAAGAAGATATGACTCATTTGCCTTCTGATGAACGAGAGTGACTGCAGCCTGAACTGAAAGCGGCAATTAGGGAAAAAAAACTGAGTTTACAGTGAGAAGAGTGGTGAAAAGTCTTTTATGATCGACGTCAATAATTACACTGTGTGATCAAAAGTATCCAGACAGCCTCAAAACATAAGTTTTTAATATTAGGTGCATTGTGCTGCCATCTACTGCTACTGCCAGGTACTCCATATCAGCGACTTCAGTAGTCATTACACATCGTGAGAGAGCCGAATGGGGCGCTCCGCGGAACTCACGGTCTTCGAACGTGGTCAGGTGACTGGGTGTCAGTTGTGTCATATGTCTGTATGTGAGATTTTCACACTCCTAAACATCCCTAGTGCACTGTTTCCGATATGATAGTGAAGTGGAGACGTGAAGGGACACATACAGCACAAAACCGTACCGGCCGACCTTGTCTGTCGACTGACAGAGACCACCTAGAGTTGAAGAGGGTCGTAATGTGTAACAGGCAGACATCTATCTAGGAATTCCAAAGTCCATCCGGATCCAGTGCAAGTACTATTACAGTTAGGCGGGAGCTGAGAAAACTGAGATTTAATGGTCGAGCGGTTGCTCATAAGCCACGTATCGTGGTGCTAAATGCCAAACGACACTCCGATTGCTATAAGAAGTGTAAACATTGGACGATTAAAACAGTGGAAGAATATTGTGTGGAGTGACGAATCACGGCACACAACGTGGCGGTCTGACAGCAGCATGTGGGTATGGCGAATGCCCAGTGAACATCATCTGCTAGTGTGTGTAGTGCCAACAGTAAAATTTGGAGGCAGTGATGTTATGGTGTGGTCTTGTTTTTCATGGAGGGGGTTGCACCCCTTGTTGTTTTGGGTGGCACTATTGTTGTAACCTGTTGTAAGCGCAACTGGAACGGTCACGGGGTGGCCGACAGAGCGCGGCGGGACCAAACGGAGAGTGGCCTGCAAACAAACAAACAGAAAGCACGGACACGAAACAACAATGGACGATGGAGAGAGATCTTAGGATGACAACATGCAAGAAGCAACAGACTGACAGAGAGAACCAAACGAATTCAAGACGTCCACTAGAAATGAAAGTCCGCATCTCGTGGTCGTGCGGTAACGTTCTCGCTTCCCACGCCCGGATTCCCGGCGGGGTCAGGGATTTTCTCTGCCTCGTGATGGCTGGGTGTTGGGTGGTGTCCTTAGGTTAGTTAGGTTTAAGTAATTCTAAGTTCTAGGGGACTGATGACCATAGATGTTAAGTCTCATAGTGCTCAGAGCCATTTCAACCATTTTTTTAGAAATGAAAACAAAGAACAATAAACATGCTGTCTGTTGTCAAGGCGATGTGTCAAGACTCACGCAACGATTAGACTCCCTGGCTGAGCTTTTCTTTTCTTTTTTTCTCTTTATTGTCATTTCATTCCCCTGCCCCATAAGGGCAGGGGAGGGTTGTCAGCGGCACAATCCGCCACTCTTCAGCCGAGTGACATGACAACTAAGACAAGAATAAAATGTTACACATAAGGAGATAAAACATGGGGACACAAAACAGAGTAAGGGTAGATAATGGAGGTAAAAATACACTGACATGGAGACATTCATGGCGGGAAAATTAAAAAAGTCGACACAAAGTTAAAAAAACACAGTTGGCGATTCTTAAAATACAAAGAAGACACTGAAGGCACACACACAGGTTTAAAGTCGGCCCTGGCTGAGCAAGAGGCAGGCGCTTAAATACTGTATCGGAGGCGCCGCTATTGGCTGCTGGAACCACGTGTTCCACTGTGGCGCCCTCACACTAAATGTGGGCCAGGACGCGCGCGACGCCACAGCTTACGGCGCGATGGTGCAGAGACGTCTAGGGGTCTTCGACGTCCATGTTGTCTGGCGGGGATTCTAATTCCGCGGCGCGCGGTACCAGAACTATCACAGCACAGGCCTACATTGATGTTTTAAGCACCTTCCTGCTTCCCACTGTTGAAGAGCAATTCGAGGGCGGCGACTGCATCTTTCAACACGATGGAGCACCTGTTCATAATACACGGCCTGTGGCGGAATGGTTACACGAAAATAACATCCCTCTAATGGACTGGCCTGCACAGAGTTCTGAGCTGAATCCTATAGAACACCTTTGGGATGTTTTGGAACGCCGACTTCGCGTCAGGCCTCACTGACCGACAACGATACCTCTCCTCAGTGCAGCACTCCATGAAGAATGGACTACCATTCCCCAAGAAACCTTCCAGCACCTGATTGAACGTATGCTGCTAGAGCGGACGCCGTCATCAAGGCTAAGGGTGGGCCAACACCGTATTGAATTGCAGCATTACCAATGGAGGGCGCCATGAACTTATAAGTCATCAGCCAGGTGTCTGGATACTTTTGATCACATAATGTATATGAATTCATTGGGTGTCTAAACGCAAGGGGAGAATCATTTGGTAAGAGAAATGGCGGACAAGATTGGTAATATCAATAAAAGGCAATCCTATGGAAATATCAACTTCAAATTCATGGAGTGAAACATTTCCTGTAACTCAAGGCAGTCATTCATGGACCAGACATTACGACTACGTTTTAGTAATTGAAAATTCAGTATGAGTTCTCAAAGAGAGTCCAAGAAATTGCACAAATGAAGATGGATTTCGATTTATTTGTCAGGCCACTTTCGCTTTTCACTGTTGATGTACCTCATTACTCCCGACATGGGGTGATAGATGTACAGTGAAGCACCCAGATCAGCAACCTGTTTCTCCAATCCAGAAATTTACCACGCTTTTATAAAATGTTACCCCAAAATCAGTATCCTCGTCTGCACAGACAAGCCACGAAACTTATTTTGAGGTTCGGTTCAACAATCTGTGTAAACTTTTTTCTTTTCTTATGAAAGTGACTAGGTCCCGCCAGCGTTCACGTCATAATAGGTCATAACTGCGTAACTCCATGTGTTTGACTGTATCACGAACCATACATTCAGAATTATTATATGTTCTAAAGTTAAAACTTGTGTAGATTTACAAACATTACTACGTAACTATCATATTAGATTTTGAGTTCCGTTCGCGTGCTTGCAGAAAAATAATGAATTAAGGATGGGTCTACCTTTTTGCAATTACATAAATTATTGTTTTGTATCATGAGCCATATATGTTTCACAACAGTTATGGGATCCTCAGTAGCTTATTAAATTTTATTTTACTTTTATTTTAGAATGTGTGTCTCCTGTGGCTGCCAACCAAAATCAGCCACAGGTCTACGTTAGTGCACCATGTCGTCATTGTAGTATCTGGATAGTCCTGAGCTGTGACCTCCTGCTCGTTTGTAAATACTGCATCTTGCTAATTTGCTATGGCTAGGACACATGTGTTCAAGCCACAGCAACATAGTGAGACTCAGTGTTTACAAACTAGCAGGAGAAAACGTTCAGCTCAGCTACACAAAAATGAATTTGGAACATAACAAACCTGTGACAGCTCAGGACTATCCAAATACTACAATGATGACATGCTTCAAATGGCTCTGAGCACTATGGGACTTAACATCTGAGGTCATCAGTCCCCTAGAACTTAGAACTACTTAAACCTAACTAACCTAAGGACATCACACACATCCATGCCCGAGGCAAGATTCGAACCTGCGACCGTAGCAGTCGCGCGATTCTGGACTACAGCGCCTAGAACCGCATGTCCACCGCGGCCGGCCAACGATGACATGGTGTGCTAATTTCCACCTGTGGCTCATTTTGGTCAGTACACAATGTAAAACAAAAGAAAAAAATACGAAAAAATCCATTGAGAATGCCACAACCGGAGAAACATGTTTGGGTGATAAAACAATAATTTGTGTACTTGCAAAAAGGTGGACCCATTCGTAATTCATTATCGCAACATGAAGATAAATGCATTTATATAATGCTTTTTGTATTTCTGGTCACCTTAATAGCATTAGATAACAGTTATTTCATCCAGTAATAAAAGTAAACCGGCCGGAGTGGCCGAGCGGTTCTAGGCGCTTCAGTCTGGAACCGCGAGACCTTCAAGGTCGCAGGAACGAAACCTGCCTCGGGCATGTTTATGTGTGATGTCCTTAGGTTAGTTAGGTTTAAGTAGTTCTAAGTTCTAGGGGACTGATGACCTCAGCTGTTAAGTCCCATAGCGCTCAGAGACATTTTTGAATAAAAGTAATTGCTTTGGCAGAAAAATAATAAATTAAAAATACACACACAGCGTAAATGCCTGCTTATAAAAGCATGCTGCAATATTCTTCTCTTAGAGGTAGCTACACTTTGCTGCAAACACGCCCTCCTAAGTTTCCTGCACGTGTAGCCTTTAGTAGTATAGCCGTCTCACTCACAGCTGCTCATAATAGCAAAGTTGTGGGGTAAGCTGGAGCGCACAGCAGACTCAAGTGCGCTCGTGCAACTGAGTGCCCTCTTGGAGTGCAAATGTTGGCCAGGTCTGATCTGTGTGAAACAGTACTGTAAGTTCTCTTAGTTGGAGGGGTTGCCATGAGGTTTAAATTAGTACCTCGAAAAGAAAATAAAGTTAAATGATTAATTTTTTGTTTGTTTGTAGATACATTTCTGCAGTCGTGGTACACATTGAAATTCCTACACCACAGTGCAGCAGCACACCACTAGTGGAGGCAATAGAAACTGGCGTGACTGATTTCCACTCTGTCAGTGGGCTGCGCCATTTTGTTTAGGCACCTCTAGCAGCACGCTACGGTACTGTGGTTCCGGAAATGTTACCAGGATCGCAATAAAAAAAAAAAATAAATGGAAATGAGCGTTTGGCGTCATTGGCCGGGAGATCCCTTGCGGGACATGTCCTGACGCTTTGGTGCAGGTATTATTACATTCGACGCCACATTGGGCAACCTGCGCGCCGGATGGGGATGAAATGATGATGAAGACAACACAATGCCCAGAAAATCTCTGACCCAGCCGGGAATCGAACCCGGGGCCGGAGGACAGCAATCCGTCACGCTGATCACTCAACTATCTTTTTTTATCTCATTTTTGTTATTTATTGTTCGTTGAATTTGTTCGGGGCGGACGTCCGATGATACCCGTTCAGGTTCTTCGTTGATCCGATCACTCAGTTTTTTATTGCAGAGGGTATCGGGGCGAATTTGTGACTACTGAGAAATTATTTGACGGTACTAGTAACTAAGATTGTGGGAAAGACGATTACAACGTTGGGAGATTGTGCTCAGACGTTGACCGAGGTGGCTGCATGTAAATCGTTGTCTTAAGCTTTCCCTTGTAGGGCGAGTTTTTTGTGGACGTCTTTTTCGTTCGAGTATGTCGTGGAGCATAAGTGGTTTTTAACATTGGTTGCTGTCGGAACTGCGAACAAAAGCATTACGCAGAATTTATGTTCACACATTGTCTTAGGATTTGTCGACCTGGAAAAAGCGTTCGACATTGTAAAATGGTCCAAGATGTTAGTAATTATGAGAAAATTAGGGGTAATTTATGGAGAAAGATGAGTAATACATAGCTTAGAAATTCTGAGAAAAATAGGGGTAAGTTATGAGGAAAGATCGGTTATACATAGCGTGTAGCCGGCCGGGGTGGTCGAGCTGTTTTAACCGCTACAGCCTGGAACCGCGTGACCACTACGGTCGCAGGTTCGAAGCCTGCCTCGGGCATGGATATGTGTGATGTCCTTAGGTTAGTTAGGTTTAAGTAGTTTTAAGTTCTAGGGGACTCATGACCTCAGAAGTTGAGTCCCATAGTGCTCAGAACCATTTGAACCATAGCGTGTACAAGAACCAAGAGGGAATAATAAGACTGGAAGACCAAGAACGAAGTGTTCAGGCTAAAAAGGCCTAAGACAGCGATTTAGTCATTCGCCCCTACTGTTGAATCCGTAAATTGATGGACCAATGACGAAAATAAAGGAAAGGCTCAAGAGTGGAATTAAAATTCAATGTGAAAACATGTCAGTATAAGATTTGCAGATGATATTGCTATCCTCAGTGAAAGTGTAGAATAATCTTTTGAATGGAATGAACAGTCTAATCAGAACAGAAGATGGTTTTAGAGTAAATTGAAGAAAGACGAAAGGAATGAGAAGTAACAGAAATGAAAACAGCAAGAAACTTAACATCAGAATTGGTGATTACGAAGCAGTTGAAGTAAGGAATTCTGCTACCTAGGCAGCGAAATAACCAATAACGGATGGAGCAAGGAGGGCATAAAAAGCACACTAGTACTGGCAAAGAGGGCATTTTTGGGCAAGAGAAGTGTGCTAGTATCAAACACAGGCCTTATGTTGAGGAAAAAGTTTCTGATAATGTCCGTTTGGAGCGTAGCATTGTATGATAGTGAAACATTGATTGAGGAAAAAGGGAAAGAGAAGAGAATCGAAGCATTTGAGATGTGTTGCTACGGAAGAATGTTGAAAATAAGATGGACTGATTAGCTAAGGAATGAGGAGATACTGTGCAGAAACGGTGAGAAAAGGAATACATGGAAAACACTGACAAGAATGTAAGGTGCCAGGACATGGGCACTCACACGTTACCTTACCAACATTTTAATAATAGGGGGACCGGCAAGGGCATCAGATGGTGACTCTATTGAATTGTGATAAATATGAGGCACTCTCGAGCAGCATTCCCTGCATGTCTGCATGATTAAGTCACTAACTTAAAGTGTTGGTGAAAAGTGTCGGAAGTTGAGAATTGTGGAATATAAAGTCTGCAGCTGGCCGTAGCTCGGCGGGCCGCCGTGGTTGGCAGGTAGCGGTCACCGGTAACGCGGGAGAATATGGCGCTTTTGGGAGTAGCCCGCCATCCGGAGCCACCTGTGCTGGGCAACACGTGGCGAAGATGGGAATGTCGTTTGCCTAAGGGCAATATGACCTACTCGATCTCAGAAATGCCGTTGAGGGATTTCGGCGATGATAGAGCAAAAAATGTTCAAATGTGTGTGAAATCTTATGGGACTTAACTGCTAAGGTCATCAGTCCCCAAGCTTACACACTACTTAACCTAAATTATAATAAGGACAAACACACACACCCATGCCCGAGAGAGGACTCGAACCTCCGCTGGGACCAGCCACACAGTCCATGACTGCAGTCCCTCAGACCGCTCGGCTAATCCCGCGCGGCGATCATAGAGCGTTCGACATTGGCCGAAACGGGTTATTCTTCCGCCGTGTTTTCTTACGCGTGTGAGACGAGAGAATTGTGGAGAGAGAGGACTTTGCCTTCAACCATCGAGCGGTACGGGCTTGGAGACGGCGTCTTGGCCATCGTCTTATACGGTCTGTATCGCAGCACTGCACCAACGCGTGTTCCGTGCAGAGTTCTGCGGTTAGAGCTCTTTGTGTGCTCAGAAGCGAGATTTTCACCAACGGTTAACCACTTCCATCAACTTACCTAATATTCTTGATCTGGTAGTTATCCTTGCAAGGTGCCGAGTTTTTATCAACGCAGCTGCCTGTGAAACGGGCGTGTAATTGCAAATTGTTAATGTGCCATTCTCAGGAGTGTGTGGGTGGACAAAAAAATTTACATTTTTTGTGTAAGTTTTGTCAGTTGTGGGGAATATCAAATTAAAATGCCAGTATTATAATCGAATTATCGACCTCATTGTAGCTAGCATTTACCCTGTACCGGTAAGCTTTACATGTACTCTACTCACTGCACAGCTTGCCCAGACGGGAAGGAAAGAAGGTTTGCGGTCTTCTATGTCAGCGACGGACAAATAAGCTTACAAGAACAAAGGCCGGGTGATAGGATTTCTGTTAAGAAATCAGGGAATAAGTTACACGATACTAGAGGGAGCTGCAGACGGTAAAAGCTGTACAGGAAGACGGAGATTGGACTATATACAACTAATAACTGATGGCTTTGGTTGCAGGTGCTGCTCTGAGATGAAAAAGTTGGCACAGTAGAGAAACTTTTTGTGGGCCGCATCAAACCAGTCAGAAAAGACTAATGACTCATTTAACATCCCCAGAGATGGAACAAAGGGACATTGCGTCCTGTCTCCGTTTGCCCTCCCTTTAGACACACACACTCCGTCTTCAGGCCACAAGTGGCCCATCGGGACCATCCGACCGCCATATCATCCTCAGATGAGGATGCGGATAGGAGGGGCGTGTGGTCAGCACGTCGCTCTCCCAGTCGTTATGACAGTTTTCTTTGACCGGAGCCGCTACTATTCGATCGCGTAGCTCCTCAATTGGCATCACGAGGCTGAGTGCACCCAGAAAAATGGCAACAGCGCATGGTGGCTGGATGTTCACTGCGCTTAACTTCGGTGATATCACGAGAACAAGTGTATCCACTATGGGAAGGCCGTTGCCTTCCCTCCCTTTAGAACAGAGACAAATTCAGTAACACATCGAACAATTTTTTTTCTTGGCAAATTTCAGGTGCTGAAGAAATGTAGAATTTGTTGTGGAACATCAACTTAGCCCCTACAGTTTAATGAAGTTCCGGTAGGTGACGGCGCTGTACGTAGCCTCCATAATAAGGTGTATTCCGAGCAGAGACCTGTCATTGAGTTTCCTTTTGCAGAAAACCAAAGCATCGAAGATATTCATAGGCTTGCAGGGTGACTACGGACCTGGCAGTGAACAAAACTTGGTGAATCTTTGGCGAGGCATCTGCCGTCATCGCAGTAAGGTGACGCAAGATTGCCTGAGCTCCCGGCGCCGGCCGGCCGCACACAGCTGTGACAGCTGCGATGTTGGGACGTGCGGCACTCTCATTCGAGGTGATCGACGGACCACAATCAAACAGCTCGCCTCCCAAATGAACTCATCCAACAGTTGGAGTACTGACAGGTGTGTGTCCGCTGGGCTACTCGCAGCCCAACAGAAGATCATAAAAGACCACGAAGGGCGATCCTGGATGTAAGGAGGCTGATCGTGGCAATCGTTTGTCGAACATCGTCAAAAGCTCCGACGTCGACCATTAGAGCAGTACTATGCTGGCGTGCAGGCCCTCCCTGTAAGGTAGCGTAAGACCGTCGTATTGGAAGGAGCTTATGTTAAAAAATAGGGCTTTGTAACAAAAAGAGAAGGTAATAACATGGCGTATGGAAATTCTGAATACAACTAACCTACTTCCAGAAAAAAGTGTTGCATTACTTATTGAGTGCCCCTCACATATTAAGCTAAAATGTACATGTAGTGTGACTAGGTCCTCCCATCGGGTAGACCGTTCGCCGGGTGCAAGACTTTCAATTTGACGCCACTTCGACGACTTGCCTTCGATGGGGATGAAATGGTAGTGATTAGAACAACACAACACCCAGTCGCTGAGCGGAAAAAATCTCCGATCCAGCCGGGAATCGAACCCGGGCCCTGCGAATTGACATTCTGTCGCGCTGACCACTCAGCTACCAGGGGCGGACGTATGTTAGGCTGCTTAGGGCAATTAATCAATTTCTCATTCAGGTACCTGCTCATGTAACCGGTCCCGGCTCTACTGGTGCCGTAGACAAATGTTGACGATAATTCTGGCGCAACGGTCTGGTGGAAGTCTTTCAACTGGTCGTCACTTCGGCGTCATGTGTGGAACTATAGTTTAACGTGGAATCGGAATCACCTGTCGTTACTGCTGAAACTTCACATCACTGATCGGTTATGGGTATGTTAAAGGGAGTCTGAAGTATTCTGTTGTCCAACTGGGATTCGATTTCAAGACCTCTCGGTTTCCAGGCACGCGTCTGACCGTTAGACATCCAAACCTGAGAAGCAAGTAATATAAGTGTCATTTTCTTCTCCTCAGACAATACCGTTTGAAGCCGAAAATCGGTTCACGAAATACATTAATGCCGTAGAACGTTCACACTTTGTTCCTCTCAGAATTTCTTATTTACCCGATCCATCCATCTTAATTTGGGCTATATAAAATTCAGTATTATCTGAGGATGCCCTTTTAAGCAGAAAAATCGTTCACGAAATAAATCAGTACAGGCGAATATCCACTATTTATGTTTTTCATTGACAAATATGAACTTATTGTGCCAACAGCGAAGGATGAATCCTGATTGCTCTTTAAAACAGTAGCTTTGACATTTCCCACTGTATATGCATTATTACTGTTATTCTCTTTCAAAAAGTTCACAGATCCAACAACAAATTTTGTAAGGGAGCGTATGTTCTGTGATGTCAGCGCTAGGACATCGAGATTGTTAAACAGTCCTACATGAGTCCGGTTAATTAACATCAAATATGATCTGTGACCTAAAATATTTTTGTCATGGGATAATCTACCTAAAGTATTATAGCATGTTACATCAAGAAATGATAGTGTGAAAAATAGTTTCTGCGTATCACTGATGCTAATAACCTTACAGTTAAGGCAGATGCATTCGCCTTTTGCAAGAAGTCGTGAATAAAATCCTTCCACCAGAGTTAAGAATCGGGTATTCTGTATTATACTTCAATTAAAACTCAGTTTTTCAGTTGTGATTCAATATCTGTTTCAGAATTCAGATCATATTTGAATCATCCTGAGTTATATTTGTGTTATTCACAAAAAAAAACAGCCCTAGCGTTAGCTGTTGCAAGTTGCAGTTTAAGACAGATAACTATTATATATCTGGAAAAGAAGCAGCACTAGCGTGGAACACTGAGGAATACTCCATGTTTCGGTACTCGAGGGAGATGCGAGCCCATTTCCAGTGACTTAAAAAGCTAAGGCTGTGGTCTGCATTCTATTATCCACTTAAGAAAGACTGAAACAGCTGAATGTCTTACCTAATTATGTTCAGATGTGTGATATACGTAGTCAAAATTCTCTTTTTGCTTCATAGAAGATACTTAATATTCATAGCTTTTTCTATCCATCTCTTTCACATAAGGAGGAATATAACGTCCCATATGATCACCCCAAAACCAACAGCCAGACAATAACAACGATATATGTGCTCACGTGCAAATGTATAATCTTATTATTTTCTGATTTCGTGTGAACGACTGTATTTTTATCGACAGTGTCCAGTCATTATAAATATCCATTACTGTGTGTTCTGAAGTTTGTATACCTGTACATTATATTGCTAACGCTTGCGTCAATTGCAGTTTCCGGTTTTCTTCCTGGGCAAAAAAAATGTGGATGCGGACGCGAGAGATGCCATATACGAGGCTCTTGGAAACCTGGAGAAGTACCTGGAGCCAACTGGATGGGTAGCTGGAGACCATGCGACCGTGGCCGACATATCCTGCTCGGTTACAGTTGCCAGTCTGGAGGTAAGCTGCACCACAATGACGTCTCATTATCTCGAACAGCAGTACTTCTGTTAGAAAAATGGAAATACGAGCAGTTATGAAAAAGTTTCCGATGTATTTGTATGCTGATTAAAATTTTTATGTCTTACCTAGACCTTACTGTGCATCTTTATCCTCAATACCAATTTATCTGCCACTTTTGAAATGCGTCCTGGATGCCTGTCTTTGTTAGGATGTTTAGTACCTCTTCGGTTCTGCTTAAGCCTCCTCCACTAAACAAAATCACTGCCCATTCAGTTTGATTTTCATTTTGGGAAAGTGTAAGATGTCTTACGGAGCAAAGTCTGGAGATTAAGATGCGTAGAGAACAACTATTACCTTCTTTTTAGTGAAAAATTGCTGAATTACGTAGGCTGAATGCGGTCGTGCTTGTTTTGATGGAGAACCTAGTCCTTCGTACACCACTTCTATGGATGTTTTCTGTTTACCTCCCTCCTCAATCATCTTAGAACGTCGCTGTAGAACACTTTTGTTCACCACCTAGTCGGAGGAACGAACTCTTTATGAAGGTTCTCGTCAATATACCACATCACCAAAGAATTAAATTTACTGTCGACTAGTCTAGTTTTTTTGGCCATGATTAAGTAGCACTCTTCCACTGCATCTGCTGTTTTTTTTTTATTCGGAGTCATAGCCATTAACAAAACTTCTGTCGCTGATAATGACCTTTGAAAGAAAGTTTGAGTCGTCTCGAAGGAGCTGTTTACATTCCCTTCTACAGACTTCCACGCGATGTTGTTCTGGTCAGCTTGTATCCATCGTGCCACAAACTGCGCCGCAATTCTTCTCATGTCAGTTCTACTAACAGAATACACTCAAACGTACCATACCTCAGGTCCCAGATGTTAAAGAGGTCGTAGACAGCCTGCCTACAATCTGGCAGTACCACACCTTCACTTCGTGGATGGCGATTGCAGACGTACCGAAGGGATCGTCATCATTGGGCGATATTCTCCCGTTTTTGTAATGCTTGTGCCAGTGGGAAAACTGTTTCTGGCCTAAGGCGCTGTTTCGAAATGTTTTGACCCGTTTCTGTAGTGATTTTTATAATTTTAAAAACAAAAATTTGTATAGACAAGTTGCACTTTCAGATCAGCCGTCGCAAACCACAATGAAAATACTATCGCCAGCAACTACCTAAACCAACCTGCTCGCAGTAGCTGATGATACTGATTTAAGAAAGATGTATGAAGAGAAACAGAGTGGTATTTCTGCGTACTCGTAACCATTTCAAAATTCCAATTTTGAGTACGTTTGTTTACCATCTTATAAGTCCGGCACGTGTCGAACAATTTAGGTAAGACATGTCTGTCTCCTCTATGGGTGAGGAGGAGATGGTAAGTGTATCACAAACAGAAATAATCGGAAATATTTATATTAGTGTCAGGTCCACATATTTAAGGATCCGTAGTATTATTGGTGAGAGCCATAATGACATTTTAATTGAGCTCAGTCGAACAGAACTAAGCAAAATGTTTTGGAAATTTCTTGGGTTGGATGAACAGGAGAAGGTCGGAAAAAGAAATTTAAATGTTTGATGTCCAGTCGATGATAAGGTTATTAGAAACGGGCCACAAACTCGGACAGGAGATGGATGAGAAGGGAAATCATGCCATGTTTCTATGGGAACCATCCTGAAATTGGCATTAATTAATTGCGGGAAATCGCGGAAACCCTAGATCATTGTGGCTGGATTCAGATTTTAACTATCAAGCTCCTGAATGTAAGCCTAATTTCTGAACCACAACCACTGTGCCAGCTCACTTATTGAGGAGATCAGAGCTATAATTGTTAATTGCTCCAAGATAATGTTACAAAGCTATTCTCTCTCTCACTCCACCCTTCCCCCCCCCCCCCCCCCTCTCTCTCACTCACTCACTCACACACTCACTCACACACACACACACACACACACACACACACACACACACATCTGTTAGGTACCCACAAATGAGCTTCATAAGAAGCTTGTGTATGTTGAGAAGCTTGTCTCAGTTCATTAAAGTTTCTCTGGATGAATAGATTTGGAATGTTTCTTCGAAGAAGGGTGCCTGTTTAGAATCTTTATGTACTCGTATGTGGTAAGTCTCCATCTATACGAATAACTTCTTATGGTAACCGCTAACCATGAGTGCACTATATGCGACCAAACTGTAAACATTGGTGCTATTCAAAATGCATAGCATTAGTTATGTAGTTGTATAAACTGTAGATGACAAATGTGGTCAGAAAATTACATTAAACAGTTCGGACAAGCGCAGAACTAGGACCGATCTCATGTTACAAGAAGTGCTATGAAGCCTCAATGAAAATGATTAAAAAATTAAATATTCTCTCTATGACGTCTAAAATTAACAATTCAGTTACCGCAGTTGAATATATGGCCAAAGTTAAAAGCGAAACCATAAAATCAGCTAAGGAATGTGAGAATTTATTTACTAAAAAGAAAGCTACGGGATAATGTGAAGGCACTCAGATGTGCTATATATGAATTAATCATGTCCTAGAAGTACTGTGGAAGATTAATTTGGACAGTTCAAAGGATGAAGCGACAGAATACGTACCAGAATCCATGGCCAATACCATATACATACAACAAAATGGTTGAAATGGCTCTGAGCACTATGGGACTACTTAACCTCTGAGGTCATCAGTCCCCTAGGACTTAGAGCTACTTAAACCTAACTAACCTAAGGACATCACACAGATCCATGCCCGAGGCGGGATTCGAACTTGCGACCGTAGCGGCCTCGCGGTTCCAGACTGAAGCTCCAAGAACCGCTCGGCCACGCAGGCCGGCTTACATACAACATCTTACAGTTACTCGATTCTCTACTAACAAAAAGTAAAAATATAATTAACTCTCTCAAAAGCAGAAACCCACATTTTGTTGTAGGTTTTTCATGTGTATTACTAAAATTATTCTCTCCAAATACACAAAATATGCAATACATCACAGATAGACTGATGCATACTGTTGTCAAATCTCCTGAAAAAAAAGTGCTAAGATAAATGTAAATAATATTAGGCCAGGCTCATTGCTTGCGTTCTCCTCGAAGTTACTGGAAACAAGAGCGCACTTTTGATGGTTTGACGGGAGGGATGAAGGGGGGAGGACTAGACCAGGGGTATGGGGTCTTTTTAATATTTTGGAAGACGAATGGGGACTTTAAAGTAGCTATACGAACGTCCCAGTTCCGACCCTATTAAAAATCTGTGTAATACTGGCTCTTAAATGATTTCCTTGAAAGAAAAACAACCCAAGTACGCTATATTTTTTTTCTTTTCATCGCCCTACGTGCAGAAGGTCGCATTAATAAAGGCAAGGGCTGGTCACAGTGGAACATTATTTTCAGAATGGGTTGGCTGGTTTGCGGGAGGGGACCTAACAGCAATGTCATCGGTCCCATTGGATTAGGAGAGAATGGGGAAGGAAGTCGGCCATGCCCTTTCAAAGGAACTATCCCGGCATTTGCTAGAAGCGATTTAGGGAGATCACGGAAAACCTAAATCAGGATGGCCGGACGCAGGTTTCAACCGTCTTCCCCCCGAATGGGAGTCCAGTGTGCTAACCACTGCACCACCTCGGTCAGTCAGGATGTGGAACAAAGAAATCACTGTAGGGGCACCACAGGAAGATACTGGAACAATTCTTGTTACATCTGATTAATCTTCCATTATGTATCCAAGAAGCAGAAATAATTTTTTTCGCCGAGTATTATAATCAGGCTTAATGAATAAATCTTGGTACCTGGAAATTGAAATACAATTTTCTTGAAAATTAGTAATTGTTTTTTGTAAGTGGACTAACAGTGTATTTGTACAAGGTGTTTCACAATTCATGTTACGCACTTCTAGATGTTGTAGAGTGGACATAGTGTCAAACTTAAAGACGCCGGTGCCTGTAAGTGTATAAGCAGGGTAACAATTATTGAACTATTTGATAAAAAACCTAAATTAGTTACAACTACGGCGGCCACATACTTTATTCAACGTATAAACGTCATTGCAGATATTTACATTTAAGTAATGACATGTTCGATATGCCTGTCATGATAGGCAATGATGTGGCGCAGACGAATAGCGTTCTGCATGATCCGCTGAAATGTCGGAACATCGATACCGTCGATGACTTCCTGAATGACCGTTTTCAGCTCAGCAATGGTTTTTGGGGTTATTGCTGTACAGCTTGTCTTTAATATAACCGCACAAAAAGGGGTTGCATGTGTTCAGATGGGGAGAATATGGCGGTCAATCGAGGCGATGCCAGTGGCTTCTGTGTACCCCAGAGCCAGAATGCCGTCCCCAGAGCGTTCCTTCAGGACATAAAATACTCTCCTGCTTCGATGGGGTCAAGCTCCTTCGTGCATGAACCACAACTTGTATATATCACTCTCACTTTGGATTACAGGGATGAAATCATCTTCCAAAACCTTCACGTACCGTTCGGTAGTCACCGTGCCCCCAGGAAATATCGCACAAGTTATCCCGTTACTGGACATTGCACACCACACAGCCACCCGTTGAGGGCGAAGAGACTTCTCTATCGCGCAGTGCGGATTTTCAGTCCCCCAGATGCGCCAATTTTGCATCCAAATGAAAGTGGGATTCGTCGCTAAACCAAACCATACAGCGCGTACTGTCTCTCACCATTCCCCGCGGCCGTCCGTCCAGTTTGAACTCCTAACGTAAACGGTTCAGAATTTACGACGATCTTATTTCGTGTTGTTCAATAATTGTTATCCTGTATCTACCGGGTGGTTCCGTGACGATGTTAGAGACATTCAAGGATGATGGAGAAGGATAAATGTGTTAATTTCAGGTTAGGACCACTGCACTGGTAATGAACGAGTCGAAAGTTATAAGTGAAAACCGTTCTGATATTTCTGACGCTGGAATACATGTACCAGTATTTGATTTTGGAGAGGATACCGTAAGAACAGAAGTAATTGAAGGTGACCTCAAATCAGCAGTACATCTGCTAAACCATATATGTACAGAATGTAGTCTTAAAATATCGTTACATAAGAATAAAGTTACAGTGTTTCAGGGTATATTCCCAGTATGGTCGGAAATAGAATTACCAACGAAATACGTCTCTGCTGTTATGATTTTGTTAATAATATACATGCAAAGATGCACAGATTTCAGGAAATGCGTGGTGCAATAAACGTAACACTTAGCTACAAAACCGGATACTTTATAAAAATTAAACTTCATAAAACTATGTTTATGGAAGCGAGAGTTGCCTAAATAAAAATAAAGATGAGAGCAAAGCGTAAGAAACAGAGGTCGATTATCGAGGAGAGAGAAGTGCTGCACAAGTAGAAATTTAATAAAGAATGAAAACACCTGAAATGAACTGAAGTAAGTGGGTAATAACAATATTATAACTGATTGAACTGCAACCTAAAAGGAAGGTGGAACATTGGTTCTCCATGGAAATGATGAACATAAACTTTGTGAAGACCAATCAGACGGATATGTGAATCCTATATGTGAGGTGAAGCTAAACATGGTGAAAATCTTCCCCAGAGATTGAATGTTTCAGTAACAGCAAAAGGGAGTCGTGTACAATATTAATTACATAGCAGGAGTGTTTGGAACTAAAATTAATGGGTAACTGTTGATATTCAGACATGTGGTGGATGTCTCATTGTTCATAGTACGTCACACATAGACTTACACTGGCTTCTTCCTACACGCATCAAGGGTATATTTTGTGTACTTTGTCGCACCTGCATGGGAGGCATATCCTAACCAACAGGAGGTTTTAGTGAATTTCGAAAATGATTTTTTATACAATTTCAAATGACATGGCCACTATATACAAACAAATATTGTAATCTTGATAAGAACTAGATTAAATAAACCTACTAATAAAGGATACCAGGGGAGCTGGATGAATTCCGCGGCAGAGAGAACAAATTATTACAGCATCTGACTGGTTGTGTGAGTTTTTAACACTGACGACTCATGGAGATCCAGTGTGGGCAATAATTATCGTATAGCGGCGAAATTTGGTATATATGATAATGCATTTATGTGGAACCGATTTACACTGGGAAATAATGAGTTAAAATTTTGGCCACCAGGTGCAGATCTGGCGCCGTGCACTGCTTGTATGACGGTGTGACATCCAGGCTGTCATTTGACAAGCCATAACGTGAGTGAACATTATGCTATCGAGGAGAGGGACTGGGTACTGTCAATGACACTCTTTTCTGTGAACGGCAGCAATTACAGTGCTACTTCGAGACAGTGTCGCCGTCTGAAATCTCTGAGGAAAGGACCGATGTAGTTAAGGGGTTTAAAGAAGATTACAATGAAATTCGAAAACTCGGGTGAGCTTGGTGTGGCACCTGGAAGAGGAAGGTGTTCTATCCCAGTTTAAGTTACTGTGAGGTTGCTGTTGCTGTAACTGACCGCACCACATGTGCTCAAAGCAGAGCTAGTGCTCGTGCAGTAACACGAAATCGTCCATCTCAAGGCCAACAGTACGGAACGTTCTGCGGTCTATATCACACTGGTAACAAGATCCACGTGGTCTAGCAATTGAAACGTTATGATCCACGACAACGTTCTGATTTTGCTCTCCGGCTTCTGGCACGGATCGAAGTTGATGGTATGTCGCCAGGCACATTTTAAACTACAGGATGCAGTGAACACACAGAACTGCTGAGTTTGGGGTACTGTTAAAGCCTTTGTTGTGCACAAGAGCCATTGCACTTGCCGTAGGTGACTATCTGGTGGGGATTCAGAAGCAGCTTTAATCTCAGTCCGTTCCTCTTGGAAGGGAATACACCTAGAAGACCTGTCAGGTCGACCATGACATCTGCACGTTATCGAGACAGCGTGTGATTTCTGCTTTCGAAGAGCGCTGTTGTGTTTAAATCACGGTTTGCGAACAAGATGGGGCAACACCTTATGTAACTCACCCATTCGAGGACGTAGTTAAAAGGGGGGGGGGAGGGTCCAGGGTGTCAGGACACCCACCCCCTCCATCACCTAAATGAAATTACACATAGCCTAGTTCCCATGTTGTGAAACTGAAAGATATTTTGCTTTTTAATCGTACAACGAAAAAGGGATTTGCACTATCGATAGTCAGCAAGGCCAACTAAAGATTTAAACTGTCTATACATCCGTAGCAGTATTGTCTATCGCCCAGCCCCATTTTAGCCAAGACCTATTGACGGTCTTGTTTGATCTCAGTTGTTGTTTTGCTAATCAGCCCAGTTCTTACTTGCTGTTGAATTTAATGTATGTGATACCGTTTATAGTTTTTGTGCTGTGTGCTGTTGTGAGGGTTTCTAATTATGGATATGTTTGTAACAAGATAGAAGAGGAAAACCGCTTTTGATTCGTCTGCTGGCGTTATGTTGAGTCAAAAATAAGTACACACTACTGTAATAGCCTAATTATCTACCTACGACAATTTAATGTTAGTACTGGTGTCGTTATGTGGTGGCTGGTAGAACTTTGAGATTGCGGTATTTCAGTATTTCACAAAGCAGTGGAGTGGTACATATAATTAAAAATAACATATAATTAAAATCATTGCATGAAAACATATTTCGATTTTTCTCTGTTGCTCAAAAATCACGTTAATCAATAAAAACTTCGCCCAAAAGGCGATAGTTGCATTTCTTTAAAAAATTTACTCAGTATTCTATCATGCCCAAATGGCAAAATATCGCCTATCTGGTCACATGGGCGGTACTCAGTCATGGAAACCAGTTCCGGTACGGAAAGATGGAGTGCAATTTGTGGAGAGCAAAAAGGGGTATGTTATGAGAGCACATTATGTCGATTGTCTCCTAAAATATTTTTTCACCGGGCTGCCCGAATCCGTCCGCGCCAATTGCCACTGCAATCCTCCCTCCCCCATTCGTCCAAAATTATTGATGCTTTTGTAATAATCCACACATATTATAAAAATGTGTGTGTGTTTGTGTTTTATTAAGGGACTTAACTGCTAAGGTCATCAGTTCCTAAGCTTACACACTACTTAACCTAAATTATCCTAAGGACAAACACACACACCCATGCCCGAGGGAGGACTCGAACCTCCGCCGGGACCAGTCGCTCACTGCAGGACTGCAGCGCCCAGACCACTCGGCTTTTCCGCGCGCAGCAGCATTGTGTATGACTTTTAAATTTATTACTTCTTTGCTTCTATCTCAATGCGCAACACATTCTGTCGACAGTATCCACTTTTGCCACTGAATGTACATGATTATAATATTTTTTATCACTTTATCTCACGTAGATCAGGAGATATGACATCATAAACACCGAGATTCCGCATTAACACATTTGTGTATCTAAGTTTCGCTGTCATACGTTGCTTACACCCCAAACTGGACATCTGTGAGCACCTGCACTTTAATTATAACCACATGAGATAGTAATTTCACCGAGTAAATGGCAAGTAATGACTTCAGACACACAGCCTAATGGAATGCAACTGTGTATTTTCTAATTATCTATTATGTTAAGAAACACATCAAAACATAAAACTTTACACCTACAGTTTCTCTGTTATTTTAATTGTCATTACTTCACACTACATGTGCAACAGCAGTGATAACTGTTCATCAATTTAATGAGCAGAATCGTCATTACATATTTCTCTGTTCAACAGGCGATAGGAGTGGACATGAGTGCTTATCCGAAGATTCGTGACTGGCTGAAACGCTGTAGAAGCACATTCCGTGGCTACGTGGAAGCAAACGCGGAGGGCGAAAAAATTATCGGAGACGGTATCAAGAGCCTCGTGGGGCCCAAGGCATACTTGAGATAGGTGTAACAGATTGTAACACATCTGACTTTTAATAAATGAAACTTCCTGAATTGCTATGGCAGTGCTGTCAGTGCTTTATTCTTGCAGAAAAATTTAGTTAAAAAAAATCTTTAGACTGTGCTGACAGCAGCGCTGCCCCTATTTTAAATGAATGATAATATGTCTACCGTGACTCAAAGATGTAAGTGAGATTTGTTATTAAAGAAAACAATTCCTGTTTGTGCCCATGGTCATTGTGAATATTTTGTGGATAAAACCATCTGAATCTCTTAATAAATTTGTTTATGTATTCATTCTTTTGGCTACTGTTCTCATCATATGTCTGCATTTAAGATTAAAGAAACATAAAGAGCAACAGATATTTATTGAACAACATCAGCCTACAAAACAGGAACAATTAAAAATATTTTTAAAAATGTTCACTCAGCAAAGATAATGTAGAACTTGCTAAACAAGGGTTCAGTGACAGTATTATAAATGTATGCCTAATGCAGATGTCAACTAACAATTTGGTTCACAACATTATACAAAGGTATAAGGTCTAGCCGACAGGTGGCGGTAGTTTGGAGGATGTTGCTTTCAAATTTTATTAATTTTTTATTCATACTTATCAAAAGAAAAAAAAATTACATTACAAATATTCTAAGTCTAATTAATCGTGTTGTAATATTTATATTGAATATTTGGAATACGGTGAAATATGTCACAAGACCTGCTCTCTGGGCAAGAGGATCATGGAGGTTCAAGCATGACACATTGATGATGTACCGCTTGGGAAGAATGTCTTTGTTTGCTGTTGGTCAAAAAAGGTTCTACTGTACGCTGTATGTAGCAGCATGTGAAAACCTTTGCTGTGATTGGCTAAAACATTCGGCCCAGAAGCTCTCATGTGATGACAGAAACTCTGATGACATTCCTTGTAGGGAGCAACAACATAAAGTAGCGTCGGTTATTAATTATTTCCCTAAATAAAAATGTCTTAGTCGACAGCCAATGATTAGTGTGGGTGTGTGCGTGAGCCTGGACTGATTAAAGATTTAATTTTGTGCACCACACCATGCGTGGTATTGACAGCGCTATGATAAAAAAAACTGCAGGAATTAATAAAAGGCATACCTTGAAAAAGAAAAAATATTGTGGTCCTTACTGCAAAGTATTTAATGACTTCCTATGATTACTACAATTACAGCACCATTCCTATACGAGGTCATGACTGAGTGCCACCACCACAGTGAATGGACAACATTAGAAGAAGTAAGGAGAGTGGTTTATAGGGAACAATCGCGAGATGTGACAGACTCAAATTTCCGAAGACACAAATCACTTCCTAGAACGCCTCAAATCCATTCCCACTCCTCTCCTACCTGAAACCTTTCTTGTCACCATAGATGCTACATCCCTCTACACAAACATACCACATACCCATGGTCTCTCTGCCCTTGAGCACTACCTCTCCCAACACCCACCCAAAGATCTTCCAAAAACCTCGCTCCTTATCACACTTACAAACTTCATCCTCACCCATAATTACTTCACTTTTGAAGACCAGACCTACAAACAAATCAGGGGAACGGCCATGGGAACCAGGATGGCTCCATCCTATGCCAACCTATTCATGGGCTGCATGGAGGATGCTTTCCTGCAGACCCAACAGCTACTTGCCCTGGCCTGGTATAGGTTTATAGATGACATCTTTGTGGTCTGGACTCATGGTGAAGAAACACTCCTTAATTTCCTCCATAACCTCAACTCCTTTTCAAATCCTGAATTTCACCTGGTCCTTCTCCAAAACCCAAGTCACCTTCCTGGATGTTGACCTTCATCTTGTTGAAGCTCACATCCACACCTCTGTCCATATCAAACCCACAAACAAACAACAATACCTTCACTTTGATAGCTGCCATCCATTCCACATCAAACGCTCCCTCCGCTACAGCCTAGGTATTCGTGGCAAACGTATCTGCTCCAGTGACGAATCCCTCAACAATTACACCAATAACCTGACCAGTGTTTTCCTCTCCCGCAACTATCCTGCAGAACTTGTCCACAAACAGATCTCCCGAGGAATACATTCCTCCCTGTCCAACAACAATGTTCCTACCCCCAGACCACACAGAAGCACCCCCCTTATCACCCAATATTATCCTGGCCTTGAATACATCAACAAATTACTCCGCTAGGGATATGACTTTCTCAAGTCAACCCCAGAAGTGAGATCATCCCTTGACAAAATTCTCCCCACACCACCCAGAGTTGCCTTTCGTCGTCCCCCCAACCTCCGTAACATCCTTGTTAAACCCTACAACATTCCCAGACTACCTCCTCTACCCAGCAGTTCCTAGCCCTGTAACCGACCCCGCTCCAAAACCTGCCCCATGCATCCCCCCACAAACACCTACTCCAAGCCCGATACTGGTAAAACATACACAATTCAATGCAGGGCCACGTGTGAAACTACACATGTCATTTATCAGTTGACATGCCTGCACTGCACAGCCTTTTACATCGGTATGACAACAACTAAACTGGCCGAGTGCATGAACGGACACAGACGAACTGCCCGCCTAGGAGATGTCCAATACCCAGTAGTGGAGCATGCCCTCCAGTATAATTCTAGGGACCTAGGAACCTGCTACACCATATGTGCCATTTGGCTTCTACCACTCAACACCAGTCCCTCTGAACTGCGGAGATGGGAACTTGCACTCCAACACATCCTTTCATCCCGCCATCCCCCTGGACTGAACCTACGTTAAACAACCTCACTCCCATTTACTCTTCAGTCTTTTCCTCTTTCCCTTTCCTCTTTAGCCATTCACGCATCTTTTCATCCTACATAGTTGTGTTTATCTTTATACTATATACCTATTTACTTCTGTATGCATCCTCTTTGGTTTGAAGCTGGCACAGTACTTACAGTAGAATATCTTTGGCTTCCCTCTGACAACCATGTCTCCATTCTTGATACCCTCCCTGTTTTCCTTTCCCTGTTGCTTCATAACCTGGGTTGTGATTAACTGAGTCCACTTTCCCTTCTTCCCTTTCTTTCCCTGATGAAGGAACATTTATTCTGAAAGCTAGGAACGTAAATTTTCGGTTCTGTTTTTTGTGTATCTATCAGCTGTACTGAGCTGAGGTAAGTACTGGCCAGCCCCTCTATCTCTTTGTTAGTATTTTTTTCATATCTTTATATGAGATTTTCCATTAATCATTTAGATCACCTATTTGGTCCAGATCCTTTGTTGTTTTGTCCCTTTTGTTATCTATCACTTACATCTGTCATCTAAACACTTTCTCTTCTTCAGTGTTTTATATATACATAAATAAATATTTTCGTCATCAACTGTGCTAGTTTCATTTTCCTCGTATTATCTTGTTCCGTTTATAGTCACTCTCTTTTTTTATTTATTGATTTAACATTCCATAGTTTTAACATTCGTTATTCGCTGTTGTCCAGCCAACAATCTCTTCCACACCTACCAGTATCATCCATTTCTGTCGATTTCGTGTTGCTGGCGATATATTTGTGCCATTGGCTATCTTTCTCTGACACAGGAAAGTCTTTTTGGGACATTTCTGCGCCACCCGCGAACTTTTTTGAGGCACGAACGATCTTTTTTGTGGCACGCGCGATCCTTTTGCGGCATGCGCGATCTTTTTTGCGGCTCGTGCAATCGCTGTTTTTGAGCAACGTGTGTTCTTTTCCCATTATCTGGGCATACTTGCTTGGTCAGGTCAACATTTTCCGTATTTTTCTTATTTAGTGGTCTTCCTTTGGTATTGAACATTGCCAACACAATTTCTTTCTTTCTCGTCCTTCCCTCCGTTTTTTATTCCTTCTTATGATTACTATTTTAACTTTAGTTATTTAATTTCCCTACCCACCAGTTACCCACTATGTACCGTAATCCTATACCACACTATTTACATTCATTCCGGAAACATGCATTCACTGTAGCCAAACTGCAATCCCACATACTTTCCCTCCAGTCCTGCTTAACTTTTGGAATTACCCCTAAAGGACTCACCTTAAAAGTTCCCATCTCTGGGTGCAATTCCTCCTTCCAGCAGTCTCTCCTGGACTTCCAGAACTTTCAATCCTTAGACCTTACTCAACTTGTCCTGAATATCTACTCTACTTCATGTAACCACCACTCCCAACAGCTCCTATCTCTCTTCAAAGTCCTCCACCTCTCAAACCCTTGCTTGGAGAACACACTCAGGAACATAATCGTAGAAGCCAGCTGCAAACTTGAGTTCCATGCCACACACCACCTGAAAAAACTATCCACAGTGCTAGTGCAACACCTAAGAAGTGGGGTCCCTCTCCCTCTCCCTCACAAACACCAACCACAACAGAACCTTCAACAAACCCCCCTCATAGCCAACAAACCTAGCCTAGCCACCCTACTCAATCTCCCCATCCCAGCATATACCCCACACAGACCAAATGTCAACTATAACCACAGTCAAATGCCACATATCACCAGTCCCAATTCAGTTCTAAACCTCTCATCCAGATCCCTCTCTCCTCCAGAGACATCTTTTCTATCAAAAGGCTTAACCTTTAGCCCCACGCCTAAATTCAACCACACTGCCCAGGTTAAAGATCTCCTCTCATTCACCCGGAACCCCAACTGGAAATATCACTTCACTACCCAAACACAGCCCCCATATACTAGACCCAGTGTTGAACCCTTTCTAGAACAGTTCCGATCGCCTTTTCAAAGGGATCCTCCTTCCCTCCCCCAAAACCAACCCTTACAGACATTTCAGTAACTCCTCACATCCAGTGTTGCCTCCCAGTCCTTCTTGAAGAACATCCCGACAACCCCCAACATCACCCCAGCTGAATCCTGTGCCATTAAGGAGCTGAAAACAGACCGCTCTATTGTCAGCCTCCCAGCAGATAAAGGCTCCACAACTGTGGTACTTAACCGTGTGGAGTATGTGGCCATACCTGATTTTTCCAGGTAAAAGGTATTTCCCCGAGAATTCCAGGTTTTCCAGAAGACTCGCCACCCTGACAGTGTTTTTACCTGCGTTACAGTTCCCTCAATCCATGCCGACTAATCGTTTGCCTGATGTATTGATCCATAGACTGTGCACACCTGCTTTATTACAGAAATAAAATATGCGTATACTTCTTAGAAACATGCCACAACTTATAGCTGAAATGCTTATCGCTATAATCGTGTGCTGACGATTTTCTTGAAAATTTTGAACATATTATAACATTTAAACTTTTCCCCTACAGTTACTTAATAAATTTGTCTAAAGAATGCATAACTTCAGGTTTGAGGGTGGCATTGAAGTAAGCCAAATTTTGGGTGGCTAATGCCCTTAATGACCCTTCTGGCCTATACTACGTATTCCACTTCAATGAGATGACAGTTGTACCAGTGTGTGTAGCAGGAAGGAGGAAAACCATCTTGAATATCTCATAAACTGCACTGTTAACGATAACACAGCTTCTGTGTAACTCTAATTTCCTCAACTCCTCAGCTCTCCCTTGATCATAGCAATCTGTCAACACAAAAAGACTGAGTACAGCCAGTGCATCTTCCAATCTCCGAATTTCATTCCTAATTTCCCCACACCTATTGATTTACGTGTACACTGATGGCTTGTAAGCAATGCATTCAATTGTTTAGAGAACAATACACTTGATTCCAATGGCTGAACGGGAGTTAACTGTTCTGTTCGTCTCACAATGAAGCATGGCCAAACTAGGACCATTTGCATTATCCAGGATGTTCTCAAGATCTCATCACCTGAGCAAAGTAACTGTCCATCCCACCCCTCCTTTGAAACGAGTGACTAATGATGAGCAGGAAACAAGAAACTACAGCAAAGAAACCTGATAATAAACTCACTACAATAAAAGAAAAACACATATGGCAATGACTTCAAAATTGTAAATCCATCCAAACATGAAGTAAGGCATACCCACAAAATAAAATATAGGGAATAAATGTGACAACATCAAAACATTGCAAACAATCTAACAACATAATTAATTACACGACCTCAAAACATTAGGAATGTCATATGCCTGGCACTGTCTACCCGCTAGAGGTTTCTTTTCTCTTCTTGCAGAGTTTTTGCGTACTTGGTTGGTCACAGAAAACTGTGGTAATGCATCCATCATATCTTTAAATGGTTTTATCCAACTGAAGTGAACAACAGAAGTTTTGTTACGAAACTGTTCTTTTACATTAACAAGTGAGGTCACCTCCATGATCTTATATGGTCCATGATGTTTCGTCAAGAACTTCATCTTTCCTGTCATTGGATTGGGATTAGTGATCAGTACTCACTGCGCTACATGATACTGTGGTAGTTTGTCCATGCACCTGTTCGTCTGTTCCTGGCGTCCCAGAGCCTTTGTGTTTGCCTTTTGTACGTTTCTCCATACTTCCTGTACTCTTATTGCAAACTCCTTTACTGAGTCGCAATCCAGTCACAATATAGGATGTCAAAGGGGGATGGCGTCTTCGTCCCATACAACATCTCAGGTGTTGATGTACCTGTTCCCATATGAGACTTCGAGTTATACACAAAAACAACATATATAAAATAGATGTCCCAGTCATCGTGTCTAGCATTCAAAATGGCCTTATGGACATGCACCATCCTGCAGTCTATTTGTGGGTGGAACTGGCTTGTTTGCAACTTCCAGATACGTAACACATGACATAACTATTTCTTAATTTCTTGACCGAAGCTTGTGTCTGATCTGTGACTAAGGTATCACGCACAGCAAAATTCAGTGTCTACTTGTTAACTAATTCCTGCGACACAGTACTGGCCTGTTGGTCTGGAATTGCACCAATAATAGAAATGGTAAAAAATGGTCAATGATCATAAGCACATACCTATTCTCTGCACGTGTTTTGTTGAATGGTCCATAATTGTCGAGACCAAGCATCTGAAATGGCTTTGACGCCTCTGGCAATGCGATTTTCTGATGAAAAATATCCACTCTTTGCGTCCCTGGTACACAATTTCTGACAGACCGCTCCACGTCGCATTCTTCCATCAAAACCATTCTGAAAAATGCTTGTCTATGCCTGTCAGCCACCAGACCTGAAAATACATGGTCATGAGTCTGTTGTAGTACTTCCTTTTGAAAAACTGCAGGGACCCTGAGTTGTGGTCCATTTTCTGTGCCTCTGTATGATAAATCCTCATATACCATAAAGCACAGCTGTGACTTGAAGCCCTGACAGTCTTTATTCTCTGCCTGGGCTTGTTGCCAGTCGAATGTGCTGTACATTGTCACTTTTCGACTTAACGTGCTGGCATTCATGTGTTTGCTACATGACTTATGGATGAATTTACAATCCAATTCATTAAGATTGAGAGCCCAGCTTGTTAGATGACTAGACAGGCCTTTCAGACCAAGCAATAATCTGAATGATGCATGACCAGTCACAACCCTAAGTTTTCTACCATAGAAGTAACAACAGAAATACGTAATGCCATATATGACCACTAGCCTTTCCTTCTCAGTTGTCAAGCAGGTGTGTTATACCTTATTTAACTGCTTGGAAGCATATGCCACTAGATGCCCCTGTCCATTAACAGTCTAACCCAGAATACAGCCATGACTGTTTCTTTACAAGTGTCGCATGAGAGAATGAATTCCTTTTTAAAATGGGGAAAATCCAATACTGAGACCGAAATCACTGCCTCCTTCAATTTATCAACGCAGGTTGGCACTCCTATGCTCGCTGAAACCTCACTCCTGTTTTTGAGTAATCTCTTCAAAGTTTCAGCTAATTCTGCAAAGTCATTTACGAATTTACGGTAATTGTTACACGAACTGAATAGTGTATCTGTCAGGTTGCTTGTTGAGTTGGAAAATGGTGAACTTCTTCTGTAAGATGGGGATCAGTTTGCACATCAAATTCATTAATTACGTGTCCAAGTTAGTTAACACAAGTTTGAGCAAAATGACACTTATCCATGCTCAGGGTCAAACGTGGCGACTGTAATCTACTAAACACTTCTGTCAACTATCTCACATGCTCTGGTATAGCTTTTTGATAAACCATTATGTAATCTAAATAAATGATATAGGCTTTAGACTTTAACCCTCTTAAAACTCTGTCTAGTAATCGCCGACAAGTAGTTGATGCTTTTTTTAAACTGAATGGCATCCACTTAAATTGATTTTGTACATAAGGTTACATAAAAGCTGTCTTTGGTCTACTCTCAAGTGCTACTTCTAACTAGAGATAACCACTTTTGAGATCCATTGTAGTAAAGTAATGACACTGACCCAAATTATCCAAGGATTTCATCATATTAGGAACTGGTTAAACACCTGTAACGGTCTGTGCACTCAGAAATGTATAATCACAGTAAAACCTATATGTCTTCATTCTATTCAATGATTCATTGAGGACAGTAACTATATTTGTGCTCCAGAGACTGTCACTAGACTCCATGATCTCATTTTGTAGCTGATGTTCAATGAACTCTATTAACAACTCAAAATGTCTTGCTATGTAATACCATTTCCTATAAATAGGTGTACTATTCCATGTTGGTATATGATGTTGAGTTACCAGAGTTGATGGTAACAGCTCATAGGCACAAAACAATTCACTTAACTTCAGCAGTACTTTTTACATAGCTGTGCAATCACTAACTCCCCCCCCCCCCCCCCCCACCACTCATAACGTTGTTGTGTTGAAAATTTGCTTTTGGCTTATATCCAGACTCGACCTATTGAAGTCTTCTTCCCCTGTTACTTGTAGAGCGGCTAAAACTACACCATTCAATGCACTGTGTTCAACTCTGCCATAGTTATCCATGCTAATTGGAACCTTGTATTCCCTATTAACATTATTCATGTGTGCTATGCTTCTGCACACAAAAGAGTGTGGACCATCCAACTCATCATTGCTCGAGGGTGGCTCAACTAAGTACAAAACCCCACAAGACAAATCAGTACCCTTCGAAACCTACACTACCTTTCCCAAACCAGCTGGTATTTTATCCTGCTGATCAATCTTTAACAAACTCGTTTGTCTTCATGGCAGGTGAGCCTTGCGGCATGCCTTTGTTTGCAACTGTATCAACCAACAGAAATAATGTTCCACCGGGTTCAACTACGCATTGCCGAAGATCAATCCTAGCACGATTTTTGACGAGATAATCTAGCCCAAGGATCAATGAATGTCCTTCACCCACAGGTGCTAGTTTTCGCAATAGCAGCTGCAACATTATTATTGCGTACATTTCATGGAAGCCAAAGTCTCCTACTTCTCACTAGGCCCACACTAATAATGGACACATGCACACCCATATCCACAAGAAGCCTTTGTTTCCACCTGTGTACTGACTCGTGCAGTGTTATGGAGCACTAGGACTGCTTTCCTACAGTCAAAGTATTGCTGTTTGAGTTTAATGTCCTCTTGCCCCTACAGCGCTTCCTATTCTTCCTATTCTGACAATTCAATTCTCGGTGGCCAACTTCCCCACATGAATATGCTTGGCTACACTATTCCTGTATGTGACCCTCACATCCACACCTGAAACATTTGACCCCTGAATACTTAGTGATTAATCACTGGCCAGCCGCTGTGGCCGAGCAGTGCTAGGTGCTTCTGTCTGGAACCGCACGCCTTCTACGGTCACAGGTTCGAGTCCTGCCTCGAGCATGGATGTGTGTGATGTCCTTAGGTTAGTTAGGTTTAAGTAGTTTCTAAGTCTAGGGGACTGATGACCCCAGATGTTAAGTCCCACAGTGCTTAGCGCTGTTTGAACCATTAACCACTGCTTCGTGGTACAATCTGTTGTTGTTGTGGTTTTCAGTCCTGAGACTGGTTTGATGCAGCTCTCCATGCTAGTCTATCCAGTGCAAGCTTCTTCATCTCCCCGTACCAACTGCAACCTGCATCCTTCTGTATCTGTTTAGTGTATTTATCTCTTGGTCTCCCTCTACGAGTTTTCCCCTCCATGCTGCCCTCCAATACTAAATTGGTGATCCCTTGATGTCTCAGAACATGTGCTACCAACCAATCCCTTCTTCTAGTCAAGTTGTGCCACAAACTCCTTTTCTCCCCAATTCTATTCAATACCTCCTCATTAGTTATGTGATCTACCCATCTAATCTTCAGCATTCTTCTGTAGCACCACATTTCGAAAGCTTCTATTCTCTTCTTGTCCAAACTAGTTATTGTTCCTCACACTGAAATCTATACTCAATATTAACAAATTTCTCTTTTTCAGAAACGCTTTCCTTGCCATTGCCAGCCAACATTTTATATCATCAGTTATTTTGCTCCCCATAACAGCAAAACTCCTTTACTACTTTAAGTATCTCATTTCCTAATCTAATTCCCTCAGCATCACCTGACTTGATACGACTACATTCCATTATCCTTGTTTTGCTTTTGTTGATGTTCATCTTATATCCGCCTTTCAAGACACTGTCCATTCCGTTCAACTGCTCTTCCAAGTCCTTTGCTGTCTCTGACAGAATTACAACATCATCGGCGAACCTCAAAGTTTTTATTTCTTCTCCATGGATTTTAAGTCCTACTCTGAATTTTTCTTTTGTTTCCTGCATCGTACGAACATGTAATAATGCCTAACCAGAGAATAAATGGGAGTAACTAAACCAGTGATTGTGGCAGGCTTAGTAAAGTCAACCCGAGAATAAGTTTTGACACTGGAAGGATTAGTTACAGAATTAGTGATGATAAGATTGGTTATTGGAACAAGAAAGGAGATGAATTGGGGACATCACACAAATTATGGAAGAATATGATTATTCCAAATTTATAAAAATTTCGTACTACTACTTTTCAATCTGATGCTTGAAACCTGGAATGTATGAATGAACTGTGAAACTATTTCCTAACTTAAAGCTTTTTGCTTGTAGTAGGCCTAATAGACATTTCATATTGGCACTTCATGAATTATATTCTGTTGCGTTATAAAAATGATGATTTGTGCCAAAACGGTCTTATTTATTTGGTGTGTGTTGTAACAGCTGTGATATTAGGTGGGCCTATTTCATTTTATCCAGCAGACAGTGAGAAAATACACTTAATCAAATTGAGAAACCACACCTGTCTTGGGTACCATTTGTATTAACAGCTTTTTCGTTAGTAGAGAACAACATTTCATTTTTTCATGTAGCAAAACGTTTGATGAACTTTGATGGAATAATAGATTCTTTTCCAGAAAGAAAACCTTGCCATGTAAAGTTGCAGCAAGATTAGAGAGAAAAAACTGCTAGGTCTTAAGGATTGAAGAAATGTGTACAGTCTTGCTTCTCTCTTGTCTTTACTGGTTCTGTATACGCTATACTTAATTTTATGTCACACAAAATAGCAAGTTATTAGCTAATAGGCAATAGTGAGAGCAAATTGTCTGAAGAAATCTATTTCTTCCGGTTACAAATAATCCCATCCAGTATTAATTGCGAGTTTGTTTTAACAGGGCAGGATGTCAAACTAGCCGACTGGAAGCAGGAGAGGCACCACAGAACATCTTAATTTCCACTGTCCTGAATATAATTTGATGGCATCCATTACAAAATATCACATGTTTGAATTCCACAGAGCGAAATACTGTGACGTGCGATAGAACAATGTTGTGTAAAGAGGCATGGCACTGCACAATGGCACAATTAAGACCAAATAACATGTCTACCATTTCCTCAAACACATGTGTTTTATGTGTTAGAGTCTTCAGAAAGATGTATGCTAAAAACAACATATTTTTTTTGAAAAATTGATTTTTAAAATTTTTGGCGTCCTACGGGGGTACACCACTATGTAGTATTGCCTCGGTCTGGAAATATCTGAGCTGATGCACAGAGCAGTTTGAGTTGTTGTGGGGAGGTGGGTAGTCTCCACGTGACCCGTGTTTATGTTTAGTGATTTTGCTTTTCCCTCTTCATTTATTGCTCTCATATCAAATGAAAACAAAATGGATTTCTGTGGCCAAGGGCTATCAAGTGAATTAAAATACATTCACATAATTATGGAAGACTAAAATATGTTATTAGTTTCAGATTTTATTTTATTTTAACCTTTCTGACACTCAAGCATTAATCGCCTTGCAGAACAGTGAAGTTATTTTTGTTGGTTTGCTAAAGAAGTTTGGCTTTTATTGATCTTTTCCACAGAAGCAGTCAATTTATTTGAAATGAACTGCTTAGTTCCACACTATTGGCTAGTTTCAACTCTTCGCTGCATTTCAAGTGCATGTTTTCATCTTGTAGAATGTGTGGCATTATGCCATAATAAAGAACCAACATGAGATAATACAGTGCAGGTACTGCAAGAAAATGTACCTCTGAATCTGGACGTACGAATCCGCACTTTAAGCCAAATTATGCATTTTAGTATGGTTCATGAAATTCTGACGCTCTTGGAGTATTCTCTAATGTCTTGTTTCTTTTATGACATAATGTAAGATCTTTCAGTGTTTTACATGTACGAACAACAGGCTTCATAGCTGTGCAAGTACGGTGATGCCTATTACCTGGCACTCTCTGGCAACTGCTGAAATGTACCTGTTTCTAACAAGTTGCAGGAAAATATAGTGAATGGTTGTTTGAAAAGCATTGCTTTCAGAGTAAATTTCCTTTTATGCAAGATGAACTATGTGCAAGAATGTATGATGGATTTCTTAAATCACTGAGCATTTGACTCTCATTTAAAAATCAATTCTTTGAGGATGACCATTTAGAAGAATTTCAAGCCCAGAAGATCAGACATTTAAGTTTTTGTTAAAAAATTTACTGTTAAATTTGTGATTTATCTTAAATGTAACACATCAAAAAAGATCAACATTATATGTGAAAGCTTAGCTTCTCTTCTAGCTTATTAATCTTAGAGACCAGTATTACATGTGAAACTTTTTTTCTTGTAGCAGCACAATGCACATTAATTTAAACCATTATTCGCTGTCATCAGCTGAAGAGATCACGTGACTTGAGTTATGACTGGCTTAAAAAAGTGCATCGCAGCCTTGATTTCTATGCTTTGGAAAAAAACTTGCGGTGTTTGGTGGAATTCGAATTTATACTTTCGTAATACGAAAATATGGAATGTACATGTTGGTGCACATTAAAGATCTTTCCAAAACGTGTTTTTTTTTTTCCTTCACCCCCCCCCCCCCCCCCCCCCCTTGAGTTTTGTTTTCTCAAGTGCAGGGAAGTTCTACACCAGTGCATAAAACTATAACTATTCAAAGGATTGAGAAGTTTTACAGTTATGAGGAAAAGTATACTGTCACTTAACATGGAAAAGGTGTATTTTCACATAAGAGAACGTGTATTTTTACCTGGGAAATCAGGGGGAAATCTGGGAATTTTTTTTCCTTGTCCACGTGTAGACCCTGCAAGGGCTCAACAGATCATGAAGAAAGACATCTATCCCTTGCCATGTATTGATCTCATCCTCGACCATTCAGAGGGAGCAACATATTTCTCAGCTATGGACATGAAGACAGTTCACTGGCAAATTGAGGCTGATAATGCTGACTGGGAGAAGATTACCTCCATAACTCCTGCCGACCTGCATGAGTTCAAAGATATGCCATTTGGACTATGTAACGCTCCAGCCACCCTTGAATATATGATAGACAGCCTGCTTTGACACATTAAATAGATGACATGACTCTGCTATCTGGACATCATTTTTTCGAAGATGCTTGAAGAGCATCTGAGCCACCTAAGAATGGTGTTGAAGTGTGTTCAGGCTGCAGGCCTCCATCTGAAGTTGGAAATGGGCCTCTCTGCTGCCAAGAAATAGTGAACTGCAATGAAGTCCATTCTGATCCAGAGAAAATTAAGCAGTTAACAGATTTTCTGACTCCACGGCATATTTGTGATGTGAGACATTTCTTTGGAATTTGCTTGTTCTATTGGCAATTTATAAAGGATTTCTGTACCGAGGAATGTCTCTTGCACGGAATACTGTAGAGAGACAACAAATTTTCCTGGGACAAGGTGCAAGAAAAATTCTTCATTGTCCTTAAAGAAGTGCCAACATCATCTCCATATCTAGCATATGAGGTGTTATTTTGCATGCTATGTTATGTGATATATTCACGGATAAACTTTGAGTCACTATTAATTAATAATTCAGACTGCTTGTGTTCAAACTGCAATGTTGGAATTACTGTGCACATCTTTGTTAATTAGCTTTCATCTCTTCTTGCGATTTCTACGCTACTGGAAGCTGAAAAACTCTCAGGAGAGTGACATAGAGGCCTTCTTCCTTTTGTCAGTATATTGAACGATGCACTACAATAGCTAAACACATCATACAGTACTCTACGACAAATGACTGTATCAGTACATGCTCTAAATACAGTTTCAATAGATACTAATTTACGTTCATCCTCTCTCGACTGACTGCTGACAGATTGATCTGTAAGTCTCTCCTAGATATCAGTGATGTCACTGTGATTGTCACTTACATTGTCCTTCCATGGCAGGATCCAACAACATGGAATAAACCATCAACTGATGGATACTACAAAGTGTAGTAAGAAGAGTGCTGTCTTCGACATGGCTTGCAGATGCATTGTGTCCATCCAACTCCAGATTACACGCACAGAAAGAAACAAAACTTGTGAATTGTATTTTATGCTAAATTCGGTACTTAAATCAATCTTTTATGGTAGCAATTATCATTCTTCATTTTGGTAAATTTTGTACAACACATCACTTCACCAAAGTGATATGTTACAATCAGAAAGATGCTGAAAGCTTGATATCTTGTACTTCCAGAGTAATCTGCAAGCCCAAGATGAACTACTCTACAATTGAGAAAGAATACCTTGCAGCTGTTTAATCCGCCAACAGGTTCTGACTGTATTTATTCACCAAACCATTCGCTATGTTGGCTGACTGGCCTGAAGGATCTGCCAGGTAGACTGGCATGATGGGCACTAAGGCTTCAGGAGTATGACAACACAATGGTATGCAAAAAACAGATGTAAACACAGGGTCCTATGGCAGAAAACAGCAGTGTAGAAGAAATCTGTCATTGCTGCGTTAGACGACATTGCTGCTGAACAGAGGGAAGACCCGGTATTGCTGAAAGCTGTAGAAGCCTTGGAGAATGAAAAAACTGACCAAAGAAGGAATCCAATTAATAAACAGAACATTGTATAAGAGGAACTACGATTTGGTGTGTATAAGAGGAACTATGATTTGATGGGGTGGAATGGTTGTTTGTCATACCAGCTTATCTATGGCCAGTGCTCCTGAAGTATTTCCTTGATGCTTCCAACATCTGGTCATCTGGGATTTGTAAAGTCTCTAGACCATATCAAACACATGTCTCAAACAATCTGTTGGGTGGGGTAGCTGTGCTGTCTGAGGCGTCTTACAGCAGTTCACGATACTCCCTCACCCTGTTGGATGTTCGAGTCCTCCCTCAGGAATAGGTGTGTGTGTTATCCTTAGCATAAGTTAGTTTAAGTTAGATTAAGTAGTGTGTAAGTTTAGGGACTGATGACCTCAGCAGTTTGGTTCCATAGAACTTACCACAAATGTCAAATTTTCAACCAATCTGTTAGTGCCAGGTGAGCCACTGTAAGGAATGGCAATAACTTTGTGTCACCAGGTACCAATCTCATTCCATTGAACTGAAAATGCCTTCTTTGGAGGGGGGGGGGGGGGGGGGGGCGGGGCAATTCCCAAAGTTGTCAAAAGAAAGTTGATGGATAATAGTCTACATTGGCTAACTCATATACTGTACTTTTGCCAAAGCTGTGCCAACTGCTGGAGCTCTGGAAATTGTGAAATGCCTTGTAAAAGATGTGGTTTTGTAGCACGGAGCATCATGTGTTGTGACGTGTAATCATGAAAAAGTTTTTTAGTCAAGACTAGTTTCAGAAGTAATTTCATTTTGGGACATAAGCCACAGAACCACTACTGCCTACTGTCCACAGATGAATGGCCTCACAGAACACTTTAACAGGCCAGTGGTAAATATGATTTTAATGTATGTTGAGGTTGAACAGCCAAACTGGGGTATGATACTGCCCATCATGAGATTTGCATACTACACAGAAAAGCAAAGCACTGCAGATTTCACACAGTTCTTTTTGCTCCACCACTGTGAGGCCTGAAAGACTATGGATATACTGTTCCCATTTCAATTGTGCTGTACTCAGGATGACTCATCACCAGGGCTGAAGAAACAAAGCAGTGGGCTTGCATACGGACCCTGGACACCCTGAGAGACTTGGTCCATACACCTGTGCAGCAAGTGGGACTTTTGAAAATATTACTAAAGCAGTACTTTTGGCCATATCGTATCCTTCATCGCTTGTTGGATGTCACAGATGAAGTTGAGGATTATGACTATTTACCAGTAAGACAGGACTCCTTATCGTGCTCTACTAGAGTTGAGAAGCACGAATTTAGGTTCAAGAAATTGAAGACCCACTCAATGATCATGAAGCATAGACAGGCAGGGCTACCTCAGTGTAGTGAAGAGGATGTAACAACACTACTAGAATGCAAGGATGCATGAGATCTGCCATACAGAGGACCATTGTAAGATCTAGATCCAGGGCGTTGTAATGAGTACCAATGAGAACTTCTGAAACAGCTGGCTGCTGTTTTTCCAGAAGACAGAACCAAGAGTTGTTGTACTTACAGTGGAGTGTAGTGGCTAGCACCACTGGCTGGCATGCTACAGGTTGCCAGTTCAAACTCAACCACCAGGAATTATTTTTTATTTAGTACTTTTTCTGGAAAATTCTTGAAAAATCTCTTGTTTGTAAAATTTGTATACTGTGGAATATTGATGTTTGTATAAATAGCTATACTCTCTGTGTGGGAGATCAATTATGTTCTGGCGGTACACTATTGTTTATAGCAAATGAGCTTCCAGTTCTAAGTGTTGAACTTCATTGATGACTCTGGCTTTGTACTTGGTTGTGATTTTGATGTGACAGTACTATTGTCAACAGCAGACTGTAAATTATGTTGTGAATAATAAACTTAGTGAAATACTTCATGAATAATAATTTCATAATTTTTTATATGTATAGCATATGCATTATTGTTCATCCTCTTCTGGTACAGTTTCCAGTCACTGGCCAGTCTGTCTGGAATCAAGCCTCACCATTGACTTCTGAGGTTCCACCATCACTGTCTCCACCTCAATCCTGTCTTCTCCTCTATATCACATGCACTTTTTCACTCCTTTCAACCATTTACCTCTTGTTGGTCTTTCTTCCTTCCTTTTCTCTTTTGGGACAGCCTCTTCGCCTCTATTTGCTTAACAAGTCCATAACATATAATTGTTGGTTCCTCTGTCCTATCAGCCTCCACTAATTTCCTGATCGTTAATATGTGCATCTTTGTAATTCCAATACTATTTCTCAAGAATTGCATCTCACTAGCTTGGACTTTGCTTTTCACTTTCCCTTTTATTATCTGTATCACTGTGTAATGAAACGAAGAAAAAGAAGCAAAATGCAAGCTATTGAGAAGAAATTTTTGAAAAATAGTAATGCATAATATGCATTAATGTATTTCTAATAATCAGAGATCATAAAAGAAGCAAAAATTAATATTAGCATCATGATTGGTACAATAACAAGTTGGATAGTTGTGCATTAGTGTGTCACATTGCACTGAAGTGGCAAAAATTGTCGGATACCTCCTAATATTGTACTGGACCTCATTTTGTCTGGTGTGGTGCAGAAATTTGACATGGCATAGGCCCAGCAAGTCATCCTGTATTAATACTGAGCCATGCTGCCTCTGTAGCCATCCATAGTTATGCAAGTGTTACTGGAGCAAGATTCAGTGCATGAAATGACCTATCGATTATGTCCCTTAAATATTCATGGGATTCATGTTAGGAGATCTGGGTGGCCAAATCATTCTCTTGAATTGTCCAGATTGTTCTTCAAACCGATCATGAATGATTATGTTATCCATAAAAATTCCATTGTTTGGGAACATGAAGTCCATGAATGGTTGCAGATTGTTTCCAAATAGCCTAACATAACCATTTCTAGTGTATGATTGGTTCAGTGGGAGCTGAGGACCTATTCCATTCTCTGTAAACACAACTGACACCATTATGGAGCCACCACCAGCTTACACATTACTTTGTGGACTACTTGGACCCATGGTTTTGTGGAGCCTGCACCACACTCAAACCCTACCATCAGCACTTACTAACTAAAATTGCTACTGATCTGACCAGGCCATGCTTTTCCAGTTGTCTAGGGTCCAACCAGTATAGTCATGAGCCCAGGAGAGGCACTGCAGTCAATGTCGTTATGTTACCAAAGGCACTCGCATCAGCCCTCTAACACCAAATGCCCCACATTGATTTCTGTGGTTGTTTCATGCAGTGTCACTTGTCTGTTAGCACCGACAACTCTATGCAAATGCCACTGCTCTTGGTCATTAGGTGAAGGATGTTGGCCACTGCATTGCCCATGGTGAGAGATAATGCCTGGAATTTGGGTATTCTCAATACACTCTTGACACTGTGGATCTCAGAATATTGCATTCCCTAGAGATTTCGAAAGTGGAATGTCCAATGTGTGCATCTGCAACTACCATTCCATGCTCAAAGTCTGTTATTCCCCGTCGTATGGCTATAATCACATCAGAAACCTTTTCACATGAATCACCTGAGTACAAACGACATCTCTGCAATTCACTACCCTTTTAAACCTTCTTCGGTACTGCCATCCATATACACGCATATTGCTACCCAAGACTTTTGTCATCTTAATGTAAGCTTACTGTTGTTGGCACTCATCACATTCTAGACAATAATTTTAAGGGCTGATGTACATTATGATGATTTAAAATACACTGAATATGTTGAGTTTTAAGATTCAATGTTTATGACAAAATCAGAGAGAGAGAGAGAGAGAGAGAAATATTTAAAATAAATGTATTTTGAAAATGTTAATTTTTGTAACTTATTTTGCACATTGTGTGATTCACATTGCCCAATAATCATCATAATATTAAAGGCAATAATTTTGATGATTTCAAAACTCAATAAAAGAATATAACTGTTCCTGTCTAAGCTTGCTTGCTTCATTTTTTTCCGCAACTGAATTATAAAATACTTGGAAAGACTTAATAGTATCCATCATGATAATGATCAATAAATAAAATTATTTTAGATTATTAAGGGGGGGAAAGCTAATGCATATTATAAATGTGCTAATTTGTTGTAAACTGAATTGGGGCATTCTCTTGTGGTTATACAATAGTTTATGTACACAAGAGCAGTAAGGAGTATGCAGATATTACACTGGTGTGATTCATGCTGTAACTGCAAGACTCTAAATCAAAATGTGTGGGGTTCTGTACACAATTAGTACAAATATTGTTTTTTGTCACTTGTTGATTTTTCACCTATGGCAGTACTTTATTAAAATGAAAAATAAGAAGTTGGATTGTAGTTCATAGTCCTTGTTAAAGCCAGTTCAAAAGTTGGAAGGAGACAAGGACATACCCCTCCAATACAGCCTTGCTTAGTGGAACTCTGTGGTATGCAAACCATTCTTCAGGTTAACTGGCACATTTCTGCTGTTTTCAAGAGCAGAGCTTTGACAGGTGATGAAGTCATTGCTCCAGTACAGATACTAATGTAGCAGTACTGTATTTGGTCTTATTTTGATGAATGTTAACTTGATGTCACTGTGGTTTTAGCCTGTCCATTACCTGTACAAATACGCCCACAGTAGTTGTGCCTCCTTCAAATGTGGCTGAAAAGTTGGTAGTTAAAAGTACCGGTAGACTATTTTAAACAATATTATCCACACCAAGATTATAATTCAGACACTTGAATTGCACTTTCATTGCCAAGTGAGCTAGTGATTATGAACAGCTTGAGTCTCATTTACTTAAATTATGCACAGATAAGCAGATATCCACATACTGCATTTGGCTGATGTTCGATAATGTGATTGTTTGAGTGCATTAACCTTACATTGAAGTAATTATTCACAAAAGTACAGTGTGGTAAACTAATATTCAACACCGCCACAGAATGATGCTCTTAATACACTATCTTTTAGATCTAACAGTCAAATTAGTATAAACATGATGCACACAGTAGTTATCACTGGGAAATAACACAATTCACAATCTGATCCTATTGTCAAGTGATCAGTAGACGTTATTATAAGATTAACACAGTCCATGAATGCAATTACACATTCACAGTCCAATTAATTATTTAAAACAATCCCTGGGTTATTAAATAAACCAATAGACAGAAAATCTAGATAAATTCTTGTGCTTCTTGTGAATTGTAATTTATACAACAACAACTGCAGTACATTTCCCTGTATCGACAGACATAGGTTCTATTCATTTCAGACTCACTGCAGACTGACTTAATATGGCCCCCAACATGCCTCTTTGGTAAGTTTACAATAATTAGAACAGGATGTAGTTATTGGTGTTTGCTTAATTTTCATAAATTACAACTAAAGATATAGATTACTGAGTAATATATATTAAAAACAAAGATTCCAAGACTTACCAAGCGGGAAAGTGCCGGCAGACAGGCACAATAAACAAAACACACAAACACACACACAGAATTACTAGCTTTCGCAACCGATGGTTGCTTCTTCAGGAAAGAGGGAAGAAGAGGGAAAGACGAAAGGATGTGGGTTTTAAGGGAGAGGGTAAGGAGTCATTCCAATCCCGGGAGCGGAAAGACTTCCCTTAGGGGGAAAAAAGGACAGGTGTACACTCGCACACACACACATATCCATCTGCACATACACAGACACAAGCAGACATATTTACAGGAAAAGAGTAAGGGCAGAGATGTCAGTCGAGGTGGAAGTACAGAGGCAAAGAAGTTGTTGAAAGACAGGTGAGGTATGAGCGGCGGCAACTTGAATTTAGCGGAGGTTGAGGTCTGGCGGATATCGAGAAGAGAGGATATACTGAATGGCGAGTTCCCATCTCCGGAGTTCGGATAGGTTGGTGTTGGTGGGAAGTATCCAGATAACTCGGACGGTATAACACTGTGCCAAGATGTGCTGGCCGTGCACCAAGGCATGTTTAGCCACAGGGTGATCCTCATTACCAACAAACACTGTCTGCCTGTGTCCATTCATGCGAATGGACAGTTTGTTGCTGGTCATTCCCACATTGAAAGCGTCACAGTGTAGGCAGGTCAGTTGGTAAATCACGTGGGTGCTTTCACATGTGGCTCTCCCTTTGATCATGTACACCTTTCGGGTTACAGGACTGGAGTAGGTGGTGGTGGGAGGGTGCATAGGACAGGTTTTACACCGGGGGCAGTTACAAGGGTAGGAGCCAGAGGGTAGGGAAGGTGGTTTGGGGATTTCATAGGGATGAACAAAGAGGTTACGAAGGTTAGGTGGACGGCGGAAAGACACTCTTGGTGGAGTGGGGAGGATTTCATGAAGGATGGATCTCATTTCGGGGCAGGATTTTAGGAAGTCGTATCCCTGCTGGAGAGCCACATTCAGAGTCTGATCCAGTCCCGGGAGGTATCCTGTCACAAGTGAGGCACTTTCGGGGTTCTTATGTTAGAGGTTCTGGGTTTGAGGGGATGAGGAAGTGGCTCTGGTTATCTGCTTCTGTACCAGGTCGGGAGGGTAGTTGTGGGATGCAAAAGCTGTTTTCAGGTTGTTGGTGTAATGGTCGAGGGATTCAGGACTGGAGCAGATTCGTTTGCCACGAAGGCCTAGGCTGTAGGGAAGGGACCGTTTGATGTGGAATGGGTGGCAGCTGTCATAATGGAGGTACTGTTGCTATTTGGTTGGTTTGATGTGGACAGATGTGTGAAGCTGGCCGTTGGACAGATGGGGTCAACGTCAAGGAAAGTGGCATGGGATTTGGAGTAGGACCAGGTGAATCTGATGGAACCAAAGGAGTTGAGGTTGGAGAGGAAATTCTGGAGTTGTTCTTCACTGTGAGTCCAGATCATGAAGATGTCATCAATAAATCTGTACCAAACTTTGGGTTGGCAGGCTTGGGTAACCAAGAAGGCTTCCTCTAAGGGACCCATAAATAGGTTGGCATACGAGGGGGCCATCCTGGTACCCATGGCTGTTCCCTTTAATTGTTGGTATGTCTGGCCTTCAAAAGTGAAGAAGTTGTGGGTCAGGATGAAGCTGGCTAAGGTGACGAGGAAAGAGGTTTTAGGTAGGGTGGCAGGTGATCGGCGTGAAAGGAAGTGCTCCATTGCAGCGAGGCCCCGGACGTGCAGGATATTTGTGTATAGTGAAGTGGCATCAATGGTTACAAGAATGGTTTCCGGGGGTAACAGACTGGGTACGGATTCCAGGCATTCGAGAAAGTGGTTGGTGTCTTTGATGAAGGATGGGAGACTGCATGTAATGGGTTGAAGGTGTTGATCTACGTAGGCAGAGATACGTTCTGTGGGGGCTTGGTAACCAGCTACAATGGGGCGGCCAGGATGTTTGGGTTTGTGAATTTTAGGAAGTAGGTAGGAGGTAGGAGTGCAAGGTGTCGGTGGGGTCAGGAGTTTGATGGAGTCTGGTGAAAGGTTTTGTAGGGGGCCTAAGGTTCTGAGGATTCCCTGAAGCTCCACCTGGACATCCGGAATGGGATTACCTTGGCAAACTTATGTGCGCTTGATCTGTATAATGAGGTGTGGTAGGTTGTGCCATTTTCTGTGTGATTGGTGAAGAGAGGTTTTTGACAGTTGGAAACAACATAAATTGCTGGGAATAGATCAAGTGAATGTTGTGTTGGAAGTTACTTGACACCATATAGATCTCTCCTACAGCCAATTCATAAGATTCGCTCATGGCACATGGAAAGGCACACCAGCACAAGTTAATACAAAGTGTAACAGCTGCGTTGTTGGGAACAGTGCTGACACTGTATGTCTGATGCGACAGTTGATATTTGCCTGTTACCTGTGATGATCAGAGGGGGTAAGTAACATTGAGCACTCATAACTGCTTTAGCTTATGAACAAGTATCCAAGAATCTTCTTGTAATGAGATGTTGTGAATAACATTTAATTCCTGAAATACGTTTCAATTGTACTTGTTATCCAACTGTAGCAAAATGACTATTGTAGTTTGCACATTTAACATAAGAGGCCTCACATGAGTTAACTGTATGGGAACCAACTCATTTAGACCACCTATCTTGGCTCATGCATTGTTCATCAACATTTCTGGAGTGTACACATTAAAATCACTGCCTTTCAGTGGTGCTATATACAGTGCATAATGTAAAACAGATGCCAGAATGGCTTCTTTGAAAAGGTTTAACTCAACTAAACTGGTGTGGCTGATTTCCATCCTCAGCTGTCAGCAATCGAAGCTTGTCTTCCATCTAGAATGACCTTGATGTCAGCAGGACATTATACCATAACCTTCCTTCCTTCCTTCTCTGAACAATAATAGAAGTTGGCAAATCTTGAGAATGAATGTCAGCAAGCAAGTTTGAAATCAGTAACATAGATTTGTTTATTTTCTACCATCTTGAATTATGCTTTAATGAGTCTTCAGGATGACTCTATGACTATGAACCTTGTGCATAGGATTATAGACGTCCAGCTGATTTTCCTAATAGACAATTGTGTTTGCTAAATATTGGAATTTTTGGCTTATTTCAATTCTTTTTGAAATTTCTTCTACTACCATTACAAGCAGTAATGGCAATATTTGCAGATGGTGACTTTGCGCTGTCAAGTAGTTTTCAGATAACTGTAGGGCGAAGTGTTCCTAAATTCTTTCCTTCACCTAAAATCTTAAAATGTCCTTTGTCTGCAGCTGTTATGATGCACCTCCCTAACATGTACCACAATAAATGTTACATTATTTCTTCATAATAACTTTGCTACATAATGTCTCTCATGTTGTGGGTTACTAGTTGGTTGCATTACATTAACCTGAGAAATTGTCCTTAATTTGTTAATATAGGTTCAGTGTCTAGGTCTCTGTTTCTGCTGCATAATATTCCATAAAAAGAGGCCCTGGGTTTTACCATTAACTTTGTCTGAAGAATTAACAATTTTGTTCACAATCAGTGTTAATTTGTCTCTTCACATCTGAACAAACATGCTTCATAATTACTACACTTTTTGAAATACACAATGTATAAAATATTTCTTTATCGTATCTTTCAAAAACCTTCATGCAAAACTATCTGACAGCAAGCTGAAAGTATCCTGGATCAATTCCATGAAGTACAAAACCAAACTGTAACTCTGCTAATTCAACTCTGCTGCAGTTGGTGCCAAAAATTATTCAAGAACCCTTGAGAACAGGTAGTCAATCAAATTGACATTAAGATAGCTTTTGTTATTGAAATTGCTTCTCATTTTTAATTCATATATTGCTTTCTGAAAATAGCTATTTACTTAAGACGTGTACCCCATATGGTTAATTAAAAAAGACTACAAGTTTTGAAAATATGAAAAATAGAAATTTCCTGTTATATTATAAATTTGATTTCTTTACCAATAGTAATGTTAATAAAATTATAAATGGAGACAGATAATGCTTGCATATAACATTGAAGGATAAAAATTATTGCTTCTAGTGTAGACATCTTTTCAAATGATATACCTTTAAAATTTTGACTGCTAATTTTCATGGTGTGAGATCCATACCTGAAAATATATTGATTTATAAACAATAAAAAATACTGATGCAACAATTGTATTTGACTGTCAGAAATCTCTATGCACATCTACAGATAAGACCTACGTGATTTATGTAAGAAAATCCACTCAAGCCTGGCTAAAATTTGATGGTATTGAACAATTCAGTAATATAGCAAAAGTTCCAATAGGATTAGATTTATTATGTGCATATGCTGCTGAAACACATTCACAGGATCAGTATTTGATTTGGGACTAAGCACCCTAGTCACTGCCACATTCAGATTTTGGGCAAGGTATTGCTGGAAATAATTTGTCAAATGTTTTGTACCTCCAAGTTTCTTGATTCTGCACTGTGTCACTCAGCAGCCTCCACATTTGGTCATTTTAGATTTTCGCCACTGGTCCTTGGCTGAGTAATGAATGTATTCTGTTGCAATCATTGTTGTCATAGCCCTCTGTTATGTCATGTGCTGGCCACCTGTGAGTTGCAGATGATCCTTACTGTCAGTAATGTAACTGTTGTATATTTTTACACTGTGCACGTTTTCTGATCAGCAAATTTATTTGTGCACATTATGCCTAAATATAGCCATGAAAATAAACAGCAAAGCGATATTTCTAACTGAAAATTTTAAGTTGTCTGCTCACTTTTTAAATGATCAGATAAATTTGGATGCTCAGCATGGGAATATTTCAAGAAAGAGAATGCATTTATTTTAGGTTCCATAGACCCATGTGTGAGCAGATCAGTGGGTATAGAGTGAGACAGATTTTACAAATTTTTTTTAGACAATAAGTGCACTGAACTTATGATAGTTCCAAATATAAGCTACCATGCATTACTTTAGTAAGAATACACAGAAATATATAAATTTGAGTTTAAGTTACACTGTACATTAGCAACTAATGATGAATACACCATACAGGCTACAAAAATAGATTTGAGCATACTAAGGAGATATGCACTGTGGTTAAGAAAGAAAGTCTTCTATACTATAAAATGATCCAGCTAGAAGTAACTGTCTTAGTTTTCTTCAAACTTGCCCATATTCCCTACCAGATCTTTAATTTGTGATACTTAAGCAGCATGGTGGTCGCTCCTAAAATAGTCTCTTGAAGAATCTGTGGATGCCTTGAAGAAACATAGAAATGTGTAATGACAGTGTGCAAAGCAAAAGTTATACAGAGTCAGGAATAATTTGCTCATATAAGTTAAGGACACCTTATTAAAAAGATGAACACAGAATGAGTAACAAACTTGGATACACATCAATAAGAGGCAGTTTTCTGAGGATATTATAATAAATAAGAACATCCAACAATTAAAAAAAATCAATAAACTATGTTGTTTTTTATAAGGCCAGTTTATTCAGTGACAGTAAGACTTCTCACAAGAAAATTAATTAATGTCAGAGTTACTGTGGAATATAGTGACAACACAGCTTGGTGCTATTGATTTTTAAGACACAATGTTAAAGTACAGTTCTAACCCGCATCATAGCTGAATGAAATATGGATACAAGCCCGTCATTCTGTGAGGAAAACTGTATGGCTGTATACATATAATTGATGTTCTCATGGCAAATGATGTGCTTTTTGCAGGCTGAAACTGCTAGTGGTTCCACGTTGAACTCGCTGGGCATACAACTCTCGGGAAACAAGCAACCATCACCAACAAAAGTCATGACAGTTTTACTATTGGGTCAAGAGAAACTAATGGAAAACATAAACATGCTGTGTTGGTTATTAAAGGCGGTGATAACGATGACAAAGAAAAGCTAACATTGTTGACTCTATAAGGGATCACTTTTGCTTTTTCAGTATGATACAGGAAGACTGAACTTGTGGTACTTGTAAAACATAAACCACATTCGTGACGTGAAAACAAAAGTGACTACTAGTTGTCAAGCATCCTCCACACCATTAACACGAGTTACATTTGCAGGCAGTGATGACTCATGCAAAATTGTACCAATGTGTTACAATGTGGTGGCCTACAGCCTTTTAACTTATGTTGGTAGTAAACATAACTAAGTGCATATGGGCCTATCAATTTTACATATGTAAATTGAACTGTTTAAATATATTTAAATTTTATAATTAATAGTTCAACTCTTCAAGGAATAAAATGAAATGAAAAAAGTTGGTATCAGCAGGACTGAAACTGGGGTCCTCAAATTACCTTTCTGTGCTTTAGACCACTCACCCATGGAGCCACTGTGACAACCGTCCCTTAAAACATTCTCATACTGTATATTTGTACTTCATGCTACACCCAGTTTTAAAGAAAAATACTGACCTGGTGCTGTGAACAACATAGGAGTCATAGTACTGGAAGAAATGGTGTTACATCAAAGCGTGCACAGCAGAAAACAGACAGCTGTATTGCTTCTCCGAGTTGACGGTCATTTCAGCACTTGACACTGGTTTCCAGTTGTCACAGAGAGAGCATTACAAAACATGTTTTCATCTGTTTTATTTGCATATTAGCACACATTTGAAGAGAAATGGCATAATTTTAGTGCAATTTCTGACTCACATTTGATGAGAAATGGCATATAATTTTAGGGTGATTTTTGGCTCACATTCAAAGTGAAATGGCATAATTTTAGTGCGATAATTACAGTGCACTGTAGCACATGGTAATGGGCCTCTGCTGTTCATAAGCAGTTCCACTAACTCTCTCACAGAATTGTTTGTTTCTGCTGTGTTTTCAGTCATGGTTTGTACAACTCACATGTTGTTGTTAAGAAATACCCTCTTTGTGCAAGTGTGATATTCTTAATGACACAATGCTGTCATCAGCAAGATTTAAACTGATTACCTTACTTTGTTATGAGTTGTTGCATTCACAAGCAGAGCTTTTGGCATTCTTATGAAAAACTTTAGGTTCCAATTTTTTTTTTTTTTTTTTTTTTTTTTTTTTTTTTTTTTTACATACATAAAAAGAACAGGAAGATGGAATCATGTTGTTCACTGGATAGCATTTGTTAAAGTAGAAAACTGTTATACTCCTATTATTTACAATTGTTGCATATTAATGGGTAGCATGGGATCATATTCTGTTATAGTTATAGTTAATGTTCTGCATGGTTTGAGGCACCATGTTGCGGACTGCAGGTTCCCTTCCGCTGGAGGTTCGAGTCCTCCCTCAGGCATGGGTGTATGTGTTGTTCATAGCATAAGTTAGTTTAAGTAGTGTGTAAGGCTAGGGACCGATGACCTCAGCAGTTTGGTTCCTTAGGAATTCACACACATTTGAACATGCTGACTGTGCAGCTGATGACAAACTGATGAGAAGTAAGGGCTGAATGTGGTTGTGAGTCTGTTGGAGGCAAATCCACAGCTAATGATGAAAACTGCAACACCACAAGGGACAGCAAATAATGAAATTATACTTATTGTGTATGTGCATTATAGTACAAAGAACACATTAATACATTTGTAGCTGATTGAGGATCCACAGAAACAGCAGACTGACATTTGTACATACAAAGCTGAAGTATATAGAAAGGTTCTGAAGCTAAACCACAGTTTTCAGAAAATGAAACATCACCAGAAGAGTCAAAAAAGGCAGTGCAGGCAGAAGGACCAAAATATTGGGAACACTGCTTTGAAGAAAGCAATAACTGCCTGCTGTCTGAAAAAAAAAGACAAGGTGGTAAAGAAAAGACATTTTAAACTTTACTTTGTATCAGGAAGTATTATTTTCAAGAAAAAAGACTGGTTTCTCACTTCCAAAAACTTCAACATTGATAAGATGGACATTATACTCCGCAGTTGATTTCCTGGTGTCTTTGCTGATGTTTATCTGTTAATATAACCATAGGCATGCACCAGAGGTTTCAAACAGTTGGACGGTGTGGAATTACTGTCTCGTGGGCGGTTTCCAGTTTCAATATAAACAGTTTGTGTAAAGTATTTTGGTTCAGATTTATTTTAAATGAATTTAATAGTTCAAAGAGTGCTTTAAAACAAAGAAATATTTCTGAATACCAAGTTGTAAATACAAAGGTGGCAGCTGCTCTGAAGTGGAAGTACTATCATTTGCACTCATCATCTACTAATAAATTCCAAGCAGATAATTTATTTCCCTGAAATAATTTTTATGGGAAAATATTGCAACAACAGTTAGTTGTTTTTGTCTACAAATTGCACACTGCATGAGCTACTGTTTTGCTTTTGCTCCTATGATGATATTAGTCAAGCAGGCAGTCACACTTAGTTTCACTGCAGGCCTAACCTTTCTTTTGCACACACATTGAATCTGTCATTTACTGGCTGGTTTGATGTTATCCATGATTTATTTTTAATCTGGCACAAAGTCTTCATCCTTCCACAATAAATGCTGATATTTTTTTAAAACTACCGGTTTGCTGGTTACTTTTTCTGCCCAGTTCTGGATAACATAGTAGGAGCCAGATGAATCTGCTCCTTTTTCTGGTAATCATTTTCCTTGGACTTCTACCTTCAACTATTCTTTTATAGTACTTCCTCATTTCTTACTTTATCTGTCCATTTAAAGCCGGCCGATGTGGCTGAGCAGTTCTAGGCGCTTCAGTCTGGAACTGCATGACTGCTACGGTCGCAGGTTCGAATCCTGCCTTGGGCATGGATGTGTGTGATGTCCTTAGGTTAGTTAGGTTTAAGTAGTTCTAAGTTCTAGGGGACTGATGACCCCTGATGTTAAGTCCCATAGTGCTCATATCCATTTTTTGTCCATTTAAATGTTAACAGCACTTTATAGCTCCTATTATTATTTTGTTGTTCACCATTTTTGAGTGCTGTCTCCTCCCAGAATGTTGGTAGCCATCATGGAATATTCTTCTCTCCTCTCCGGCATTCTAAGCAAGGTGACACTATTCAAGATGTTGGGTAGCTCTCAAAGCTTCTACAACTTTGAAACTTTTCTATACCCTTACCTGCCTTTTCCATCTATCTTTCCTCCAATGATGAGTTGCAGGAAACTGTACTTTTAACTTCAAAAATATCTCTAAAATACACCCTTTTTCTGTATTTGATGGTAATTTGGACTTTTATTCAGTGTTTTAATCAACTAGGTAAGGCACTGTGTCATTTGCTACATGATCTGTCCATGAGAATCTTAAAAACAGGTGGTACATCCACATTTCAAATACCTTTAGCATGTTCACAGAAGGATTTTCCCTTGTGCAGGCTTTTATTCTATACAGTAGTACTGATAAGGTTTGTCATTGCATGTTAAATCAAGGATCACATCTGCATACCATGTATTTGATGTTTAAAATATTCTTTGTTCAATGCAAATTCCAGTTTCTCTCTCTTCCATCTTGATCCCATTTTTCTTGTTAGCCTGAATTCTAAATATTTCTTTGCTTCCCTCTCTCATCCAAATTAATGATCTGATTGTCTGTCTTCTTTTTGCTGATGACGATGGCTTTTGTTGTTCAGAAACTGATATTAAGTCTAAACTCTTTAATGGCCTTGTCAGTTCTGTGAAGAAAGAATTGGAGGACTCATGTGATGTCAGCAAGAATTAGTTTCATATGGATAGCATATATTATTTAAACATTTGTCATTGATCTTTAGTCATTTATTGGCATCCAACCAAGGAATTTTGAAAAAGTGATCAGAGTATGTTTTGAAGGGAGTTGGAGATAATATGCTCCCTTGTCTGGCACCTTCAGTAGTTTGATCTTCTCTGAAATATGGTCTCCAGCCTGGAGTTGAGCCTTTTTATTCTAGTATAATTATGTAATTATTTTGATGTCTTTCCCATCAACACCGTATCAGTCTCAGTTCTTCTACAAAGATGTAATGTTTGACTTCACCACATGCCTTTTCACAAATTGTAAAGCAAGCTGGTTGAGATGTTTATGAACGAACAAGTAAGATCTGATTAGAAAACAGGACACCTTTTCTTCCAAGACCATTCTTAAATCCAAACTTTTATTCTGCTGATGTTCTGTTCTATTTTTGTACATAGCGGGCTGTGTGGAACTCTCAGATCATTAGGCTGATTAATCTGTGGTTCCTGCATTGTTAAGCATTAAGTGTCTTTGGCAAATCATGGAGGCAGATGTAAGCCATTCTGTCAATGTATTCCTGGAGTTATAAATGTGGTTGAACACCTTCTTAATTATGTTGACATTTGTGTCTACACGGTGAATCTGAACTCCAGCAACAACATTTTGGAGGGTGTTTTGGAATATTTTTTGAGTATTTTGGTAGTGGGGGCCAGTGGCCTCCTATCGTTTGCTTCAAAGTAAGTGCATTTCATTTGTGATTTTACCCTTGTTTATGGTATAACTTCAAGTCGAACAAATATATTTTAAGGAAGACGCAATCCATGAAAGTCACAGATCAAGTAAACAAAGTAAGACGTGTGTATACTTTAACAGTCAAATTATAACTGAGTCTGAGTCTAGCAGCCGCTGGCTGGCTGGCCACTTAGGTGGCTCTGCTGCTGCATGGCTGGCAGACAGCACCACATGTAGAGGACGTGCGTAACTGCGCGGTGGCACTTTGAAAGATCAGCGAGTCACAACAGTTTATCTTCGGATCTGTGTTGTGTCAGAAATATCTACACAGCAGTGAAAATATCAACAGTATGTGCTTTGTGTGTCATGTTTTGAAGGTATTTAATCTTACCAACAGCAAAGACACTTTATCCTTGTCCTCAAGCTAGTAATTAGCACTGCTTGGTTTCATCTTGGATTATTTCTCCAGCAGTGTTAAACGTACAGCAACAGTATCACACAGTAATATGGTTAGATTTCTTATGAAGAGTGTGCCAATACGTGCTTTGTATATGGGTACTCTGATTGCAATGGAAGAGTGGCATGACTACTATGTTTTGAGCTCTTCCCACAGCTCTGAGGGTTACTGCATAATGCTTTCGTAAATTTTGGTGAGTGCATGCTACAGGATTTTTCAGTACTGGGAAGGGTATTTTAACAGAAACAATGGTAACTGGGGACAAATTAAATAAATCATAATTACATTCTTACTCTTTGATGAACCGCTGGATACCATGGGTCCTTTATACCAAAATGCATTGAAAATACTCCAAACGAACTCCAAAATTTTGTCGATAGAGTTTGGGTTCACCCTTCGCAAGTTTGAGAATCTCTGTACTCACTTCTTCTGGACCAACTGTTTTTCCATTTGTTGCCTGGTTTAAAACTTTCCTTAATTCATCATCCAGAATTTCTGGATCCTCCAGCTGCTCCTCAGCATCACTGCATGTTGATGGATTATCAGTGAAGAGGTTTCTTTCACTTACTCTGCTTTATTCATAATGATATTGTCATCTGCAGCTAGTTTTTCTGTGCTGTATTACTGAGTAACTTGAGGTACTTCCTTTATCTTCTTACACAGATTAAAACTCAAGTTTAAATTAAAGTTGTTTTATTTATTTATATTGTTAGTTTATTCATGCTTCCTTTCTCTTTATTTTCTTCTTGATGACTCTTTGGATGTTTTTTCTTGTTGGTTTTCCCATTGTCTACATTTCATTTCTGTAAAATTCTGTACTTTGGACATGCAATTTCTGGAATTCCTTCTCTGTTCCATATGTATAAGGCACTAGCAGAGCCATATTACTAAAGGAAGCTGTCTACACATACGCCACTCACCTTTTGCTTCTTATCTAGCCTTCATGGGTAGTCTTACTTTTTAGTGAAACCCATGCATTTGAAACTATTGCTTGGTTTCATTATTACAAACTTTATATATACATAGATACTTTGCATATGTTTGCTTGTTTAGGTGTCTCACTGGCAACGGTTTTCTAGCACAAGTTGAAATTAAAATGGATATATGTAAAAGAATTACTTTATTGTTTTGTATTTTGTCATCATCTTTGTTGCTCAGTGTCCACTGATATAAATTTCCTGCATGCTGGAGGTAAGGTTTTAATTAAAAAAATATATACTTTGAAATGACCATTTGTAGGTATCCTATCTTAAAAACGGTAAAACAAAACTTTCAGCCAAACAGGCCATCATCAGAATAGACAACATAGACACCCTCCCCCCCCCCCCCCCCCCACACACACAAATGCAACTAATGCACACATGACCACAGTCTTTGGCTGCCAAGGCAGTAACACAAGATGGGAGAAGCTTCTTGTTTGTCATTGTCACCCACAGTCTTTTTACTTCTCTCCTTTTCACATTCACCCCCCTGCCTTGCCCACCACTCCTGCGTCTAACCTCCTGACTGTACCTAGCTGCACTAACCTCTCCTCACCTCACCCTATATGCTCCCAATAGCAACACTTTGCCGTCCTCCACCACTACCCTGCTATCCCTCCTTGTCCCCCCCACTCCAGTCTCCTCCTTACGCCCAACATGCAGCTGCTTCTCCCAACATGCGCTGCTGATCGCTGTCTGGTCTGAACAGCCAGAGACTGCAATATAGTGTGTGTGTGTGTGTGTGTGTGTGTGTGTGTGTGTGTGTGTGTTTGGTTGAAGTTTGCTCGACAGTCTTTTTGTAGTGCCTATCTGCGCTCTGCATCCCGCTATATGGTGAGTAGCAACTATCCTTTTCATTATGTTGTCATTATTCCATCCTGGATTTTCCAGTACAGTGTGGAACAGACATGACCCCTTCTTAGCACAGGCTATGAACAACTGCTACTAAAAAGAACAAAAACACTTGCAGTACAGTGACCTTACAAAATATCACTTTTACTTCCAGAGAGCTTACATTTACATTTAATTATTCATTTGTACAAAAGTTTTCAGGATAAATTACAAAATAGCAGTAATGACAATAATTTCAAATTTAATTACAGTTACAATATTAAATTGGGAATATGAAAAATAATTATGTTTGATCCATCATTTGTACATAATTTTTTTTTATTTTTGAATGTGATTAGAATAATGTTTTACTATTTGATCATTCATAAATGAAAATTTATATGAGTTCAGAAAAATGTTTTATGTATCAGACAGTCTAATTCTCAAAATATATTGGTAAGTACAAAATATAACAAAAATATGTCTGTGGATCACTTTCATTACCCTAGGCTGGAGAACTCTGTCACTTATTCTATCTCAGCGTCTTTCACAACTTTGATGTTAAGAAAGTCACCTTTCTCCTTTCTGGTACTAACACCACTTTTGTCTTCACTTGATTTATGCCTTGTATGATACTTCATGCAAAATAATGCTGTCTGTTTCATTCAAGCACTTTTCTAAACATTTATTATTAGTGCCAGAACTACAAAGGGCATTCAATAAGTAATGCAACAATTTTTGTGCCCAACTTCAGAAGAAAAAATGCAGAAGTTGGTGTGGGACATAATGGACTATTTCTGCTTCAACCTCTATAGTTTCACGAAGTTTCAATAGGTGGGGCTATACATAGCCTTCCAAATGGTATCTGCAATGGAGGTGCATTCCAAGTGGAGAGCTGCAATTGAGTTCCTTTTCATGGATAACCTGAGAATTGCAGATATTAGTAGGCAGTTGAAGAATTTCTACAGAGACGTGGCAGTGAACAAAAGCACAGCGAGTCAGTGGACGATGTGTCTGTTATCATCACAACAAAGTTACAAAAAACTGTCTGATCTCTTGTGTGCCAGCTGGCCACACACAGCTGTAGCTCCTGCAATGTTGGAATTTGTGGACACACTCAATCAAGGTGATCAATGGATCACAATCAAACATCTTGCTGCACATCTGAATGTCTCTGTTAGTGACATCCTCATCCACCAACTGAGGTTCTCAAAGGTGTGTGCCTACTTTCCTCACTATATGAAACATGGGTTCATCACTTTGAACTGGAGACAAAATGGCAATCCATAGAGTGGCGCCATGGCACAATTCCCTGAAGATAAAGTTCAAAGCCAAACCCTTAGTCAGTAAAGTCATGGTGGCAGTCTTCTTGGATTCTGAATGGGTTTTTCTGTTTGATGTCCTCCCTTATGGTGCAACAGTTAACTCTGAAGTGTATTGTGCTACTTTCAGGAAACTGAAGAAATGACTTCTGCATGTTTATCACCACAAAATGCAAACAAACTTCTCCTTCTTTATGACAACTCACGGCCTCAAGAAAGTCTGTGCACCTGAGAGGAGCTCACAAAACTTCATTGGGCTGCTCTTCCTCGTCCACCATACACTCTGAATATCATGTCTTCCGACTTCCATTCGTTTGACCCAATAAAGAATGCATTCCACTGGACGCAGTACATGGATGATGGGGAGGTTATTGATGCAGCAAGATGTTGGCCTTTTTTTTTTTCAAAGTTGACTGTTGCACCATAAGATTATGATGATGATGATCATGATGATGAGGTCCCATACTCCAAGGAGCATAGGGGATGATGTGGGAGACCCGCACCACTGTACTAGGCAAGGTCCTAGTGTAGTTAGTTTGCCATTGCTTTCCTCCGACTGTAATGGGGATGAATAATGATGATGAACAAAACACAATAATAGGGGACATCAAACAGAAAAACCCATTCAGAAACCCAGAAGATGGCCACCATGGCTTTAGTGACTGAGGGTTTGGCTTTGAAAATTTTTCATCAGAGGAAAGGTGCTATGACGCCACTCTATGGACTGCCATTTTGTTTCCGGTTCAAAGTGATGAACCCATTGTGATGAAGCAAGCTGGGATCTTTTTACTTCCTCTCTCATTTTCCCATCTGCCTCCTTAAGTTTGGTCCAATAAAGAATGAACTCCACTGGAAGCAGTACATGGATGATGGGGAGCTTATTGATTCAGCAAGATGTTGACTCTGATGTTGGCCAGTAGAGTGGTACCGTATGAGTATACAGGCCCTCCCAGTAAGGTGGCTCAAGGCTGTCACATTGGACAGATATTATGTTGAAAAATGGAGTTTAGTAGCCCAAAGAGTGGGGAATAATATAGTGTACTGGAATCCTGAATAAAATGAACCTGCTTTCAGAAAAAAATGTGTGTTAGTGCTTATTGAAAGCCCCTCATAATATGCCATTTGCAAGACAAAGCACTGGTGTCTGTCTCCTGTGCATCTCTTATGCTCATATTGTTAAATTTCTTTTACTTCCCTCATTGCTTCTTTGAAGTATTATTTGAACAAGAATGTTGAGTAGCTGCAAGTGTAACTTCACTGTTAGTAAAATGAACTTGTTCTGCTTGATCCTCCACTTTTATTATTCTTTGGCATTTCTAGACCTTGGTGCCTCTGTACTTTATCCCTATTTTGCTTGCAGTTTGTTATACTTTATTCCAACTTCAGTATTAAACGATATCTGTGGATTGGCAGTTATTGGAACAGGATTGCGGTACTGAGTAGGATTCATGCTGGCGCTATTAAATTCAGCAGCTTGGCATAGCATCACCAAGGAAAGTGGGCGAAGTACCATAGAGAAGTATTCGGCAGGTAAGTAGTAACATAAGAGGGTGAAAGATTAGTGAAGTAAAACTCCTATTTGATAGGACTGGGATTAAAATCTGATTTCGGCCATCCAGTTTTAAGTTTCCTGTGGTTTCCATAAATCATCTTGAGTTGAATAATTGGATGATTTCTTTGAAGTGGACATGACCAACCTCTTTCCCTATTTTTGTCCCATTCATTTGTAATGACAACGCTGCTGAAGGGATTTTAAACTGTGATTTTCCTTTGGTAAAGGGAAAAAAGGAAATTAGATTATCAGAGATTAAGCACGAGGTTTGATAAGCACTGGGGAAGGAATTGGTTGTGTCCTTTTCATAGAACCAGATCTGACATTCACCATAAGTGATTAAAGCAAACTATTTGAAACCTTAATCTAAATGACCAGTCAGATATTTGAATTCGCTCCTGCGTGTCCCAAGTGACGACCAATTGGAAGACTTGGACCAGGCCATTGAGCCACAAAAAATAAAAATAATAATTATTATTGTTCAAAGTTACTGGTATTAAAAAAAGTTGCAAGACAAATATGATTCTTTGTACAAGATGAGAAATAAAAGTGTTAAGTTGGAGAAAAAAGGGGAAAGAATTCTGTGGTTAAGTGTCAGAGTACAGATCCTTAAGTCTGGTGTTTGATCCCTGGTCAGTCCTAGGATTTTATCTGTCACTTATCACTTCTTTCCCCTTTAGAAATGTGAAAAATACTGAGTAGTACTGTGGGTGATAACGCAAGTTATACTGTAGTTCCCATATAAGTGACTGGATAAGTCAGGTCATTGGAAGACAAGGGCAGTCAACCAACAACAGCATCATGCCTAATAAAGCACTATCATGCTTCAACCAACCTTTGGATTAATGATAGCTTTAAATTTTTAAAAAAAATATTTGACTTCCTTATAATATACGAAGATTACTTGTAATAAAATTTTATTTTGAGAAATTAAATACTTTGTATCTCAACATTTGAACAATTACATGAGCAATATAATGCAAGGAACTAAGTCTATCTGAGATAGTTCACTCTCCTTAACTCCATTCACATAGCAAGGGAAAATCACTGTTTACAAACAACAAATCTCATACCACATATTACTACTGGAGATACTGAATGTATACAAAAAAGGGTGAAACGAATGGTCACAGGTTTGATTGAATAATGGGAGAAATCACAGAAATGTTGAAAATCTGAACTGGAGATATCTACATCTACAGCTACACTATAACCACTGTGATGTGCAAGGCTGAGAGTACATTCTGTTGAAGCAGTTATTAGGGCCTTTTTTCCTGTACCATCCACTTATGGATCACAGGAACAATTGATTGTTTCTGTGCCTCTGTGCATGCTGTATCCACCTATCAAACTTTGTCTTTGTGGTCCCTGTGGGAGTGTTATGTAGGGGCTGGTAGTATATTCCTAGGTTCATCTCTTGAAGTGGGTTCCAGAAACTTTCTAAGTAATTTTACATGTGATGGCTTGCACTTTATCTTCAAGTCTCTGGCAGATCAGTATACATTTGAGCCATATTTTAGGCTGAGTTACATGAGTGTTTTGTCTACAGTGTCATTTGTAAATTGATTGCATTTCCCCAGTATTATACCAGAGAACTGCAGTCTTTCATCTGCTTTATCGGCAACTGAGCATATTTGATCATCCCATTTAATGTCCCTACATATCATTACGCCCAGGTACATGTACAAGTTGACCAATTCCACCTGTGACTCATTGAGACTATAGTCACAGGATATTACATTTTTTTCATTTTGTGAAGTGCAAAATTTTGCATTTGTGAACATTTAAAGCAAGTTACCAACCTTTACATCACTCTGCAATCTTATCAAGATCTGAATGAATGTGAGGTGTGTTCAAAAAGAAACTGAACTCTTGAATAGGGTGCCAACCAGCAGAGGGAGCATGGTATGGCTACTGAGCACAAATAGCAGCAGGACTAGACAACAAATTGCCATTTGCCATGTTTCATTCTGACTGTTAGTAAGTGAACTACAGCCATTGAAGTAAGCACTTGCACAAGCTACACATCCGATTAATGCTGAAGTGACAATGACAGAGATTGAAGAACAATGTGTAAGTGTGAAATTTTGCTAAATACTTGGCAAAACTTTAAACTGGGAGGACTGTTCAAATAACACACAGTGCTATGAGTGGTTTAAGCGTTTTCAACAGTTCGGAATATCAGTCGGTGATGATCCCAAGCCTGGATGACCTCCCACATCAACAGCTGACAACCATGTCTAGATAGTTCATGCTGTGGTTCCTGGAAATTGTCATTTGACTGTTCAAAAAAGTTACTCAAAAACCTGTGTCAGCATGAGGGATGCTGTGCACAGGAAAAGGAATAGGCTGTGGAAAAACCAGACTTGGGTGTTTGAGAGGTTTGTGGTAGGTTGTAATTAAATGAGGGGCTAACTCATAAACAAATTCAGCATAGAGTCCAATGAGGATCTTTGTTCAGTTTTAAGGATTTCAGCTGTTTCTCAGCACCTCTGACATATATATGTATTTCACTCATCTTTTCAGTGGGACAATACTCCTGTAAAGGATACTTGAAAAGTGAATGAAGTGTTTTTGATTTTATTTGTTTAGTTAACACAGTTATGGTTGCATATGAATTGTTAATTTTCATTTTTGGATGACTAGTTTCAATCTTCTAGAGAGGTCATCATCAGATCTACATTCTGTGAAGAGGGACAAAACATAATGCTTCAGTTATAATCAAAATGGACATTAATATACAGTAATGTAGCAAAAAGGCATAGCAAGAAATACCCTTTTTACTGCAGCTTTTTACTACATTACAGCATATTAAAGTGTACTCTGCTTCTGAAGCATTATGTTTTATTCCTCTTCAAATAACATAGATCTTCTCTTGAGAAGATCAAAACCAGTCATGTAAAAATAAAAATTAACAACTTATATGTGAGCATGACTATGTTTACTAAATAAGTAACAAAATATTAATAGATCGCTGTTCACTTGGTATAATGTTCCAAAACATTTTTGCTTTTGCTTTGCTACCCTCAATTTCAGTTCCTATCTTGTCCATGATAGACTGGACACTAACTTTTGTGCCACTAGCAACCAATACATATGACCAGAATTTCTTTGGATTGTCTAAAAGAACATCCGGAGTATTCTGCAAAGGTATTTATTGAAGACTTAACATATTGCCCTCCTGACAGCCAAATGCACTTCATTCAACATCTATCTTTAGCCATCTACTTTGTTTTATATGTTATTTTTAGAATTGACTGTATAACATGGAGGACCTCTCCAGTTACAACCTTCTCTATTGGATAAATATCTGTCCAGTGCGTCGTAACTGTTCTTTTAATTTGAGGCATATTTTCAAGTTCCTCACCGATATATGTTATCCATAAAATCGTTTATAGTGGGAAAAATATTGAATACTTCCAGTACCTAATCAGTGAACAATCTTGGAGAGAAGTATATGATACCTCTAATACTAACAAAAATATGGAACATTTTTTGAACATTTTCAAGCATAATATTGACATAGCTTTTCCACAAAAGAAAGTTATTTCCAAAGCCCAGATAGATTCAGAAACTGGATTACACCAGGCATCAGAGTATCTTGTAAAAGGAAGTGGGAACTTTTTCTGCAGTCAAAAGCTAACAACAGTCCAGAATTTATTAATTATTGCAAAAAATACAAGCTAGTTTTGAAACACATCATAAAGGAGGCAAAAATTAAGGAAAATGACAAATATATTATGAAGTCATCCAATAAAACTAACTCCATGTGGAAAGCTGTGCAGGGTCTTATGGGGAAGAAGACAACTCACAAAAATATTGTGATATCACATGATGGCAAGAATGTCACTGACCTAGGGAAGTTGCAAACAGTTCCAATTCGTACTATGCAACTGTTGCTGGGAAATTAGTGAAGGAAAAATTTAGAAATCCACCTAATACAAAATGGAAAGAACTTTCATCTACTGAAATAAATAATATATCCATGTTTCTCAGTCCAGTAAGCCCAACAGAGCTCATAAATACCATTAATTCACTGAAGAGCAAGTATTCAACTGCTATTGATGATATTCCAGATTATGTTATAAAAATAACAGAAAGACAAATACTTTCACCTTTATTGTACATATGCAATTCATCCTTATCATGTGGTGTCTTCCCTCAGCAACTGAAAATGGCAAAAATAATACCGCTATATTAAAAAAGGTGATCATCAATGTATGAGTAACTATAGGCTTGTGTCTCTATTGTCAGGTTTTTCGAAAAGTATTGAAAAAGCGTTCCTTTCAAAACTAATTACATACTTTGACAAGAATAATAATATTCCTGAATGTCAACATGGCTTCAGACCACAGAGATCAATTGAAACTGCCACTTTCAATCTGATAAACCATGTCTTAAATGCAGTGAACAACCACAGAAATATCTCAGGTGTATTCTTGCACCTAACAAAAGCTTTTGATGTGATTGATTATTCTATATTCCTGAGGAAGCTCGAATGGTATGGTGTAAGAGGTGTGCCAAATCAGTGGCTCAAATCATATTTGGAATATCACTCTCAGGTAACTGAAATTGAGTACACAGAAGGAAATGAACTCCAGGTGCACCTTTCAGAACCATGTGAACTAACTCATGGTGTTCCACAGGGCTCCATTTTATGTCCCTTTCTTTTTTAGTCTACATTAATGATTTCCCATCACACGTTAGGGATTCTGAACCAGTACTGTTTGCAGATGACACCAGTCTATTGATTGAAGGGAATAATGAAGAAAATCTTACTGCATCTGCAAAAGATATTACAAAAGGAGTGTCTGAATGGTTTACCCAAAACAGACTAATAGTTAATCCCCAAAAAATGGTACTCATGAATTTCCACGCTGATCAAAATAAAAATCTGGCACAACCTGTAATATGTATAGGTAACCAAAACATTAGTTCTGTCAATGAAACTAAATTTCTTGGGATTCATATCCAGGAAAATCTTAAATGGAACACTCATATCACAGCTCTAAATTCAAAACTAGCAAAAATGAGCTATGTGGTAAGAAATCTCTGGAACAGTACTAATGCAGCAACAGTTAGGGCTGTATATTTTGCTCGAGCACATTCAATACTGAAGTACGGTATCATTTTCTGGGGAAATGTACATCAGGCCATAACAGTTTTCAGGAAACAAAAGTCAGTTATAAGAATAATGAGACAAGGGAGCAGCAGAAAATCATGCAAACCTTTCTTTAAAGATCTAAAGATCCTACCCCTTCCCTGCATTTATATACTGGAAGTAGTCACTCATGTCAAAAAAAGCATACTGAGAAAAGAAAACCTTTTTCCTAAAAAAAAGTGTCCATGATTACAGTACCTGGGCAGACAATGACATACATGTCAGTTATTTGGATTGTGCCAAAAAGGTGTATATCATGCAGGAACAAAACTTTACAACAGATTACCAAGACATATAAAATCTCTTACTGAACTACAAAGCTTTTAAAAATCTGTGACATCCTACCTTCTGAAAAACTGCTAATATTCAATCTCACAGTATCTTATGCAAGAATTGTAGCTGGTTACCAAGCCCCCACAGAACGTATCTCTGCCTACGTAGATCAACACCTTCAACCCATTACATGCAGTCTCCCATCCTTCATCAAAGACACCAACCACTTTCTCGAACGCCTGGAATCCGTACCCAGTCTGTTACCCCCGGAAACCTTCCTTGTAACCATTGATGCCACTTCCCTATACACGAATATCCCACACGTCCGGGGCCTCGCTGCAATGGAGCACTTCCTTTCACACCGATCACCTGCCACCCTACTAAAAGCTCTTTCCTCGTCACCTTAGCCAGCTTCATCCTGACCCACAACTTCTTCACTTTTAAAGGCCAGACATACCAACAATTAAAGGGAACAGCCATGGGTACCAGGATGGCCCCCTCGTATGCCAACCTATTTGTGGGTCCCTTAGACGAAGCCTTCTTGGTTACCCAAGCCTGCCAACCCAAAGTTTGGTACAGATTTATTGATGACATCTTCATGATCTGGACTCACAGTGAAGAACAACTCCAGAATTTCCTCTCCAACCTCAACTCCTTTGGTTCCATCAGATTCACCTGGTCCTACTCCAAATCCCATGCCACTTTCCTTGACGTTGACCTCCATCTGTCCAATGGCCAGCTGCACACATCCGTCCACATCAAACCCACCAACAAGCAACAGTACCTCCATTATGACAGCTGCCACCCATTCCATATCAAACGGTCCCTTCCCTACAGCCTAGGCCTTCGTGGCAAACGAATCTGCTCCAGTCCTGAATCCCTCGACCATTACACCAACAACCTGAAAACAGCTTTCGCATCCCGCAACTACCCTCCCAACCTGGTACAGAAGCAGATAACCAGAGCCACTTCCTCATCCCCTCAAACCCAGAACCTCTCACAGAAGAACCCCGAAAGTGCCCCACTTGTGACAGAATACTTCCCGGGACTGGATCAGACCTTGAATGTGGCTCTCCAGCAGGGATACGACCTCCTAAAATCCTGCCCCGAAATGAGATCCATCCTTCATGAAATCCTCCCCACTCCACCAAGAGTGTCTTTTCGCCGTCCACCTAACCTTCGTAACCTCTTGGTTCATCCCTATGAAATCCCCAAACCACCTTCCCTACCCTCTGGCTCCTACCCTTGCAACTGCCCCCGGTGTAAAACCTGTCCTATGCACCCTCCCACCACCACCTACTCCAGTCCTGTAACCCGGAAGGTGTACACGATCAAAGGGAGAGCCACGTGTGAAAGCACCCACGTGATTTACCAACTGACCTGCCTGCACTCTGACGCTTTCTATGTGGGAATGACTAGCAACAAACTGTCCATTCGCATGAATGGACACAGGCAGACAGTGTTTGTTGGTAATGAGGATCACCCTGTGGCTAAACATGCCTTGATGCACGGCCAGCACATCTTGGCACAGTGTTACACCGTCCGAGTTATCTGGATACTTCCCACCAACACCAACCTATCCGAACTCCGGAGATGGGAACTCGCCCTTCAGTACATCCTCTCTTCTCGATATCCGCCAGGCCTCAACCTCCGCTAATTTCAAGTTGCCGCCGCTCATACCTCACCTGTCTTTCAACAACTACTTTGCCTCTGTACTTCCACCTCGACTGACATCTCTGCCCTTACTCTTTGCCTTTAAATATGTCTGCTTGTGTCTGTGTATGTGCGGATGGATATGTGTGTGTGTGTGTGTGTGTGTGTGTGTGCGAGTGTACACCTGTCCTTTTTTTCCCCTAAGGGAAGTCTTTCCGCTCCCGGGATTGGAATGACTCCTTACCCTCTCCCTTAAAACCCACATCCTTTCGTCTTTCCCTCTCCTTCCTGAAGAAGCAACCATCGGTTGCGAAAGCTAGTAATTCTGTGTGTGTGTTTGTGTGTTTTGTTCATGTGCCTGTCTGCCGGCGCTTTCCCGCTTGGTAAGTCTTGGAATCTTTGTTTTTAATATATTTTTCCCATGTGGAAGTTTCTTTCTATTTTATTTACATCATCATTAATTTGAACCCAACAATTACGTTTGTTATTGTCTCTGTTGCATTTCGAAATCTTCTCTATCGTCTTACTTTCTCTTTTCGTTTGTACAAGAAGTTTCACTTTGTATTCATCTTCCATTTTTCCGTTATCTACCATACATTTTATCCTGCCTAATTATACTCAATAATACGTAATTTACTTCCAAACCATAACCTAAAATTTTCAACGCTTTCAACATAACCGTTGCTATAAAATCCATTGTTCCAAGTTTACAAACATTTCGTGTAAACTCGTGAATACTATTTCACAGCTTCAGTTCCTTTCACCCATTACACAACCATCTCAGTTTTTTCCAACAACTTTCGTTTTATTTCCATTCCCGTTTTTCCCACATAACTGATCATTTTTTAGCAGCTTCCCAAAGGTTTACACGTTATTATTTCTTCATCAAACAATTGTTAGCCTCATTCTCATAACCTGCCAGTACATAACCAGTCCTTTGAATACATTTACACACATGTTCTTCGAGATTTTATTCGAAAATTTTTTTCGAATTTTATTTTTTCGGAAATTATTTTTTCGAAACTTTTTTCGAAAAAAATTTTTTTTTTCGAAATTTTCTTGAATTTCCCCACCCTTTAACGTGATCTGGAGACAACATAACTACCCAACCTTTGCACCCATTGTTGTTCACCAACCTAAGTTCAGCACATGATCAACATAGCTCATCTCAAACCAACACTTTTTCGACTTTTTTCACACCTTTATCTCTCCCTATATAAATCTCTATTTACTTTCACTTTAACCTCATATTACCCTTTCCACCTACTAATACCATGTCAACCTCACAACATCCCTACAACGACCCCATTAAATTTTATTTACATTCCCTCCGCAAACATGCCTTCATCCTAGCCAGATTACACTCCCATATTTTATTTACTCAGGCTTGTCTGACATTTGGCATTACTCCCAAAGGCCTCACACTTAAAGTTCCCATCTCTGGCTGCAATCCTTCTTTCCATCAGTCCTTATACCAGTTCCAAACAGCACAATCCATAGCCCTCACCCGCCTAATCCTTCACCTATACATCGACTCGGCCAATGAAGACACCCGTCAACTCCTATCCCAAATCAAAGTCCTCAATCTTTCCTCTCCCACATCCACACCGGCTGTACATAGCATCCTCCTACAGGCCAACCGCAAATTAGAACAACATGCCACCCTCCACCTCAAAAAACTATCCAATCTCCTGGTTTCCCACCTACGGAAAGGCAACTCACTCACCCTCCACAACCTTTCCAACAAACCTCAACCTCCTCTCATTGCACACAGACCCAGTCTCTCCCATCTACTCAATCTCCCACTTCCAGCTCCACTCCCCCCAACACCTCAAAATTCTAGTCAACACAATCTGGAACCACAACACCCCAATTCAGTAGTTAACCTTAACTCCAAATCCCTCTCCCAATCCGAAACCTCTGTCCTATCCAAAGGCCTCAGCTTCAGCCCCACTCCCAGGTTCAACCAAACTGCCCTTGTCAAAGATTTACTGTCCTACACTCATAGTCTCTGCTGGAAATATCACTTTGCCACGAAGAAAAACAATCCTGATCCCACTCCTAATGATCCAACTCCCCAAGACACTATCCAAATTGAACCCTGCCTGCAACAGTTCCATCCTCCATCACAGCGGGACCCACCTCCTCTTCCTCAAAATCACCCTCTCCAAACCTTCCAGGAATTTCTCACTTCCAGCCTTGCCTCTCAATCTTTCTTGAAAAACCTTAATCCTACTCCCAACATCACCACAGCCGAAGCCCAGGCTATCCGTGATCTGAAAGCTGACCGATCCATCATCATTCTTCCGGCTGACATGGGTTCCACGACCGTGGTACTTGATCGTCGGGAGTATGTGGCTGAGGGACTGCGTCAGCTTGCAGACAACTCTACATACTAAGTTTGCCAAGGTAATCCCATTCCTGATGTCCAGGCGGAGCTTCAAGGAATCCTCAGAACCTTAGGCCCCCTACAAAACCTTTCACCTGACTCCATCAAACTCCTCACCCCACCGACACCTCGCACTCCTACCTTCTACCTACTTCCTAAAATTCACAAACCCAAACATCCTGGCCGCCCCATTGCAGCTGGTTACCAAGCCCCCACAGAACGTATCTCTGCCTACGTAGATCAACACCTTCAACCCATTACATGCAGTCTCCCATCCTTCATCAAAGACACCAACCACTTTCTCGAACGCCTGGAATCCGTACCCAGTCTGTTACCCCCGGAAACCTTCCTTGTAACCATTGATGCCACTTCCCTATACACGAATATCCCACACGTCCGGGGCCTCGCTGCAATGGAGCACTTCCTTTCACACCGATCACCTGCCACCCTACTAAAAGCTCTTTCCTCGTCACCTTAGCCAGCTTCATCCTGACCCACAACTTCTTCACTTTTAAAGGCCAGACATACCAACAATTAAAGGGAACAGCCATGGGTACCAGGATGGCCCCCTCGTATGCCAACCTATTTGTGGGTCCCTTAGACGAAGCCTTCTTGGTTACCCAAGCCTGCCAACCCAAAGTTTGGTACAGATTTATTGATGACATCTTCATGATCTGGACTCACAGTGAAGAACAACTCCAGAATTTCCTCTCCAACCTCAACTCCTTTGGTTCCATCAGATTCACCTGGTCCTACTCCAAATCCCATGCCACTTTCCTTGACGTTGACCTCCATCTGTCCAATGGCCAGCTGCACACATCCGTCCACATCAAACCCACCAACAAGCAACAGTACCTCCATTATCACAGCTGCCACCCATTCCATATCAAACGGTCCCTTCCCTACAGCCTAGGTCTTCGTGGCAAACGAATCTGCTCCAGTCCTGAATCCCTCGACCATTACACCAACAACCTGAAAACAGCTTTCGCATCCCGCAACTACCCTCCCAACCTGGTACAGAAGCAGATAACCAGAGCCACTTCCTCATCCCCTCAAACCCAGAACCTCTCACAGAAGAACCCCGAAAGTGCCCCACTTGTGACAGAATACTTCCTGGGACTGGATCAGACCTTGAATGTGGCTCTCCAGCAGGGATACGACTTCCTAAAATCCTGCCCCGAAATGAGATCCATCCTTCATGAAATCCTCCCCACTCCACCAAGAGTGTCTTTTCGCCGTCCACCTAACCTTCGTAACCTCTTGGTTCATCCCTATGAAATCCCCAAACCACCTTCCCTACCCTCTGGCTCCTACCCTTGCAACCGCCCCCGGTGTAAAACCTGTCCTATGCACCCTCCCACCACCACCTACTCCAGTCCTGTAACCCGGAAGGTGTACACGATCAAAGGGAGAGCCACGTGTGAAAGCACCCACGTGATTTACCAACTGACCTGCCTGCACTCTGACGCTTTCTATGTGGGAATGACCAGCAACAAACTGTCCATTCGCATGAATGGACACAGGCAGACAGTGTTTGTTGGTAATGAGGATCACCCTGTGGCATACCCAAACTTCACAGCCATCAACTGTTCTTTTGACAAAACGTAATTCTTCAAAGGAGGCTCATAGTAAAAAGAGTTCTCCATCTCCACCGAGGCACGTTTCTTCTCGTGCGCCACCCAGCGGTTGCCATCCCTGGCCGTCATCAGTTTCGCCTGGCCACACTGCTGGTAGCCGATCATCTGGCCTTTCACCGGCAGAGGAAGCTGCCGCTCCTGACTAGCTCAGGAAGGTGGCAGACGCAACTGTTGAGTTGATGGACCATGACTCACCACCTTTCATAATGACACTTCTTCAATTGAATATTTGCGGCATTTGGTCCAACCAACAGGAACTAAAATTGCTGCTTCGAATGCACTGCCCGCTTATCGTAGGTCTCCGAAAAATGAAGTTACGTCCATGCGATTGTATTGACCTGGTACACTATACCTCCGTGCGTTTTGACCTACCCCCTGTGGCAGGTATTCCGGCTCATGGAGGGGTCATTTTGCTGGTTCGGGATGATGTCTATTACAATCCAATCACATTGCACACAGATCTGCAGGCAGTTGCCATCCGAATTACTCTCCCCACTTTCACATTTTCCATTTGTACTGTTTCCACTCCATCATCGTCTGCCTGTACTAGGGCAGACATGGTACAACTGATTGCTCAGCTTCCTACACCATTTTTGTTGATTGGAGACTTTAATGCCCACCATCCCCTTTGGGGCTCTCCAGCCTCCTGCCAGAGAGGTTCCCTCTTGGCTGACCTTTTCAACCACCTCAATCTAGTCTGCTTAAATACCGGTGCACCCACCTTCCTTTCGGACACAACACATACCTATTCCCACTTGGACCTCTCAATATCCGCTATCCAACTTGCACATTGGTTTGAGTGGTTTGCGCTGTCTGACACATACGTGAGCGACCATTTCCACTGCATAATCCATCTCCTGCATCACACCCCTTCACCACATTCCACTCGCTGGAACATCTCCAAAGCCGACTGGGGGCTTTTCACCTTTTGATGCACGGCCAGCACATCTTGGCACAGTGTTACACCGTCAGAGTTATCTGGATACTTCCCACCAACACCAACCTATCCGAACTCTGGAGATGGGAACTCGCCCTTCAGTATATCCTCTCTTCTCGATATCCGCCAGGCCTCAACCTCCGCTAATTTCAAGTTGCCGCCGCTCATACCTCACCTGTCTTTCAACAACTTCTTTGCCTCTGTACTTCCGCCTCGACTGACATCTCTGCCCTTACTCTTTGCCTTTAAATATGTCTGCTTGTGTCTGTGTATGTGCGGATGGATATGTGTGTGTGTGTGTGTGTGTGTGTGTGTGTGTGTGCGAGTGTACACCTGTCCTTTTTTTCCCCTAAGGGAAGTCTTTCCGCTTCCGGGATTGGAATGACTCCTTACCCTCTCCCTTAAAACCCACATCCTTTCGATTTTCCCTCTCCTTCCTGAAGAAGCAACCATCGGTTGCGAAAGCTAGTAATTCTGTGTGTGTGTTTGTGTGTTTTGTTCATGTGCCTGTCTGCCGGCGCTTTCCTGCTTGGTAAGTCTTGGAATCTTTGTTTTTAATATATCTTTCCCATGTGGAAGTTTCTTTCTATTTTATTTACATCATCATTAATGTCTACTTGGGTAAACTAAATATAATTAGTGATAAACAGTTTGGATTTAGGAAAGGCAAATCCACAATGGATGCAAGGGACTCCCTCGTAAAATTAGTACTAGATGTGTTTGAGGCTAGAGATTATGCCCAGGCTACATTTTGTCATCTGAGCAGAGACTTTGACTGTGTACAGCATGACAATGTGCTGAATAAGCTAATTTACTATGGTTTTGATGACAACAGTATAAATATGTTCAGGTGTTTTCTAGAGAACTGTCAACAAGTTGTATGCATTGATAAGAAGAAATCAAATTTGGTTAACGTTAAGTACGGAGTGCCTCAAGGGTCGGTGCTTGGACCTTTACTGTTTATACTAATGATAAATGACCTGCTCTTGTTCATAAATTCCCACACAATATTATATGCTGATGACACAACTTTTATATATAAAAACTCTGATCTAGATACACAGAAAACACTGACTGAAAATACCCTTGCTCATTATGGTTCAAAGCTAATGGCTTCTTACTAAATGAAAACAAAACCCAGACACTATACTTTGGACTCAAAGAGATTCCTAACAACCAAGAAACTGTCAAATTTTTAGGTGTTACTATTGACAATAAATTAACATGGGAACCACACATTAAACATATATTGGCTAGGCTTTCAAGAGTTATTCATATAATTAGAAATTTAAAAAGACATGTTCTCAATGACTATTTGAGATCAGCATATTATGCCTCCTTTCAAAGCACCATCTCTTATCGAATCTCACAATGGGGTAGTAGCTGTCATGTAAATGACATTTTTCTTCTATAGAAGAAAGTAATAGGAATAATAGCGGATTCTAATAAAACAGAACGTTGTAAGCCTCTGTTTATTAAATTGCAGTATCTTACAGTAGTAAACTTATTAATCTACAATGTTTTATTGTACATTAGAAACAATGTCTCTAATTTTGTGTTGAGAAGTGATAGTCATAGCCATAATACTAGAAACAGAAAATCTGTAGATGTGCTATATCATATATTATCAAAATCGCACAACTCCTACCTAATTCTTGGCCTAAGGATGTTTAATACACTAAGTGCTGACTTTAAAGAACTGCCTGTAAATATTTTTAAAGCTATATTACGCAAGCTACTAGTGAACAATCTGTTTTACACCATTGATGAATTTTTTGAAGATGAAAATACTGTATTCTAATGTGTACCTATTTTATGTAAACCAATTTACATCAATATAGTAGTTTATGTAGAAATATTTGCTCTTGACTCTGTCTATTGCTGTAATCACCCAAATAACAATAAAATTTTATTATTATTGTTATTATCATCTTTTATTTGATGCGCACATTTTCTGCACAGAGCTTTGAGGTTATTCATGCACTTTTTGGTGATCTTGTTGCCTTTGCAGAGGATTAGTTGGCACTTCCTCAGCTTTATAGGTGATTTCTGTCCCATATCGTCTTCCTTTGCTTGATGTTCATGCTCTTTCACTCCCTTGAGTTCATACACCAGCTGAAGAACTTCTCTCTTTCCTTTTTCTTGTTCGTTAGTATGTGGTACATGACTCACGCTTTGTTGCCACCATGTCCAAGATGTTGTAGTAGACATGTATTGGCCATCTCCTACATGCAACCTTTGTAGTATATTTATGGTCATTTGATCAACTATGTCCTCCTCACACACTGTTGCAATGTACAAGTTTATGGTTTCAGGTTTCTTCTTTCTGCCCTTGCTTGTTGCTACTTCAGCATGCAGTGTACTTGGAAGAATGACATTTTTGTTCTTCTTTCCTTGTTATACAGTCATGGTGCAGTCTGTGTTGCCACTGTTGTGTAGGATGGTGGGGGAACATTGGGCTTCCTTACTTCATTGGGGATTTCACAATGCATCTTGTTTTTTTCACCCAGAAATGAAGTTTTCTTTCCTTTGAGTTTCATAGCAATCTGAAGGGACATAAAGAAGTTGTGCGTCATCGCATTTCTTCCTTGATTTACAAATGACTCCATGAGATGCAAAGCAAAGTGCTCTTAAATGGCTGTTCTCTCTGTGTGTATCCTCTTTGCCAATGCATGAGAAAGCATAATATACATACTTTGTCATTATATCGACAGCCAATGAGATTTTCAGACCATATTTGTCTGGTTTGTTAGACATGAATTGAATGAACCTGCATCTTGTTTTGCTTGGTAATAATTGCTCGTCAGTGGTTATTTTTCTGCAGGGCAATAAGAAAATACTGTTTTCAACGAACTTTTCCCAAATTTGAGATACAAGAGTGAATTTTTTGGATATTAGGCGTTCAGCTTGAGTTGATTTTTCATCGAAACAGAGATATCTGAGACGCTTCTGAAATCTGTCCATTATCATAATATCCTTAATAAAACTAGGCCGCCAAGGGTGATCATAGCTCAGCCACAGACATACCTTTTGTACAAATGATACCCCGAGTATGCACTACGGCTATTAGTGTCTCCATTTTCTCAAGTGACACTGTCAATGTAGTAATTGCATGAAAATGTAATCACATGTCAGTTCTAGTATAATATATTTGTCCAATGAATACCCATTTATCATCTGCATTTCTTCTTGGTGTAGCAATTTTAATGGCCAGTAGAGTATGATGCTACTCGCTTTTTCAAGAATTTTGGATAAAACTGCCAGAAGTGAGATTGGGCGGTAGTTGTTAGCATACGATCTATCCCCTTTTTTATGCAATGGTTTAACAATAGCGTATTTCAGTCTATCTGGAAATATTCTCTGCTTCAGTGAGCTACTACATATTTGTCTGAGAATCTTCTTATTTGTTGGGAACAGGCTTGGAGTACTCTGTTGGAAATGACATCAATTCCATGTGAGCTTTTGCTTTTGAGTGATTTTATTATTTTCCTAATTTCAATAGGAGAGGTGAGTTGAATTTCAATTTGATCAAATTGCATAGGTACTTCCTCTTCCATATACTGCCTTGCATTATCTAATGAATACGTGGATCCTATTTTCTCTGCAACACTTAAAACATGGTTATTAAAAATGTTTTCTAGTTCTGGCTTCTTGTTAACAAACTTTTCATCGCGTATGATAGTATTACAGTCTTCCTGTGCTCTTGGTTGCCCTATTTTCTTTTTCACAATATTCCAAATTGTTTTAATTTTAGTATCAGAAGTGCTAATCTCAAGACATAATTCACATATTTTTCTTAATACACAGCAGTAGTTTTTAAACTGTTTCAGGATCATTACTCCTCCTGGTTTGTACTACCTATTTCTGTGATGAATATCACTTATTTTGTTCAGGAAAATATGCACAACTGAAGCTGCAAATTGATTTGTGCTGCATCTCAAGCCTGCATCCTTCAATGTACATGCTCCGATATCAGATTGAACATGTTTAAAAATATTCATTATGTCTGCTTACACAAAATAATCCAGCCATCCAATTCAGTGTACAATAATAAGTTTCGTGGTGTTAAAGATGACATACAAAAAGGTACATTAGACACTTGTGGAGAAGGGGTGTCGATAAGCTAGAAAGAAACCATAGTGTTCGAATTCAGTAGAGAAAACACGAGTATTGAGCCTCAGATTTAAATGGATAGAAATAGAAAATGAAGCAATAATTTGCTGATGTGATTGACACAACATCTTCTCCAAGGTAACTGGAGGTTTTAGAGTGCCAAATGTCAAGCCTGAAAGCTACGTTGACTGCTGTTAACTGGGACAAATCATCAAAGCATTGGCCCCTGCATTGCGAAGGCGACAAAGTACAGAGAAAAGGAGAAAAATAGAGCGACAGAACCATACGGACTTTGGAAAATCATGTACAGGTGAGGTGCAAGACATTACTTTTTCTGTTATAAGACAGCCAATGGAACTGACTTTCACTAAATGTACATTTATCTTATATAATTTTTTGTTTATACCGTTTCTTAGTGTTTTACAGTTCATATCGTAGTTCTGCTTGTGCTACCACACTTCAGACAATGACATAAAAGATGTAAATTTCCCTTTATAAATTTTGAAAACTAAAATTTACGTAGTACTGTATTTTTTCGTCTTTATTAAACTTTTATTTCCAGCTATACTCAACATTAAAACCGTACAAAGCAACTTTATGGAGTTCGAGTGCCATTGATGTGGTAGCAGACGATATTTTGTCTAGGACGATTTTGAATTCATGCTGTCTGCAGAGCAGGAGAATATAATACAGTAATTAAACAATCTCATTTTTACAGTTGTATTTAATTTCAGTGTGTTTATATGTACTACCAGTGGTATTACAATGTAGTGATGGGCTGTAAGGATCAGGTTGCATTCGTGTTGCGCCTCGGGGTAAACACCACTGAAGCTCGCACGTCCCGCCAAAGCTTGCCTTGCTTCGTGAACTTGGAGCTGTAGTTGCTCGTCAGGTGCTAGCCACAAATCCAGTGCTGCCAGTAGCGGAGAAAATCGGCATTAATGGTAAGATGTTCATTTGACCCCAAGCGCTGCTGCGTGCGTCACGTCAGCTATCATATGAGCACAAAACACACGGGTAATGTTGCCAGTACTGCAGAACAGAGTCGGCGCTGCCCTCCCCTCTCCGCCTCCCTCCAGAGATAAACTGCGCGGGCAAGGCGAACCTCCTACCCATCCCGACAGCCACCGCGTGAATCGTGGACTTGCCGTAACCAAGCAGTGAGTACCAGTAAACCCCTCTTCTTCAAAGAATCTAACTTTCATAATAGCTTCAGACTTGTGATTACTTTACAAATGAGACAGTATGTTAAATTCTGACGTTACGCATGCAAACGAGGGTTTGCAATTATCGATATGTTCAAAGCTATTAGAAGTCGCAAACTGTACTCATTGTCAAACACTGAACGAGTATAGTCTGGAATTTGCTCACCGTTTTAAGCAAAAATTAGTTTGTTAAGCATCTCAGTATTTATGACGTTGGATCTCCTGAGCTATGTCTCGTACAATATTAATTTTGGAGGTATATCCAGTGGTATATGTGGGTACTGTTCGCAAAATGTGTTGCGAAAGTTAGACGTTAGAAGTAAATAAGTAATTAATTAAAACGTGTTACCTGATGCTAAAGTTTCACTGCACGAAAAACGAAAATGGAGAAATTGATGAACTTCTTTTATCATTTTGAGTGTGTGTATGCGGAGGGTGGGGGGGGGGGGGGGGGGAGAGTAGGGTGATAGCCATAAAAAAATCTGGGTTTTTACCCGCAGTGAGTTTATAATTCGCGCAAACTAAGTTGACACTTCGCACGGTGGGTGATGGGAGTGACTGTAAATGTGGAATGCCTTTACCGTCGCAGGAGCAACTGTGAATGTGGAATGCCTTTACAATCACGACCACCCACGCTCTGCATAGTGTCAACTTTGGTTGTGCGTGTAATATCTGTCTCAAGACGCACATACAGTTTGTAACTGCAGTGCCGGTATTACTGTTTTAAACCTTTAACAATAGATTACACCTATTAATGAGTGTATAAGAGAGACAATCTTCAATTGGTATTGGATGCTATAAACCGGGTTAGTCGTTTAGAAATATAGATCCTCTGCAGTAAGCTTCACAGCGGTCTTCAGAGTTCGTATGTAGATGCAGACATGAAATTCGAATAAAACGTGTGGGATAATGAGGGCATATTGCACAGTAATCCGACCTCTGTATGGAACGAAATTTCGCCGTAACCTCCACAGTTGTGTGTCGCACGGTGAAACAGCGCGACACAATTTGGGAAAACCTGACCTATGGTAAGTTAAGTGGCAGAAATTAGGAACCTAACAGCGCAGCCTTTGGTACTAGGGAACGAGAACACCGGCGTGTCTGAACGTGTTCAGCATTGCACCATGGATGAAAACTTAAAACCTACATCGGTTGATGTCAGGGAATAACAACAAATGGCAAAATAACGCCCAATCTGATCACCCAATCAGTAGAGTCCGTGCAGGATACGATGACCAGTGCACACTGACCAATTTTCGTCCAAAGCGCAGGGGGAGTTCATTCTTTTGTTTGGAAGGGGAGGCCGAGACTGTCTGTTACTTTTCGGCCAATCGGCAGTGACTGAATCGAGGCGCACGCCCTGGAGTCTTTTTCAAACGATTTTATAGGAACTATTTGGTAAAAAATCATTGCCATTATTTCATTAATGGTCATGGTTATTGTGATATTTACACAGAAGAAAGATACTGCATGAAATTCGAAAAGTTTGCAATGAAAAACAGGGTCACAATGATTTTGCATTTGGTGCATATTACGTAACGTTTTGCTGCATACGAAATGTAGCTAACATATACAGGGTGTTACAAAAGGGAACGGCCAAACTTTCAGGAAACATTCCTCACACACAAAAAGGAAATTTGTTATGTGGGCATGTGTCCGGAAACGCTTACTTTCCATGTTAGAGCTCATTTTATTACTTCTCTTCAAATCACATAAAGCATGGAATGGAACCACACAGCAACAAAACGTACCAGCGTGACTTCAAATACTTTGTTACAGGAAATGTTCAAAATGCCCTCCGTTAGCGAGGATACATGCATCCACCCTCCGTCGCATGAAATCCGTGATGCGGTGATGCAGCCCTGGAGAATGACGTATTGTATCACAGACGTCCACAATACGAGCACGAAGAGTCTCTACATTTGGTACTGGGGTTGCGTAGACAAGAGCTTTCAAATGCCCCCATAAATGAAAGTCAAGAGGGTTGAGATCAGGAGAGCGTGGAGGTCACGGAATTGGTCCGCCTCTACCAATCCATCGGACACCGAATCTGTTGTTGAGAAGCGTACGAACACTTCGACTGAAATGTGCAGGAGCTCGGTGGTGCATGAACCACATGTTGTGTCGTACTTGTAAAGGCACACGTTCTAGCAGCACAGGTAGAGAATCCCGTATGAAATCATGATAACGTGCTCCATTGAGCGTAGGTGGAAGAACTAAAATGAGCTCTAACATGGAAATTAAGCGTTTCCGGACACATGTCCACGTTTCCCTCCAATACTAAATTGGTGATCACCTGATGCTTCGGAACATGTCCTACCAACCGACCGATCCCTTCTTCTAGTCAAGTTGTGCCACAAATTCCTCTTCTCGCCTATTCTATTCAGTACCTCCTCATTAATTATGTGATCTACCCATCTAATCTTCAGCATTCTTCTGTAGCACCACATTTCGAAAGCTTCTAATCTCTTCTGTCTAAACTATTTATCGTCTATTTTTCACTTCCATACATGGCTTCACTCCATACAAATACTTTCGGAAAAGACTGTCTGACACTTAAAATCTAAACTGGATGTTAACAAATTTCTCTTCTTCAGAAACGCTTTCCTTGCGATAGCTAGTCTACATTTTATATCCTCTCTACTTCGACCATCATCAGTTCCTTTGCTCCCCAGATAGCAGAACTCATTTACTACTTGAAGTGTCTCATTTCCTAATCTAATTCCCTCAGCATTACCCTATTTAATTCTACTACATTCTATTATCCCCGTCATGCTTTTGTCGATGTTCATCTTATATCCTCATTTCCGTTTAACTGCTCTTACAGGTTCTTTGCTGTCTTTGACATAAGTACAATGTCGTCGGCAAACCTCAAAGTTTTTATTTTTTCTCCATAGATTTTAATTCCTACTCTGAATTTTTCTTTTGTTTCCTTTACTGCATGCTCAATATACAGATTGAATAACATCGGGGATAGGCTGCACCCCTGTCTCACTCCCTTCCCAACCACTGCTTCCCTTTCATGTCCCTCGACTCTTATAACTGCCATCTGGTTTCTGTACAAATTGAAACTAGACTTTCGCTCCCTGCATTTTACCCCCACCACCTTCAGAATTTGAAAGAGAATATTCTAGTCCACATTGTCAAAAGCTTTCTCTAAGTCTAAAAATGCTAGAAACGTAGGTTTGCCTTTCCTTAATCTATCTTCTAAGGTAATTCGAAGGGTCAATATTGCCTCACGTGTTCCAACATTTCTACGGAATCCAAACTGATCTTCCCCGAGGTCGGCTTCTACCGGTTTTTCTATTCGTCTGTAAAGAATTCGCGTTAGTATTTTGCAGCCGTGGCTTATTAAACTGATAGTTCGGTAATTTTCACACCTTTCAACACCTGCTTTCTTTGGGATTGGAATTATTACATTCTTCTTGAAGTCTGAGAGTATTTCGCCACTCCCATACACCTTGCTCACAAAATGGAATACTTTTGTCATGGTTGGCTCACCCAAGGCTATCAGTAGTTCTAATGGAATGTTGTCTACTCCTGGGGCCTATTTTCAATTTAAGGCTTTCGGTGCTCTGTCAAATTCTTCACGCAGTATCGTATCTCCCACCTCATGTTCATCTACGTCCTCTTCCATTTCCAAAATACTGCCCTCAAGTGCATCGCCCTTGCATTGACCCTAAATATCGTTGATGAAGAAACAATACAGCGTAACTGACAAACAGCCGATTGTTCGTTTTTCAGTCAGATGATGTCGCTGACCGTACGCGCATCCGCTCTTAACGCCATAATGCCGAATTTTTAATTATTTACCATGAAAAAATTATCTAAAACAATACCGCGTATGTGACACAGCAAATAAATAGATGCCAATACCGCGGAACTGTAGAGAATTAAATACCGCATATCCACAATCTATGAATACTGTAAACAATATCGCGTAAATACAAAAGCGCGCACAGCCACAGCACATTGTTACTGCATTATTACGTATTTAACAGTGCTTGAAAGTGGTTCAATGCTTGTAGCTTGATTCGTGATAATGGACAGCGATATAGATGACTATGTTTTTACTGAAGAAGAAATTGTTTCTCAGCTCATGAAAGCGGAGAATCGTTCCTCAGAGTGACTGACAGCGGTAAGAAAATTGTTTTATTATTTGCCTTTGAATCTTAGTAGCCCGGCAAGCGTCTTATTGTGATATAAATTGGAACGCCCACACTTCAATCGTTCTGTGCTTTATACATTTCTGCCAGATTTCTAGACTGTCCTCTTTCTTGTAGGATCTCCCATTAATGTAGAACAAACAACAGGCGAGAAAAGTCGTAACGCTGAAGTTACATTTACCGAAGAAGAATTATTTTCGTATATGGGGTTCCTGCAACATCTAATGACGCGGGTAAATTTTCTTGAGATTATTGTTAATAGTATTACTGATGCCGTCGTTCTCATAAATAGATGAATTTGAGCTTCATCTTTGTCTGCTTAAATGAATTTATAGATTTTTTGCATCTAGAAACTTCAGTGGCTGTATCCAACAATGCTCAAAATGAAACCACAGCCACAGTTTCCACTAGAGACTACAGTACTTCACATTCATTGCTATGCGATGGTGCTCATTGTTTGCCAAGCACTCTGGACAAATTATCGGACGATCATGGGAGCAATAATGATGCTGACAGTGAAGGCCAAGAATTTTATGATAACGTAAGCAGTGACAGGAAAAGGAAGTCTAAACCACATCCTGAAGATTGGAAGAAAAATGCCAATAAAATGCGTAGACAGGAATTGGATACAAAAGAACTCGAATTGGTAATATCACTCATGATACGCCGAGAGAGGCACGAAAATTAGGTTCTACATGTACTTCGAAGATGTGTCAGAAATCTGTTCAAAGGAAGTCTCATCAATTTTCTGCTGATGATAGGCAGGCAGTATTTAATACATTTTGGGAAACGATGTCATGGGATCAGAGGATGCTTTACGTTATCAATCTTGTGGACGTAATTCCAACCAAACGTCCAGGGAAGAACACTGGTGAATCCAGGAGAAAAAGGGCACTCATTTATTATTTGAAAAATGAGCCGGGGAAATATAAAGTATGCAAAAAAGATGTTTCTCAATACTCTTGGGATTAAAGGATGGACTGTCCGACATTGGCAGGGTAATTCCACACATGGGATGAGTCCTGATATAGAATCGTCACGACCACGAATCAAACAGACGAAGAAGAAACATGAGAGAACCTTCATGAAAGAATTCCTCGACTCTCTTCCGAAACTTCCATCACATTACTGCAGGAAATACTCCTCGAAGTTATACCTTGAGCCTATTCTACATTTCAAACAACAGCTGTATGGACTCTATGTGGAAAAATGTCATGCAGAGAAGGTTTCACCATCAAGTCGGGCTCCCTTTAACTTGATTTTATAAGATGGCAATATTAGCTTATTTTTCCCCAAGAAAGACCGGTGCGACTTGTGTTGTAGTCACAGGCTTGGTAACTTAGGTGAAGATGCGTGGAAGCAACACACAGAACGGAAAGAGCAGGCAAGGATGCAAAAAGATGCTGACAAGAAAGAAGCCCAGCGCAGAAGCTGTACTTGCAGGCCGTGAAAGGAGCTCCATTTTTAAGTGCAAGTGCAGTTTATTATAAAACAACGTTGGATGTTCATAACTTTTGCAATGTATAATTTAGCAAGTCGTGATGCAGTATGCTACTGGTTCGGTGAAACGCAAGGTGATTTGGTTGCCGTGAATCTGTTCTTCTTACAGATTGTCGTAGTTATTATGACAACATTCCTTATGAGTGAAAATTATCGCGGAGGTAACTGTGTGACGAGTATCAGTGCAATGTAATTCTCTGCTTTGAGGGATGTTTAGGATTTTTCTTGAAGAAATGTGGGGACATTATCGGCATTATGTAAGCAGTATATTTATTTAAAATGTTTCTATGCAATCTTTCAGTAAAAAATGATTAATGCTCCAAAACGTGTTCTTACTAGCTTTCTCAGCACCAAATACCAACTTAAATGTGCCGGGTGACTGACAAACAAATACCGTGTAAGTAATAAACAGATCATAGCATAAATACCGAGACAATTTCGCGTATGTGCCGTAATTAAGCTGTTTGGATTTTTTTGTTTATCATTTTTATTTGACCCAATATTTCCTCTACGATGCAAATTTAGCGCCGCTGTGAAATGTATTAGGCATTTTAGACAGTTTTTTGTCTCTCGTGTAAAATTCTTATCTTGCTACTTACGCGGTGTTGTTTCTTCATCGACTATATACTTCTTTCAACTTTATGCTTTCCCTTCTTTGCTTAGCATTGGTTTCCCAACTGAACTCTTGATATTCATGCAGATGGTTCTCTTTTCTCCAAAGGTCTCTTTAATTTTCCTATAGTCAGTATCTATCTTACACCTAGTGATACATGTCTCTACATTCTTGCATTTGCCCTCTAGTCACCCCTGCTTAGCCATTTTGCACTTCCTGTCGCTCTGGTATTTGAGACCTTTGTATTCCTTTTCGGCTGCTACATTTACTGCATTTTTATATTTCGTCCATTCATCAATTAAATTCAGTATGTATTCTGTTACCGAAGGATTTTTACTAGCTCTTGTCTTTTTACCCTCTTGATCCTGTGCCGCCTTCACTATTTCATCTCTCAAAGCTATATATTCTTCTTCTATTGTATTTCTTTCCCTTGTTCTTGTTAATCGTTCCCTGATGCACACTCTGAAACTCTCTACAGCCTCCGGTTCTTTCATTTTATTCTAGTCCCATCTTCTCAAATTATTACTTTCTAAAGTTCCTTCAAGTTTAATCTACAGTTCATAACCAATAAATTGTGGTCAGAGTCCACATCTGCCCTTCGAAATGTCTTACAATTTAAAACCTGGTTCCTAAATCTCTGTCTTATCATTATATAATCTATCCGAAACCTACCAGTGTCTCCAAGCCTCTTCCAGGTATAAAACCTTCTTTCATAAATATATGTTTAAGAATCATGAAAGAAGGTTGAATATTACATATAATCGTCATAAATGATCAATTACAATTTGAGAAGAATAGCAATGTCCATACCTATATCACTACAAGAAAAAATACTTTTATTATGCCTTATAAAAGCTGTCAAAAAGGAGCTCAATATTCATCAACAAAAACTTTTAATCATTTGTCCAATAACATCAAATATCTGGAAGGTAGTGTCGCAAGTTTTAATTGTAACTAAAAATACTTCGTTCTGGGCAGATCTCTCTATTTTATAGACGAATGTTTTTAAAAAACTGGTAGACCACAGAAAAACCTGTTTTTAACAAATTGTAGATGCATGAGTAGCACTGAAGAACATGTTCATTAACGATAAATTTAGGTCACTGTACCATTAGGAACTTGTAAATGGTTCGTGTGTAGCCATTCATTGAAATTAATCACGTGTACGTATTGTGTAAACTGACTCGCTCTCAGGTGCGGACCCAAGAGACTGGGGTTGTGGTGGGGGTGGAAATTGGGGATTGTAGTGTTATGGAGCCGATGACGACCCCCCACCCAACAAAAACAAGACAACTGTAATAAAAACTGATGTAAATAAGTTATTATGTTCCATTAAAAGATTTTATTCATAAACCTCCAGCATGATGCAGGAAAAATGGGTAGCAACTTACATTTATTGAAAATCTTATTTGTAATTCTGTCGAAGTTGCAGAGAGAAATATCCTTTATTTGCGTGACTAGTTTCTGACTTGACGTCCACTATTAAACAATTGCCACCATCGTAAATATTGAAACATAATACACTGCTGGCCATTAAAATTGTTACACCAAGAAGAAATGCAGATGATAAACGGGTATTCATTCTACAAATATTTTATACTAGAACTGGCATGTGATTCCATTTTCATGCAATGTGGGTGCATAGATCCTGAAAAATCAGTATCCAGAACAACCACCTCTGGCCGTAATAACGGCCCTGATACGCCTGGGCATTGAGTCAAACAGAGCTTGGATGGAGTGTACAGGTACAGCTGTCCATACAGCTTCAACACGATACCACAGTTCATCAAGAGTAGTGACTGGCGTATTGTGACGAGCCAGTTTCTCGGCCACCATTGACTAGACGTTTTCAGTTAGTGTCATAACTGGGAAATGTGCTGGCCAGGGCAGCAGTCGAACATTTTGTGTATCCAGAAAGGCCCGTACAAGACCTGCTACATGCGGTCGTTCATTATCCTGCTGAAATGTAGGGTTTCGCAGGGATCGAATGAAGGGTAGAGCCACGGGTCGTAACACATCTGAAATGTGACGTCTACTGTTCAAAGTGCCGTCAATGCGAACAAGAGGTGACCGAGAAGTGTAACCAATGGCACCCCATATCGTCACGCCGGGTGTTACGCCAGTATGGCGATGTCGAATACACGCTTCCAATGTGCGATCACTGCGATGGTGCCAAACACGGATGCGACCATCATGATGCTGTAAACAGATCCTGGATTCATCCGAGAAAATTTTGTCATTCGTGTACCTAGGTTCGTCGTTGAGTACACCATCGCAGGTGCTCCTGTCTGTGATGCAGCGTCAAGGGTAACCGCTGCCATGGTCTCCGAGCTGATAGTCCATGTTGCTGCAAACGTCGTCGAACTGATGGTGCAGATTGTTGTTGTCTTGCAAACGTCCCCATATGTTGACTCAGGGATCGAGATGTGGCTGCACGATCCGTAACAGCCATGCGGATAACATCCCTGTCATGTCGACTGTTCGTGCAGATGGTTGTTGTCTTGCAGACGTCCCCATCTGTTGACTCAGGGATCGAGACGTTGCTGCACGATCCGTTACAGCCATGCGGATAAGATGCCTGTCATCTCGACTGCTAGTGATACGAGGTCGTTGGGATCCAGCACGGCGTTCCTTATTACCCTCCTGAACCCACCGATTCCATATTCTGCTAACAGTCATTGGATCTCGACCAACGCGAGCAGCAATGTCGCGATACGATAAACCACAACCGGTCAACTGCTGTTTGTATATGAAAGATCGGTTGGAAACATTCCCAGCACGTTGTAAGTGTCGCCACCGGCGTTAACCTTGTGTGAATGCTAAAAAAAAAAAAAAAAAAAAAAAAAGGTTCCTCTGAGCACTATGGGAATTGAATGTTGAGGTCATCAGTCCCCTAGAACTTAGAACTACTTAGTCCTAACTAACCTAAGGACATCACATACATCCATGTCCGAGGCAGGATTCGAACCTGCGACCGCAGCGGTCTCGCGGTCCCAGACTGTAGCGCCTAGAACCGCACGGCCAGCTGGCTTGCTCTAAAAAGCTAATCATTTGCATACCGCAGCATCTTCTTCCTGTCGGTTAAATTTCGCGTCTGTAGCACGTCATCTTCGTGGTATACCAATTTTAATGGCCAGTAGTGTACAACCAAAGCATCTTCAAATAGCCACAGTCGGCTATCATGAGTAACATGTAGAAAATCATCAACAGCGCATTATCAGTGCTTCTTGCTAAACTGCACCAGGTCATGGTCGACAAATAACAGTTCTAGTAAAGGATTTTATATATTGCATTGTTTTTTTTCTTTTCAATGTTGTATTCCTGTTGCTGTGGGTTTATTTATCGATTGGCGCTTGTTATTTGTAGTTCACTGTTGCTGTCCGAGTTTCAGTATTATCATACGGAGTTAGAGAGTGGAGCCGTGGACGCTAAAATATAGAGTATCAAGTGGAGAATTCGACACATTTCCGACATATTCATCTGTTTGAGTTCAGTAGAGGGCTGGCAGCAGCGGAGGCAGCCAGAAACATTTGCATACATTATGGCGATAATACCAGTGCACAGAGCACGGCAAAAAATGGGTTCCTTGTTTCAAGAAGGATCGTTTTGACATTGGTGACTCTCCACATTCAGGAAGACCTTCTGGGTTTGACGAAATCGTTTAAAGGCGTTAATCCACAGTGATCCGCAGCAGTGTACTCGAAAACTGGCAGATGTGGTGAATTGTGATCAGTCCACCATCATGCGATATTTGCATGCATTGGGGAAGGTTCAGAAATCGGATGTGTGGGTACCGCATGCTCTAGGTCAAAATCACAAATATCAGCGGTTGGCCATTATGTGCACGTCTCCTTGTTAGTCATCAACTGGTTCGTGAACAACATATACCATTCCTATCTTGTGTCATTACTGGGACAAGAAGTGGTGTCTTCATGTTAACAAAAATGAAAGAAAGGTATGGTTGGGCCCAAACAAAGCAGCAACTCCCCGTACAAAGACCTGCGCGCATCCACAAAAACCGAGCGAGGTGGCGCAGTGGTTAGACACTGGGCTCGCATTCGGGAGGACGACGGTTCAATCCCGCGTCCGACCATCCTGATTTAGGTTTTCTGTGATTTTCCTAAATCGCTCCAGGCAAATGCCGGGATGGTTCCTTTCAAAGGGCACGGCCGACTTCCTTCCCCGTCCTTCCCCGATCCGATGAGACTGATGACCTCGCTGTCTGGTCTCCTTCCACAAAACAACCCCCCCCCCCCCCCCCGCATCCACAAAAGCTAATGTTATGCACCTAGTGGAACAACGGAGGTGTGGGGTGTTACGAATTGCTTCCCCGAGGTGTAACAATCACTGGTAACGTTTACTGTCAACAACTGAGACGTCTTACAGACGCAGTCCAAGAACAAAGACCTGGAGGGTTACGTGAAGAGATGCTATTCCATGATATTGCCCGCCCGTATTCTGAAAGTTTAGCGCTATACGGGAGTTGGGTACGGAAGTCATTCTGCACAGACCCTATTCACCTGATCTTGCGCTCTCTGATTTTCACCTTTTCCGCTGTCTATCAAACAATCTTCAAAGAACTTCCATTCCGGATGAAAATGCGCTCCAAACATGGCTCGAAAAGTTCTTCGCCACAAAACCAGGTGACTTCTACAGTTGTGGAATCGAAAACTTACCCCAGCTTTGGGAGATGTATATAGTGAATGAGAATGTATTATTGGTGACTAAAGTTTATGTTATGTGTACATGTCGTGTTTATTAAACTTATGGAATAACGATGCGAGCTTATGCAGCAACCCAGTAATTATCTTCAGTTCAGAAAATACCTATGTGACGGCAGTATTTGTACTCCCGTATCAAGAAAGGTTAAGGAGTGGAATTAAAATGAAAGGTGAAAGGATATCGATGATAAGTTTCGCTGATGACATTGCTATCCTGAGTGAAGAAGATCTGCTGTACGGAATGGACAGTGTTATGAGGACAGAATATGGATTGAAAATTGAAGAAAGGCGAACGTAATGAGAAGTAGCAGATATGAGAACAGCGAGAAACTTATAACGATTGGTGGTCACGAAGTTGAGGAGCCGGCCGGAGTGGTTCAAATGGTTCAAATGGCTCTGAGCACTATGCGACTTAAATTCTGAGGTTAAACCTAACTAACCTTTGGATATCACACACATCCATGCCCGAGGCAGGATTCGAACCTGTGACCGTAGCTGTCCGGTCGGAGTGGGCGAGCGGTTATAGGCGCCACAATCTGGAACTGCGCGACCGCTACCGTCGCAGGTTAGAATCCTGCCTCGGGCATGGATGTGTGTGATGTCCTTAGGTTAGTTAGGTTTAAGTAGTTCTAAGTTCTAGGAGACTGATGACCATAGCAGTTAAGTCCTATAGTGCTCAGAGCCATTTGAACGATTTTTTTCTTTTTTTGAAGTTAAGGAATAATGCTAACTAGGTAGCAAAATAACCAGTGACGGACGGAGCAAGGAAGACATCCAAAGGAAACTGGCACTGACAGAACGGGCATTCTGCCAAGAGAAGTGTACTAGTATCAAATTTAGGCCTTAATTTGAGGAAAAGTGGCTCTGTGCAGAATGGGAGGGGAAAGGAATATGTGGAAAACACTGACAAGGAGAAGGGACAGGACGATAGGACATCTGTTAAGGCACCAAGGAATGACTTCCATGATACTAGAGGCAGCTACAGAGGGCAAAAACTGTAGAGTAAGACTGAGACAGGAATATATCTAGCAGATAATTGGGGACGTAAGGTGCAAGTGCTACTCTGAGATGAAGAGGTTGGCACAGGAGAGCAATTCGTGCCGGGCCACGCCAAACCAGTCAGAAGACTGATGACTAAAAAAAATTTATCCATGTACATGTAAAATAACGATGGTGGCAAAGTACAACCATGTGTTATTCGCCTCGTTTGTCTGGATGGATTCTATAAATTCTCGGACAGTGTTTTGTGCTAGTCGTATGAGATGCTGAAGAAAATCCAGACACTTTCAAAGCATTGCCATAAGAATTCTCTTTTCAGTACTGTTGAAAATTTACGACAAATAGCTACGAAAGCAACGTCAATCTTTCCGTTGTATTCTCCGTATTTCTCCATTTATTGGTTAAGAGTAAACACGTTATTTGAGCAGGAGCGTACTGTCCGTCCAGAAACAGATTCGATCTTCACAGAGGATATACTGGATATTTTTAATAGCCGATTGGTGACTACTTTGGCGTAGACCTTCGGTTCAAATATGAGATGAATTTTGTATGGTCATCACGTGAGACCGATCCTAAGTGATTGTCATAGTGTCACACGAAATTTCAAACGGTTTGCAAGTCTCAGGCGCGTTGCACTGCCCCACACTGCTCGTGACTTGAAGTGCGAGATGTGAAGTTGAGCCATGTAAACAGCAACCAGACATAATACAAACAAAGCGAGAAGATAAAATCCCTTCCCCCATCCTGCCTCCACCCCCCCCCCCTCCACCCCCTCCCGAAAAAAATAAGAATCTGTGCATTAGCATGTCACGTACGTAACGTCTCACAACAGCTTCAGTTACTCCCATTAGTTTTTGTGCCGAATCACTGTACAAACTCCCTGTCGTCTAATTCCTTTTATCACCCTGGTGTGAGACAGCGTTCCTCAATTTAGGATCTCGCTATATAACAGTCCACAAATCAGCGGCGATAGCAGCCCATGCCTGCGGCCTAGGCTTGTCTGCAGTGCTCCACTCTCTGCCCGACTGCCTGCTAGACAAACCGCAGCGCACGCTGCTGCACGAAGCGTCCCGTCAGCTGCGAACAACTTGGAACGTAAGTCACTCAAATATCTCCGATAACAGTTTCTTCATGCTTTATAATGTAATTGAAAAAAAAAGACATTGTCCGTTGTAGGATGCATATTTAAATCATTTATTTTCTTTGGTGTTCTGTGAGTTATGCTTCGCACATGGTGCGAGGTAGGCCTGGAGTGAAAAGACGGAATCTTCGTCCTCGAGTTATACTATATACGGATCTTCTACATATTTTACTGTTTTTTTGTTTGTATTCGATACAGGGCATACTATTACTTAGTAAATAAACAATATAAATATACAGCCTACAACAGACAATGTTCTCCTTCACGAAATATTTGGAGACTGTTTCCCGCATATCAACAAGATTATTCTGTAAATTTGCTGTGTCCCGCGGCGTTACCCGCGGTTAAACAGTTGTTTATAAAGAAATGTTAATGCCTAAAATCACTTACCACGCGTATTCAGCACAACAAAAATTATCGCTTGGAGGTACTTGAGGCCACTTGCGCCCCAGCAAACCGCGCAACATAAAAAAAAATCACCAAATTTTGAGACGATGTGAGCTGACAGAATATGTATCGCTCATAACTCGCTCTTTATTTAAGGTAGCTTTCAGGGATGACCTTTACTCACGTTACCGATCCGACGGGAACACTAGTCGCGATGACCATCCCACGGGAACAGCGATTTTTTTTCGGAATAAAAGGTAGGTAGCCTATGTGTTAATTCAGGATATTGGCTACCTCCATTTCAAAGTTCATCCAAATCTCACCAATCGTTTCAGCGTCAAGGGGTAACTAACATACTAACTCGACGAGGAAAGGAAAAAAACAATTTCTAGTTCGGTGTAGAGCAAAATTTTATAATATTTGCACGTGCCTGTTACCATCGAACAGGGTCGCAAATCATAATAAAGTCGAGCCCTACTGAGAGCCTACAACGCTCTACGAGGATAGTCACGACTTCTCTCTCTCGTACAGCATTTACAAGACACCGTCACTGTGAGTCTTAAAGCGACTCATAAACTGTAAGATACGCCAGACGCTTAGCGGCTAAAATGCAAGGGGCTTGTTGGAAGTATGGATTAAACAGTTTGAGGATAGTACGAGGATTGGAACTTAAATAGTGGCAACTATTTATTCACAACAGATACAAAGAATTATATGTTTGCACCGGTTACTGTCCAAAGTAGTCACCAGCGTTGTGTAGAACCCGTTGTCAGCAATGTGGAAGGCGCAGTATACCGTTAGCAGAGCCTGTTTTGTTGACGATGCGAAAGGAACGGTGTAAAGTTATTCTCGTGTACGACTGTGATGGTGTTATCCTAACGCATTACGTTCCTCCACGGCAGTCTGTCAATGCACGGTATTACTGTTCGTTTTTGGAGCATCACCTGCGACCAGCTTTGCGAAACAAGCGGCGGCACTTTCTGCGCAACCCACCCGTTACGTTGCACGACAATGCGCGGGCGCATACAGCGCAAGCTGTGGCTGCTTTGTTCGGTCGATGAGACTGGGAAGTACTGCACCATCCACCATACTTCCCGGACTTAAGTCCTTGTGACTTTGATTTATTCCGAAGATGAAGGAACCACTTCGTGGCATTCACATTAGAGCTGTTTCATATATTCAACAGGCACTAGGCCGCTCCATTCGCACCATCAACAGAACAGGCTCCGCTAACGGTGTAGTACGCCTTCCACATCGCTGGCAACGGGTTCTACACAACACTGGTGACTACTTTGAAGGACAGTAACAGGTGCAAACATATAACTCTTTGCATCGGTTGTGAATAAATAGTTGCCACTATTTAAGTTCCAGCCCTCGTATAAGCATTGTATCCATTACTTTGAATTGTGTTATGCAGGTCATATTCAACAATAAAAGCATTTTCACAAATACGATACAGATCAAAAGTAAAAGAATAAGACACGGCGTGTAATCACCGTGTAGTATCTGATCACGGGTGGTGAAAATCTTGGGCACGTCATTTCACATACGTATTTAGGGGTAAATACTAAGTAGCTGTATAAAGTAAAAGGCACACATAAAAACAGTATTAGGGAAGGCGAATGGAGGACTTAGTTTTGTTGGAAGGGATGACCTGTTTTCGAAGAAGACTATGCGACATTTACGATGGCTGCCACCATCGCGAGTTTTGCTTAGAGATTATGAGGCTAAAGTTAAGAGACATGTAGACAGTCATTTTCCCTCGCTCAATATGCGAATGTAACAGGAAAGAGGAGAGATAATCTTGCTAATCTCGGTACGATGCATCCTCCGCCATGCACTGCTGATATAGATGCCACTTTTTGCCTTACACGTTACTTAACGTCAATGAAACTGCAAGGGGTTTCGCGGGAAACAACGTCCGAATGTGTTATCAAAAGTACATGTCAATACGTATAAATTTTCAATAACTATGGTTTGAATTTGGCTGTTGCAGAGCCACGGTGAAGGAGACCCAAGTTAGGTAGAGGTTAATTAGTGATTTAATCTTACAGACACAAGTAAGACAATTCTTAGTTTTTGTTGCGACTAGACATGACATGGGTCTGATTTACAGTGATATCCACCAAGAATTAAGTACCGCCGGCTGCGGTGGTCTCGCGGTTCTAGGCGCGCAGTCCGGAACCGTGTGTGTGATGTCCATAGGTTAGTTAGGTTTAAGTAGTTCTAAGTTCTAGGGGACTGATGACCACAGCAGTTGAGTCCCATAATGCTCAGAGCCATTTGAACCAATTAAGTACCATTGACGGAAAAACATCGCAGTACCAAAACAAAATTAATGTAGAGTAATGAAATTTCAGGAATACATTTGTCTAGCAACATATTTAACTGATTAACATTGAAAGGTAACAGGATAATGTAAGTACGAGATAAACCAAAGCAAATGTAAAGCATTAATAACTGGTGTAGCCGCCAGAATGTTAGCTGTAGCGTGCAAACGTACATACATTGTGTTGTACACGTGCCGGACGTCAGTTTGTGCGATGCAGATCCATACCTGTTGCACTTGGTCGGTCAATACGTAGAGGGTTTAACAGTTGTAGATGACGCTGGAGTTGTCATCATGTGATTTCCAATATGTGCTCGATTGGAGACAGATCTGCTGATCGAGCAGGCCAAGACAACTTATCGACATTCTGTGGAGCATATTTGGTTACAACAGCGATTGTGGACGAGAGTTATCCTGTAGGAATCCCCCCCCCCCCCCTCCTCCTTTGAAATGCTGTTTATGAATGGTAGCACAAAAGTTTGAATCAGCAGAATGAGGAAGAAATCTGCAGGCAGGGTGCGTGGGATAACCAAGAGAGTGCTCTTGTTTTCATACATTACGCATCCCAGACCATAACTGCAGGTGTAGGTCCAGTGTCTCTAGCACGCTGACAGGTTGGTTACAGGCCCTCAACTGGTCTCCTTGTAACCAACACACGGCCATCAATGGCACCGAGGCAGATCCAGCTTTCACCAGAAAGTACAACAGACCTCTACCCTGCGCCCTCCAACGACCTCTCGCATGTTACCACTGAAGTCGCAGATGGTCCAGTGAAATGTACGCTACGGGGCGTCTGAATCGGAGCTGTCCTTGAAGTAACCGATTGGTAACAGTTATTTCTGTCACTGTGGTGCCAACTGATGCTACAGATGCAGTATGATGCGCCAGAGGTATACGCCGAACACGATCGTTTTCCGTCTCGGGAGTGCCTCTTGGCGATCCGGAGCGCAGTCTTCTTGAGACTCAACATCACGTGACCACCGCTGTCAGAATGTACAATAGCTACATTCCTGCAAAGTCTTTCTGCAGGATCGCAGAAGGAACATACAGCTTCTCGTAGTCGTATTAAACGACTTCGCTCAAACTGATGTGTTGATATTGGCGTGTTTGTCGCCTTAAAGGTATTTTGGCTAACATAAACTCACCACGTCCGATCTCAACAAAGGACGCGCAGTCGGGAAGACGATAGTTTAAACTCGCGCCCGGCCTTCCTGATTTAGGTTTTCTGGCAAATGCAGGCATGGTTCTTTCGAAAGGGCACGGGCGACTTCCTTCCCCATCCTTCCCTAGTCCGATGGGACCGATGACCTCTCTGTATGGTCGCCTACCCCAAATTAACCAGCCAGCCAACCAATCCACTCTCAAAGGTAACTAACGCTCACGGCCGTTACAGCGTGTATTTAAAGTAAACGCGATTTGCATCCTCATAGTGCCGTTACTAGCGCCAGTCATATTACTGGCTAAAGAGTTGAATAGACAGCAACTGTTAGATGTAGAAGAATGCCCACCAACCTTTGTTTATGTCGCACAGCTCCTTGGTGTTGCGCTTTTTCTTTCTGTCATTGTCTTTAGGTACTTATTCAATTACAATTCTAGACTTATTTGTGGACAATTACGCTCTTCGTATGGCAGGGATCGAAAAATGGCGTCGTTGGAGACAACGCAACCTATATTGTATTAATGACGAAAATTACTAGTGCTCGGGTTGCCAGAATAAATTGAAAAAATTACCAAACACTGTCTGGGGAATGGATTTGCTGACCTATATATACTAAAGCTATTTACAGCTTTCAGCAAATTTTTGTTACCTTTAATTTTATGGTAAAAGTGGTTGCATGTTGCAAGCGTCAAATTACAACGAATTCCTAATTCTACTTTTATCATATCGACACTCAATTATTGACTTGATTGTGCAAATCAGTAAAAAAATTCGTGAAGTAAATGGAATTCTAAAAATACCGAACCACTCACACTTCGCTACCGAAAACAGGGCTGAAACACCGAACAGCTCCATAAAAAACCGAACACCTGGCAACCCAGACTAAAGCTCACAAACTGTTGTCGAAGAGAAATTGCGTAATGTCGCCGTACTGTGGAGGAAATTTTTGAGTGCATTCGTTACCTGGTTTATCGATCGCATGATATGAATAAGTAAACAAGAGTTTGCAATATCTGTTTGAACAGGTATGTTTATTCACCATGGGCAATCTGTTGTTGCACAACAGATAAGAGAATGCATCGAAAGGTGTTGCTATCTGAACAAACTATTAGATATGCATTGTTGCTCAGTAGAAAGCGGCGACAGTGGTTGAGAGGTGGAAACGGCCAGGCATCAGGAGACTATTTTCACGAGAGATTAGGCGTGCGTAGGACGGTGGGTTTTAAGGGTGAGTAGTGACGGGCCAACTCGGGTGTATGCGGAACCGGGTTGAAAGTTTGAACACAGCGGAATTCAAACCGAATTAAACCGAGCTGGGATGACAAAACGAAGATAACATTTAAAGTCGTTCTCTCTTTCGCGTCTGCGCAGTTACGAATCAGTTCAGTTAAGCCGAGCTGTGCAGTTTCCCAGTAGGTGATTATTAATTTTTTGTTTTTTTGCTTGAAATTTGTAGACAGGCTTGCGAAAAGCCTGTAATATGCTGTCGACTGTAGACTTTGACGGCAATGGGCGATCATAAGGTAGCCCGGCCGTTCAAGATTATGGCTGTATACCTCACTCCAGGCCGCAATAAGAAACACACACACACACACACACACACACACACACACACATACATATAGTGGTCAATTGATCGTGACCGAGCCAAGTATCTCACGAAATAAGCATCAAACGAAAAAACTACAAAGAACGAAACTTGTCTAGCTTGAAGGGGGAAACCAGATGGCGCTATAGTTGGCCCGCTAAATCGCGCTGCCATAGGTCAAACGGATATCAACTGCGTTTTAAAAATAGGAACCCCCATTTTTTAATATATATTCGTGTAGTACGTATAGAAATATGAATGTTTTAGTTGGACCACTTTTTTCGCTTTGTGATAGGTGGCGCTGTAATAGTCACAAACATATGGCTCACAATTTTAGACTAACCGTTGGTAGCAGGTAGGTTTTTTAAATTAAAATACAGAACGTACGTACGTTTGAACATTTTATTTCGGTTGTTCCAGTTTGATACATGTACCTTTGTGAACTTATCATTTCTGAGAACGCATGCTGTTAGAGCGTGATTACCTGTAAATACCATATTAATGCAATAAATGCTCAAAATGATGTCCGTCAATCTAAATCCATTTGGCAATACTTGTAACGACATTGCTATCAACAGCGAGTAGTTCGCCTTCCGTAATGTTCGCACATGCATTGACAATGCGCTGACGCATGTTGTCGGACGTTGTCGGTGGATCACGATAGTAAATATCCTTCAACTTTCCCCACAGAAAGAAATCCACGGACGTCTGATCCGGTGAACGTGCGGGCCATGGTATGGTGCTACGACGACCAGTCAACCTGTCATGAAATATCCTATTCAATACTGCTTCAATCGCAGGCGATTTATGTGCCGGACATCCATCATGTTGGAAGTACATCACCATTCTGTGATGCAGTGAAAGATCTTGTAGTAATATCGGTAGAACATTACGTAGGAAATCAGCATACATTGCACCATTTAGATTGCCATTGATAAAGTGGGGACCAATTATCCTTCTTCCCATAATGCTGCACAATACGAGGTGCATTGAGGTTCTAAGGCCTCTGATTTTTTTTCTAAGTAACTACTCACCCGAAATCGATGAAACTGGCGTTACTTCCCGACGTAATCGCCCTGCAGACGTACACACTTTTCACTACGCTGTCGCCATGATTCCATGGCAGCGGCGAAGGCTTCTTTAGGAGTCTGTTTTGTCCATTGGAAAATCGCTGAGGCAATAGCAGCATGGCTGGTGAATGTGCGGCCACGGAGAGTGTCTTTCATTGTTGGAAAAAGCCAAAAGTCACTAGGAGCCAGGTCAGGTGAGTAGGGAGCATGAGGAATCACTTCAAAGTTGTTATCACGAAGAAACTGTTGCGTAACGTTAGCTCGATGTGCGGGTGCGTTGTCTTGGTGAAACAGCACACGCGCAGCCCTTCCCAGACGTTTTTGTTGCAGTGCAGGAAGGAATTTGTTCTTCAAAACATTTTTGTAGGATGCACCTGTTACCGTAGTGCCCTTTGGAACGCAATGGGTAATGATTACGCCCTCGCTGTCCCAGAACATGGACACCATCATTTTTTCAGCACTGGCAGTAACCCGAAATTTTTTTGGTGGCGGTGAATCTGTGTGCTTCCATTGAGCTGACGGGCGCTTTGTTTCTGGTTTGAAAAATGGCATCCACGTCTCATCCATTGTCACAACCGACGAAAAGAAAGTCCCATTCATGCTGTCGTTGCGCGTCAACATTGCTTGGCAACATGCCACACGGGCAGCCATGTAGTCGTCTGTCAGCATACGTGGCACCCACCTGGATGACACTTTTCGCATTTTTAGGTCGTCATGCAGGATTGTGTGCACAAAACCCACAGAAATGCCAACTCTGGAGGCGATCTGTTCAACAGTCATTCAGCGATCCCCCAAAACAACTCTCTCCACTTTCTCGATCATGTCGTCAGACCAGCTTGTACGAGCGCGAGGTTGTTTCGATTTGTTGTCACACGGTGTTCTGTCTTCATTAAGCTGTCGTACCCACGAACGCACTTTCGACACATCCATAACTCCATCACCACATGTCTCCTTCAACTGTCGATGAATTTCAATTGGTTTCATACCACGCAAATTCAAAAAACGAATGATTGCACGTTGCTCAAGTAAGGAAAACGTCGCCATTTTAAGCATTTAAAACAGTTCTCATTCTCGCCGCTGGCGGTAAATTCCATCTGCCGCACGGTGTTGCCATCTCTGGGACGTACTGACAATGAACGCGGCCTCATTTTAAAACAACGCGCATGTTTCTATCTCTTTCCAGCCCGGAGAAAAAAAATCGGAGGCCTTAGAACTTGAATGCACCTCGTACATTAACCCGCCAAGGTCGCTGATGTTCCACTTGCCGCAGCCATCGTGGATTTTCCGTTGCCCAGTAGTCCATATCATGCGGGTTTACGTTACCGCTTTTGGTGAATGACGCTTATGAAACGTCCCCTTAGAAAAATTATACAAGACTGGTCTATGTGAAACGTCCTCTTTGAACAATTGTACACGACTGTTCTTAAACTGACACACAATAGTTTTTAGCGCAACGCAATCTGACTTTCAAAAAATCCCTACGAAAGAATGGCCCTGACTAACATTAACCTATACGTTTCACAAATCACTTACCTCACAAAAATCTTTGTTACTCAAGCTACTGCAATACAGCGAGCACCACTACTGCCAGCTAAATAAAATATTCAAACTACTGAAGGCACTAACTACTGACAGGCATAGTTAGCAAATGAAAGATTTTAATACAGAACAGACAATGTATTTACCTTAATATTCATAATATATAAATCAGTTCGTGACACCAATTCTTACAAATTTCAAAACTCCGCCATCTCTCTACCCACGTCCACCACTGCTGGCGGCTCACCTCCAACAGCGCAACGCTACGCGCTGTTAGCATCCAGCTGCCGCTGCCCGACACTACAATGGCTAGTATTACAACAATGCCAACCAGCCACAGACTGCACACGGCACAGCCAGTGATTTTCATACAGAGCGCTATGTAGCGGCGGCGTTACCAATAAAAAAAACTAAACAGCCTACTTACACGCTTCGTCAAATAGAACGAGTGCAGAAAATCTGTCATCGTAACATAATTTATCTTGTGCCGAGTGGCAGCCCTGTCACAATGTTCAAAGTCGTCGCCATGCAATTCCTGATGCATAGAAATATGGTACAGGTGCAATGAATGTTGATGTAGCATTCTCGACATCGACGTTTTTCAGATTCCCGATTCTTGCGAAATTTGTCTGCTACTGATATGCAGATTAGCCGCGACAGCAGCTAATACACATACTTGGGCATCATCATTTGTTGCATGTTGTGGTTGACGTTTAAGATGTGGCTCAACACTTCATGTTTCCTTAAATAACATAACTATCCAGCGAAGGGTCAGGACACTTGGATGATGTCGAGGATACCGAGCAGCATACATAGCACACGCCCGTTGGGCATTTTGATCACAATAGCCACACGTCAACACGATATCGACCTTTTCCGCAATTGGTAAACGGTCCATTTTAACATAGGTAATGTATCACGAAGTAAATACCGTCCGCACTGGCGGAATGTTACGTAGTACCACGTACTTGTCGTATGTGACTATTACAGCGCCATCTATCACAAAGCGAAAAAAGTGGTCCAACTAAAACATTCATATTTCCTTATGTACTACACGAATATGTAATAAAAATGGCGGTTCCTATTTAAAAAACGCAGTTGATATCCTTTAGGCCTATGGCAGTGCCGTCTAGCGGGCCAACCATAGCGCCATCTGGTTTCCCCCTTCAAGCTAGACAAGTTTCGCTCTTTGTAGTTTTTCCGTTTGATGCTTATTTCGTGAGATATTTGGCCCGGTCACTATCAATGGACCACCCTGTATATGCGTATAAGGGGCGTTCAAAAAGAAACGAGCCAGAGTCTGGATAGTGCAAACCAGTGACAGGAGGGTAGTATTGTGGTGTGTGTAACGAGGTGTGGTTCCGACCAGTGCATGTAAGTTCATAGCCCATCGCTAGATGACACGCGTGCCATGTCACGTGACTATACAGAGTTAGCAACTGCATGCATCAATCGTCCAACGCTGCCAATCGAATTGCAAACAGTGCATTGGAGGCGCCAAAAGAAGAGCAAACAGATGTTGTTCGTTTTATGTCAGCGGAAGGAGTAGGAGGAATGGACAGTCATCGAAGAATGTCACAAGTGTACGGCGAACACTGCATGTCCCTTGCAAGGGCAAGCTGTGGCACAAGCGCTTCAGGGAAGGATGGGTGTCGTAAGCCAATGATGCACGGTCTGGAGCACCACACTGCATTACCGATGGCGTAGTCCAGCTGGTGGATGCACTCATTACCCAGGACCACCGAGTGACAGTCAAAGCCATAGCCGCTGTGGTCGAATTGAACGACTGCAAATGTGCAAAGTGTATGCCCAATGGGTGCCCCACAGTCTTCAACCACACCAGGAAGCATGTCGAATGGACCACTGTCTCGCTTATCTGCTGCGCTATGTTTGGGAAGGGAATGCGTTCCTGGTACGACTGTTGGTTGGAGATGAGTCATGATGTCATCACTTCGAACCAGAATCAAAACGACAAAGTCTTCGGTGGAAGTATCCAGGGTCACCACCACCAACAAAAATCCATCCACACGAGTGCAGGAAAGGTTATGCTGACGCCCTTCTTTGACCAAGATGACCCCCTTCTGATTCCCTTCCTGCAGCACGGGGCAACAGTGAATGCCCAGCGTTACTCGCAAACCTTGACCACCTTCGCCAAGCAATGAAATCAAAACAACCAGGCAATCTCACCTGTAGGGTCATTCTGCTCCATGACAATGCAAAGCCTCATACGGCCAACACAGTCGCGGCACTCGTGCAGAAATTCAAGTGAGAGGTTCTCGGCCATCCTCCATACAGTCCGGACCTCTTTCCCTGTGATTACGCCATTTTTGGTCCCCCTGAAAAAGGCTCTGAGGGGCAAATGATTCACCTCGGACGACGACGTCCAGCTGTACGTGAGGAACTGGTTAACATCGCAGTCCTGGGAATTTTGTGAGGCAGCTATTCACCGTCTTGTGTCACAGTGGGACAAGTGCCTCAACAGTCAGGGTCAATACTTCTAACATACAGGTACTGGTTTCTGTAATTATGCCTCCTGCTCGCTTCGTTTTGAACGCCCCTTGAAACATTTAAAATATACTTGTGAAACATCCGAATTTCACAGTTTGAGAGTCAGTGGTTGATCGTAAAGTAGCTAAGGCCTGTTCAAGGGCATGACTGCATACAACGCTACAGGCAGTAATTTTGGATCTCTTGATAGGAATTTGGAAAACAGACTTGCGAATCTCCGAAATTTGCTGTAGAGATTTTGACAGGGGCGAAAGTAAGTTCACGAACAGCTTCTACTCTTTTGACATGAAATTTTGAAGATGGTGATACACTTGGAATTTGCTGTAATGGCTTGTTGGCGATCTGACAATATTATGGTAGCCAAGTGCCTCATCACGAACATTAATGGACGCCACACTACAAGCTGAAATTTGAAAATACACCAATAAGACATTTTGAATTTGTTTTAAGATTTGGACGGTTATCGGACGATCTTAAGATGGCCAGATGCCTCGTCGTCTCCATGAATGGTTGTCGTGCAATAGGCTGCATTTGGAAAATACATTTATGAGACACCTGGAGTTTTCTGTAAGGATTTTGACGACGATCGGGCGATCTTAAGGTACCCAAATACCACTGCTTGACCATGAACGGTGTAAAGTTACCGTTACATCTTCGATTTCCTCAGTCACTCTGTACTCATAAATTTCCGATTTGTCACGAAGCTTATGTTGTGTATAGACTCACTTGCAAAACACACCAAACGCTTCACAAATTTCGATCAAACAAAATAAATCATGATACGTTACTGCACTTTTAAAGATCACGGTGAGTGTCGACCCGTTCTGTAGGCACAGACTCGACTCGGCCTCGGTCGGCGCCAGGGCGATGAACTCCGACCTCGCGCGGAACCGTCATCGACAGCGGCTGCCGACGCATATCGCTTGAACACAACTCCAGCTTGTAACAGTCTAGCTCAGTTTGATTTGAAATCCCCAAACTAGGGTTGCCATATCTAGCTGGGACCTCGTTGGGACACTCTGAGATCGGGTGTAGAAATGAGGTAAAAAAATTATTTAATCTGCTTTCTTTTTATTTAGAACACAATTATATGGAACTTGTTGCGGCAGAACTAATTGGTACACCATATTTTTGGGAAAATTTCCTGTATTTCAGCAAGTCTTTTTTTCCCCCTTTTACGTATTTATAAAACTCCATGCAAGTCAGCTTGTAGTTAAGCTGGCACTGTAAGATTGATTCCACAGTCCCTGACAGCTATCGATTTCTTTCATCAATTTCGCTGGGCTGTGTAATCATCCGAAAAGTGATACTTTCCATCCTTGGGAATTTTCGTAAGCTATGATAAGTTTATTAGACGAGTAACAGTGACAAATAACACTTCAGTCATCGAAGTACACGTCACTATACACTTTATGCCCTATATAGCCGCTGTAAACACTTCAAACATTACTGTAATCCATTCATCATAAGAATAAACCAGATGTAAACAAACACAAACGCGATGATTGGTCAGAAGCCGTGGCACACGTACACTGGTGTTGTTACACTCTTGGAAGCAGGTCCAACTTATGTATTGGCTATCTTATTACTAAGTTAAGTTAAATTAAACGTTAAGATAATCAAATGTATTAACAACAAACAACGTTTTTGTTAATAACGCTTTAGATATGTAGTTTTTATTTCAAATATCGTATACAGTCTCAGCCTCTGCAGCGTTGTGCTCTGATTGTCGCGCTGTTTGTGCGCAGTATGAAAATGGCTGAAGCTGCTTTCAGTTCCGTAGTGAAACACGCGAGTGCGACACGGTTAAAAAGTGCTGAGAAATAGGCTGTTCTTAATGTTTTTCATAAATTTACGGAGATAATCAGCTCTGAAGTTTTCCTAGAGGTATATTCAATACAGCTGTTATCACAATTACATTGATCGTGTAGCGCAGTCGGTAGCGCATTGGCATGAGAATAAAAAGCGGATGTTTGTGCGTTGGTTCAAATATACCTGGGATCATTTGTTCGTACAATTTGAGATACCTTCATTTCGCAATTATAAAACTCATCATTTTTATGAATAATGCACGTCTTCTTGTTTCTAATTAGATATTGGACGCGAAATCCCTGTTTCCATTTCAAATACAAATTCTTGACTATCGATGTTTTCTGAAAGACTGTTAATGAAAGTCGCTTAAATTAAGAAAACATAACAATTTAATTTTTAAGGCGAAAATGAAAAACGAAATTCTCTTTATTTGGACTGTGTCCATCGATTTATATCACAGAGGTAAATAAGTATCGTAGAATCATGAAAAACAATCATTTTCACAGCATCGAGGACGTCGTATTAATGCTGCATTTTTACATTAGCTACTGTACCATTACAACATGAACCCAACAGAACTGACATGGAGCCAAGCTGCGGGATTTGGCCCGAGAAGTAACATGACAGTTAAGCTTCCAGACGTACTGGAGCTAACGCACGCAGCTTTTCCACACGTCACTGCCGAATGTTGGCGGGATATAGAAAGGCTCGTCATAAAAGAAGAGAAAATGCTACACCAGGTTGGCTTCGTGTATTCTGTTGGTGATAGGCTCGTTATCAACGTAGCAGGTGACACTTCCAGAACTGAAATATATTTCTCGGATTTGCATTAGGAAGGAACTAAGAGATTACCAGACGACAGACTATAAGTAATATCTTCAGTGGCTTCCATATTTAACTGTACGGTGAAATCCTTCAATACTCTCTTACGTTAAACACAGCTTATGCAGGAAAATTACCCTGAGGTTAAGTCAGGAATTTTCGTCATTCTTGTTTTTAATTACAATAGTAAGTTAACTAAAAACTATAACGTGTTGCGGTTTTCATCTAGTCGTCTAAGGAGCATATTGTGGGAGATTTGCAGTGTATTATTTCATTCTGCTTAAAAATTAAATGACATTCGAAGGTGTATTGTTCCTCTGTTTGTCTCTTTTTACGTGTGAACTACAGCAGGCTAGCTGTACCAGCACACCGGCCAGTGCCGTCCAAGCTAAATGCGCCGGTAAAGCTGTGTTCCTGAATTATTGCTATAACAAAAATGGTTCAAAAGGCTCTGAGCACTAGGGGACTCAACAGCTGAGGTCATCAGTCCCCTAGAATTTAGAACTACTTAAACCTAACTAACCTAAGGACATCAAACACATCCATGCCCAAGGCAGGATTCGAACCTGCGACCGTAGCGGTCGCGCGGTTCCAGACTGTAGTGCCTAGAACCTCTGGGCCACAACGGCCGGTTGTGCGTAACGCACAGCACGAAACGTACTATTATTACCGTACTTGACAGTAAACGAGACAGCTTGGTTGCAGTCTCACATGAAATGAAATCCAATGAGGTTCCAGCAAACGCGGAAAAATATATAGGCCAATGTTTACATCAGGTTTATTCTTATGATGAACGTATTGCACTCGTTGTTCGTATTACGTTTAGAAAGAATCCACTAATCAGATCGCTATTCAAATGTAAATTGCCAGATTCTTCTGCGTTGCGCTGCTTAAATAGTTCAGCCCCTTACTACTGGAGTAGTCTGGTCTTTTCTCGAATGGTGGTACCAGATCTAGAAGTATCGTCGATACAGGATACGCATCGTGCAGCGACACCTGTGATACGAACTTGTCAACATAAACTTGTTGACATGAATAAAACAACTGAAGCTGCATTTACAAGTTGCGCCATTAGATGGCGTTACTTCAGTACCTGAGCGAAGCTAGTAACTGCACTTCGCAAAATCGGGAGAAAATTGGGGCTTGTCAGAATGTCGGGACAAGACGGTCCATAACGGTGACGGTCTCGACATGTCGGGGCGGTTGGCAACCCTTCCCTCAATCAAGTTAGCTCGAGCTGACTCATCTCTCTAAGGACGTCAAACGGCTGCGCTCTGCGCAACAATGAACCAGTTCTGCGCAGTGTCGGTACATTGAAGGAAGTAGTTCGTTCGACACGGCTCTGTTTGGACGGCGTCTCTTGTTTCCCATTTTTATCGACGGGCGCGCGTGCACACTGCAACACACTGCTCCATTTTGCACTGTTGTGTACACCTCTGCGTTGCTCTGCGACGCGTGGAGCGGCGCGTCCAGCGTGGACACGTCTTTCGTTGTCACTGTTTTTTTTCTTTTTTTTTTGCATTTTATTCGCATTTCTTCTCATGAAAAGAGAATGCGAACTTGACTTACAACGAAACGGATATGAATAACAGTAGTAACAATCAGCTCAGAAAGATAATGGCGAGGTAAAGAGGAAAGGACAGGTTCTGTTTTAGCAATTTTTAGATTTCCAGAAGGCTTTCGACACCGTTCCTCACAAGGATTTTCTAATCAAACTGCGTGCTTACGGAGTATCGCCTCAGTTGTGCGACTGGATTTGTGATTTCCTGTCAGAAAGGTCACAGTTCGTAGAAATAGACGGGAAGTCATCGAGTGAAACAGAAGTAATATCCAGCGTTCCCCAAGGAAGTTTTATAGGCCCTCTATTGTTCCTGCCCTATATTTACGACATAGGAGACAATCTGAGTAGCCGTCTCAGATTGTTTGCAGATGAAACTGTCATTTACCGTCTTGTAAAGTCATCAGATGATCAAAACGACTTTCGGAATGATTTAGATAAGATAACTGTATGGTGCCAAAAAGTGGCAATTGACTCTGAATAAAGAAAAGTGTGAAGTTATTCACATGAGTACTACAAGAAATCAGCTAAATTTCGATTACCCGAAAAGTCACACAAATCTGAGGGCTGTAAATGCAACTAAATACTTACGGATTACAGTTACAAATAACCTAAATTGGAACGATCACATAGATAATATTGTGGATAGAGCAGACCAAAGACTGCGATTCATTGGCAGAACACTTAGAAGGTGCAACAGGTCTACCAAAGAGACTGCTTACACTACGCTTGTCCGCCTTATTCTGGAACACTGCTGTGCGGTGTGCGATCCGCATCAGGTGGGACTGACGGATGTCATCGAAAAAGTACAAAGAAGGTACTATCGCGAAATAGGGGAGATAGTGTCACAGACATGATGCGTGAATTGGAGTGGCAATCATTAAAACAAAGGGGTTTTTCGTTGCGACGGGATCTTCTCATGAAATTTCAATCACCAGTTTTCTCCTCTGATTGAAAACATTCTGTTGGCACCCATCTACACAGGGAGAAATGATCATCACGATAAAATAAGAGAAATCAGGGCTCGCACGGAAAAATTTAAGTACTCATTTTTCCCGCGTGCCATTCGTGAATGGAACGGTAGAGAGACAGCATGAAGGTGGTTCATTGAACCCTCTGCCAGGCACTTTATTGTGAATAGCAGAGTAATCACGTAGATGTAGCTGTAGATGTAGACGTTCCTTTATTCACTGTCATTCCTTTTAATGTGATACACGCTATGAAGACAAATCTCGCTACTCACAGTTGACTATTGAGCTTTGTGGTGCGAGACGTCGCTAACACTGTCACAGGAATAGCCAGTGTCAGTACTCATGCCCCTTCAAATTCAAAGAAGATGCTGCCAGTCATTCTAGTAGACGCCGGCTTGGCTGGCAGTTCAGACAATTTGAAACTGTAAAGAGTGCAGTTGTTAAATGTTTAGCTTTGACTTATATTTCAGTATTACTTAGAAAGAGTGACAGTTGAAGATAATTAAGTGGTTGCCAATACTGGAAACTTGCGAAAGATAAGACAATGAAGAAAGAGGGAATTGTGAGAAAGGATGCAAAAGTCGACGTGCTAATTAAAAATCAAACTTAGCCAGCTAGTTCCAGGCGGGGCTCGAGTCTAGAAACATCAGAGTGTAACAACGTGGTGAAAAATTCCGAGATTACAAAGACACATAATGGCGCGGAAACAATCATTTCAGTGGGCCGAGATCACGCATATAAAGCGAATGATGATGGTGTTTCAGTTTCGGACCACCCTCCGAACAGCATAATAAATGAATTCCTCCGAGGTAATATCACTAAACAAGGTTATGTGGCTCGGACTGTGGATTCAGTGATTCTTGCAGGCACTATATTGACTTTCCGAGGTGCTTCAAATGGTTCAAATGGCTCTGAGCACTATGGCAGTTAACATCTATGGTCATCAGTCCCCTAGAACTTAGAACTACTTAAACCTAACTAACATAAGGACAGCACGCAACACCCAGTCATCAAGAGGCAGAGAAAGCTCATAAAGGTGACGAATGCTTTCTAGGGATACATTATTTCATATCTGACTGATCTGTATGCGTAGTTATGTACAGAGCCGTCGACAGCCAGGACTGAGTCAGGGGCAAATGTGTGACTGGGCCCAATCTCCAAGTACAGCAAATCGCTTCTATCGTTATTTAAAGTAGGTTTGACATGACTGAACATAACACAATTCTGGAAATATTGGACATACACAAGAAAGACGCATTTTGATGAAATAGAGAATAATTATAATTTCTGATTGAACAGTAAACATTTCTTCACAAATGCAATCGGTCCGTGTACGGTACCAACATGTTCCAAAAAGCCGTGAGCGAGGAAGCGGTTTGTCAGGGGGTAATATCTTTGGTTCCACTGACATAAAGATAAGGGGGCAACAGTTTAGAATAGCCCTTGGCCCAGTGACGTTTTTATACTCTTCAGTAGAAGTAGTATACTGTAGCTGTTCTACAGTAAAAGGTCAAAATTTAAAAATAACACGCTTTCTCCAGCCCAGAAAGCACGTCGGTTGGTTCTTCTGTATTATGTGTGGTCTAGGGTGGACCTTAGGTGACTAATATTAGCAACATTTCTTCACGGGCGATTCCTGAGAAAATCTGTAAAAGCACAGGTATTTGGACACGAAAAGTATCAACTGCGGGGATAGCTACTTTGACAATTTCTATTGATGGCAGATCGTCATGCTGTTAGGTATGTTCTTAAGATAATATTCTCACGAGACATAGAAACTTTTTTCGACGTTGTTATCCGTTACCAAGATAAAGGGTTCAAAGTTGTCGTACTTATGGAGTAAAATATGTGCATAATATTCAGCCAATGGGGTAAATGTTGTTTTAACTGACGTTGTGACACATGGCAAGGGTTCTAAGGTCATTGCTAGGGTTTTGAGGTCACAAAACTGTTTTTAATCAGCATTTGATCACCAGTAATACTTTATGGTGCACTGTTTATGCATAATACATACCATACAAAAATGGCTAAAGTGGTATTCAAGTAATAAAAAACGGACTAAAAGGGATCTTAACTTGTCTGAAAAGAACTTAAAATGATTGAAAAACACTATGTTAAACTGGGAAGACTGCAAATTCAGTAAAATATTTTTACTCTTAGGGCGTTATCGATCAGTTGTGTTCGCCGAACAAGGTATTGAGAAGAAACGTGAAGCTAATGATTTTGTGTTAACCTTATATTGTGCATACTTCTTTGTTGTTTGTATGTTACTAAGTATTTAAATATACCGAAGTGTATAAACAGTAAAACTTTACTGACCTGTAGGATTCGTTTTTACAGGGTGAACATTAATAAAAAGGACAGACTGCAGAGACGGATTCCTGATTGTAAATGGAGGAAAAAATAGGTCCTATCAATGTGTCCGGAAATGCATCGTTGCCACGGTAGATGGCGATGACGAATAAAAGTGTCTCTGGCCATGTGCCGTGTGTTCCTTGTGTGCTGCAGGCTGTGTGACTGACACAGCGTACTGCAAGCAGCAGAACGGATCGGTATTCATGTCGGGAACGAGCGAGAGGCAGCAGGGCTGTACCAAAACAAGTACCCTCACAGACATCAACCACATGACACAACGTTTCGAACCCTTTTTGGGCGTTTGTGTGATCATGGGTCTTGGCAGACAGGCGAACGTGCAGGGAGGCGGTGGACTGTGCTTACACTAGACTTGAAAGACCAGATTCTTCAGGGAGCTTGTCGGTTTTCCAAATCTGGTGAACGCGAAGTCCACCCCCTCCCTGCACGTTCGTTTGTCTGCAAGGACCCGTGATTATACAACTGCCCCAAAAGGATTTGAAATGTTGCGTGATGTGGTTTGTTTGTGTGATAGTACTTGTTTTGATATAGCCGCGCTGCCCCTCGACCGTTTCCATTTGCTTGGCCGTACACGAACTCCATCTTGGCTTGTTTTCGACATGAACACCGGATCACTCTGCTGCAAAGACGCATTTCTGGACACTTGTTCGTAGCACCTTTTTTCCTTTATTTCCAGTCAGAACTCTGTCCTTGCAGTTTGTCGGTTTTATTAATGTTCACCCAGCTGTATGAGCTGCATAGCTGCTGTCTCAGGGAAAAGAAGGGAATCGGCGGAAAAATAATCCTGGCGGACCACAAACAGGCGAATATATTCCCCTTTAAGAGACTCTGACACGTAAGAGGGGAGCCAGCTGCTCCAATCCTCATTCCGCCATCCTCGCCAAAAATTTTGACATTCGATCGTATTCGCGCGTTTTTGTGCTGAAAGAGAATGACAGGGAGGCAGTGGTGGTGGTGGTGGTGGAAGAGAAAGGAGACAGTACCAATGGAAGAGAGGGGAGAGGAGACAGTGACGGTAGGAGAGAGAAAATGCCAGTGAAAGGGAAAGAGAGAGAGAGAGAGAAAGAAAGAGAGAGAGAGAGAGAGAGAGAGAGAGAGAGAGAGAGAGAGAGAGTGAGATGAATGAAGACAGATGAGTGGACAGCATATATGGACCCTGGGGCTATGGACCCTCTCAGACAAGCGGGACATAGGTACAGGGGAACGTGCATTTTGGATGAAAATTTTAAACGCGTGGGTATAGGGGATAAATTTAGTTGGACCCTCCCACCCCAGGTATTTTGGATATAAATTTTAAACACGTGGATATAGGGGATAAATTTAGTTGGACCCTCCTACCGCAGTTTTTGAGCTGGCGAAGTATAGTGGAGACAGCGGCAATGGCAAAAAAAGACAGTGGGTTATACTGTAAATCAGTAGGAGAAATAAGTGCAGAGGGAGGGAGACATAGAGACTGTCAGTGAGAGGTAGATGCTGAGCACTAAGGCTACAAAGAGAGACTGAATACAAGAATTTAGAATGTTCTTGTTAAAAGAGCGCAAATATGTTTCCATGCTTAAACTTTTGCTGAGGAAAGCGGAATGACGACTTTCCAGTTAGTTCTCTTTTTTCAGTAGGGACATATTGGCCTTGTTTGTGCTCCGACAGGAGCAATTTTTCGCTGGTTTATATTAGTTACTGTACGTTGCACGATCTACTGTTGGCGGAATTCGAGCGAATTAATAGATGTTCATGGCGCAGTAGATTGGATTAGAGTGCGCGGTAGTTTACACACCCGTATCATCGAACCACTATTAACAGTACAAACTCTGGTTGCATTTTTTGTGTAGTGTTGCCTTGTATTACAGAACACGTGAACATTCGAAGAAATTGTACAGGCTGTGTGGTGTCATTGCACTGTATTTAGGAAGCGGATGCCCCCGAAGAAACAGCTCGAAGTATTCCGACGCACAGCAGAAAGTTTGTATACTGGCGTATCAGAGTAACTGTGCCTAATTTTCCGTTTTCGTAAAGGACAAGAAAATGAACATCGTTTGTCAGTAATACAGTGTTTGCAAATGCTTCGTTTTCTACACAAAAGCCAGTGCTCATCACTCATATTTTAGACGCTTTAATTTCGGTTGTTTTTCTTACCATTGAACAATGAACTACCAAAATTATTAGGTTGGTCCTTAAATTTGTAGCGTTTTTGCTTTGCGTGTTGGTATTCCGGTTGTTATGGATTTATTTATCGATTGCCACTTTTTCTTTGTCCTTTACTGTTGCTATTTGTGTTTACATGCTGTCATTTTGTCATTTGGAGATAGTCAATGGAGCAGTGGATGCTAGAAGATGGAGTGCAAATGGGAACGTTTCTGATATACCTTTCTGTTTTATTTCAGTAGGGGATGACAGCAGTGGAGACGGGCAGAACAATGTGCATCGTATATGGAGATAATGCTATTGGACAGAGCATAGCAAGAAAATGGTTTTCTCGTTTTGAGGAGGATAGTTTTGACATTGGTGACTCTCCGCATTCAGGAGGACCTTCGAGGTTTGACGAAGATCGTTTAGAAGCATTAATCAGTGTGCTCGAGAAATGGCAATTGTGACGAACTGTGATCATTCCACCAGAGTACCGCATGCTCTATGCCAAAATGGCAAATATTAGTGGATGGCCATTATGTACACCTCTCCTTGCTCGTCAACAATTGACTCGTGAACAACATTGACGATTCCTATCCTGTATCGGTGCTGGTGACGAGAAGTGGTGTCTTCATGCCAGCATAAGGGGAAAAAAGGAAAGGTTGAACCCAAACAAAGCATCAACTCCCCGTACAAAGATCCACAAAAGGTAATGTTATGTATCTGGTGCAATAGCGATGGTCTGGTATACTACGAATTGCTTCCCCGTGGTGTAACCATCATTGATGACATTTATTGTGTACAACGGAGACGTCTTGCAGGCGCGATCCAAGAACAACGGCCAGGAAGACTGCGTGAAGTGATGATACACCGCAGTAACGCATGCCCGCATTCTGCTAGGCTAACAAAAGACAGTACACTGGAGCTGGATTTGGAGGTCATTCCGCACCCACCTTATTCACATGATATTGCGCCCTCAGATTTTCACCTTTTCCGTTCTCTATCGAACAACCTTCAAGGAACTTCCTTTCCAGGTGAAAATTCGCTCCGCACGTCGCTCGAAGAGCTCTTGGCCTCAAAACCACGTGCATTCTATAGTCACGGAATCGAAAAGTTACCACAGCGTTGGCTGACTATTGTAAAAAGTGAAGGAGAATATATTAGTGATGACTAAAGTTTCTGTTAGTTTATCTGTTGTCTTTATTAAACTTACGAAAAAAAAGTTTCTGTTACGTTTATCTGTTGTGAAAAAAAAAAACCGCTAGGACCTTACGCGCGAACCCAACAGTTGGTTACTATAAGTCGCAAACTATATTCTATAATTTTTTTCTTTCAGTTTCCGTAATAGAAATACGCAACATTGTTTTTCTACGGAAGTGGGAAAAGATAGGCTTCCTAATTACAAAAGTGACTCTGAAAATTAAATTTGCCGTCTCCAGTACGTAATTTTTTTCCAAGCACACTTTCTGCATTCTCATTTCTGATTTCCACACATATTTTTAATCAGTATTACAGCAGATTGCGGTAGCTACGAATTTAAATAACGTTTATAAGTATGTTTGCAATTTTCGTTGCATATAATTGTAATTATTTCACAGAAAGAAAACAGTTGGTAGCACACCTGCGTGATGTGCCTTTGCTGAGACCATGTTCCGAATTTTATACTCGTTATGCAATGCAGTCCTACCAGCACTTTTATTATAATTTACAGCTTCCTTCATTCCATTGTAATTTCAAAATGACACATTACTAGGCCGGCCGGGGTGGCCGAGCAGTTCTAGGCGCTACAGTCTGGAACCGCGCGACCGTTACGGTCGCAAGTTCGAATCCTATCTCGGGCATGGATGTGTGTGATGTCCTTAGGTTGGTTAGGCTTAAGTAGTTCTAAGTTGTAGGGGACTGATGACCGTAGAAGTTAAGTCCCATAGTGCTCAGAGCCATTTGAACACATTACTGGACATTGATTTAATAAGAAAAATGTTTAATTTCGTGCCCTGTTATTTCAGAAAACTAGTAATAGCTACTATGATACACCTTGTGAAATGTTACATTACAGTCAACATGATTTGGAATGCAGTAAAACAAAAAATAATCGTATTCCATGTCTCCTGTTTTTCACTGCGGGTTATCAGGAGCCAAAGGCCACCACAGCTAGGGAACTGGATGATAGCTTGACCATGACCTACACGGCAAGCGATAAATTTACAAGTTCATCTTCAGAGGCTACTCAAAATGAATTTCTTTAAAATATAAATACGCTACATTTAATTTCATTTTTTATGTTGGTTTAATTTATTTTCACTTCACTTTAAAACAAAAGGCTATATATTATACGGATTTGTACATTAACGAAATGTCTTGCCAGTAACGCTGCGATATGGAGTGTTCTGTCCCTGCTCGTTCCTTGGCAGGGTCACACATTTCAGTAAGCAGACATCAGCAGTCTCGCATGTAAACGGCTGTGGGTCGTGCAACGGCCTTGCCTGTAATCAACGCTGTCAATGGTGTTTTGCGAGATATTCGCTCAGCAACGTTTGAATCACATCGGAGCCTAGGTGCCTTGCCAAATTACATTCAGCTGCCGAGATCCCCGACACAATGAGAAGCTGTTGATGAATAGTTGATATGAGACAGTTTTTAACACGAACCAGGGTGCTGAATAATCTTTCAGCTTCAAATACAATCACAGGAAATGTATTAAGAATGCGCAAAGCTACACACACATTCAGTAACAAGATTGAAATTGTAACCTCGTACATCTTATTCTAGAGGTCTAATGGTTCCAAAGCAATGTATTCAAACTTTTAAGTAATAATTGTTGTCAAATATTTAATTTCTTCTTCTAAATCTGTTGTAACATCATTACGATATTCATTGATAAGTAACTCACATGCCTGAGCGATCTGATCGTCAGTCACTTTAGACTATTTTCCATACAGCCCAGATGTTTCACGTAAAATCTTCACAATTCCATATTGGATTTTCATGTTAGACACTAAATCGTCAATAATAATATAAAATATATTTATCTTGAACAAATCTTTTGATTTTACATCTGTCATTTCATTCCTGGTTTCATCATGAAATCATTTCCTCTCCTTAGAGCGCAGCACCGGAAATTCAGGATCGATATTAATTGCACAGGCAACAACTTTAGATAAGGGAGAATGGCTTCCCATTTTTCTCGGAGATATTTTAAGTCATTTAATAAGCTCTCAAAGTGTCTTAACGCAATATCAGTTGTAATATTTCGAGCTTGTAGTACTTTGTTTCGGTAGTCAATTGGTAACAACTACTATGCTAAACTGTTTCCATGATTAAACACTTGAATGATTTCACACAGGCAAAACACGCGGTACCACAGAACGTGTTTCAGCTGACAAATTTAACGTACTGAGAGTTTCAGCATCAATAGCAGTCTTATCCAAGTGAGCTGAAATTGGTATTGCAGAGTCAACCCAAGCACTCCAACGAGTATCAGACATGGAATACGTACTGTTTCAGAATTTCCATCGTTGTGGACTGCTACTGAACAAGTTGTAAAGAAATTGAATCACTCCGAAAAAAAATCTTCTTCATGACAAGTCCCAACTGCATATACTTCGAATAGTGGTGTGACAACCACACAGAGAAAACTTTACAAGACGGCTTCACGAATAGAAGTGTCTGAACTCCTTTATAAGAACCTCTAATATTACTTCCGTTATAATTACCTTGTCTGCAGCATTCACTGATAGAAACTGAGTATTTTGTACGTGTTGATCGACTCAACAGCAATTCTCGTTCTACGAATCCCAAAAACAGTTCATTTATTTCATATTTATAAATTTCCTTCTCGAAATAAATTTAACGCAGGTTAAATGTTGTTCTTTCAATATGACTTCAGTCAGGAGTTTCATCAACAATAATTTTCTTTCGGTTCCAAGAAGACATCCGTGATACGATGGGCACAACTGCAAATAAATCCATAATGAAAATCACTTGACAGTGCGCTTGTAATCGCTTGTCGGTATCAGACCTTGCTAACCTGTTTTGCAAGAAGTGGATCATAGTGATTCAGGAGCTTTAAAGAGCTCTAATATTCGTAGGAAATTTCCATTATTTGGATCTTCAATTTTTTGAGCGGAACCTCTGAAGGTTAAGCATCTTTGACCAAGGAATAATGTCACATCAAGTAACGAAAGAGTTCTCATGTACGTTGTCTATTCTACGGACGAACAAATAAGAAAATTATCTCTTTACTTCCGAGCACCAGTATGTCATTTCATTTCTTTACTTTTACATTTCTTCCAGGACAAATACACACAAATAGAAATATTTCACTTTGTGTTAACTCGTGACTGCAAAATACTTTCTATATATTCGTTTTTCATGTAAAATCATTCTGCGATGGAATCAAAAGTGCCTTATCTTTGAATGTTGTTGGCAAACTTATCAGATTATAACAAAGTTTCACAACTGTTGATGTGTACATTTGTTGGAATTTCCAACATTTAAAGAAAGCGCGTTTTGGACTGCATCACAAGGTGGTTTTAGTGCACGATGTCTTATGAAAATATTGAGCATTCATGGTTGCCGCCCACTGTGACCGAGCGGTTCTAGGCGCTCCATTTCCGAATCGCGCTGCTGCTACGGTCGCAGGTTCTAATCCTGCCTCGGTCATAAGATCAGTGTGATGTCCTTAGGATAGTTAGGTTTAAGTAGTTAGAAGTAGGGGACTGATGACCTCGGATGTTAAGCCCCATAGTGTTTAGAGCCATTTGAACCATTCATGGTTAAACACGAAATAGAATTGTGTGCATTTGTCCTGTATGACTCATAAAGTTGAAGAAAAGAAGTCTAAAGGAAGAGCTAGTTTGTTTACAGTGGAACTGGGGTGATGTTCTTTTATGTATTGTATGATACAAAATTTGTTTTACAACAGCAGTCTGATATTCGCCAACTTAGCACCCTGGAGAATACGAATCTTGATAGACTTTGGGCCTCCATTAGGCTTGGCCCTGAGCTTTAACACCCTCCTCTCCGCCTGCCATACCCTCCCGTCGGGCGTGGCTACGTAAGAGATGTAGGAGGAGGAGTCGCGGGAGTCACTTGTAGTCCTAAGCTCGAATGGAGACAAATCTGGCGTCGTGGTGGCCAGAGGAGCCGCTGCACGTCTTGTAGAGCATGTTGAATTTCGCGGATGGCGTGTGAGATAGTTCTAAGCGTTTGGAATAGCACATCGTCTTCCTGTTGCAAGAATTGTAACGCGCAGACTGGCGGTACCCAAGATCGTACTGTACCAGCGTCGCTATGCGTTTATTGTATGGCTTTCTACCGCGCAAAATACTTGGGAGAACCAATCGACCACTACAGCTTTAATTAGGTACAGTTTTTAATTTCACAATCGATGTTATGACTGCGGATCGCTATCTGATTTTAGAATATTCCAGTCGCAGTGGAGCGCCTGGCGCCTACTCGTGAAGTCTAGCTCGTACCGTAATCGCCCTCTCAAGGAACAAATTGAAGACAGATCACCCTTCGCATAATTACTACTGCGGCAACCTCAACCACTGACTATGCAGCCGGCTCGAATGTCGAATAATGAAAGACAGCACCCATACTTTATACAACGTCGAGATAGAACAATGGCACTATTACACAATGAATAAACACATCCAAACATTCTAATGACAGTGATCACCAATATCAAGCAGCAATTACGAGACAGGCCGATTTAGATAACAACTATCGTTATCTAAGCTACTGGTCGAATCCAAGCATCAAATCTCTTTAAATACATTACCTATTGATATTATGTCGAGATAAATGCCCCGAATAGCTTGCAATTGTTCTCCCACACAACGAAATTCTCACAACGCAGTACATTATCTCTGTAAAAGACTCGTAACTTTTTAATTACTTACAAATTCCTATTCCTTACACCGTCTTGTTGTGACCAGTTTGTATTAAGACGCTTCCACCAATATCGGTAAGAATTGAAATAGCTTATGCTACGAGTAAATCTCTTTCCACTTAGCCCAGCGATGTTGTGTAAATAATATGTCACGTACTTCACAGATTTACTTAACTTTGTTCTTGGTGTAATTGTTGACCTTTCGGTAATAAATTACAACTTCAATTCTACTTGCATTTACTTAGACACTGTTTCCGTCAATGAAATCGTTTTAACTTTTTAAAATATCCACCCCTGTAGGTTTCTCATGGTTCCACTCAATCAATGACTTTTAATTAGGCCAACTTACAAATACCAGTGTATACTTGTGTCCTGCAACACAGTATTAAAATCTCTGGAATTCGCCATTTTCTTTTCACGTAGAATTTATATACAAACACCAGATACTAATTAAATGCACGTAAGGTTTATGTTAACATAAGAAAACTTGAATTTATTTTCTCTAGGTATTCCAATACAATTTCATTCACGTAAGTGAGCGAGTGCCATCAAAGACTTCACCCCACAACACGGAAATTCAGTAATAAAAAAATTAAACAAAAACCCTAAGTGCCAACACCTCTTTAAATCTAACCTTAAGTGACAATTTAAAACAATTCTGAATCTCTTTAGGCGTTGACAATACGCGACCCATTAAGTTCCCTACTTGAATTCGTCCATACACCATTCGACACATACACCAACCACTACCAAACCACTTCAATAAAACGGCTAACAAACCAATTACCCCTGGGCGAGCCGCGACCACTAATCGTACAACACGCACAGGATATCGGTTCCACCGATTCCCAAAAACTCAGCACCTACAAATCTACTTCTCTCTCTAATCAGGCTCACACTAGTTTTTCCACTGCAAACTTTACGACCGAAACTGCCCACAAGACGACAATCAATTGATAGCTCGTGCACCTAAATTCACCAGAACCAGTGTATCACCAGCGACTATTCAGAAAATCCCACAGAATCTCTGTATATTTCGTTGCTCAGCGTTGGGAGGAACAACCGTCACAGCCACGTATGTGAGCAGGGGCCCAACACACTAAATAGCCACGCTGCCTCTGCGAACTGTACCCAAATTAAAATACTGGTACCACCAATCAAAACTCCTTTCCCTCTTCCATGCCTTAACCACCAGCTGCGATGCCTCTTTACACCATGCAGTGGGTCGCCCTACTATCGGACCTGGACGCACACCGATGTATCCACTTAGTCGGTGAGAGGTCTAACTAACTCTTTATGTCATACCATAGGAACCATTTAAAACAAGCATACACGCAGCGCCACGTCAACTTTTGACAATTAACTAATTATTCGTTGCTGCTGTCGGTTCTCTACGACAGCGGCCGGCTACTGGACGTCGCTCAGGCCGCATCTCTGGACCCAGCGAAGGCGAGTTGTTGCATCGCTGAAGTCGCGCGCGCTCACCACCTGTTTTTTCGTCGACGTTCGCGGCTCATGTTCAACAATTTTTTTTCTTAATACATTGTACACGTGTATTTACAGTAACCACCAGGTGGTGTTATTAAGTTATCGAGTAGGATGCTCAGCGCTAGTAAGGGCGAACGTAACCCGTGCGTTTTGACACAGCACAGAATGGCATGAGAACTGGTCGAACAGCTTTCCGCATGTATCTAGCGCTGGTCGGCGTTTACACCACAAACACCAAAGATGGTTGTATCTTATGGCAACCCAGATCGCGAGGCCTGAGGTAGGACCAATGTCTCTCAAACGAATGCATTGTTCGAGATAGCATTCACCAGGTCTACGTCGTATGCGCAAACGACCATCCCTTGCATGGAGGCAGCATCCACTTTCATCACTGAAGACCACAACGCGCCATTTCGCTCTGCAGGTGATTCTCTGACGGCACCTATCATGCAGCGCACGTCCGTCCTGTGGAGGTGTGCGTGCCTGTAGTCCCCACTGCTAGTAACCGATTCGCAACAGATCATGTTGACATTTACGTGGTCATGTTTGATCTCATATGTGCTGTCGAAGCTATGCTATCTGCCATTTCTGCCCTTATAATAGAACGGTCTTGATGGGCGCCTGTGCTGTACGGGCGTCCACTATCTCGTCTACGAATGTGGGAAAGCGCATGTGTTCACTGTTGCCAGCATCACGGCACAACTGACGTGGTGTATCGAACTTGGGTGGCCGTTCTACTAAACGACGATCCCACCATTCGAAAGGCCAGCATTTGACTTCTCTCAAACTCGCTAACTTGCCAGTAGAAAGCGCGAGTGCGTTTTCGTGGCATGGTGCCCATTTACGCTACACGTCTGCACCATACCGAGCTTTATGGCCAGGTGCATTCCCTTTTAACGGTGAACACAAATAGCGCTCTGGTAGCCATCCCATTAAGCCATCAGCCGGCCAGTGTGGCCATGCGGTTCTAGGCGCTACAGTCTGGAACCGCGTGACCGCTCCGGTCGCAGGCTCGAATCCTGCCTTGGACATGGATGTGTGTGATGTCCTTAGGTTAGTTAGGTTTAATTAGTTCTTAGCTCTGGGCGGCTGATGACCTCAGGAGTTAAGTCGCATAGTGCTCAGAGCCAAGCCATTAAGCCATCTGTTGATGGCGTTGAATCCACGATCAGTACATCTGCCATCCCCCATGTGGCACCGGATCAATATCATGAAGTATGATGTTCAAGATTCATTTGGAGTTCATTCCTATTCGTGTCAATGTTTACTATAGGAAAGAAAGAAAAAATACTCACATCAAAAAAAGTTTTGCTACACCTCGGTTCCCAGAACTCCCGAAGATAGACGTTGACAGTGGATATTCCATCACAGACAGACACAGTCCCTTTGAATGTTCAGAAATGTCACTAAACCCGACCAAAGATGTAAACAACCATGCATAAGCAGCGTCTTTTAGACAAATGGGGTCCGACAGCCGATCAGTTCCAGTTATTCCACCAGGAAGGAGGTACATGGCTCGTGTTGTCTGTAGTTCGACCATGCCTTGGCGGTCCATACCGCGGATCGCGTCCGCATTGTTACTTTGTGGCAGGAAGGTCTCACAATAAGGGAAGTGTCGAGGCGTCTCGGAGTCGACCAAAGCGATGTTTTTAGGACATGGAGGAGGTGCAGAGAGACAGGAACTGTCGATTACAGGCCTCGCTCAGGCAGCCCAAGGGTTACTACTCCAGTGGATGACCGCTACCTACGGATTATGGCTCGGAGGAACTTTGGCAGCAACGCCACCATGTTGAATAGTGCTTTTTGTGCAGCGACAGGACGTCGTGTTACGACATAAACTGTGCACAATAGTTTGATGCGCAACTTCACTCCCGATGTCCATGGCGAGGTCCATCTTTGCAACCACGACACCATGCAGCGCGGTGCAGATGGGCCCAACAACATGCCGAATGGACCGTTCAGGACTGGCAACACGTTCTCTTCACCGATGAGTGTCGCATATGGCTTCAACCAGATAATCGTCGGAGGCGTGTTTGGAGGCAACTCTGTCAGGCTGAACGCCTTAAACACGTTGTCCAGCGAGTGCAGCAAGGTGGAGGTTCGCTGCTGTTTTGGGGTGGCATTATGTGTGGCCGACGTACGCTGCTGGTGCTCATGGAAGCCCCGTAACGGCTGTAGGATACGTGGATGTCATCCTCCGACCGATAGTGCAACCATATCGGCAGCACATTGGCGAGGCATTCGTCTTCATGGACGACAATTCGTTCCCCCATCGTGCACATTTTTTGAATTACTTCCTTCAGGATAACGACATCGCTCGACTAGATTGGCCAGCATGTTCTCCGCACATGAACCGTACTGGACATGCCTGGGATAGATTGAAAAAGGCTGTTTATGGACGAAATGACTCACCGGCCACTCTGAGGGATCTACACCGAATTGCCGTTGAAGAGCGGGACAATCTGGACCAACAATGCCTCGATGAAGTTGTGGAAAGTATGCTGCGACGAATATAGGCATGCATCAGTACAAGAGGACGTGCTACCAGGTATTCGAGGTACCGGCGTGTACAGCTATCTGGACAACCACATCTGAAGGTGTTGCAGTATGGTGGTACAGCACGCAATGTGTGGATTTCATGAGCAATAAAAAGGGCGGAAGTGATGTGTATGTTGATATCTAATCCAATTTTCTGTACAGATTCCGGAACTCTCGGAACAGAGGTGATACGAAACTCTTTATGATGTGTGTACTTTCCGTGTCAGGTCAAAGTATGCCTTGACACCCTTCTTGCTTTACATCCCGCGAAATGGTGAGATGCATTGAAACTGAGGATAAGTAAGTACACGTCGTGCGATGCATCCTTTGCTATGTGGTCCAAGCACTCATAGTACTGGAGACCTCAGTAGAACTCTCTAGGAATTTCACCGTGGTTCAACATCGTTGTAGGTCAACCACCATCTGTATTGTGTTTAGAAGATCAGTCGTTATTGCTGGGATGCCAAGACCGACAGTAGTACAGTCAACGAATCAGACATGATCATTTTTTAGTCCAAGTGGCCTAAAGAAGCGGTCAGCTTATATGATAACTGCCACCGCAGTTAACGATGACCTCTCCTGATACAGGGCTAATGATCGTTCAGCCTGCAAATCAGGGTGAAATAAGCGCTATCAGTATATGTCTCATGAGTTTATTCGGCCGTGAGTTCTTCAGTCGCCTCTGGTCGCTGTACTTTCACGGTTGTCAAATATTTCTGTCGGTAATATTCAGTGATTTAAATTTAATGGGCTGATAGATGTTGCACGAAGTGAGGAGCTTTGAAAAAGGCATTTTGAAGTGCTGGTTCGTCCCATCATCTGGGAAGTAAGATAATTTTCCTGTTAAGTAAGAGGACTAGTATTCAGCAACGCTTTTTCTGTATCAGAACAAAGCAAAAGCCAACAATGTAATAAGTTTTTATGCGTGCCAAATCATTACGACTATCGGCTTAATACCGTGTTGGTCCACCATTGGAAGCAATTCCCGTAAATTACGGGTAGATGCGTACGAAACTGATGTCCCATAGGACCCCAGATATTTTCCGTCGGTTCATATCGGGCTAACTGGGTATATATGTTTTTGGTTAGGGTCCGCCTTTAGCAAAACACAGTTTTGTTTTTTAAACCAAACATGTTTCACTGCAGTTGCAGCATCCTAACTGGGTGCGCAAGACAACAACGTGAATACGCTACCATGGACCTGAAACCACTGTAGCACGATTCTGGCCTTCTCTAGCGAACAGGTAACCTGCTGGGAGATACCATCGCCATCAGTCACCATCAGTCAGTGACAATCAGTCATGAAGGGGTGCAGATGCCCACAACATTATTCACGTAGTCCATAGCTTTCATGATGCCTTCGATGACTATTACAAATCCTATGGAGGCTCTAGCGAATTCATTGCACATTGTCCGTATATACATAGTTTCAGTGCACCTAATTTTTCATAACGATGGGATCAGCAAAGTGAACAAACGAGGCTGAAGGGGGACTGAGGAAAAATTTAGAATTGGATACTACATACCAGTCACGAGACAGAGCCCAAATCCAGCAGAGGGAAAGTTGTCATGAGTTTACGAGGCAGCTTCAGATAAATAGGGACGTGTCTCGCAATGAAAACTGCTTTAAGGGCTACCAACTACCCATTCGAGGCCATCGAGTATGTTACGACATGTTTGTAAATTTGACCAGCAGTCTCCTCACTCCATAAATATTTTGAAAAAGGACAACGACTTAGTGGCTGACAAGTGTATGGAAATGTGTGCTAGGGACTTCAGGCTGCTCAGCAGTATACAGGCTTTCTAAATTTGGGCCAAACATGTACTATTTACATTAACATAACATGAATAATGAAATTCATGTTCGCTAAAATGTATTTGGGGTATTTAGAGTCAACTACTTTGGCCACTTAGAATAAATTCAGCGAACCCCCACTACACATCCTGGAAAAAAAATTAAAATTGGACCGAACGAGGTGGCGCAGTGGCTAAGCAGTGGACTCGTATTCGGGAGGACGACGGTTCAATCCCGCGTCTGGCCATCCTGATTTAGGTTTTCCGTGATTTCCCTAAATCTCTCCAGGCAAATGCCGGGATGGTTCCTTTCAAAGGGCACGGCCGACTTCCTTCCCCGTCCTTCCCTAATCCGATGAGACCGATGACCTCGCTGTCTGGTCTCCTTCCCCAAAAACAACAACAACAACAATTAAAATTGGTGTAATTGGGGTCTCATTTTGCAGGAATACTTTAAGATTATAGAAACTAGACTGTCAAAATTTTACTTTTGTTGGCATTGAAGATAATGGACATCTTCAGGTTCTTAGGTGCAAAGGATCTTGACTTTCAGAGATGGCTCTGCATACTACAGAATATATGTATTAAAAGTGACATGATGATGGTTCGAATTGAGAAGAGCCAGTACTAACAGAAAGAGAGTGAAGTAGCAGAGAAAACTCTTCATTTGGAAATACGCCGAGAAGCGAAAAAACTATAAGAAAAATCTATTATTTTCTGCCTTAGAATGACCGAATCGAGCGTATATTTCATTGAGCCTCGTCTTTTGACACTTAGGTACAAAAAGGCTTTTCAACAACTTCCGAACCCTATTCATAACACAACACTGAAAGAGTGCGGAATAAACTGACACGTAGTCTAGACCAACAGGCAGGCAGGCAAGAAAGACTCCTTTAGCCTGCTTGGATTGGGCACAGCTTGGTTTGGGCGGGAGTAAAGCAGCCTACTCGTTCTGCTGATAACGTGCGCCACCTTGCGTGTCAGGCTAACAGGCGGGCAGGTCAAAAGCGGAATGCGTACTCCTCTGGAAATTAGGGAAGAGTCAGGGGAAAGCAATGCTGCGAGAGAAACTCACCTTAGAGCCCTGAAAAAACTGTGTATGTAAGTGTCTAGCGCACAGGGCCAAGGCCGTCAGTACCACAACCGAGACGTCGGAAGCCATATCACAGCTGATTCTCAAAGTGATTGTAGAGAGACTCGTTGCAATAAAAGTACATGAAGTCTGAACGCATCTAAGCGAGGACAACATAGTTTCCAGTGAGTATCCAACAACAGTTATTATCTTGAGGTCTCTGCCTGTTAAAAGAAGAATAAAACGTTAGAGTTTGTCTCTGGTAGCAAAGAGTAGTGTTTGATGTTTACTGTTTGTCAGACTGTAGGGAAGAACAAGCGCCGTCTCTCGCTTTCCTCTAAGTTTGATTAAGGTATCAGATTGTGCACAGTCGAAACGAGTAAGGGTGAGTTAGAACATCATGGTTGAAATGGCTCTGAGCACTATGGGACTCAACATCTGAGGTCATTAGTCCCCTAGAACTTAGAACTACTTAAACCTAACTAACCTAAGGACATCGCTCAGATCCATGCCCGCGGCAGGATTCGAACCTGCGACCGTAGCGGTCGCACGGTTCAAGACTGAAGAGCCTAGAACCGCTCGGCCACACCGGCCGGCTAGAACATTATGACTACCTACCTAATAGCCATTATGTCCACCTTTGGCACGGATAACAGCGGTGTGGCATGGGAGAAATCAGGCCTTGGTAGGCTGCTGAAAAGATTTGACACCATATCTGCATATCTGCACACACAAGTCACTAATTCCCGTAAATTCCGCGAGGGGGGGGGGAAGGGGGGGCATGTGTTTTGACGCCACGTTCAATCGCATCCCAGATGAGTTCGATCGGGTTCAGGTCAGGCGAATTGGGGGGACAGCACGTCAACTGGAACTCGCCGCTGTGTTCCACGCACCACTCCAGCACACTCCTGGCCTCGTGGAATGGTGCATTATCTTGTTAAAAAGTGCCTTTGCCGTCGGGAAACATGATCGTTATGAAGGGGTGTACGTGGTCTGCAACCAGTGTGCTATATTCCTTGGCCGTCGTGGTGCCTAGCACGAGTTCCCTTGACCCAGAACAGAATGGAGCCGCCGTTACCTTGTCTCCGTGCCCCAGCGCAGGTGTCAAAGGGGCTGTTCCGTTGGAAGACGACGGATTCGCGCCATTCCATCGGCACGATGAAGAAGGTATTGGGATTCGTGAGACAATTTGGTCTTAACATTGGCACATGCAGGGGTCGTCGTCTACAGAGGACCATCGTTAGGGGTGTTCGGTGCATTGTGGGTTCAGACACGCTTGTGCTCTGTCTGATGTTAGCTCAGCCACAGTTCGCCACCTATCCTGTTTTACCAGTCTGCCCAGCCTACGATGTCTGACATCTGTAATGGTGGGTTGCCGCCCAACCCCACGACGTGTGGACATGGTTTCACATTGGTTTCGCTACATGTTGAAGACACTCACCGCAGCACTCCGCGCTCATCCGTGAGGTCGTGCAGTTTCGGAAATGGTCGTCCCAAGCCTCTAGGCCATCACGATCCGTCCTCGGGAAAACTCAGATAGATCACGCGCGTTCCCCATTCTACACACGGACAGCACGCCCACTTACACTACATGCGCTGTGCATGTGTCTGACTAGTAGCCATTCCCCGTCAGGTAACGCTGCTGTCACCTGGACGGGTTTACATCGACAGTAGGTCGGTGGTCATAATGTTCTGGCTGATGAGTGTATATTGTAAATGGGAAAGTTTGTGAATGTGTTTGTGAATGTGTTTGTGTTAATACATTTGTTACTCCTCTATGCTCAAACGGCTGGGCAGATTTCAATAATATATGGAATGGAAGTAACTTACATCTTGAATTAACACAAAGGCTACCTTATATACGGCAACGGCCTTGCTGCAGTGGACAAACCGGTTCCCGTGAGATCACCGAAGTTAAGCGCTGTCGGGCGTGGCCGGCAGTTGGATAGGTGACCAACCAGGCCACCATGTGCTGTTGCCATTTTTTGGGGTGCACTCAGCCTCGTGATGCCAATTGAAGAGCTACTCGACCGAATAGTAACGGCTCCGGTCAAAGAAAACTATAAAGACCGGGAGAGCGGTGTGCTGACCACACGCCCCTCCTAACCGCATCCTCAACTGAGGATGACACGGCGGTCAGATGGTCTCGATGGGCTACTTGCGGCCTTAAGATGGAGTGCTACTTTATATACGCCTGAGGTGAAACAGAAATGTAGCCCATGACTCACGAATACCCATACTTTATTCATCCAGTCTTTGAGAATGAGAGCACTTAGTGACTTGTAACAAGCTTTACAGATAATATCAAACCTTTACGAAACTTCTTCTCGCTGACAGCCCCCATAAAATGATGGAAGACATTGGCTCTGACGTCGTCCAGTAGAGTGTACAATGCGGACATACATACCGTCCCAGTAAAGTGGATTAAGGCCGTCGCATTGAAAGGAGATTATGCTGAGAAATAGGGTTTTTTAGTCATGAGAGTGGGGAACAATATGGCGTATTGGGACCCTGAATAAAACCAACTTTCTTTCAGAAAAAAGTGTTCCCTTACCTATTGAACTTCCCTCGTAAGTACACTAAGTAAAAGTTAATCACCTCAAGGGGACATCAGGGTAAGACCTTCTCTTTCTTTGATAGTAGCCGCAATTCAGCGAGGAAGAGAGTCCAATATGCACCTCAAGCCACTCATTGATGATTAAATCCTGTAGAGCAGTCGCTTCAGTTGATTAAATATCCACGAGCTTTCGGGCGAAAGCACCTCGGCTAAGTGGTGACCACTTGACAATGGCCGATGAACACCCGTTCGACATATCGTGGATACTTAACCGCTTGACACAGCTGGGAGCTAGAGAAAATTCCATTGGTTGAAATCACTGTGAGACCAGGCATTCGTGCAGTCCGAGAAATTTTCTTTGGGATTAAGTTCGGCTGATGTAGCGGGTAATTCGAGATGTGGTATGTTATCTGAGTGATCATCAAACAAGGAACGCGTGCTTGCAGCCCTGCGAACACGGTTGTCGTCATCTTGGAAGGGGCGGCTGTCCTCAGCATACTCATCGTGATGATGTGGAAGGAAGGTCAACGCTTGATTACTGAAATGCTGAAGTTAGATTCATGGTTTAGGTTCTCTGTAATCTGAATTTATCTGGCCAGGTCACGGTACAGGAAAACAACCGGACAACATTCCAGACAATCTCTGGCCCGGGCTACACCCTTTACACACACACAGGTTTAAACGATTTTTTACACGATTGGTACCCTTGACTCCTAACTTTATTTGAAAAGGGGCTAAATTATGAATCATTGAATCACCACACATACACCAGTCACCTATTATCTAGTTTTATAATTTTATGCATACCATTTATTTTCTCAGAAACTGTTGTATGTAATTCAGAATAAAATAGTCACGAGTTGCACAGTTACCTTTTTGCGCATTACGGGTTTCAGTAGATTAATCCGTCATCTTCAGAAGCCTCCAGACTTTGGGATGTTGTAAACCATTAGAATTTGGCCATAGAATTATGTAAAGTATAAGAAAATTATTACAAAAACTTACTTAATATTTTTTAGCACTTGTCAGTATCTTCTTCACAAAAACCTAATATCATGGCATGTCCAAAATTGTGCAAACAGTATTGTATGTGATAATTATGAAGATAGATTAATAATCTGCAGTAAAGAAATAAGAACACCGTGAATTCATTGTCCCAGGAATGGGAAACTTTATTGACACATTCCTGGGGTCACATACATCACATGATCACACTGACAGAACCACAGGCACATAGACACAGGCAACAGAGCATGCACAATGTCGGCACTAGTACAGTGTAAATCCACCTTTCGCAGCAATGCAGGCTGCTATTCTCCCATGGAGACGATCGTAGAGATGCTGGATGTAGTCCTGTGGAACGGCTTGCCATGCCATTTCCACCTGGCGCCTCAGTTGGACCAGCATTCGTGCTGGACGTGCAGACCACGTGAGACGACGCTTCATCCAGTCCCAAACATGCTCAATGGGGGACAGATCCGGAGATCTTGCTGGTCAGGGTAGTTGACTTACACCTTCTAGAGCACGTTGGGTGGCACGGGATACATGCGGACGTGCATTGTCCTGTTGGAACAGCAAGTTCCCTCGCCGGTCTAGGAATGGTAGAACGATGGGTTTGATGACGGTTTCGATGTACCGTGCACTATTCAGTGTCCCCTCGACGATCACCAGAGGTGTACGGCCAGTGTAGGAGATCGCTCCCCACACCATGATGCCAGGTGTTGGCCCTGTTTGCCTCGGTCGTATGCAGTCCAGATTGTGGCGCTCACCTGCACGGCGCCAAACACGCATACGACCATCATTGGCACCAAGGCAGAAGGACTCTCATCGCTGAAGACGACACGTCTCCATTCGTCCCTCCATTCACGCCTGTCGCGACACCACTGGAGGCGGGCTGCACGATGTTGGGGTGTGAGCGGAAGATGTCCTAACGGTGTGCGGGACCGTAGCCCAGCTTCATGGAGACCGTTGCGAATGGTCCTCGCCGATACCCCAGGAGCAACAGTGTCCCTAATTTGCTGGGAAGTGGCGGTGCGGTCCCCTACGGCACTGCATAGGATCCTACGGTCTTGGCGTGCATCCGTGCGTCGCTGCGGTCCGGTCCCAGGTCGACGGGCACGTGCACCTTCCGCCGACCACTAGCGACAACATCGATGTACTGTGGAGACCTCACGCCCCACGTGTTTAGCAATTCGTCGGTACGTCCACCCGGCCTCCCGCATGCCCACTATACGCCCTCGCTCAAAGTCCGTCAGCTGCACATATGGTTCACGTCCACGCTGTCGCGGCATGCTACCAGTGTTAAAGACTGCGATGGAGCTCCGTATGCCACGGCAAACTGGCTGACACTGACGGCGGCGGTGCACAAATGCTGCGCAGCTAGCGCCATTCGACGGCCAACACCGCGGTTCCTGGTGTGTCCGCTGTGCCGTGCGTGTGATCATTGCTTGTACAGCCCTCTCGCAGTGTCCGGAGCAAGTATGGTGGGTCTGACACACCGGTGTCAATGTGTTCTTTTTTCCATTTCCAGGAGTGTATATGAAGGATGTTATATATAATACATTTGGAAAACTTGGCACATTGTTCGACATAAGCTATTGCTGATATTAATATATCAAAGAATGGGCTAGTTTTCTCCATTAAGAGCTGATATAAAATGAAAATAGCGTTTATTTTTCAATGCAAGCTGATCGTTCAACAACTGTTTGGAATTTAGGTAGGAATGCTTATATATTTCAGTCTCTTCCAAGAGGTTCATTCTGCAGCCCATTACTTACAGATATTAAAGTCAGCAATAGCTTATTTGGAACAATGTGCCAAGTTTTTCAAATATACTATGTACAAGGTAGCCCGCCCTGTTAGCCGAACGGTCTAACGCACGGATTTCCGGATTGGGAAGGAGCGCCTGGTCCCCGGCACGGATCCGCCCGGTGGACTTCTGTCGAGGTCCGGTGAGCCATCCAGTCTGTGGATGGTTTTTAGGCGGTTTTCCATCTGCCTCGGCGAACGCGGGTTCGATCCTCTTATTCCGCCTCAGGTACACTACGTCGGCGATTGGTGCGCAAACAAGTACTCCACGTACGCGTACACCACCATTACTCTACCACGCAAACGTAAGGGCTACACTCGTCTGGCGTGATGCGTTCCCTGGGGGAAGGGGGGGGGGGGTCCACCCGGAGCCGAACCGCACAATAACGCTGGGTTCGGTGTGGGGCGGCAGAGGGGGCGGCAGAGGGGTGAAGTGGACTGCGGTAGTCATCGTGGGGTTGTGGACCACTGCGGCGGGAACGGGGCCTCTCCGTCGTTTCTAGGTCCCCAGTTCACGAATGGAGCAAGTTAATAATGCATTGGTCTGCCCCAGGTCCTTATACAAGCGGTTATTCGGCTTGGCATTGATTAAAAGAGTTGTTGAATGTCCTCATGAAGAGTATGGAACCAAACTCTGTCCAATCGACGCGATAGATCGTCACAATCACAGAATGATTAAGAGATCCCTGCTCAAAATGTTCCAAACGTTCTCAATTGAGAGAACCAACTACCTTGCTGGTCAAGGCAAGGTTTTGCGAACACGAAGATAAGCAGTAGAAACTCTCGCCATGTGCGGGCGGGCATTATCTTGTCGGAGTGTAAGGCATGCATGATTTGCCAAGAAGAGCAACAAAAGGAAGCGTAGAATACTGTTGACGTGTAACTATGCTGCAAGTGTGCCAACGATGACAACCAAAGAGGTCCTGCTATGAAAAGAAATGGCACCCCACACCGTCACTCCTGCTTGTCGGGCCATATGGCGGACGACAGTGTAGTTCGTATCCCACCACTGTCTGGGACGTCTCCAGACTCGTATTCGGGTTCATCACTGGAGACAATTCTACTTCAGACAAGGAGATTCCAGACTGAGGACCCCTGGACAATGGTGGGATACACCCTGACTGTCGCCCGATTTACGGTACGTCAATTAGGAGCGATGGTCTGGGATGCCATTTCTTTTCATACTAGGACCCCTTTGGTTGTCAGCAGCGGCACCCTTGCACATTATTCTATATTCCGTTATGTTGCCCTTCACTGCTTGTCATCGTGCTTGCCAAATCTTACCTCGGCCAGCAAGATCACCGAATGTCTTCCCAATTCAGGACGTTTGGAACATTATAGTCAGGGCCCTCCAACCATCTCAGGATTTTGACGATCTGACACGCCAATTGGACAGGATGTGACACGATATAACTCAGGAGGACGTCCAGGAACTCTATTAACCAATACCAAGCGGAATATCTGCTTGCATAAGAGCCAGAGGTGGAACAACGCGTTATTCACTTACTCAGTTTGCGAAGCTCTTTCTCTTAAATAAATCATCCATTTTTTCTGACTCTGTATTCATTTGCTTATTTGCCCATATACACTACTGTAAAGGCACACGTTCTAGCAGCACAGGTAGAGAATCCCGTATGAAATCATGATAACGTGCTCCATTGAGCGTAGGTGGAAGAACTAAAATGAGCTCTAACATGGAAATTAAGCGTTTCCGGACACATGTCCACGTTTCCCTCCAATACTAAATTGGTGATCAACTGATGCTTCAGAACATGTCCTACCAACCGACGATTCCTTCTTCTAGTCAAGTTGTGTCACAAATTCCTCTTCTCGCCTATTCTATTCAGTACCTCCTCATTAATTATGTGATCTACCCATCTAATCTTCAGCATTCTTCTGTAGCACCACATTTTGAAAGCTTCTAATCTCTTCTGTCTAAACTATTTATCGTCTATTTTTCACTTCCATACATGGCTTCACTCCATACAAATACTTTCGGAAAAGACTGCCTGAGACTTAAAATCTAAACTGGATGTTAACAAATTTCTCTTCTTCAGAAACGCTTTTCTTGCCATTGCCAGTCTACATTTTATATCCTCTCTACTTCGACCATACATGGCTTACCTCCATACAAATACTTTCGGAAAAGACTGCCTGAGACTTAAAATCTAAACTGGATGTTAACAAATTTCTCTTCTTCAGAAACGCTTTCCTTGCCATTGCCAGTCTACATTTTATATCCTCTCTACTTCGACCATCATCAGTTCCTTTGCTCCCCAGATAGCAGAACTCATTTACTACTTGAAGTGTCTCATTTCCTAATCTAATTCCCTCAGCATTACTCTACTTAATTCGACTACATTCTATTATCCCCGTCATGCTTTTGTCGATGTTCATCTTATATCCTCATTTCCGTTTAACTGCTCTTACAGGTTCTTTGCTGTCTTTGACATAAGTACAATGTCGTCGGCAAACCTCAAAGTTTTTATTTCTTCTCCATAGATTTTAATTCCTACTCTGAATTTTTCTTTTGTTTCCTTTACTGCATGCTCAATATACAGATTGAATAACATCGGGGATAGGCTGCACCCCTGTCTCACTCCCTTCCCAACCACTGCTTCCCTTTCATGTCCCTCGACTCTTATGACAGCCATCTGGTTTCTGTACAAATTGTAAAAAGCCTTTCGCTCCCTGTATTTTACCCCTGCCACATTTAGAATTTAAAAGAGAGTATTCCAGTCAACATTGTCAAAAGCTTTCTCTAAGTCTACAGATGCTAGAAACGTAGGTTTGCCTTTTCTTAATCTTTCTTCTAAGAATAAGTCGTAAGGTCAGTATTGCCTCACGTGTTCCAACATTTCGACGGAATCCAAACTGATCCTCCCCGAGGTCCGCATCTACCAGTTTTTCCATTCGTCTGTAAAGAATTCGCGTTAGTATTTTGCAGCTGTGACTTATTAAACTGATAGTTCGGTAATTTTCACATCTGTCGGCACCTGCTTTCTTTGGGATTGGAATTATTATATTCTTCTTGAAGTCTGAGGGTATTTCGCCTGTCTCATACATCTTGCTCACCAGCTGGTAGAGTTCTGTCATGACTGGCTCTCCCAAGGCCGTCAGTAGTTCTAATGGAATGTTGTCTACTCGAGGGGCCTTGTTTTGACTCAGGTCTTTCAGTGCTCTGTCAAACTCTGCACGCAGTATCGTATCTCCCATTTCGTCTTCATCTACATCCTCTTCCATTTCCATAGTATTGTCCTCAAGTACATCGCCCTTGTATAAACCTTGTATATATTCCTTCCACCTTTCTGCCTTCTCTTCTTTGCTTAGAACTGGGTTGCCATCTGAGCTCTTGATATTCATACACGTGGTTCTCTTCTCTGCAAAGGTCTTCATTATTTCTTTAGAAATAATTATGATTACCATTTCATAGTGCCTAATGAATGAATAGCATGAAGTATGCTAAATTTGAAACATTATTGTCAGTATCAGTATGAGTAATGTTATAGAATAAGACGTGAGTGACGTCGACCATCAGTTCCTTGAAGAACCTTAGTGAAAACATTAGTCAACTGAGGTCTGGAGAATGTACAGGCAAAGCTGTGGGGCCTCCGCAACTGCAGACTTACTGGGTTGCAGTAGGCGAGTGTAGAACATCAGTTCTGTACAACGCTCATCCACTGTACGCGTTGTCTGTCCTACTACACTACTGGCCATTAAAATTGCTGCACCAAGAATAAATGCAAATGATAAACGGGTTTTCATTGGACAAATATATTATACTAGAACTGACATGTGATTACATTTTCACGCAATTTGGGTGCGTAGATCCTGAGAAATCAGTACCCAGAACAACCACCTCTGGCCGTAATAACGGCCTTGATACACCTGGGCATTGAGTCAACTAGAGCTTGGATGTTGTGTACAGGTACAGCTGCCCATGCAGCTTCAACACGATACCACAGTTAATCAAGAGTAGTGACTGGCGTATTGTGACGAGCCAGTTTCTCGGCCACCATTGACCAGATGTTTTCAATTGGTGAGAGATCTGGAGAATGTGCTGGCCAGGGCAGCAGTAGAACATTTTCTGTATCCAGAAAGGATCTGCAACATGAGGTCGTGCATTATCCTGCTGAAATGTAGGGTTTCGCAGGGATCGAATAAAGGGTAGAGCCACGGGTCATAACACATCTGAAATTAAACGTTCACTGTTCAAAGTGCCGTCAGTGTGAACAAGAGGTGACCGAGACGCGTAACCAATGGCGCCCCATACCATCATGCCGGGTGATACTCCAGTATGGTGATGACGAATACACGCTTCCAGTGTGCGTTCACCGTCATGTCGCCAAACACGGATGCGACCATCATGATGCTGTAACCAGAACCTGGATTCATCTGAAAAAAAGACGTTTTGCCATTCGTGCACCCAGGTTCGTCGTTGAGTACACCATCGCAGGCCCTCCTGTCTGTGATGCAGCGTCAAGGGTAACCGCAGCCATGCTCTCCCAGCTGATAGTCCATGCTGCTGCAAACGTCGTCGAAATGTTCGTGCAGATGGGTGTTGTCTTGCAAACGTCCCTATCTGTTGACTCAGGGATCGAGACGTGGCTGCACGATCCGTTACAGCCTTGCGGATAAGATGCCCGTCATCTCGACTGCTAGTGATACGAGGCCGTTGGGATACAGCACAGCGTTTCGTATTACCCTCGTCTACCCACCGATTTCATATTCTACTAACAGTCATTCGATCTCGACCAACGAGAGCAGCAATGTCGTGATACGATAAACTGCAATCGCGATAGGCTACAATCCGACCTCTATAAAAGTCGGAAACGTGATGGTACACATTTCTCCTCCTTACACGAGGCATCGCAACAACGTTCCACCAGGCAACGCCGCTCAACTGCTGTTTGTGTATGAGAAATCGGTTGGAAACTTTCCTCATGTCAGCACGTTGTAAGTGTCGTCACCGGCGCCAGCCTTTTGTGAATGCTCTGAAAAGGTAATCATTTGCATATCACAGCATCTTCTTCCTGTCGGTTAAATTTCTCGTCTGTAGCACATCTTCTTCGTGGTGTAGCAATTTTAATGGCCAGTAGTGTGCATCACTTCTACCGAGTTCCTCCCATTCGGATAATTCCTCCGTAGTGCGTTTTTTTTCTTTTTTTGTGTTCAGAGTGTATTTGGTGAGTAAATGTAGAAATGCTGTTCTCAGTTGAGCAATCCCGTTAAAGTACCAACTGTGACTCCATAAGTAAATTGTCTGTACTGTAGTGTTATACCTATCTTGAGCACGTTACCTTCTGAAATATTATGGACAAAGTTTTTGCAGAGAAATTATGTGATAGTTACTTAGGAATTTCCTGTCACCATTCTCATAAAGAGATCATGTATTCTGCTTGTTTTCAGACGACCCGTGAATCATGCCTATAGTTCTGTATCACTTTGCTCCCAGCCCACCGTCCAGAGTAGTCTTGACTGTTGCTAAGGTTCTTGGGATCGATGTCACCCTGAAAATCATCGATCTGTTCAAGAATGAACACTTACAAGAGGAGTTTCTGAAGGTAAGACACTGGTAGTGTAGTAAATATTCGTTGTGTCCTTCAAGACTCCTAACACCAGATCCGTATTAAGTGGCTCATTCATTCTCTTATGGTTGTGTGCTATTTATTTACAGTAACGAGTCGTATTTATATTTATATAAAATTCATAATTAGTTCTGCGTTTTTGAAGCACACCCACGCAAACACACACACACACACACAAACAAACACATGTTTACATGTTTACATATTCTTCCATGGAGAAAGTAGAAAGATAGAAAGGACTGTAATTTGTTAAAATTTTCTTTGTTCGTGCATCATTTTTTTCAACTGGAAGGCTATAAATGTATTTTAGTAAAGTACTTAAATAGTCGATAACTGATGTATTTCCTCCTAGTTATTATTTATAAATCTCATTGTTTTCGTACTACGTCACGTAACTCAGTTTGTTGTCACCATGACTGACTTTTAAAGAGTTGCGTACGAGACAACTGGAGGATGCACAACTCAAATCATCGCGTTTTACACATACTTCATTGTTGTTGTTGTTGTTGTCTTCAGTCCTGAGATTGGTTTGATGCAGCTCTCCATGCTACTCTATCCTGTGCAAGCTTCTTCATCTCCCAGTACCTACTGCAACCTACATCCTTCTGAATCTGCTTAGTGTATTCATCTCTTGGTCTCCCTCTACGATTTTTACCTTCCACGCTGCCCTCCAATGCTAAATTTGTGATCCCTTGATGCCTCAAAACATGTCCTACCAACCGATCTCTTCTTCTAGTCAAGTTGTGCCACACACTTCTCTTCTCCCCAATCCTATTCAATACCTCCTCATTAGTTACGTGATCTATCCACCTTATCTTCAGTATTCTTCTGTAGCACCCCATTTCGAAAGCTTCTATTCTCTTCTTGTCCAAACTAGTTATCGTCCATGTTTCACTTCCATACATGGCTACACTCCAAATACATACTTTCAGAAACGACTTCCTGATACGTAAATCTATATTCGATGTTAACAAATTTCTCTTCTTCAGAAACGCTTTCCTTGCCATTGCCATTTTATATCCTCTCTACTTCGACCATCATCAGTTATTTTACTTCCTAAATAGCAAAACTCCTTTACTACTTTAAGTGTCTCATTTCCTAATCTAATTCTCTCAGCATCAACCGATTTAATTTGACTACATTCCATTATCCTCGTTTTGCTTTTGTTGATGTTCATGTTATATCCTCCTTATAGACTCTGTCCATTCCGTTCAACTGCTCTTCCAGGTCCTTTGCTGTCATCGGCGAACCTCAAAGTTTTTACTTCTTCTCCATGAATTTTAATACCTACTCCGAATTTTTCTTTTGTTTCCTTTACTGCTTGCTCAATATACAGATTGAATAACATCGGGGAGAGGCTACAACCCTGTCTCACTCCTTTCCCAACCACTGCTTCCCTTTCATGCCCCTCGACTCTTATGACTGCCATCTGGTTACTGTACAAATTGTAAATAGCCTTTCGCTCCCTGTATTTTACCCCTGCCACCTTTAGAATTTGAAAGAGAGTATTCCAGTCAACATTGTCAAAAGCTTTCTCTAAGTCTACAAATGCTAGAAACGTAGGTTTGCCTTTTCTTAATCTTTCTTCTAAGATAAGTCGTAAGGTCAGTATTGCCTCACGTGTTCCAACATTTCTACGGAATCCAAACTGATCCTCCCCGAGGTCCGCATCTACCAGTTTTTCGATTCGTCTGTAAAGAATTCGCGTAAGTATTTTGCAGCTGTGATTTATTAAACTGATAGTTCGGTCATTTTCACATCTGTCGGCACCTGCTTTCTTTGGGATTGGAATTATTATATTCTTCTTGAAGTCTGAGGGTATTTCGCCTGTCTCATACATCTTGCTCACCAGCTGGTAGAGTTTTGTCATGACTGGCTCTCCCAAGGCCGTCAGCAGTTCTAATGGAATGTTGTCTACTCCAGGGGCCTTGTTTTGACTCAGGTCTTTCAGTGCTCTGTCAAACTCTGCACGCAGTATCGTATCTCCCATTTCGTCTTCATCTACATTCTCTTCCATTTCCATAGTATTGTCCTCAAGTACATCGCCCTTGTATAAACCTTGTATATACTCCTTCCACCTTTCTGCCTTCTCTTCTTTGCTTAGAACTGGGTTGCCATCTGAGCTCTTGATATTCATACACGTGGTTCTCTTCTCTCCAAAGGTCTTCATTATTTCTTTAGAAATAATTATGATTACCATTTCATAGTACCTAATGAATGAATAGCATGAAGTATGCTAAATTTGAAACATTATTGTCAGTATCAGTATGAGTAATGTTATAGAACAAGACGTGAGTGACGTCGACCATCAGTTCCTTGAAGAACCTTAGTGAAAACATTAGTCAACTGAGGTCTGTAGAATGTACAGGCAAAGCTGTGGGGCCTCTCCGACCAATCGAAACTGTCTTGGACGGCATTTTCAAATGCACACGCACGTTGCTGCGAAAATGTTCTGGCGCGTCATCGTGTATGAGCCACATATACAGTGTTCAAAATGAGTTCGGGTTTGCAGCCGGTCGTCGTAAACTTCATTGCTGGACAACTGCCAGCCATCTTCAGGTGAGCCGAACGAGGACTCGCGAAGGCGTTCTCCGCTCCGTCTTAACATAGTGAGCTGATAGTACTGTCGCACATGCGTTGCAGTCGCGGACACAGAAGGACCATACCACCCAGCGATAGCGCCCTCGCTGGTGGAACTGCAGTACTCAGTTGCCGTTGGTATTGTCGCTGGCCGCAGCTATCGAGGTCTTCTGGAGTCTTTGTCTCGAGAAAATTTCGGAGATGACGAGATTCCATGCGTTGTTCAAATGGTAACCACTTTGACGGCTCATTAGATTTCCCGCAATGCTTATTTCAACGGATTGTTTAATAATAGAGTCCCAAAAAGATGTTGCTATGGCCAAATCGAAGTTTTGTCGTCATCCATTGAATATCCGTTAGAAATACAATGTTCCGCAACTGCAGACTTACTGGGTTGCAGTAGGCGAGTGTAGAACATCAGTTCTGTACAACGCTCATCCACTGTACGCGTTGTCTGTCCTACTACACTACTGGCCATTAAAATTGCTGCACTAAGAATAAATGCAGATGATAAACGGGTTTTCATTGGACAAATATATTATACTAGAAATGACATGTGATTACATTTTCACGTAATTTTGGTGCGTAGATCCTGAGAAGTCAGTACCCAGAACAACCACCTCTGTCCATAATAACGGCCTTGATACGCCTCGGCCATAGTTCATCAAGAATAGTGACTGGCGTAGACGTTTTCAATTGGTGAAATATCTGGAGAATGTGCTGGCCAGGGTAGCAGTAGAACATTTGCTGTATCCAGAAAGGCCCGTACAGGACCTGCAACACGTGGCCGTGCATTATCCTCCTGAAATGTAGGGTTTCGCAGGGATCGAATAAAGGGTAGACCCACGGGTGTTAACAAATCTTAAATGTAACGTCCACTGTTCAAAGTGCCATCAATGCGAACAATAGGTGACCGAGTCGTGTAACCAATGGCACCCCATGCCATCACGCCGGGTGTTACGCCAGTATGGCGATGACGCATACACGCTTCCAATGTGCGTTCACCGCGATATCGCCAAACACGGATGCGACCATCATGATGCTATAAACAGAACCTGGATTTATCCGAAAAAAAAGACGTTTTGCCATTCGTGCACCCAGGTTCGTCGTTGAGTACACAATCGGAGGCACTCCTGCATGTGATGCAGCGTCAAGGGTAACCGCAGCTGTAGTCTCCGAGCTGATAGTCCATCCTGCTGCAAACGTTATTGAACTGTTCGTGCAGATGGTTGTTGTCTTGCAAACGTCCCCGTCTGTTGACTCAGTGATCGAAACGTGGCTGCACGATCCACTACAGCCTTGCGGATAAGATGCCCGTCATCTCGACTGCTAGTGATGCGAGGCCTTTGGGATCCAGCACGGCGTTCCGTATTACCTTCCTGAACCTACCGATTCCATATTCTGCTAACAGTCGCTGCATCGCGACCAACGCGAGCTGCAATGTCGCGATACGATAAACCGCAATCGCGATAGGCTACAATCCGACATTTATCAAAGTCGGAAACGTGATGGTACACATTTCTCCTCCTTACACGAGGCATCGCAACAACGTTTCACCAGGCAGCGCCGGTCAACTGCTGTTTGTGTATGAGAAATCGGTTGGACACTTTCCTCAAGTCAACACGTTGTAGGTGTCGTCACCGGCGCCAGCCTTTTGCGAATGCTCTGAAAAGCTAATCATTTACATATCTCAGCATCTTCTTCCTGTCGATTAAATTTCTCGTCTGTAGCACGTCATCGTCGTGGTGCAGCAATGTTAATGGCCATTTGTGTATATAGGCCATACCACATTGACACGGTATTTTGTAAATTGCCGCCTCCCGCAGTAGAAAATCATCCTTCACCGATCCCAGCAAATCCTAAATCTTAGAAGGAGGACGAAAAAGCACTTTTGCACGAAAATTATTAAGAATCCTCCCTATCTTGAAGGAGATATTTCCAACGAAGGGAAGAAAAGCTAGGGGCTTGGCTGGCACGTTCTCCTGTGTATTCACTTCCCGGTTCCTCGCTCTAGTTGAGAAGGCATTGTTATTTGCCGGATCGAGTATCCATTGTCTCTGAACACCGCCCTTAAATGTGCTAGTTCTTTAGGCAAATTCTCTGCAATCGAAACCGGATGTGCCCTATGCACAAGAGTTTGAAGTACACTGATGGTCTGGGATGGATGATGGCAACTAAAAGAATGCAAGTACAAATCAGTGTGAGTGAGCTTGCGATAGACAGAATGTCCAACCGAGTCGTCACCTTTCCGTTTAAACAAAACATCCAGGAATGGATGGCAGCCATCTTTCTCTTTGGAACTAGAATACAAGTACAAATCAGTGTGAGTGGGCTTGCGATAGACAGAATGTCCCACCGAGCCGTCACCTTTCCGTTTAACATCCAGAAATGGAAGGCAGCCATCTTTCTCTAGCACCAGCCTTTGACTGCTGCCTGACTGTGTGTGTGGGTAGCTCTTCACTCTGCCACCTTCAAAGGTCTGCGATGTTGGGATCCATGCATCTCTGAATGTGCCAAGGTCCAAACGTAGGACTCCTCTGCCCTGTGAGATTGGGGCAAGATGCTGTTTGCCGCTTTCTCGGTGACGGCAGCCGACTCTTTGCCATCGTGCTACAGGTGGGAAATTCGACACATACTCGGATACAGTAGTAACGGCAGCACAGAGCCTGCGCTACTGCTGGCCAGAGGAGATTGAGAGCTAAACACACCGAGAGACAAGGTGTTGGTGTATCTGTAGTGCTCGCTAGGGATCAACACTAGCAGCATCGAAGACAGAATGACTGTAAATAAACAGCAATAAAGAGTTTCTTGCAGCCACGAGCTGCCTTCTTCTTCTGCAGCTACATCCAAGTCTGGTGGTGAATCACTATCGACACCAAGCTATCGTAGACATGCTATGAGATTTCCGCCAGTCACTAGTGAAACAACCGGCTGCTGTGGCCGAGCGGTTCTAGACGCTTCAGACCGGAACCGCGCGACTACTACTGTCGCAGGTTCGAATCCTGCTTCGGGCATGTGTGTGTGTGATGTCCTTAGGTTATTTAGGTTTAAGTAGTTCTAAGTTCTAGGGGGCTGATGCCCTCAGATGTTAAATCCCATATTGCTCAGAGCCATTTGAGCCAGTGAAACAGTCTAGTGAGTTTAGTATTTTAGTATTCATTTGATTATGTTAGTCCCCAAAGCTCTGATTTTTACTAAATACTGCCTCTGTTATTTCAGATAAATCCAGAACACATGGTACCAGCCATAGATGACAATGGTTTGATTCTTCACGACAGGTATGTCCAGCGGTGATTTTCTGTGTCGGCTCATATACTCCATTGTTCCATTCTCACAATCTCTGTAACGCTGTAATAATGTTCCGCTTGTGGCAGCCACGTAATCGCCACTTACCTGGTGTCACGCTACGGAAAGGATGAATCTCTCTATCCGAAGGATGTGAAGCAGAGGGCGCTGGTCGACCAGAGACTGTATTTCGATGCGACAGTACTTCTTCCTCGTCTAAAGGCTACAACAGTAAGTGTGTTTATATAGATTTTGCAAGGTTTTGTTACAAAACATGTTATGAACGAAGCGAACAGTTATTTGAATGAATCTTGCTAAAATTTCAAAGTGATGCGAACATTGGAATCAGCCTGTAAAAGTTCAAGTGTATAAAGTATCAAATTTTTCACTTCACGAAAGCAAAAACGTGGAATTATCATGCTAAAAGTAGTGAGCAACAATTTTTAAATCTCTTGTTGTTTTTTTTAATGAAGCCATGTGCATCATCGTAATCTAGAGATATTTCTCCCACTTTTCAACTTAATCTCCATTTCTTTGCACACGGTTTCGCCAATGTTCTGCAAGTCTGAACATACCCTTCCGACAGAACTATGTTCCAGCTGCATGAAGACAGTGTTGCCCTGCTTTCTGAAAGTCCTTCGCCGTCTCGTAGTGTTAGCTTTCCATCCTTACAACTTTCATCTCCTATCACAATACTCGTCCAAAAACCATCACCTTCATTTTGAAATCTCTGAAGATTTTGGCCGATGGTTCTTCTCTGTAGGTTACCGTCTTCGGGCAATAATCATGGAGCCCATCGGACACAAACTTGCAATAACTTAAGCTTTGTATCGTTTTGCGCATGCACTGTGTCCTAATGCACGCTTAGCAGCGATTTCGTTCACTGTAACACGCGTGTCCTCTGTAATGAGCTCACCAGTTCTTTCCTGGTTGCGTTCCGTGGAGGAAGTTTGCGGGCAACTGCTACGAGGCTCATATTAGATACGCGTTTTCCCATCTTGGAAATGCTTCAACCACCTCCTAACCCTGCTAGCACCCATGCAGACATAGGCACGTTGAAGTCTGATGTGAAATTCAACAGCAGATTTGCCCTCTTTAACAATGAATTAAATGACAGCACCCTGTCGAAACGAAAGATCGATGTCTGTCATTTTGGAAAATAGACATTAATGACGTTTCATTATCGTAACGTGTGTTGGAAAGTCTGTAGATTATGATCCTGAGTCCTTTTTGTTACATTGTTGGAATTTGAATTTTAACAATGGGTTGCTCACGAATTTCAGCAAGATCCTCGTAGTATTCTGTGACTGCCGCGCGGGATTAGCCGAGCGGTCTCAGAAGCTGCAGTCATGGATTGTGCAGCTGATCCCGGTAGAGGTTCGAGTCCTCCCTCGGGCATGGGTGTGTGTGTTTGTCGTTAGGATAATTTAGGTTAAGTAGTGTGTAAGCTTGGGGACTGATGACCTTAGCAGTTAAGGCCCATAAGATTTCACACACACTCATTTGAACAATTTTGTATTCAGTGATTATACAGCCCATTTCACACTGGGACACTGGTGACGGTCACCAGCGACGGTCACAGGCAGAGATACATTAGTTTGAACAGGAGCGTTCACACCGGGACACTAGACTGCCTCACCGAGCCACTGTGACCCAGCAGTGACTCAGCCTCGCCACATGTGACTGACAGGGTCAGTGTGTTCACAGCAGTCACCGCCGGATATGCATTAGTTTGAATTGGAGTCAATGGGACACAGATCACAGACACAGCGCTGCAGATTTGCCAACTGACAGGCAGTAATTTCTGAGACAGTGCCTCCAAACATTCATTGTACATTATACTGTACGCACTGTTGCTATGAGTTTAGATTTGATTAACACGGAAGATTTTATAAGTGAAATAGAAAGTAATCCTGTTATTTGGGATGTGAAAAGCCCCAACAAAGTGATGAAAACGAATGCGTGGCAAGAAATTATAACGAACTTTGTGCCTGATTTCAGTGAGAAGAGCATGGATGAGGAAAACAAAATTAGTAATTTGTATGTTCTTTTTTAAAATTTAGCACCTTATTTTTCGGACCATAAAACTCTAGCGAAATTTAGTTGCTACCCATGTACGAGTCCATTTCATTAACTAATCAGCTAGCAGTACCTGCGGTGTCGGGCACAAGTGATCCGACAGTGTTCATCACAGTCACCGGTGTCCCAGTGTAAAACGGACCTAATAGCAATGAGTCACTATTGGAATCTATCACTCATACAAATATCAGAGACTAACGCTTGGTAGGGATATGAAATGGAATAATCGTATTAGAGCAAACCAAAGACTGCGATTCATTGGCAGAACACTTAGAAGGTGCAACAGGTCTACTAAAGAAAATGCTTACATCACGCTTGTCCGCCATATTCTGGAGTATTGCTGTGCGGTGTGGGATCCGCATCAGGTGGGACTGACGGATGACATCGGAAAAGTACAAAGAAGGGCAGTTCGTTTTGTAATATCGCGAAATAGGGGAGATAGTGTAACAGACATGTACGTGAATTGGAGTGGCAATCATTTTTTTTTAAAGGCGTTTTTCGTTGCGACGAGATCTTTTCATGAAAGTTCAATCACCAATCACATTCTGTTGGCACCCATCTACATAGGGAGAAATGATCATCACGATAAAATAAGAGACATCAGGGGTCGCACAGAAAAATTTAAGTGCTCGTTTTTCCCGCGTGTCGTTCGAGAGTGGAACGGTGGAGAGGGACAGCTAGAATGTCGTTCATTGAACCCTCTGCCAGGCATTTTATTGTGAATAGCAGAGTAATCACGTAGATGTAGATGTAGCTCAGTCGTTTATAATGCAAGCAATCAGCCGACTTCGTTTCATTGGCAGGATACTTGGAAAATGCAGTCAGTCTACAAAATAGATCGCTTACAAAACACTGTAGTATTCTGCTCAAGTGAGCAGGAACCATATCACATAGTACTAATAGGGGATATTGAAAGTACACAAAAAAAGTGCAGCACAAATGGTCAAGTTTATGTGAACCGTGGAAGAGAGTCTTTGAAATACTGTTGCATGAGAGGTAACGCAGGTGAAGCCAAGATGTCCGCGACTTGCCGTTAGTTTCCTTAATCACCAACTCTGTGACACCACGACGGATATCACTGTGCCTCGCCAAAGCATTGGAGGTGTAGGACTTCTTCCCAGGTCGCCGCCATGCCTGCCGACGATGATCGTCCTGGGTACTGCAGTGCGATGCCATTCATCAACAGTCCATGTTTCCTGGCCACGGAACCACTCCAGGCGCAACTGTCTGTGTTGTGGTGTTAACGGAATCCTTAGTCCGCCCCCTGTATCTGAGTGGACGCCGGCACGGTAGCTCAGCGTGTTCGGTCAGAGGGCTGCGTGCTCTCTGTAATAAAAAAAAAAACCTCAGTGAAGGAATAAACGATCAACTTGAACGGATGTCTTGTGACGTCCGCAACGACCAAACACAACGACTCCCAGCTGGGTCGGAGATTTTCTCCACTGAGGGACTGGATGTTCTTTTGTCCTAATCATCTTCATTTCATCCCCATCGACGCGCAAGTCGCCGAAATGGCGTCAAATCGAAAGACTTGCACCAGGCGAACGGTCTACCAGACGGGAGGTCACACGGCATTTACATTTCACGGCATCCTTCGCTTGGGACAGTAACTGCCTAGTCCGGCTGCTGGTAGTGTCCGACCACTGGTGCGGGATGCCACAGACTGTAACTTGTTTTACGACGGCAACTGCATATGTGAAGAGGCTACTGTTAGCTTGTTACACAGTGCGTGGTGGTCAGCCGTGGTCGACTGGAGCCTTGACGACGAGAATGTAGCCCTCGCGTTCCGATGTAGACCAGAAATGGGCCACTGTCACATTCTAATGTTCCACAAATGTGGATGTTGCACTATTCGACCAACTTGGACCTACAGTGCGGATCCTTTCAAACTGTGGCAAGTGCTGATAACGCTGTCTGACATGAGTACGTGGCACATCTGTGTACCTCAATATCTGAAGCTGTTGACGTCGCTATGAACCCTACCACGACTGGTTACAGCACTAATGCAGTCAGGCGCCCGCTCTACCTGTCAAATACCCGACGATGGCATCTACGTATATGATGTTAAAGACATCCGACCATGTCTTTTGGGGCACATCTGTGTGCCTCAATATATGAAGCTGTTGACGCCGCTGTGTGCCCTACCAGGACTAGTAACAGCACTAAAGCACTCTGGCGCCCTCTCTACCTGTCAGCCGACCGCGGTGGCCGAGCGGTTGCAGGCGCTACAGTGTGGAACCGTGCGACCGCTACGGTCGCAGGTTCGAATCCTGCCTCGGGCATGGATGTCTTTGATGTCTTTAGGTTAGTTAGGTTTAAGTAGTTCTACGTTATAGGGGACTGATGACCTGAGAACTTAAGTCTCATAGTGCTCAGAGCCATTTGAACGATTATTATAGCACAGTTTTCTGCAAATAAATCTACTCTGAATTCATTCAACAGTGTTTCGCTAGAGCTATGACGTCATTCTTCCTTTTAAGTTCCCCGACCATTTCTGTTACACTTGGGTACAGGCCTACCGACCTTATTACGATACAGACAACTCATGTCTGGATTTGTTACATGTCTGTTGTCACGCACACTCCAAATACTGAGCCAGTACACTAGAACTGGTCGGACTACCGCCTATCATGTGATTTCCTTTACACTTGCATTGCATTTTAACCTTGTAATCGGATAATATCGGATTCGTTTTCTTTATTGAGGCTGTTATCTCACACGTGTCCAGCTTTAATGAACGCTGCTATCTGTGCAAGTGCTTTAAGATTTGGCCGGTAGGAAGGACTTCAGAAGCGATTGGGCATCCGCTGTTTAGGAAATGTCTGCAGGGTGTGGATCCAGAAATGCCAAAGTTTACTACTGAAACTGAATCATAGCATGGTTTGTTGTCTATTCTTAAGGAATACAGAAATGAAGTCTGAAATCTTTTGTACAATGTGGGACCCTCATGGCCGGAGATGAGCGGAAGGAAGGTCTAAAGGTCTGAGAGCTGCCTGAGAACAGGGAACTTCACTCGGCCACACTCCTCAGGCCGCCCCCAGGAACCCACGTGACCGATTCTGTTCCTGTGACTGGTTTCGTCCTGCATAGTTGATTGACAGCGTTAGCGATGTTTGTCCGTGGCCTTACTTTGTTAGCAGAAGTTCACATATCACGTAAATAGAGCGTGAAGTGGCTGGCATCCGGCTGACAACCGGTGTCAGCCAACACAGACCTTGTTGAAGCTTAGGAACGACTTAGCGAGTTACCCATTAATGAAAATTTAAAGAAATAAATCGATTTGTTGCGTATTATACCTATCCACCTTGTACACATTAACTATACCTAGTGGAAATATTGTTCAGATTTTTCTGAAATTTGCTACGCTTGTCCAGCGATGATACTTTTCTGTTCAGCCGTATAGTGCTGCTGATCCTAGCTGGTAAGTAGTTCCTCTATTCAATAGTTCATGTAGATTGAAAGCATCGGAGGTCCTATTACGCTTTCACCGGGCACACGTGATGTTACTTTCGTTTCTGTAGAGCTTTCACAGTCCAGTGTAACATACTGGGCTTCATTCGTCAAATATTCCTGGAGGAAATCACATGTCCGTGAAGATACTCCGTACGATCGAATCTTTATTAGCAGTTGACGATGCTGCACTGTGTCAGCGCCTTTCAGCATTCTGGAAATGCAGAATCTGTCTCAATAAAACAGCCTCTTTTCCGGGCGTGTTTAATATGATGTAAATGGGTCTAAAAAAAAGTAGAAATTACCAGTGACAACAATAGGACGCTTATGATTTTCAGTGTGACACTTATAATGAACAACCAGACTAGATTAAAAAGATGCTCTTGTACTCTTGCATAATCTATGGGTAGGAGTGATAATATGTCTTGTACGAGACGCAAAACCGACTTCTGTCCAGCTTTTTTTCCCAAATTTTAGCGTAGTTAGTCTACTTCCAGCTGTTACTAACATTTGACCCCATCCCCCTACGTCTTGCCCCCCCCCCCCCCTCTCCACGTCTTGGCTGGTTTATTAAGTGAACGTCAGCATTACATTTACAAGGGGCTCCAAAAACCGCTCTTCGTAAACCGGTTTTCCAATACTGCTTCTGGCTGATCTTGTAAAAAATAACTAGTATCGATTCTGAAAAGCGGTTCTAAGTGCCGAATACCCACATCCACATTCGACTTTGTATCCCATGTAAACGCTCAACGTTTTTGAAACTTGCTCATTTTCCGTCTTTTTTTCTTGTGCAACAAAGATGTAGTAGGAAATATTAGACTGAGTTACATTTGACTGAAGGGAAACAGCCATCGTCCTTACCACATAGGACAACAAAACAGCTGATTTCCTGAGGCCATATGGTATCTACAATCGTCTATCCGAGAAGAAACGTTTGACTGGGTCACCAAAAGAAATTCAGAGTTTAACATGTAAACTCGTCGTCGGATATCGGTCTGCGACACACGAATTTCGTCTTCCGGAAGTTATGTTACACTTAAACAGAGTAACTGACATCTTTTGGCAACACCCCACCCTAAGTGCACTGAGCCGACTGTAAGCAGCAATCGGCGACTGTTTGCTTCTACTGCTCTAATGTACGCAAAAGTGTCGTCGTTGAGTTGCTCTAGCAGTATACGGGATGAATCGAACAGAATTTCTGTTTTGTACGATGAACGGTAGCTTGGTATAAATGCTGGAAAATGTAAGTTAACACTGCAGTAGGCGCGTGCTGTATCGTTACTGGGTTAGGCGCGTAGAGGACTCCTGTCCCCCATTTGTGTTTCTTAATTACTCATTGCAATGATTATCAAATGTTCTTTAGTTTCTTTTTCTATGTTTGTATATGTATGGGATGGAAATAAAACACAGATATCCAAAAAAATATTTCAATAATTTATTTCAGAGACAGCTAACACATACGCTTTGCAAATGTGGCGAACATATCCACTTTTCACATTTATGACATCATTTTCTAGTTGACTTGTCTTTCTACCTTCCACACTCGTAGCCACGTCCTATGGAACCTTCTCTGGAATTGTCTTGTGGTGTAACTGTTAAATTTATGCCCAGTGGAACACGTGCACCTTGCCGTAATTCAGTGTTTTTTTTTTTTTTTTTTTTTTTATTTATTAGAACTTCATAGAGTTCCTATTAGGTAGAGTATACCGAAAAGTGCTCTTATTTCAGTCTCATCAGTGAATCTAGCTTCTATGTCTCTGAAATTTGCTTTTCAAATTTCTTACATAACTATTTCTGCAGTTGAATATAGTTTTGTAAACACTGCTGTGTAAGAAAAAATCTTGTAGCTTTCTGAAAGTATTGCAGATGCATGCATAGTGTGGCCAGGTAAATGAGTTATTATATTCTCTGACCTTGTTCTTGCGTTTCTTTTAGGAAAATGAGATCATTTTGTTTTACTGTCCTTCCCAAGATAAAAGGAAATACGAGACTCACAGTTCTTATTATCGTATTCATCTGCAGATTGTTCAGTTTCGCTATTATGATCGCTTTCCATTAGATGACCATCTTCATTTGAATAAGATTCTTCAGAATCAAATACGTCATTTCCATCACTCTCTGCATCTTTCTCGAGCAGCTCATCCACACTTCAGGGTCGGAAGTCACATCCACTCTTCTTTTCTTCGGATCTCACATCACTAAAATAAAAACATATTTATGAGTATCAGTTTCTGTAAATTATAGTACATGTTGAAGACTGCGTAAGTAATCACTTTAGTTAACATAGTTATTTTATTCAGATTAATAAAAATTTTAAATATTGCACATACAGGGAATTTACTATGAAAAATGTTTTAAAAAATAAAACACATACCTTAAGAAATTCTTACGCAGATAGGCGCGTGGTGGACAGTTTTACCCCAACTCACTTCAACGTCTTGCTGCTCTGTGTTTAGCTGTTCAACTGACATTAACTGTAAACGGATCTTCAACAATGCACCGATTTGAAAGGTACTGAGCGTGGGAACGCTGCAACTTTAAATGTAACGGAAATAATCACAATGTAAAACCGCTGGCTGACAGGTGTACCTCACGCGCCCACTCCTGGGTTAATGCAGATGAGTAGGAACAACGATCATGTAATGTTACAGTATAAGCTCTGTGCCTGACACAGTCACATCTCTTGGTGTAACGTTCCGAAGCGATGTGATACGGAACAAGCACGTCAGATCGTTTGCAGGGAAGGCGAACGGTCGATTTCGGTTTATGTGGAGAATTATGGGAAAATGTTGCTCATTTATAAAGGAGAACGCGTGCAGAACACTAACACGACCAATTGCCGGGTACTGTTCGTCTATTTGGATACCCACCAGGTCAATTCAATCAAGACTTGGTAGCTGTTAAGAGGCGTCCTGCCAGATTTGTTACCGATTTTTGCTATCAGCTCATGAGTATTGTGGAAATGCTCCGTAAACTCAAATGGAAATCACTGGAAAGAAGACTGTCTTTTCTCGAAATACTATTAGAAAAATTTAGATAATAGGATTTTGCGACAGGCGGAAGAACATTTGTACTGCCACCACGTGCATCTCGTGCAGGAGCCACGAAGAAAAGAGAAATTAGAGCTCTTTTGAAACATACAGACAGTCGTTTTTCTCTCGCTCCATTTACAAGTCGAATAGCAAAGGGAATTACTAGCAGTGGTACAAGGTGCTCTCTGCCAGGAACCATGTTGCTGCGGAATATGTATGTAGTCATAGTTGTAAACTCACTGGTTGGTGGGAGCTTGTGCAGTGCTTTGTTGTTGTTGTCGGTAAGTGCGTGGTCATGGGAAGACAGAGTGCGAATCTCAGGGGTGGTGCATGGGCCACTTATTTTCCGCCACGAGTTGCTTGGTACGCATTGGAATTCACTTGCGTCTTATGTGTGGTGGTGGTGGTTAGTGTTTAACGTCCCGACGACAACGAAGTCATTAGAGACGGAGCGCAAGCTCGGGTTAGGGAAGGATTGGGAAGGAAATCGGCCGTGCCCTTTCAAAGGAACCATCCCTGCATTTGCCTGAAACGATTTAGGGAAATCACGGAAAACCTAAATCAGGATGGCCGGAGACGGGGTTGAACCGTCGTCCTCCCGAATGCGAGTCCAGTGTGCTAACCATCTTATGTGTGTATAGCCGCATTTCCCTTGAGAATCAGTATGCTAGAAAATGAAGGTGAAAGGCTCACTTTCTAAAAACAAGCCTGAAACTATCTGCCAAGTAGTTGCAACTGCATGTATGGCAGTGTGAAGTCGTCGCTATGGGGAGCAATGTAGTGGTCACACTACCCACAGGGAAGGCACTGCACAGCGGCGCTGAACCGCGATGCCCCCAGGCTTTAACGTCGAGGATTGCGAGAAATAAAAGGAAACGTGGGACAGTGTACACCAGATGTAGCCTACATCTGCAAATGTACTCTTTTCTTAGAATGTGGCATTACTTTTCCTTAGCGCTCCGAGCCGCAGCGGCGAATTAGATTGAGGGGTAAGGAGGAAGCGGACAATGAATGCTGCAGCCGGACACCGGTAGAGCAAAGCATTCGGCTTTTCAGATTTCGAGCACTTTGCTGACAGTACTGTTTGCGTTAAATTACAATTATGTTCTTCTCTAGAAATACTGCTGGCGTCTGTACCGATGCCAAAAAAGGAAAGTGGAGAAGCCACATCGTTCAATGACAAATGGAAATTACATTATTTTTTCGAATCCCTTAAAGGCCACGCAACTTGCTTAGTATGAAGTGGCACTATTATGACAAGGAAAAACATTCACTGGATCGTCATTAAGCACTAACCAGAAAGAGCGTATGACTCATTTGCCTTCTGATGAACGACGGTGAATGCAGGCGGAACTGAAAGAGTCCATTAGGGGAAAAAACTGAGTTTACAGTGAGAAGAGTAGTGACAAAATCTTTTACGATCGACGTCACTAATTATACTGTGTGATCAAAAGTATCCGGAGACCCCCCCCCCCCCCAAAAAAAACATAAGTTTTTTCAAAATAGGTGCATTGTGCTGCCACTTACTGCCAGGTACTCCATATCAGCGACCTTAGTAGTCATCAGACATTGTGAGAGAGCACAATGGGGCGTTCCGCGGAACTCACGGACTTCGAACGTGGTCAAGTGACTGGGTGTCACTTGTGTCATACGTTTGTACGTGGGATTTCCACACTCCTAAACATCACATTCAGATGTGATAGTGAAGGGGAGACATGAGGAGACACGTACAGCACAAAAGCGTACAGGCCGACTTCGTCTGTTCACTGACAGAGACCGCCGACAGTTGAAGAGGGCCGTAATGTGTAATGGGCAGACATCTGTCCAGACCATCACACAGGAATTCCAAACTGCATCGGGATCCACTGCAAGTACTATGACAGTTAGGTGGGAGGTGAGAAAACTTGGATCTCATGGTCGAGCGGCTGATCATAAGCCACACATCACGCCGCTAAATGCCAAACGATGCCTCGCTTGGTGTAAGGACTGTAAACATTGGACGATTGAACAATGGAAAAACGTTATGTGGAGTGACGAATCACCGTACACAATGTGGCGATCCAGCGGCAACGTGTGGATATGGCGAATGTCCGGTGAACGTCATCTGCCAGTGTGTAGTGCCACCAATAAAATTCGAAGGTGATGGTTTTGTGGTGTGGTCGTGTTTTTCGTGGAGGAGGCTTGCACCCCTTGTTGTTTTGGGTGGAACTATCACAGCGCAGCTCTACATTGATGTTTTAAGCACAATCGTGCTTCCAGCTGTTGAATATCAATTCGGGGATGGCGATTGCATCTTTCAAGACGATCGAGCACCTGTTCACAATGCACGGCCTGTGGCGGAGTGGTTAGATCCTTGTAATAGACTGACATGCACAGAGCCCTGACCTGAATCCTATAGAACACCTTTGGGATGTTTTGGAACGCCGACTTCATGCCAGGCCTCACCGACCTACGTCGATACCTCTCCTCAGTGCAGCACTTCTTGAAGAATGGGCTGCCATTCCCCAAAAAACCTTCCAGAACCTGATTGAACGTATGCCTGAGATAGTGAAAGCTGTGATCAAGGCTAAGGGTGGGGCAACACCATACTGAATTCCAGCATTACCGATGGAGGGCACCACGAACTTGTAAGGCATTTTCAGCCAGGTGTCCGGATACTTTTGATCACAAAATGTATATGATTCATTGAGTGTCTTAATGCAAGGGGAGAATTATTTGGTAAGAGAAATGGCGGACAGGATTGGCGATATCAATAAAAAGCAATCCTATGGAAATATCAACTTCAAGTTCATGAAGCGAAACATTTCTTGTAACTCAAGGCAGTCATTCGTGGACCAGACACGATGACTACGTTTTAGTAATTGAAAATTTCACTATGAGATCTGAAAGAGAAACCGAGAAATAGCACAAATGAAGATGGGTTTCGATTTATTTGGCAGACCACTTTCGCTTTTCGCTGTTGATGTATCTTATTACTTCCGACGTGGGGTAATAGATGTACAGTGAAGCACCCAGATCAGCAACTTGTTTGTCCAATCCAGAAATTTACCACGCTTTTATAAAACGTTACCCCAAAATCAGTATCCTCAACTGCACAGACAATCCGCTAAACTTATTTCGAGGTTCGGTTCAACAATCTGTGTGAACTTTTCTCTTCTCTTATGAAAGTGACTAAGTCCCGCCAGCGTTCACGTCATAATAGGTCATAACTGCGTAACTCCATGTGTTTGACTGTATCACGAACCATACTTCAAGCATTATTATATGTTATAAAGTTAAAACTTTTGTAGATTTACAAACATGACAACGTAACTATCATATTAGATTTTGAGTTCAGTTCGCGTGCTTGCAGAAAAATAATAATGAATTAAGGAAGGATCCACCTTTTCGCAAGTACATAAATTATTGTTTTGTGTTACGACCCAAACATGTTTCACGACAGTTGTGGCGTCCTCAGTGGCTTTTTTTATTTTATTTTACTAATACTTTTTAGAGTGTGTGTATCCTGTGGCTACCAACCAAAATCAGCCACAGGTCTGCGTTAGTACACCATGTCGTCATTGTAGTATATGGATAGTCCTGAGCTGTGACCTCCTGCTCGTTTGTAAATACTGCATCTTGCTAATTTGCTATGGCTAGGACACATGTGTTCAAGCCACAGCAGCATAGTGAGACTCAGTGTTTACAAACTAGCAGGAGAAAACGTTCAGCTAAACTACACAAAAATGAATTTGGAACATAACAAACCTGTGGCAGCTCAGGACTATCCAAATATTACAATGATGACATGGTGCGCTAATTTAGCCCTGTGGCTCATTTTGGTCGGCAGCTACAGGACACATACAACGAGAAACAAAACGAAAATAAAATACAAAAAAAGCCATTGAGAAAGCCACAACCGGCGAAACATGTTTGGGTGATAAAACAATAATTTGTGTACTTACAAAACGGTGGACCCATTCGTAATTCATTATCGCAACATAAAGATAAATGCCTGTATATAATGTTTCTTGTGTTTCTGCTCACCTTATTAGCATTAGATAATACAGTTATTTGATCCAGTAATAAAAGTAATTGCTTTGTCAGAAAAATAAAAAGTTAAAAATACACACACGGCATAAATGCCTGCTTATAAAAGCATCCAGCAACATTCTTCTCTTAGAGGTAGCTGCATTGTGTTGAAAACGCGCCTTCCTACGTTTCCTGCTTGTGAAACCTTTAGCAATATAGCCGTCTCACTCACAGCTGCTCGGAATAGCAAAGTGGTGGGGGAAGCTGGAGCGCTCAGCACTCAACTGCGCTCGTGGAACGTTAGCGCCTTCTGGGAGCGCAAATGTTGGCCCGGTATGATCTGTCTGAAAGAGCACTGTAAGTTCTATTAGTTGGAGGGGTTGTCATGAGGTTATAATTAGTACCTCGAAAACAAAATAAAGTTGCGTGATTAATTTTTTGTTTGTTTGTAGATACATTTCTGCAGTCATGGTACACATTGAAATTCCTGCACCACAGTGCAGCAGCACACCACTAGTGGAGGCAATAGAAACTGGCGTGACTGATCTCCACTCTGTCAGTGGGCTGCGCCATTTTGTTTAGGCACCTCTAGCAGCGCGCTATGGTACTGTGGCTCCGGGAATGGTACCAGAATCGCGATGAATAATTACATAACATTAATTTTTCGATGGAACAATTATATGTTTGTCACTGCTGAGAAATTGTTTGACGTTGCTAGTTACTAAGATTGTGGGGAACACGCTTACGACGTTGGGAGATTGTGGTCAGACGTTGACCGAGATGGCTGCATGTAGACCGTTGTCTTAAGCTTTCCCATGTAGGGCGAGTTTTCTGTGGACGTTTTTTTCGTTCTAGTATGTTGTGGAGCGTAAGTGATTTTTAACATTGGTTGCTATCGGAACTGCAATGTTATATTTAGCGTGAACAGAAGCAATTCACAGAATTTATTTTCACTCATGGTCGTAGGATTTGTCGACCTGGAAAAAGAATTCGACATTGTAAAATGGTGCAAGATGTTAGAAATTTTGAGAAAAATAGGGGTAAGTTATGGGGAAAGATGAAGTGCTCGCACTAAAAAGGCCTAAGACAGCGACTTAGTCATTCGCCTCTACTGTTGAATCTGTACATTGAAGGACCAATGACGAAAATAAAAGAAGGGCTCAAGTGTGGAATTAAAATTCAAGGTGAAAACATGTCAGTGATAAGATTGGCAGATGACGTTGCTATCCTCAGTGAAAGTGAAGAAGAATCTGTTGATTAGAAAGAACAGTCTAATGAGTATAGAATATGGTTTTAGAGTAAATTGAAGAAAGACGGAAGTAATGAGAAGTAGCAGAAATGAGAACAGCGAGAAACTTAAAATCAGAATTGGTGATTACGAAGCAGTTAAAGTAAGGAATTCTGCTACCTAGGCAGCGAAATAACCAATAACGGGTGGAGCAAGGAGGGCATAAAAAGCAGACTAGCACTGGCAAAAAGGGCATTTTTGGGCAAGAGAAGTGTGCTAGTATCAAACATAGGCCTTATTTTGAGGAAAAAGTTTCTGATAATGTCCGTTTGGAGCGTAGCATTGTATGATAGTGAAACATTGATTGAGGAAAAAGGGAAACAGAAGAGAATCGAAGCATTTGAGATGTGTTGCTACAGACGAATGTTGAAAATAAGATAGACTGATTAGCTAAGGAATGAGGAGATACTGTGCAGAAACGGTGAGAAAAGGAATACATGGAAAACACTAACAAGAATGTAAGGTGCCAGGACATGGGCACTCACACGTTACCTTACCAACATTTTAATAATAGGGGGACCGGCAAGGGCATCAGATGGTGACTCTATTGAATTATGATAAATATGAGGCACTCTCGAGCAGCATTCCCTGCATGTCTGCATGATTAAGTCACTAACTTAAAGCGTTGGTGAAAAGTGTCGGAAGTTGAGAATTGTGGAATATAAAATCTGCAGCTGGCCGTAGCTTGCCGGGCCGCCGTGGGCGGCAGGTAGCGGTCACCGGTAACGCGGGAGAATATGGCGCTTTTGGGAGTAGCCCGCCATCCGGAGCCACCTGTGCTGGGCAACACGTGGCGAAGATGGGAATGTCGTTTGCCTAAGGGCAATATGACCTACTCGATCATTGGCTAGATCTCAGAAATACCGTTGGAGGGATTTCGGCGATCATAGAGCGTTCGACATTGGCCGAAACGGGGTATTCTTCCGTCGCGTTTTCGTACGCGTGTGAGACAGGAGAATTGTGGAGAGAGAGGACTTCGCTTTCAGCCATCGAGAGGTACACACTTGCGGACGGCGTCTTGGTTATCGTCTTCGAAGGGAGATATACGGTCTGTATCGCAGCATTGCACCAACGCGTGTTCCGTGCAGAGTTCTGCGGTTGGAGCTCTTTGTGTGTTCAGAAGCGAGATTTTCACCAACGCCTAACCACTTCCAACTACTTACCAAATATTCTTGATCTGGTAGTTATTCTTGCGAGACGCAGAGTATTTACCAACGTAGCTGCCGGTAATAGGGGCGCGTAATTGCAAATTGTTAATGTGCCATTCTCAGGAGTGTGTGGATTGACAAAGAAATTCACATTTTATTTATAAATTTTGTCACTTGTGAGGAATATCAAATTAAAATGCCAGTATTACAATAGAATGATCGATCTCATTGAAGCTAGTATTTAGCCTGTCACAGTAAGCTTTGCCGGCCGGTGTGGCCGAGCGGTTCTTGGCGCTACAGTCTGGAACCGCGCGACCGCTACGGTCGCAGGTTCGAATCCTGCACCGGGCATGGATGTGTGTGTTGTCCTTAGGTTAGTCAGGTTTAAGTAGTTCTAAGTTGTAGGGGACTGATGACCTCAGAAGTTAAGTCCCGTAGTGCTCAGAGCGATTTGAGCCAGTAAGCTTTACATGTACTCTAGTCACTGCGCAGCTTGCCCATACGGGAGGGAAAGAAGGTTTGCAGTCTTCTAAGTCAGCGACGGACAAACAAACTTACAAGAAGAAATGCCGGGAGGTAGGATTTCTGTTAAGAAATCGGGGAATAAGTTACACGATACTAGAGGGAGCTGTAGACGGTAAAAGCTGTACAGGAAGACAGAGATTGGACTATATACAACAAATAACTGATGGTTTTGGTTTGCAGGTGCTGCTCTGAGATGAAAAGGTTGGGACAGTAGAGAAATTTTTTGTCGGCCGCATCAAACCAGTCAGAAAAGACTAATGACTCATTTAACATCCCCAGAAATGGAACAAAGGGACATTGCGTCCTGACTCCGTTTGCCCTCCCTTTAGACACACACACAAACTCCGTCTTCAGGCCACAAGTGGCCCTACGGGACCATCCGACCGCCATATCATCCTCAGTGAGGATGCGGATAGGAGGGGCGTGTGGTCAGCACGTCGCTCTCCCAGTCGTTATGACAGTTTTCTTTGACCGGAGCCGCTACTATTCGGTCGAGTAGCTCCTCAATTGGCATCACGAGGCTTAGTGCACCCCGAAAAATGGCAACAGCGCACGGCGGTTGTATGTTACCCATCCAAGTGCTGGCCACGCCCGACAGCGCTTAACTTCGGTGATCTCACGGGAACCAGTGTATCCACTGTGGCAAGGCCGTTGACTTCCCTCCCTTTAGAACAGAGACAAATTCTACGAGGGGCATTCAGTAGCACATGGAACAATTTTTTTTTCTCGACAAATTTCAGGTGCTGAACAAATGTAGAATTTGTTGTGGAACATCAACTTCGCCCCTGCAGTTTAATGAAGTTCCGATAGGTGACGGCGCTGTACGTAGCCTTCATAATGGCTTTTCTAACGGGGGTGTATTCCAAGCAGAGACCTGTCATTGAGTTTCCTTTAGCAGAAAACCAGAGCATCGCAGATATTCATAGGCTTGGAGGGTGACTACAGACCTGGCAGTGAACAAAACTTGGTGAATCTTTGGCGAGGCATCTGCCGTCATCCGAGTAAGGTGACGCAAGATTGTCTGAGCTCCCGGCGCTGGCCGGCCGCACACAGCTGTGACAGCTGCGATGCTGGGACGTGCGGCACTCTCATTCGATGTGATCGACGGACCACAATCAAACAGCTCGCCTCCCAAATGGACTCATCCAACAGTTGGAGTACTGAAAGGTGTGTGGCCGCTGGGCTACTCGCAGCCCAACAGAAGGTCATAATAGACCACGAAGGGCGATCCTGGATGTAAGGCGGCTGATCGTAGCAATCGTTTGTCGAACATCGTCAAAAGCTCCGACGTCGACCATTAGAGCAGTACTGTGCGGGCGTGCAGGCCCTCCGTGTAAGGTAGCGTAAGACCGTCGTATTGAAAGGAGTTTATATTAAAAAATAGGATTTTGTAACAAAAAGAGAAGGTAATAACATGGCGTATGGAAATTCTGAATACAACTAACCTACTTCCAGAAAAAAGTGTTGCATTACTTATTGAGCGCCCCTCACATGTTAGGCTAAAATGTAAATGTAGTGTGACTAGGGCGTCCCATCGGGTAGACCGTTCGCCGGGTGCAAGACTTTCAATTTGACGCCACTTCGACGACTTGCCGTCGATGGGGATGAAATGGTAGTGATTAGAACAACACAACACCCAGTCGCTGAGCGGAGAAAATCTCCGATCCAGCCGGGAATCGAACGCGGGCCCTGAGAATTGACATTCTGTCGCGCTGACCACTCAGCTACCAGGGGCGGACGTATGTTAGGCTGCTTAGGGCAATTAATCAATTTCTCATTCAGGTACCTGCTCATGTAACCGGTCCCGGCTCTACTGGTGCCGTAGACAAATGATGACGATAATTCTGGCGCAACGGTCTGGTGGAAATCTTTCAACTGGTCGTCACTTCGGCGTCATGTGTGGAACTATAGTTTAACGTAGAATCGGAATCACCTGTCGTTACTGCTGAAACTTCACATCACTGAGAGGTTATGGGTATGTTAAAGGGAGTCTGAAGTATTCTGTTGTCCAACTGGGATTCGATTTCGAGACCTCTCGGTTTCCAGGCACGCGTCTGACCGTTAGACATCCAAACCTGAGAAGCAAGTAATATAAGTGTCATTTTCTTCTCCTCAGACAATACCGTTTGAAGCCGAAAATGGGTTCACGAAATACATTAATGCCGTAGAACGTTCACACTTTGTTCCTCTCAGAATTTCTTATTTACCTGATCCATCCATCTTAATTTGGGCTATATAAAATTCAGTTTATCTGAGGATGCCCTTTTAAGCAGAAAAATCGTTCATGAAATAAATCAATACAGGCGAATATCCACTATTTATGTTTTTCATTGACAAATATGAACTTATTGTGCCAACAGCGAAGGATGAATCCTGATCGCTCTTTAAAACAGTAGCTTTGACATTTCCCACTGTATATGCATTATTACTGTTATTCTCTTTTAAAAAGTTGACAGATCCAACAACAAATTTTGTAAGGGAGCGTATGTTCTGTGATGTCAGCGCTAGAACATCGAGATTGTTAAACAGTCCTACATGAGTCCGGTTAATTAACATCATATATGATCTGTGACCTAAAATATTTTTGTCATGGGATAATCTACCTAAAGTATTATAGCATGTTACATCAAGAAATGATAGTGTGAAAAATAGTTTCTGCGTATCACTGGTGCTAATAACCTTACAGTTAAGGCAGCTGCATTCGTATTTTGCAAGAAGTCGTGAATACAATCCTTCCACCAGAGTTAAGAATCGGGTATTCTGTATTATACTTCAATTAAAACTCAGTTTTTCAGTTGTGATTCAATATCTGTTTCAGAATTCAGATCATATTTGAATCATCCTCAGTTATATTTGTGTTATTCACAAACAAAACAGCCCTAGCGTTAGCAGTTGCAAGTTGCAGTTTAAAACAGATAACTATTGTATATCTGGAAAAGAAGTAGCACTAGCCTGGAACCCTGAGGAATACTCCATGTTTCATTACTCGCGGGAGATGCGAGCTCATTTCCAGTGACTTAAAAAGCTAAGTCTGTGGTCTGTATTCTATTATCAACTTAAGAAAGACTGAAACAGCTGAATGCCTTACCTAATTATGTTCAAATGTATGATATACATAGTCAAATCCTCTTTTTGCTTCATAGAAGGTACTTAATATTCATAGCTTTTTCTATCCATCCCTTTCACATAAGGAGGAATATAACGTCCCATATGATCACCCAAAAACCAACAGCCAGACATTATCAACGATATATGTGCTCACGTGGCGAGCTTAGTTACTTGTATCGGAGGGTGTAGTTATAAAGTAATAAGTAAATCAGTAAAGTAGATTATGAATAAATTACGATGAGAACAGACACACTGTGCAAATGTAGAATCTTAAGTTTCCTATTTTCTGATTTCGTGTGAATGTCTGTATTTTTATCGACAGTGTCCAGTCATTATAAATATCCATTACTGTGTGTTCTGAAGTTTGTATACCTGTACATAATATTGCTAACGCTTGCGTCAATTGCAGTATCCGGTTTTCTTCCTGGGCAAAAAAAATGTGGATGCGGACGCGAGAGATGCCATATACGAGGCTCTTGGAAACCTGGAGAAGTACCTGGAGCCAACTGGATGGGTAGCTGGAGATCATGCGACCTTGGCCGACATATTCTGCTCGGTTACAGTTGCCAGTCTGGAGGTAAGCTGCACCACGATCACGTCTCATTATCTCGAACAGCAGTACTTCTGTTAGAAAAATGGAAATACGAGCTGTTATGAAAAAGTTTCCGATGTATTTGTATGATAATTAAAATTATTATGTCTTACCTAGACCTTATTGTACATCTTTGTCCTCAATACTAACTTTTCTGCCACTTTTGAAATGCGTCCTGGATGCCTGTCTTTGTTAGGATGTTTAGTACCTCTGCGGTTCTGCTTAAGCTTCCTCCACTAAACAAAATCGCTGCGCATTCAGTTTGATTTTCATTTTGGGAAAGTATAAGATGTCTTATGGAGCAAAGTCTGGAGATTAAGACGCTTAGAGAACAACTGTTACCTTCTTTTTAGTGAAAAATTGCTGAATTACGTAGGCCGTATGCTGTCGTGCTTTTTTTTTATGGAGAACCTAGTCGTTCGTACACCACTTATATGGATGTTTTCTGTTTCTGGCCTAAGGCACTGTTTCCAAAAGTTTTGGCCAGTTTCTGTAGTGAATTGTATAATTTTAAAAACAAAAACTTTACAGACCAGTTGCACTTTCAGATCAGCCGCTCAAACCGCAAAATTCACGGGAACACGACAATGAAAATACTATCGCCAGCAACTACCTAAACCAACCTGCTCGCAGTCGCTGATGATACTGATTCAAGAAAGATGTATGAAGAGAAACAGAGTGGTATTTCTGCGTACTCGTAACCATTTCAAAATTCAAATTTTATGTACTGTTGGGTACCATTTTATAACTCCGGAACGAGTCGAACAATTTTAACCAATCTTAATACGCAAAAGGTTTACTGTCTGGAAAAATATACTGTGGGGATGAGTTTCACTAGATCAGTACTAGTAGAGGTTGTGGGTAACAGTAGAGGAGTCACATGCCTGGAGCAATTTCACCCAAACACATGTACATGAACTGGAAATCACTATCAATTAGTTAAGACATGTCTGTCACCTCTATGAGCGAGGAGGAGATGGTAAGGGTATCGCAAATAGAAATAATCGGAAATATTTATATTAGTATCAGGTCCACATATTTAAGGATCCGTCGTCTTATTGGTGAGAGCCACAATGATATTTGAATTGAGTTCAGTCGAACAGAACTATGCAAAATGTCTTGGAAATTTCCTAGGTTGGATGAGGCAGAAGAAAGTCGAAAAAAGGAATTTAAATGTTTGATGTCCAGTCGATGATAAGGTTATTAGAAACCGGCGACAGGAGGTGGATGAGAAGGGAAATCATGCCATGTTTCTATGGGAACCATCCTAAAATTGGCATTAATCCATTGCGGGAAATCACGGAAAACCTAAATCATTGTGGCTGGATTCGGATTTTAACCATCATACTCCTGAATGTAAGCCTAATGTCTGAACCACAACCACTATGACAGCTCACTTATTGAGGAGATCAGAGCTATAATTGTTAATTGCGCCAAGATAATGTTACAGAGCTATTATCTCCCTCCCCCCCCCCCCCTCTCTCTCTCTCTCTCTCACGCACACACACACACACACACACACACACACACACACAAATCTGTTAGTTACCCACAAATGAGCTTCATAAGGAGCTTGTGTATGTTGAGGAGCTTGCCTCAGTTCATTAAAGTTTCTCTGGATGGATAGATGTGGAATGTTTCTTCGAAGAAGGGTACCTTTTTAGAATCTTTATGTACTCGTATGTGGTAAGTCTGCATCTATACGACTAACTTCTTATGGTAACCTCTAACCATGAGTGTACTACATGCGATCAAACTGTAAACATTGGCGCTGTTCAAAACGCATAGCATTAGTTATGTAGTTGTAAAAACTGTAGATGACAAATGCGGAAAGAAAATTACATTAAACAGTTCGAACAAGCGCAGAACTAGGACTTATCTCATGTTACAAGAAGTACTATGAAGCCTCAATGAAAATGATTAAAAAATTAAATATTCTCTGTATGACGTCTGAAATTAACAACTCAGTTACCGCAGTTGAATATATGACCAACAGTTAAAAGCGAAACCATAAAATCAGCTAAGGAATGTGAGAATTTATTTACTACAAAGAAAGCTACGGAATAATGTGAAGGCACTCAGATAGCCTACATATGAATTAATCATGTCCTAGAAGTACTGTGGAAGATTAATTTGGACAGTTCAAAGGATGAAGCGACAGAATACGTACCAGAATCCATGGCCAATACCATATACATACAACAAAATGGTTGAAATGGCCCTGAGCACTATGGGACTACTTAACCTCTGAGGTCATCAGTCCCCTAGAACTTAGAGCTACTTAAACCTAACTAACCTAAGGACGTCACACAGATCCATGCCCGAGGCGGGATTCGAACTTGCGACCGTAGCGGTCTCGCGGTTCCAGACTGAAGCTCCAAGAACCGCTCGGCCACGCAGGCCGGCTTACATACAACATCTTACAGTTACTCGATTGTCTACTAACAAAAAGTAAAAATATAATTAACTCTCTCAAAAGCAGAAACCCACATTTGTTGTAGGTTTTTCATGTGTATTACTAAAATTATTCTCTCCAAATACACAAAATATGCAATACATCACAGATAGACTGATGCATACTGTTGTCAAATCTCCTGAAAAAAAGTGCTGAGATAAATGTAAATAATACTAGGCCAGGCTCATTGCTTGAGTTCTCCTCAAAGTTACTGGAAACAAGAGCGCACTTTTGATTCTTTGACGGGAGGGGGGAAGGGGGGAGGACTAGACCAGGGGTATGGAGTCTTTTTAATATTTTGGAAGACGAATGGGGACTTTAAAGTAGCTATACAAACGTCCCAGTTCCGAGCCTATTAAAAATCTGTGTAATACTGGCTCTTAAGTGATTTTCTTGAAAGAAAAACAACCCAAGTACGCTATTTTTTTTTCTTTTCATCGTCCTACGTGCAGAAGGTCGCATTAATAAAGGCAAGGATTGGTCACAGTGGAACATTATTTTCAGAATGGGTTGGCTGGTTTGGGGGAGGGGACCTAACAGCAATGTCATCGGTCCCATTGGATTAGGAGAGAATGGGGAAGGAAGTCGGCCATGCCCTTTCAAAGGAACTATCCCGGCATTTGCTAGAAGCGATTTAGGGAGATCACGGAAAACCTAAATCAGGATGGCCGGACGCAGGTTTCAACCGTCTTCCCCCCGAATGGGAGTCCAGTGTGCTAACCACTGCACCACCTCGGTCAGTCAGGATGTGGAACAAAGAAATCACTGTAGGGGCACCACAGGAAGATACTGGAACTATTCTTGTTACATCTGATTAATCTTCCATTATGTATCCAAGAAGCGGAAATAATTTTTTTCGCCGAGTATTATAATCAGGCTTAATCAATAAATCTTGGTACCTGGAAATTGAAATACAATGTTCTTGAAAATTAGTAATTGTTTTTTGTAAGTGGACTAACAGTGTATTTGTACAAGGTGTTTCACAATTCATGTTACGCACTTCTATATGTTGTAGAGTGGACATAGTGTCAAACTTAAAGACGCCGGTGCCTGTAAGTGTATAAGCAGGGTAACAATTATTGAACTATTTGATAAAAAACCTAAATTAGTTACAACTACGGCGGCCACATACTTTATTCAACGTATAAACGTCATTGCAGATATTTAGATTTAAGTAATGACATGTTCGATATGCCTGTCATGATAGGCAATGATGTGGCGCAGACGAATAGCGTTCTGCATGATCCGCTGAAATGTCGGAACATCGATACCGTCGATGACTTCCTGAATGACCGTTTTCAGCTCAGCAATGGTTTTTGGGGTTATTGCTGTACAGCTTGTCTTTAATATAACCGCACAAAAAGGGGTTGCATGTGTTCAGATGGGGAGAATATGGCGGTCAATCGAGGCGATGCCAGTGGCTTCTGTGTACCCCAGAGCCAGAATGCCGTCCCCAGAGCGTTCCTTCAGGACATAAAATACTCTCCTGCTTCGATGGGGTCAAGCTCCTTCTTGCATGAACCACAACTTGTATATATCACTCTCACTTTGGATTACAGGGATGAAATCATCTTCCAAAACCTTCACGTACCGTTCGGTAGTCACCGTGCCACGAAGTAATATCGGACAAGTTATCCCGTTACTGGACACTGCACACCACACAGCCACCCGTTGAGGGTGAAGAGACTTCTCTATCGCGCAGTGCGGGTTTTCAGTCCCCCAGATGCGCCAATTTTGCATCCAAATGAAAGTGGGATTCGTCGCTAAACCAAACCATACAGCGCGTACTGACTCTCACCATTCCCCGCGGCCATCCGTCCAATTTGAACTCCTAACGTAAACGGTTCAGAATTTACGACGATCTTATTTCGTGGTGTTCAATGATTGTTACCCTGTATATACCCTGTGGTTCCGTGATGATGTTAAAGACGTTCAAGGATGATGGAGTAGGATAAATGTGTTAATTTCAGGTAAGAACCACTGCACTGGTAATGAACAAGCCGAAAATTATCAGTGAAAACCGTTCTGATATTTCTGACGCTGGGATACATGTACCAGTATTTGATTTTGGAGAGGATAAAGTAATAACAGAAGTAATTGAAGGTGACCTCAAATCAGCAGTACATCTGCTAAACCATATATGTACAGAATATAGTATTAAAACATCGTTACATAAGAATAAAGTTACAGTGTTTCAGGGTATATTCCCAGTATGGTCGAAAATAGAATTACCAACGAAATACGTCTCTGGGCTGTTATGATTTTGTTAATGTTATACATGCAAAGATGCACAGATTTCAGGAAATACGTGGTGCAATAAACGTAACATTTAGCTACAAAACCGGATACTTTATAAAAATTAAACTTCATGAAACTATGTTTATGGAAGCGAGAGTTGCCTAAATAAAAATAAAGATGAGAGCAAAGCGTAAGAAGCAGAGATCTGATTATTGGGGATAGAGAAGTGGTGGACAAGTAGAAATTTAATAAAGAATGAAAACACCTGAAATGGACTGAAGTAATTGGCTAATAACAATGATATAACTGATTGAACTGCAACCTAAAGGAAGGTGGAACATTGGTTCTCCATGGAAAACGATGAACATAAACTTCGTAAAGACCGATCAGATAGGTATGTGAATCCTATATGTGAGGTGAAGCTAAACATGGTGAAAATCTTCCCCAGAGATTGAATGTTTCAGTAACAGCAAAAGGGAGTCATGTACAATATTAATTACATATCAGGAGTCTTTGGAACTAAAACTAATGGGTAACTGTCGATATTCAGACATGTTTCATTGTTCATAGTACGTAACGCATAGACTTACACTGGCTTCTTCCTACATCCACCAAGGGTATATTTTGTGTACTTTGTCCCACCTGCATCGGTGGCATATCCTAACCAACAGGAAATTTTACTGAATTTCGAACATGATTTTTTATACAATTTCAAATGACATGGCCACTATATACATTCAAATATTGTAATCTTGATGAGAACTACATTAAATAAATCTACTAATAAAGAATACCAGGGGAGCTGGATGAATTCCACGGCAGAGAGAACAAATTATTACAGTATCTGACTGGTTGTGTGAGTTTTTTTAACACTGACGTACTGGGTGGTTATAACTAAAGTTAATTAAACCTAGCTAACCTAAGGAGATCACACACATACATGCCCGAGGCAGGATTGAAACCTGCGTCCGTAGCGGTCGAACGGTTCCAGACTGTAGCGCCTAGAACCGCACGGCCACTCCGGCCGGCTTGCAGTGTTACATTTACACTTACAAAATTATGATTTCGGCTTCAAAGTGCCTTTATCAAATGTTTTAAGTGTTATATTGCCTGGGACGGCATACTGTATTAAAATTCACTATTAGACGCATTGTATAAGAGTCGATATTTCTTGACTGCAGTCAAGATGGTGAACACAGTAATGAAACAAAACAGTAGGCTCTGCCAGAAATATCGACTATTAAACAATGTGTCTAATAGCGTTCTTTTAATATGACAGTATGCCATCCCAGGCAATTTATAACACTTAAAACACTTGATAATGGCACTTTGAAGCCGAAATAATGATTGTGTAAGTGTAGATGTAACACTGTAAATAAACAACAGTCTAATGGCGGTACTGACTTTAAAGAAATATGTTATGACTGTGGCCCCACATTATGAAAAAAAATCATGGAACTATTCGCTATCGCCCATACCCAAGTTAAACCAGACAAACTGCTGACCTTTCTTGGGCTCAGCTATTGTTTTATTAATCAATTCAGCTCTTACTTGCAGTTAAATTTAATGTACGTGCTACAGTTTCTGCTTTGGAAGACAGCAGCTGCGTCTAAGCCACTGTTTTCATAGAAGATGAGGTAACACCCCATGTTACTCATCCAGTCAAGTACGTAGCTAAAGTCCGCAGCTCGTGGTCGTGCGGTAGCGTTCTCGCCTCCAGCGCCCGGGTTCCCGGGTTCGATTCCCGACGGGGTCAGTGATTTTCTCTGCCTCGTGATGACTGGGTGTTGTGTGATGTCCTTAGGTTAGTTAGGTTTAAGTAGTTCTAAGTTCTAGGGGACTGATGACCATAGATGTTAAGTCCCATAGTCCTCAGAGCCATTTTTGAACGTAGCTAAAGGGGAGGAGGGTCCAGTACGTCCGGACCCCTCCACCCCAAATCAGCCAAATGAAATTACACGTGGCCTATTTGCCATGTAGTGAAACTGAAAGATATTTTGATTTTTAATAGTACAACGAGAAAGGGATTTGCACTATCGATAGACAGCAAGGCCAACTAAAGATTTAAACTGTCTATACATCCATAGCAGTATTGCCTATCGCCCAGCCCCATTTTAGCCAAGACCTATTGATGGTCTTGTTTGATCTCAGTTGTTGTTTTGCTAATCAGCCCAGTTCTTACTTGCTGTTGAATTTAATGTATGTGATACCGTTTATAGTTTTTGTGCTTTGTGCTGTTGTGATGGTTTCTAATTATGGATATGTTTGTAACAAGATAGAAGAGGAAAACCGCTTTTTATTCGTCTGCTGGAGTTATGTTGAGTCAAAAATAAGTACACACTACTGTAATAGCTTATTTACCTATCTACGACAATTTAGTGCTAGTACTGGAGTCGTTATGTGGTGGCTGGTAGAACTTTGAGATTGCGGTAGTTCAGTATTTCACAAAGCAGTGGAGTGGTACATATAATTAAAAATAACATATAATTAAAATCATTGCATGAAAACATATTTCGATTTTTCTCTGTTGCTCAAAAATCGCGGCAATCAACAAAAACTTCGGCCAAAAGGCGATAGTTGCATTTCTTTAACAAATTTACTGAGTATCCTATCGTGCCCAAATGGCAAAATATAGCCTAATCTGGTCACATGGGCGGTACTCAGTTATGGAAACCAGTTCCGGTACGGAAAGATGGGGTTGGATTTGTGGAGAGCAAAAGGTGTATGTGATGAGAGCACATTCTGTCGATTGTCTCCTAAAATATTTTTTCACCGGGCTGCCCGAATCCGTCCGCGCCAACTGCCACTGCAATGCTCCCTCCCCCATTCGTCCAAAATTATTTATGCTCTTGTAATAATCCATACATATTATAAAGATGTGTGTGTGTTTGTGTTTTCTTAAGGGACTTAACTGCTAAGGTCATCAGTTCCTAAGCTTACTCAGTACTTAACCTAAATTATCCTAAGGACAAACACACACACCCATGCCCGAGGGAGGACTCGAACCTCCGCCGGGACCAGTCGCTCACTGCAGGACTGCAGCGCCCAGACCACTCGGCTAATTCCGCGCGGCGCAGCATTGTGTATGACTTTTAAATTTGTTACTTCTTTGCTTCTAACTCAATGCGCAACACATTCTGTCGACAGTATCCACTTATGCCACTGAATGTACATGATTATAATATTTTTTATCACTTTTTCTCACGTAGATCAGGAGATATGACATCATAAACACCGAGATTCCGCATTAACACATTTGTATATCTAAGTTTCGCTGTCATACGTTGCTTACAGCCCAAACTGGACATCTGTGAGCACCTGCATTTAATTATAACCACATGATATAGTAATTTCACCGAGTAAATGGCAAGTAATGACTTCAGACACACAGCCTAATGGAATGCAACTGTGTATTTACTAATTATCTCTTATGTTAAGAAACACATCAAATCATAAAACTTTACACCTAAAGTTTCTCTGTTATTTTATTTGTCATCACTTCACACTACATGTGCAACAGCAGTGATAACTGTTCAGCAATTTAATGAGCAGAATCGTCATTACATATTTCTCTGTTCAACAGGCGATAGGAGTGGACATGAGTGCTTATCCGAAGATTCGTGACTGGGTGAAACGCTGCAGAAGCACATTCCGTGGCTACGAGGAAGCAAACGCGGAGGGCGAAAAACTGCTAGGAGACGGCATCAAGAGCGTCGTGGGACCCAAGGCATACTTGAGATAGGTGTAACAGATTGTAACACATCTGACGTTTAATAAAAGGAACTTCCTGAATTGCTATGGCAGTGTTTTCAGTGCTTTATTCTTGCAGAAAAATTTAGTTAAAAAATCTTTAGACTGTGCTGACAGCAGCGTTGTCCCTGTTTTAAATGAATGAAAATGTCTACAGTGACCCAAAGATGTAAGTGAGATTTGGTAATAAAGGAAAACAATTCTTGTTTGTGTCCGTGGTCATTGTGAATATTTTGTGGATAAAACCGTCTGAATCCCTTAATAAATTTGTTTATGTATTCATTCTTTTGGCTACTGTTCTCATCATATGTCTGCATTTAAGATTAAAGAAACATAAAGAGCAACAGATATTTATTGAACAACATCAGCCTACAAAACAGGAACAATTAAAAATATTTTTAAAAATGTTCACTCAGCAAAGATAATGTAGAACTTGCTAAACAAGGGTTCAGTGACAGTATTATAAATGTATGCCTAATGCAGATGTCAACTAACAATTTGGTTCGCAACATTATATAACGGTATAAGGTCTAGCCGAAAGGTGGCGGTAGTTTGAGGGACGTTGCTTTGAAATTTTAATTAATTTTTTGTTCATACTTATCAAAAGACAAAAATTTTTACATTACAAATATTCTAAGTCAAATTAATCGTGTTGTAGTATTTATATTGAATATTTGGAATACGGTGAAATATGTCACAAGACCTGCTCTCTGGGCAAGAGGATCGTGGAGGTTCAAGCATGACACATTGATGATGCGCGAAGGCGTCGCTCGCTTGGGAAGAATGTCTTTGTTTGCTATTGGTCAAACAAGGTTCTACTACACCCCGTATGTAGTAAGTAGCATGTGAAAACCTTTGCTGTGATTGGCTCCAGAAGCTCTCATGTGATGACAGAAACTCTGATGACATTCCTTGTAGCGAGCCACAACATAAAGTAGCGTCGGTTATTAATTATTTCCCTAGATAAAAAAGTCTTAGTCGATAGCCAGTGATTAGCGTGGATGTGTACGTGAGCCGGGACTGATTAAAGATTTCATTTGCGAGTGAGGTTCGAATTTTAGGATTAAACACATTGTGCACCACACCATGTGTGGTATTGACGATACTATGATAAAAAAACTGTAGGAATTAACAAAAGGCATACCTTGCAAAAGAAAAAAAATATTGTGCTCCTTACTGCAAAGTATTTAAAGACTTTCTATGTTTACTACAATTACAGCACTATTTCTATACGCGGTCATGACTGAGTGCCTCCACCACAGTGAATGGACAACATTAGAAGAAGTAAGGAGATTGGTTTACAGGGAACAATCGCGAGATGTGACAGACTTTTAAATTTCCGAATAACCCTGAGGTGTACACATCTTCTGTTAGCACCAGAGACCAGAGTACGTACTGAACAGTGATTTTACGACAGTAATAACTCTTTGAACAGCGAAGAACTGCAAATCTTTAGCTCAATGATAAAATTCGAGACTACAGAAGAAAATGGAACGAACATCTAAAAGAATGGAAAGTGAAAGACTTGCCTTAAAGGCAAGAAATTGTAAGTGCCATGGGGGAGGAGACAGAGGAAGACCCGACAGTGATGGGTACCGTAACAGGCAATTCCTGCCTAATACCTGAAGAGAAGATGAAGATGAACGGCGTCAGAGGTCGTATGAACAGCGATGATTAGTAGTACTGTCAAACGGGGTGAAGTTAATTGATTTTGGACTTTAAACTTCAATATTACTGAAACCAATAAAATTAATGTGATGGTTTTTCTTCGGTACTGAGCAACGGTATGGAGCTGCAGTAATACGTTTTTGAACTTTGCTACTTTTTGCTCTAACAGATGTTAAAGTGAAAACAGCTGTATCATTTCTTTTCAGTCCCGACTGGGAGTGAAGTTGTCTGTTATGTAATAATTGCGGATTATTTATGACTCTAGGGTGACCGTGACTGTTCTGAAACTTTGTCAATAATTGAAAAATAACGGTGGCTTAATAATTAAATTGTAATACAATTTGAAAGTAACATACAAATAAATTTTAAGGGCTAGAAAATGTGATCAAAAATTTGCTTTACGAACTTCTGTAAAAACATTCGTCTTCTTTAGCACTAAAAACTAATTGATCACTTTGTATTTTACTATGACGATCATAAATCCTGTGTATCTGGGTTCCTTCGAAATTTCTGTGAGATGGTTCTAAAACATCCTGGCTATATTTCTTCTTTCTTCCGCTTAGTAACATGCTTAAATTCAGCGGGTTTATATATATATATATATATATATATATATATATATATATATATATATATATATATATATATATAATGTATAAATAAGTAGGTAATATATAAAGGGAAATGTTGTTATCAAAAAATTCAAAAAGTTCTTGACTGGTGTAATTCTGATTTTTACACTATACTCTAATGAATATTTGGGTGGTCATAAACTACAGAAATAAATTTATATGCAATACATGAAGGAGAAACCTTGTTACCAAAGTCTTGAAACATTATTAACAGATTTACTTGAAGTAATGTTTTATACAAGTAGCATTTTCACACTGACCGCTCTTACAATCTCAGTTGTAGCACGTGCAACTGCGATCTACATAACAAATTCGAAGTAGACGTACATACACTTCCAACAATGACTTCCTTACTCTACCACTAGAATATTATAGAGAACTGTTGCTGTATCCACTGTATCACATTGTTGCTGCGTTCATTAGGTCACATTATTGCCGCATTTACCAACTATTGTTCATTAAACAAATATTCGATAAACGATGGTTAGCTTCTCCCGATTCCATCAAAAATGTACCAAGTTTTATTTATCTGTCTATAAATAGATAGGCATAATAGATTAACTTCAGTCATTGCTCTAGTTGTCGTTGTGAAGGGTCAGTGTTCAACGTACATGAGAGACAAATGCACAAGTTGTTTCATATGAATAAAAGTTTTAGGTCATTAAAAAAGTTAGTCATACCTTCTAAAACAGTTAATAACTTTAGAATAGTAAATATAATAACTAAAATAATAGAGTTCAGCCCTCCAATGAGTACCCTCACGTATAAAAATTCAGTCTGGATATGTTTGTGTGCAAAACTTGAAAAGTTGTCTTTGGATTGACTTGACATTTTGACACAGCATTGAATGCGAATACTTGCTTGTTTCTATATATCTATCTGTACATATAATATATAAATAAGTAGGTAACATATAAAGGGGACATGTTAGCAAAAAATTCACAAAATTCTTGACTGGTGTAATTCTTATTTTTACACGACACACTAATGAATATTTGGGTGGCCATAAGCTATATAAATAAATATATATGTAATACATAAAGGAGAAACCTTGTTACCAAAAATCTTGAAACATTATTGACAGATTTGCTTGAAGTTTTACAAGATATTCTAATGAAAATTTAGACAGACAATAGGCAATATAATTGTAATCTAAATTATATATATATATTTATTAATTATTAAATTAATTGATGTATATATATATATATATATATATATATATATATATATATATATATATATATATATATATATGTCAAAAATCTAAAGAAGTATATCAAATTTTCACACATAATTCTAATAAACTTTTGGACAAACATAGGATACCTATTTTTTGAAATATATACAGTATATAAATAAATATACAGTATGTGAAATATATTTTACTGAAATGTCATTAGCAAAAATCTTGACAAGTTCTTGAGTGACTGACTTCAAAATTTAAATTGTACACTATCATACATTCAGATGGACATAGAATACTTATTTTTGATCAATAATGTACAGGTGTTCTGTTAAAGCCGACTGTGAGAAAGAAAATTCTCTGCTGTGTTGTGCTGTAAAAATGTGCAGTTTTGTTTCCTTTGTTTGCAGCCATTTTGAACTAAAACAGTGGGACATTTAAACCATTCAACAATTTGTTTATCCCATATATATTGTTTCTCAATATATATATTTTTTAAACATAAATCGTATGACAACAATGTGCTGGAGTTGTTTTTCTGGTTTATTGGCTGATGATTGGAATACTACTATAGAATCTGAATTTGCAATGAAAATGAAATGAGCATTTAGCGTATTGGCCGGGAGGCCCCATACGGGGCAGATCCGGCCGCCTTGGTGCAGGTCTTATCACATTCGACGCCACATTGGGCGACGTGCGTGCCGGATGGTGAAAAAATAATGATAACACAACACCCAGTCACTGAGCGGAGAAAATCCACGAACCCAGACCCCTTAGGAAGGCAGTACGTCATGCTGACCATTCAGCTATCGGGGCGGACTGAATTTGCAATAACAACAAACAAGACTCGAGGTCACACCAGAGAGGAGGAGATGATGGAGACAGGAGGAGGAGGAGGAGGAGGTGGTGGAGAGAGTGAGGGATTGGAGGAGATAGACAGAGACAGTGGGGAGGTGGGGATTAGTTCGTATGTTCCATTCCTGTACGTATTAGAAACGTGGGCTTTCTATTTTATTTCTTTTCCATTTAACTAATCTGACCCAAGGCAACACGTGGACGGGTACAGCTAATTCAACATAAATTGTTTTTGAGCTTTTTGTCCAAATTCACCCCAGTGGTCAACTCACCCCATTTGACTGTAGCCGTAAAAAGCACACTGTATAATACAATTGTGAGATGTAGAGAAAAAACTGACAATGACGTTTGGAAAATTTTTGGATGGATACTACGTGACTTTTGTGACACTGAGTGACAGTATATGTTGTCGTAAATTATTATGAGGTGCGTGGAACGCAGACGGTAGTGATGTGGGATGACAAGTAAGAGACTGGCATCAGGAGCAGAAGACTGCGAGACTCTGCTACGACGCCAACGTATTGCTTCACAGACGAACACGGCAGGAGAGGAGGAGGCACCTGGAGGCAACATCTACGTCTACATCCATACTCCGCAAGCCACTTGACGGTGTGTGGCGGAGGGTACCCTGAGTACCTCTATCGGTTCTCCCTTCTATTCCAGTCTCGTATTGTTCGTGGAAAGAAGGATTGTCGGTATACTTCTGTGTGGGCTCTAATCTCTCTGATTTTATCCTCATGGTCTCTTCGCGAGATATACTTAGTAGGGAGCAATATACTGCTTGACTCTTCGGTGAAGGTATGTTCTCGAAACTTTAACAAAAGCCCGTACCGAGCTGCTGAGCGTCTGTCCTGCAGAGTCTTCTACTGGAATTTATCTGTCATCTCCGTAACGCTTTCGCGATTACTAAATGATCCTGTAACGAAGCGCGCTGCTCTCCATTGGATCTTCTTTATCTCTTCTATCAACCCTATCTGGTACGGATCCCACACTGTTGAGCAGTATTCAAGCAGTGGGCGAACAAGCGTACTGTAACCTACTTCCTTTGCTTTCGGATTGCATTTCCTTAGGATTCTTCCAATGAATCTCAGTCTGGCATCTGCTTTACCGACAATCAACTTTATATGATCATTCCATTTTAAATCACTCCTAATGCGTACTCCCAGATAATTTATGGAATTGACTGCTTCCAGTTGCTGACCTGCTATTTTGTAGCTAAATGATAAGGGATCTATTTTTCTGTGTATTCGCAGCACATTACACTTGTCTACATTGAGATTCAATTGCCATTCCCTGCACCATGCGTCAATTCGCTAGAGATCCTCCTGCATTTCAGTACAATTTTTCATTGTTGTAACCTCTCGATACACCACAGCATCATCTGCAAAAAGCCTCAGTGAACTTCCGATGTCATCCACCAGGTCATTTATGTATATTGTGAATAGCAACGGTTCTATGACACTCCCCTGCGGCACACCTGAAATCACTCTTACTTCGGAAGACTTCTCTCCATTGAGAATGACATGCTGCGTTCTGTTATCTAGGAACTCCTCAATCCAATCACACAATTGATCTGATAGTCCGTATGCTCTTACTTCGTTCATTAAACGACTGTGGGGAACTGTGTCAAACGCCTTGCGGAAGTCAAGAAACACGGCATCTACCTGTGAACCCGTGTCTATGGCCCTCTGAGTCTCGTGGACGAATAGCGCGAGCTGGGTTTCCCACGATCGTCTTTTTCGAAACCCATGCTGATTCCTACAGAGTAAATTTCTAGTCTCCAGAAAAGTCATTATACTCGAACATAATACGTGTTCCAAAATTCACAACTGATCGACGTTAGAGATATAGGTCTATAGTTCTGCACATCTGTTCGACGTTCCTTCTTGAAAATGGGGATGACCTGTGCCCTTTTCCAATCCTTTGGAACGCTTCGCTCTTCTAGAGACCTACGGTACACCGCTGCAAGAAGGGGGGCAAGTTCCTTCGCGTACTCTGTGTAAATCGAACGGGTATCCCATCAGGTCCAGCGGCCTTTCCTCTTTTGAGCGATTTTAATTGTTTCTCTATCCTTCTGTCTGCTATTTCGATATCTACCATTTTGTCATCTGTGCGACAATTTAGAGAAGGAACTACAGTGCAGTCTTCCTCTGTGAAACAGCTTTGGAAAAAGACATTTAGTATTTCGGGCTTTAGTCTGTCATCCTCTGTTTCAGTGCCGTTTTGGTCACAGAGTGTCTGGAAATTTTGTTTTGATCCACCTACCACTTTGACATAAGACCAAAATTTCTTAGGATTTTCTGCCAAGTCAGTACATAGAACTTTACTTTCGAATTCATTGAACGCCTCTCGCATAGCCCTCCTCACACTACATTTCGCTTCGCGTAATTTTTTTTGTCTGCAAGGCTTTGGCTATGTTTATGTTTGCTGTGAGGTTCCCTTTGCTTCCGCAGCAGTTTTGTAACTCGGTTGTTGTATCACGGTGGTTCTTTCCCATCTCTTACGATCTTGCTTGGCACTTACTCATCCAGGAGGCAGACAATGCTTTCTGCAACAGTAGGGTGACCGCTGGAAGCGTGCAGCCGACCAGCCGGCACATGCAGCGTGCACAGATGGCCTTGTATGGTAAAATACAATATGTCGTCTGATCTTATCACTTTAAAAGGCCGAGCAACGTAGTGTGGCGGCGACCGGGGCGGTAGTGCAGAGCAAGGCAGAATGTCGTGACGTAGAGCCGCATTGAGCCAGCAGATAGTAAATACGCTTATTTTAGCTATAAGAAATCAGTAACGTTTAAAATATGGGCGATAATAAAAAAGTTGTATTATTAAGGAATAGGAAGGTACGGCAATCTACTAGTGCAATAAATGACGGGATCGAAATTGCGTCAGTTTCACACGACGAAGTGTAGAAACACTTGGCGAAAGTATATCCTGCAAAACATTTCAGAAGTGCAAAATAGTTTAGAAGTAATGGAAAGCAGACGCTGTACCTGCTGACAGTGATGGTGAATGTCAATGTCATTGAAGTTCTCCAACAGCCGTGTAACTAAGATGTTATTTTACTTCATTTTGACGACAACCAGTTTCGGCATTCCACTATGCCACCTTCAGGCCCCACATGCATCTCTCAAAATAAACGATAATGCCATATAGTGCCATATATCCCTGAGTTTCGTGAATTCAATCGTTGGTAGCTACCAAGTCTTCAGTGCTTCACTCGAATACTTGGTAGCTATCAAGTTTTCGGATGAAGCAATTGTGAAACGGTTGAATTCACGAAATCCAGGGATATATGACACTATATGACATTATCGTTTATTTTGAGAGATGCATCGTTTCATAAGTTCTTCATTCGTAGGCTTGGTAGCTACCAAGTCTTCAGTGCTTCACTCTAAGACTTGGTAGTTATCAAGTCTTCGAATGAAGCACTTGTGAAACCGTTGAATTCACGAAATCCAGGGATATATGGCACTGTATGGCATTATCGTTTATTTTGAGAGATGCATGTGGGGCCTGAAGATGGCATTATGGGAAGCCGAAACTAGTTGTCGTCAAGTAATATATCTTAGTTACACGGCTGTTGGAGAATTTCACTGATATTGGCAATCACCTAACCAGATGACGTCCGCTGTCCATGATGAAAAAAGAGGGAGGTAAATCGTCTAATGAAAATGTAAGTGACAGGGATTATATGTTGCTGAAATATCTTGGAGAATAGCAGAAAAATTTAAAAGCAGCTTAAAAAACAGTGAAAAGACGAAAAAATCGAAAATTATATTGAAAAAATTATATTAACGAATTTTTAAAACTGAGAAAATGAACTACTCGAGTCACTTAGAAACACTAACTTTACTTATGCAGTGTGAAAAGAGCCAAAAACTAGTTAATTGATACTTTATCAGAAGTATTTAAGAATAGGCTACTGACTGAAGCACAGAAACCAAGAAAAACTTATTTACAGAATGGTGAGAAAGAAACTAATGATAGGTGTACAATAGCTCATAAGCAGCTAGATAAAAAATTTGGAAAGGTTCATGTTGACATATTTATGAGAGTAGAAGTGCTCAGGAAGGTGTACTTCAAACTAAACTGAAAGAAATTTAAAGAAATGACAACAGACCTGAGGCAGAATTAGTCAGCAGGATGCAGATAGATTTGCATCAGTTATGCATCCTATACAGGCTGTGATACCATACATAGTCAACCATAAGGCAGGAAACTAGTAGAACACTTCATTGGTTCCGATTTATAGCCATCCACTGTCCCCTCCTCCCCCCCCCCCCCCCCCCAAGTACCACGCCAGCCGCTACAGTAAAAAACAATGTACAAAGTGTTCTAGATTAATCTAGTTTAAGACTGCTTATTTTTAAGTAACATTTATCTGTATTTATGTATGTATAAACGCCTGAAGATGAACAGCACATGTTCGAAACGCGTTGTGTTATGTTAGATTAAACATAAAATAAAAAAGTGACTGGTAGCAGAAATTAGAAATAAATAATTATCCCACTCAGTCAGGGTTCACAAACATAGCCATTACGGCCGAGAATAAAATACAACTAATCAAACAACTTAAGTTTCGTAGTGATATCGGAAAAATTGTGAGCTGCTCACAATATAGATTACGCTTTTGCGAAAAAGAGGGACACTTACAAGTCTCCGAATTCAGCAAACTTGCTCTGACCATCGTCATTCCGCACGTCTGAGGGCTGAGATGGCGACAGAAAGTAGCTGCCTCCAGAGAAACTCAGTTCACCAGTGCTCCAGAAGGTGTCACCCCAAAGGCGTTCGCTTCGGCAGTATCAAATCCAACTCCCTACCTTCTGAAAAACTTTATGTGGAAGGTAGCACTCCCAGCTAATGTCAAAGTGACCAGCGAGAATTTGGCTTTATTTACGTGAACGGAGGGGAGCCCTGTAGAAATATACCATTTTTGGCTTAGTAGCAGACTGCCTTCAAAGAAGAAAGCCGTAAGCGTCTGCCAACGAACTACGGAGTAAGGGTTTACTGAACTTGACTTTCGCAAACAACAGTCCCCTGGGGAACCACATCCCTTCTCTAAAGACACTGTGACTGACCTCCAGTGTTCAAACCAAACCGCACCCTGAACACGCAGCCCAAATCGTTTCTAACAATAAATTATGAGACATTCTTCCTGAGTTGGCAAGCCATGTACTCTCCTGAAAACTAGTCAAGAAATAAGCTGAAAAATAATCAAATATCACACGGCGATATATGACTGCCATGCAACAACGTAAAGGATGGTCAGAAACAGTATGCCAAGCTTGTAAGGGTGTTGCAGGGTAGGTTGTGCTGAAAAATAAATGTTAAGAAAAAATAATTGTTAAGAAAAAAATTCGATACGTCGTACCGTTTCCGAGCCAAATAGGATTGCAGTTAGCCAATCAGGCTTTCGCACGCGCAAATTCAAGTGACCCGCCAGAGACTTTGTCGCCAAACGAGTACTTGGTTTGGTTTCCTAAAACTTGTCAAGTGAGCGAAACAAAAACTGCACATGAGACGGTAGTGATAACTGAACATTGGCCAAAGGCTGGGTAGTCACGTGCGCTACCATCTACCCTACTGAGGGCAACTGAAAGCAGCTGTAACTGGCGGGCAGCTTGAATTTGGGCGCCTAAGTCTAATTGGCTAACTCCATTGTCAATTAGCTCAGAAACGATTTTTTAAACAATTATTTCACAGTGCAGCCTACCCTGCATTAGCCTTGCAAGCTTTTCCTACTGTATCCGGCCATCCTGTAAACATCCTAGAATTGTGGCACAAGCAGTATAATGTAGTGTAGTGGTTAGGGGTTGCCAGTTGAAACCAGACTGCCCGTTCCAATGTATGTGTATTTTGGAATATTTAATGTTTGTATAAGTAACAACATTCTGGAATATTTGAATAAACATCAACACTCTCCACCCAGGAGATTAGTTCTCTTCCGGCTCTACAGTGGTGTCATTAATGAACGTGCTTTCAGTTCTAAGTGTTGTCTTCACTCAAGACTCTACCTACGACTTTGGACTCCAATTTGCTTTTCACCGGACACCGTTCGGTGTAGATGCTTCGTGTTTCAAAATGTCTACATGAACGTGACTCCAATTAACTAAAAATCGTCGCTTACACGTACAGGCACCGGAATACGAGCAATACATTATTCCTCAGACTCGTGTGTTCAGGAGGCAGTTAGGTTCCAAAACAGCAGTAAGTCAGCTGGGCATCAGGCATCCATCTGTTTTCTGGAGATACTGGTTAGGGCCCGACGAAATAGCTGAAAATATTCAACCAAGTCACCAAATACGACAGGTGGGATAATATGATGTGCCTAGCAAATGTATACTTTTATTTGAACATCACAGCTCAGCAGTGTTTCGAGGGCAACGAGGATAAGTTCGATAGCTGGGATAAATTCCAGGCAAAACGGAATAAAACTTTGGTGGCAATGAACAGTAAATCCATTTAGTAGAAGAAGAACTGAAGAACATACCCCAACGTCATGGCGAAACGACACAGTTTTACATACTGAATGTTTTGGCCCTTTGCAACTTTGTAACAGAAGCCAACGAAATCTCGCAACTGATAAAAGGAGTTGCAAAGGACATGTACGAAGCCATCGTGGTAACTGTCACAGTAATTAGAAACAATAATAATAATTCATCTAGTGGTGCCAATGCGACAAAGAAATGCAACAAAAAAAGAGTCAGACAAAGAGGTGTGACTGATCCCTAAAGCGGTATTTATGACATTTTTGGAATATCACCATGATCTCGCCTCTTTCATGTGCTGCATTGTAAGGAAAGAGATACAACATTTTATGGGAACAAGAACTGTCGGAACGAGTACACAAGAGATAGCGGCTATAAACGTCGAACCCATCTGTCAAAAGTTAGATGTGTACGGATCTTTGGCGGCAGTCTTCCCTGCCAGTTACAAGCGAAATGAAGAATGGACTAGACCAACTCTGGCTAATGCTGCGAAGCCAAACGACAACCCAGCATCTAATCAAGCCAAGTACAACCAACGCCCCACAGAAGAACAGAATTACGGAGGACAGAGAACAACATGCGAATCGGTACTCAGTTGGGTGCCCCAGACATATCGTGCACTAGTGCAGAGAAAGAAGACAAGTGTAAGACGACTGTTACTCCACAAGATGTCAACCGTCATAAGAGTTCTATCCATACCAGCTAATTGCAGACGAGGATAGTAGAAATCCTTGGGTAACTGAAGAAGTATTGAATTTAATTGATGAAAGGAGAAAATACAAAAATGCAGCAAATGAAGCAGGCAAAAAGGAATATAAACGTGTCAAAAAATAGATCGTCAGGAAGTCCAAAATGGCTAAGAAGGGATGGATAGAGGACAAATGTACGGATATAGAGGCATATATCACTAGGGGTAAGATAGATACTGCCTATAGGAAAATTAAGAAGACCCCATGGAGAAAAGAGAACAACTTATATGAATATCAAGAGCTCAGATGGAAACCCAGTTCTCAACAAAGAAGGGAAAACAGAATGGTGGAAGGAGTATATAGAGGGTCTATACAAGGGCGATGTACTTGACAATATTATGGAAATGGAAGAGCATGTAGATGAAGATGAAATGGGAGATATGATACTGCCTGAAGAGTTTGACAGATCACTGAAAGACCTAAGTCGAAACAAGGCCCCAGGAGTAGACAATATTCCATTAGACTTACTGACAGTCTTGGGAGAGCCAGCCCTGACAAATCTCTACCATCTGGTGGGCAAGATGTATGAGACAGGCGAAATACCCTAAGACTTCAAGAAGAATATAATAATTCCAATCCCAAAGAAAACAGGTGTTGACAGATGTGAAAATTACCGTACTGTCAGTTTAATCAGGCACGGCTGCAAAATACTAACACGAATTCTCTTCAGACGAATGGAAAAACTGGTAGAATCCGATCTCGGGGGAAGATCAGTAGATGAGTTTGGATCCCGTAGAAATGTTGGAACACGTGAGGAAAAACTGACCCTAAGACTTATCTTAGAAGATAGACTAAGGAAAGGCAAACGTACGTTTCTAGCATTTGTAGATATAAAGAAAGCTTTTAGAATTGCTGTCTACTCGCCTCGTATAGGGTGCCTAAAGGATACTGTGTTCTCGGAATGCTATACAACAGTTCAAGCAAATTACATTAATAGTACACTGACTCCTTAGTTTTAGTTTGCATGAGATAATATAATGCATTTTTATGTTGAATTCAGTTCTGACATTGAAAACATGTATTTGCTAAAGTTGGCTGTGAAAACACCTTGTAAACACTTAGTAAATGTTATATTGAAAAAGATATTTTCACCTTAAATTTCTTTTATCAATCCAAATGTGAAAATTAAATTTAATCACTGGAGCATATTAACTTTAAGAAAACCATTATCTAACTATACACTTGTTAAACTTTAAACAATATTGTAATGCATATCTCCATTACCCCTTGTCTGCACATTGGTGCCACTAGTGGTCATTATTTACAATACGACGCCCACATATTCAGGTCGCCTTTCAATTGAATTCATATAGAGCCAATGTTAATATGTATGATGCAATGATAGTGGCCGATGCACTTTTAGATTTGAGTGTGAATAATTACATTTCATCACTGCAAGACAAAAAGGAAGGAAAACATATAAAAGAAGTTGGTGGGCTATAACACTTCATATCGAATTCTGTAAGTTGTAAATAAGATATAAAATAGTAGGTAAATACATCCTTATATGTATTTCTTGGAGATAAAGTTCCAAAAGCTCAGAAAATGGCATGTTACTCCACTGTTCCGGAGATATCGTGGTTTGAGGGAATCAAGCCTCGAGTTTCAAAATGAGAACCAAAAGAACTTTGGCGACAATGTATAGTCTTGATATCTACACTGGCCCAAATGTTCTTTGATCTTAGGTCTAAATACCGAAAAAAACGGTGTTGTACCAAGATTAGGGCCAATGTTAATTAGCCCACACATTGGACCTACATTTTTAGTGTCAACGTTTGCAACCCGTCTCACACCTCATTAATTTGTTTGGAATAACATTCATATGAATAATATGATATGAAATATTAGATATTTTAATTTTTGTGGTTTACAAAGCTCAAAAAAATTAAAATACTTTGCTAAGTTAAAAACACAGAATTCCCTGAGATTTTATGAAACTCCTAAAATTCCCTGAGATTTTCCAGATTTTTCCAGGTAAAATGTATTTCTCTGAGAATTCCAGGTTTTCCAGAATACTCGCCACCCTGACAGTGTTTTTACCTGCGTTACAGTTCGCTCAACGCATGCCGACTAGTCGTTTGACTGATGTATTGATCCATAGACTCTGCACATCTACTTTATTACAGAAATAAAATATGCGTATACTTCTTACAAACATGCTACAACTGATAGCTGAAATGTTTATCGCTATAATCGTGTGCTGACGGTTTTCTTGAAAATTTTGAACATATTATAACATCTCCTCCATTTAAACTTTTCCCCTGCTGTCACTCGATAAATTTGTCTAAAGAATGCGTAACTTCAGGTTTGAGGGTGGCACTGAAGTAAGCTAAATTTTGGGTGGCTAGTGCCCTTAATGACCCTTCTGGCCAATACTACGTATTCCGCTTCAATGAGATGACAGTCGTACCAGTGTGTGTAGCAGGAAGGAGAAAACCATCCTGAATATCTCATAAACTGCACTGTTAACGATAACACAGCTTTTGTGTAACTCTAATTTCCTCAACTCCTGAGCTCCCCCTTGATCATAGCAATTTGTCAACACAACAAGACTGAGTACAGCCAGTGCATCTTCCAATCGCCGAATTTCATTCCTAATTTCCCCACACCTGTTGATTTAAGTGTACACTGATGGCTCGTAAGCAACGCATCCGATTGTTTAGAGAACAATACACTTGATTCCAACGGCTGAACGGGAGTTAAACGTTCTGTTCGTCTCACAACGAAGCATGGCCAAACTAGGACCATTTGCATTATCCAGGATGTCCTCAAGATCTCATCACCTACTTTGAAACGAGTGACTAATGATGAGCAGGAAACAAGAAACTACAGCAAAGAAACCTGATAATAAACTCACAACAATAAAAGAAAAACACATTTGGCAATGACTTCAAAACTGTAAATCCGTCCAGACTCGAAGTAAGGCATATCCACAAAATAAAATATAGGGAATAAATATGACAACATGAAAACATTGCAAAGAATTTAACAACATATTTAATTACACGACCTTAAAACATTAGGAATGTCACATGCCTGGCACTGTCTACCCGCTAGAGGTTTCTTTTCTCTTCTTGCGGCGTCTTTGCGTACTTGGTTGGTCACAGATGGTCACTGTGGTAATGCATCCATCGTATCTTTAAATGGTTTTATCCAACTGAAGTGAACAACAGAAGTTTTGTTAGGAAACTGTTATTTTACATTAACAGGTGAGGTCACCTCCATGATCTTATATGGTCCATGATGTTTCATCCAGAACTTCATCTGGATTGGGATTAGTGATCAGTACTCACTTCGCTACATGATACTGTGGTAGTTTTTCCGTGCACCTGTTCGTCTGTTCCTGGCGTCCCAGAGCTTTTGTGTTTGCCTTTTGTACGTTTCTCCATACTTCCTGCACTCTTATTGCAAACTCCTTTACTGAGTCGCATTCCAGTCGCAATGTAGGATGTCAAAGGGGGATGGCGTCTTCATCCCTTACAACATCTCAGGTGTTGACGTACCTGTTCCCATATGAGCCTTCGAGTTGTACACAAAAACCACATATAGAAGATAGATATCCCAGTCATCGTGTCTAGCATTCAAAATGGCCTTATGGAGGTGCACCATCCTGCTGCCTATTTGTGGGTGGAACAGGTTTGTTTGCAACTTCCAAATACGTAACATATGACATAACTTTTTCTTAATTTCTTGACCGAAGCTTGTGTCTGGTCTGTGACTAAGGTATCACGCACAGCAAAATTCAGTGTCAACTTGTTAACTAATTCCAGTGCCACAGTACTGGCCTGTTGGTCTGGAATTGCATCAGTAATAGAAATGGTAAAAAATGGTCGATGATCGTAAGCACATACCTATTCTCTGCATGTGTTTTGTTGAATGGTCCATAATTGTCGAGACCAAGCATTTGAAATGGCTTCGACGCCTCTGGCAATGCGATTTTCTGATGAAAAATATCCACTCTTTGCGTCCCTGGTACACAACTTCTGACAGACCGCTCCACGTCGCATTCTTCCAACAAAACCATTCTGAAAAATGCTTGTCTATGCCTGTCAGCCACCAGACCTGACAATACATGGTCATGAGTCTGTTGTAGTACTTCCTTTTGAAAAACTGCAAGGACCCTGAGTTGTGATCCATTTTCTGGGCCTCTTCACTATAAATCCTCATGTATCATAAAGCGCAGCTGTGACTTGAAACCCTGACAGTCTTTACTCTCTGCCTGTGCTTATTGCCAATCGAATGTGCTGTACATATCCACTTTTCGACTTAATGTACTGGCATTCATGTGTTTGCTACATGGCTTATGGATGAATTTGCACTCAAATTCATTAAGCTTGAGAGCCCAGCTTGTTAGATGACTAGACAGGCCTTTCAGACCAAGCAATAATCTGAATGATGCATGATAAGTCACAACCCTAAGTTTTCTACCATAGAAGCAACAACTAGCCTTTCCTTCTCAGTTGTTAAGCAGGTGTGTTACACCTTATGTAACTGCTTGGAAGCATATGCCACTAGATGCCCCTGTCCATTAACAGTCTAACCACGAATACAGCCATGACTTCTTCGTTACAAGTGTCGCATGGGAGAATGAATTCCTTTTTAAAATGGGGAAAATCCAATACTGTGACCGAAATCACTGCCTCCTCCAATTTCTCAACGCAAGTTGGCACTCCTATGCTCGCTGAAACCTAACGCCTGTTTTTGAGTAATCTCTTCAAAGTTTCAGCTAATTCTGCAAAATCATTTACGAATTTACAGTAATTGTTACACAAACTTACGAGTGTATCTGTCAGGTTGTTTGTTGAGTTGAAAAATGGTGAACGTTTTCTGTAAGATGGGGATTAGTTTGCACATCAAATTCATTAATTGCGTGTCCAAGATAGTTAACACAAGTTTGAGCAAAATGACACTTATCCATGCTGAGTGACAAACGTGGCGACTGTAATCTACTAAACACTTCCTTCAACTATCTCACATGCTCTGGTATAGCTTTTTGATAAACCATTATGTAATCTAAATAAACGCTATATGCCTTAGACTTTAACCCTATTAAAACTCCGTCTAGTCATTACCGAAAAGTAATTGATGCTTTTTAAAAACTGAATGGCATCCCCTTAAATTGATTTTGTACATAAGGTTACATAAAAGCTGTCTTTGGTCTACTCTCAAGTGCTACATCTAACTAAAGATAACCACTTTTGAGATCCATTGTAGTAAAGTAATGACACTGACCCAAATTATCCAAGGATTTCATCATATTAGGAACTGGTTAAACACGTGTAACGGTCTGTGCACTCAGAAAAGTATAATCACAGTAAAACCTATACGTCTTCATTCCATTCAATGAATTAGTAGGGACAGTAACTATATTTGTGCTCCAGAGACTATCACTAGACTCCATGATACCATTTTGTAGCTGATGTTCAATGAACTCTATTAACAACTCAAAATGTCTTGCTATGTAATACCATTTCTTATAAATAGGTGTACTATTCCATGTTGGTATATGATGTTGAGTTACCAGAGTTGATGGTAACAGCTCATAGGCACAAAAGAAGTCACTAAACTTCAGCAGTACTTTTTACATAGCTGTGCAATCACTAACTCCCTCTCCCCCCCCCCCCTCTCATAACGTTGTTGTGTTGAAAATTTGCTTTTGGCTTATATCCAGACTAGACCTTTCGAAGTCTTCTTCCTCTGTTACTTCTAAAGCGGCTAAAACTACACCCTTAAATGCACTACGTTCGACGCTGCCATAGTTATCCATGCTAATTGGAACCTTGTATTCCCTATTAACATTATTCATGTGTGCTATGCTTCTGCACACAAAAGAGTGCGGACCATCCAACTCATCATTGCTCGAGGGGGCTCAACCACGTACAAAACCCCACAAGACAAATCAGTACCCTTTGAAACCCACACTACCTTTCCCATACCAGCTGGTATCGCAGGTGAGCCTTGCGGCATGGCTTTGTTTGCAACTGTATCAACCAACAGAAATAATGTTCCACTGGGTTCAACTACGCATTGCCGAAGATCAATCCTAGCACGATTTTTGACAAGATAATCTAGCCCAAGGATCAATGAATGTCCTTCACCCACAGGTGCTAGTTTTCGCAATAGCAGATGCAACATTACTATTGCGTACATTTCATGGAAGCCAAAGTCTCCTACTGCTCACTAGACCCACACTAATAATGGACACATGCACACCCATATCCACAAGAAGCCTTTGTTTCCGTCTGCGTACTGACTCGTGCAGTGTTATCGGGCACTAGGACTGCTTTCCTACAGTCAAAGCATTGCTGTTTGAGTTTAATGTCCTCTTGCCCCTACGGCGCTTCCCACGCTTCCTATTGTGACAATCCAATTCTCGGTGGCCCACTTCCCCACATGAATATGGTTGGCTACACTATTCCTGCATGTGGCCCTCACATCCACACCTGAAATATTTGACCCCTGAATAATTAGTGATTAACCACTCTCCGGCCGCTGTGGGGAGTGGTTCTAGGTGGTTCAGTCCGGAACCGCGCACCTGCTACGGTCATAGGTTCGAGTCCTGTCTCGAGCATGGATGTGTGTGATGTCCTTAGGTTAGTTAGGTTTAAGTAGTTTCTAAGTCTAGGGACTGATGACCTCAGATGTTAGGCCCCATAGCGCTTAGCGCCATTTGAACCATTAACCGCTGCTTCGTGGTAAAATCTGTTGTTGTTGTGGTTTTCAGTCCTGAGACTGGTTTAATGCAGCTCTCCATGCCACTCTATCCACTGCAAGCTTCTTCATCTCCCAGTACCTACTGCAACCTACATCCTTCTGTATCTGTTCAGTGTAGTCATCTCTTGGTTTCCCTCTACAAGTTTTCCCCTCCACGCTGCCCGCCAATACTAAATTGGTTACCGCTTGATGCCTCAGAACATGTCCTACGAACCGATCCCTTCTTCTAGTCAAGTTGTGCCACAAACTCCTTTTCTCCCCAATTCTATTCAATACGTCCTCATTAGTTAAGTGATCTACAGCATTCTTCTGTAGCACCACATTTCGAAAGCTTCTATTCTCTTCTTGTACAAACTATTTATCGTCCATGTTTCACTTCCATACATGGCTACACTCGATACAAATACTTTCAGAAATGACTTCCTCACACTTAAATCAATACTCGATGTTAACAAATTTTTCTTCTTCAGAAACGCTTGCCTTGCCATTGCCAGTCTACATTTTATATCGTCTCTACTTCGACCATCACCAGTTATTTTGCTCCCCAAATAGCAAAACTCCTTTACTACCTGAAGTGTCTCATTTCCTAATCTAATTCCCTCAGCATCACCCGACTTAATTCGACTACATTCCATTATCCTCGTTTTGCTTTTGTTGATGTTCATCTTAGATCCTCCTTTCAAGACACTATCCATTCCGTTCAACTGCTCTTCCAAGTCCTTTGCAGTGTCTGACAGAATTACGATGTCATCGGCAAACCTCAAAGTTTTTATTTCTTCTCCATGGATTTTAATACCTACCACGAATTTTTCTTTTGTTTCCTTTACTGCTTGCTCAATATACAGATTGAATAACACCGGGGAGAGGCTACATCCCTGTCTTACTCCCTTCCCAACAACTGCTTACTTTTCATGTCCCTTGACTGTTATAACTGCCATCTGGTTTCTGTACAAATTGTAAATAGCCTTTCGCTCCCTGTATTTTACCCCTGCTACCATCAGAATTTGAAAGAGAGTATTCCAATCAACATTGTCAAAAGCTTTCTCTAAGTCTACAAATGCTAGACACGTAGGTTTGCCCTTCCTTAATCTAGCTTCTAAGGTAAGTCGTAGGGACAGTATTGCCTCACGTGTTCCAACATTTCTACGGAATCCAAACTGATCTTCCCCGAGGTCGGCTTCTACTAGTTTTTCCACTCGTCTGTAAAGAATTCGCGTTAGTATTTTGCAGCTGTGACTTGTTAAACTGATAGTTCGGTAATTTTCACATCTGTCAGCACCTGCTTTCTTTGGGATTGGAATTATTATATTCTTCTTGAAGTCTGAGGGTATTTCGCCTGTCTTATACATCTTGATCACCAGATGGTAGAGTTTTATCAGGACTGGCTCTCCCAAGGCAGTCAGTAGTTCCAATGGAATGTTGTCTTCTCCGGTGGCCTTGTTTCGACTCAGGTCTTTCAGTGCTCTGTCAAACTCTTCACGCAGTATCGTATCTCCCATTTCATCTTCAGCTACATCCTCTTCCATTTCCATAATATTGTCCTGAAGTACATCGCTCTTGTATAGACACTCTATATACTCCTTCCACCTTCGTGCTTTCCCTTCTTTGCTTAGAACTGGGTTTCCATCTGAGCTCTTGATGTTCATACAAGTGGTTCTCTTATCTCAAAAGGTCTCTTTAATGTTCCTATAGGCAGTATCTACCTTACCCCTAGTGAGATAAGCGTCCACATCCTTACATTTGTCCTCTAGCCATCCCTGCTTAGCCATTTTGCACTTCCTGTCGATCTCATTTTTGAGTCGTCTGTATTCCTTTTTTGCCTGCTTCATTTACTGCATTTTTATATTTTCTTCTTTCATCAATTAAATTCAATATTTCTCTAGTTACCCAAGGATTTCTACTAGCCCTCGTCTGTTTACCTACTTGATCCTCTGCTGCCTTCACTACTTCATCCCTCAAAGCTACCCAGTCTTCTTCTACCGTATTTCTTTCCCCCATTCCTGTCAATTGCTCCCTTATGCACTCACTGAAACTCTGTACAACCTCTGGTTCTTTTAGTTTATCCAGGTCCCGTCTCCTTAAATTCCCACCTTTTTGTAGTTACTTTAGTTTTAATCTACAGGTCATAACCAATAGATTGTGGTCAGAGTCCACATCTGCCACTGGAAATGTCTTACAATTTAAAACCTGGTTCCTAAATCTCTGTCTTACCATTATATAATCTATCTGAAACCTATCTCCTTCAGTTCCGCTGCAATTGTAATAGATGATTTTAAATCATTAGGATTCTCAATGTCAACTCTTTATGGCATTTTCGCGGATATTCTGCGCGAAAGAAAAGACTGACGTTTTGTTTTTTGCTTCCAGCAGTAATACCTCACGGACATTTACTTTCTGGTTAGGCTCATATGCCTCCGCAGTGACTTTGTGAATTTTGTCTGAAAATATCTCCACTGGCTCAGTACTTTTCAAGGACAAAGTAATGATGCAACACGTGTCAAGGCTTCCACTGTTAAACGCTAGTTAGCCGCACTAAGAGTTACTTCGTTTGTCCAACCTTTCATTGCGCAGTAGCTATAACATCATTAACGAATATTGACACGCCTCGCGTTGTTTTACCGGAATAGGGATTTATAAGTGTGGCTACAGCCGGATTAAGAGAAGAAGCCACTCCCAATCTGCCCTATTTTCTCGTGACTCAGTCTGACTGAGCCCGAGCAGTTTTCGAAGCCCCAAATCTACGAAGGAATTCCTGATTCTCCTATTTATGGCGAGAACTTTCATTTGTTAACACACGATCTTTCTGTGTTAGTGAAGCCTTAGTCTCTGTGCTATTAGCAGCATTTGTTTCTACCATTTCACGTACTGTACCTCTACTGTAATTGATGACAGAAACACAAATAACTCGCCAATACACTAAAAAAATCCTTGTAAATTACTTTTTCCTAGATATCAACACTCATCTACACTCTGAACAATTTCGAGCCAAATGATCATCTCACCTATAAATAAAACATGTGGTCTCTGTGCGTGGAAATGAGTGCGGTGCAAGATAGTAAAACTGCCGTATTACTGGTGCTGTATTATTCTTAAACAGTGGTAAGTTCATGGGTTCACATGGCTTCAAAAAGTCACTTTAAACATAACTATGTAGTGCACACAAATTAAATGTGATACCAGTGAAAAGATGCTGAATCGAACAAAGTGAGACTCACTCCACTCCACTGTGCTGAGCCAATCTTGCTGAACTGGAGATATTCCAAGTACCAGACCTTGCATGTAATTACCGAAATACCCAATCCTTCTACTCACTACCAAATCACAGCGTTCCGGCGTCGAAAGTTACCCAGATCGTAGCATTTGGTTGAACACTTCTCGACGACATGACGTTTCGGGAACGCACCGCCTATTCTACGTTTCATGATGGGCGAGAGAAATGGCGATGGAGACGTCAGATTAACGCCAGGATGTGCAGTTAAACAGTGGTAGTATCGAAACGTGTTTATTCAGGCACCCTTATTCGGCGTTCTGGCTGGTCTCAGACCACACTGCGTGTGTGGAAATGCAGCTGATTGAGGAATGTGCTGATGCCCCTACGACGTCAGTGGACTCCATTGCCCTGGTTTGGGCCTGGCAGCTGCCATGGTGCTGTGTGTGTCACCAGCAGTGAAGTATGAGCGAGATCTGCTCAGGTTCTCTGGAGTTATGGCAATTAGGCACACCTGTGCATACTCATGGTCCCCATGTCATGCACGTGTGATAGCTGACGTTAGTTTTTTGTTGCTGAGCAGCAATGCCCCAGTCACCCCCACTCCTCCATCTCAAGGGTCGCCCCGACGATGGCTGATGACGTCTAGGCAGCTATAAGGCCATGATGGTGTGCCTCCCTCAGCCAGATCATAGACAGCTTGCATGCCTCGTCCAAAGTACCTCAGAAGGTGGAAGGTGGACGCACACCAGCTTCGCAAATCAAATAAATTCCCTCAAGTGTCACAGCCACCTTGCCGCAGATATGGCGAGTCTCTTGCCAAAACTTGATGAGTTAATCAGTAGGGAGGTAGCCAGCAGATTATCACAAGGATTGGCTGTGGTTTCTCTGATACTAAAAAACCTGTAATTCTCTCCAGTTCAAGATGCAGGCAGAATGGCAGCACAACTGAATGGTTTGAGCTCCTAAGCTCGATTATCTATACCCTTACAGCGACGCTTCTTACATAATCCTACAGGGGGGAGGGGGGTGGAGGGTGCAACAAGTAGGTTTGTCATATACTTGTCCTGTCAGCTTCTCCCAGCTTGCTCTGCCTCGAGTACAGGTTGATAGGTCTGGTTAAATATGCAACATGTGAGTTTCTTGGAAGCACACAAGTACTCTGGGTTACGAACTGTTACTTCACTCCTGGCCACATGGTGTTGCGGTGTCAGTGGTTCTGTACACCTCGGCCTTGATCAATGTTGCAAACCTCACCTGCCAGGGTGTTTTGATGTAATGCCAACAATACTGCACATCGACTGAGCCGGCCTCAACTAGCTGGTGACAGCTGCAGGAAACTTTAAAATAATTACAATTTGCATGTGCACAGCAATATAGAGAATCATTGACAAGAATTAGATCAAGCGTGCTTTCCTTGAGGCGACGAGAACTTCGGAAATAACAGGCCAATGTCTCTCCAGAAAAAGGAGTAATGCCTCTAGCTGTGCCACATGCAATGAAGAGTAGTGGTTGGTACCACTGGCTGGCTTGCTGTGCGTCACTAGCTCAAATCTGACGCCAGCAATTATTTAGAACTGAAAGATTCTTGAAATGTGTTATTTGTTTTGTTTGTATATTCTGGAATATTCATTGTTGTATAAATACCAGCATTCTCGAATTCGATGTTTGCATAAACAGCTGTGCTTCAGGAGGTAAATTCTGTTCTGGCTGTACTTTGGTGTCAGTAATTAACGTACTTTTGTTTCAAAGTATTTTACTTCATTGACAAACCTGCCTTTCGGTTTGGACTGAACTGTGGTTTCGATATGACAATATAAATTGTATTTCTATGATCTCTACCTTGGTACAAAATGTCTGATCTACACAACCTAGGCAATTAGGTGGAATGATAATGGTAATTTGTTTGTACGAGAATAAATTCCCTTCTTGACTGAGCTATAACATCATATCTTTATAAACTTCACAATTCCATCAAATTCAGTTTTAATAATTTATGTAGGGAAACTGCAGTCCTCCAATGTATGACAGCACACGTTGACATTTAAACATAGTGTCAGGAATACATCGAAATATTTTTGGAAGAAAACAACATTTCGTTTGAGGGTATCAGTATTGTTTAGTTATGGACTTTTATTTATTTTTGACAAATTCACTTTCTATGAACAACTGTAACTCGTATCGACCCACACTGGCCATCTTAAAACGTCACAATAGGAAAACTCAGAAGGCCTATATTAAGACACTGAAACAACTAAAATATTTCTTTGCTGGATCTACTTCTGAGTTAAGTAAATACAAAGCCCGCCCGGTTGACTGTGCGGTCTAACGGACGGCTTTCCGTGCGGGAAGGAGCGCCTAGTCCCCGGCACGAATCGGCCCGGCGGATTTGTGTCGAGGTCCGGTGAAACGGCGAGTCTGTGGATGGTTTTTAGGCGGTTTTCCATCTGCCTCGGCGAATGCGAGCTGGTTCCCCTTATTCCGCCTCAGCTACACTATGCCGACGATTGCTGCGCAAACAAGTTCTCCACGTACGCGTACACCACCATTACACTACCACGCAAACATAGGGGTTACACTCGTCTGTTGTGAGACGTTCCCTGGGGGGTCCACCCGGGGACGAACCGCACAATAACGCTGGGTTCGGTGTGGGGAGGCGGAGGGGCGTGGACTGCGGTAGTGGTCGTGGGGTTGCGGACCACTGCGGCTGCAGCGGGGACGGAGCCTCTCCGTCGTTCCTAGGTCCCCGGTTAACACACAATACATACAATAAGTAAAGTACAACTGAAATAAGCTTGGTACAGACCTATGCGTCATGGGCAGCATTTGGTGAACAAACATTCATGCATTGTCAGGCTCAACACAATACCAACAATTAGGGAATTACATTGGCACAGCTGGGTGTACTTTTCTTTCCCTGCTCATTGCACTGTATCTACACATTCTCTATAAGACAAATCTTTACTTGTGAAAACAATAAAATAGGTCGAAGTTAGAACAAAAGTTTAATCATTTATTCGCAAGATATAACAATAGAGTATAGGTAATTAAATTAATAAAACATTATATAAAACAGAACGAAGTCTTTATAATAAACAGAACAAAGGAGCGATGATTATGGTACATATTTCTGATGGTTATGGTGTATGAGCTGTTAGTTGTGCACAACACTGGCCCTAAGCTCAGAAGCGGGAGGACGCAGCCCAGACGACAAGGATGGCATTCCGCTGCAGATAGCAGGCACTCCTCTTCCAGCTGTGAGGTGATTATGTTAGCTGGGCAGATGACCGGGAGTGAATAAGTGGCCCAGATGGCTCAGTTAAGCACTTAGACATAGAGAGGCATGATAACCAACTGAACAGTGCATGCAGGGCTAGTGGCTACCTCAGCTGAAAAGACTGTCATAAATATTAAAATATGCATCTCTTGCAAACTCATTCTGCTCAGTGAGGAGTTTGTCCGATGTCTTCCGTTTTATAACCTCCACTTCTTGCAAAATCTAATCGTTTATTTTTTCAGCTTTGTCCAAAGTATGCAATTATTCGTTGATGTGTCTCCTTCGGTATGTAAGCTCAATTCTGTTTTATTGCTGGCATAGAGGTGTTCCTTAAAACTCCAGTCAAACGACCTGTATGTCTGGGCAATACAGCTTTTTCTGCAGTTACTCTGTGTTATTTTATAGGGCTCAGATTTTCTAAATTTATCATTCTTACTCACGTTATAACACATTGATGTCCTCAAGGCAATTTCTCCGGAATGTTTGCTCAATTTCATTTGATATTTTGCCTAGATACCTCATAACAACGTACTTTACCTTATTTAAAACAGGCTGTACATGTTGTTTATTTCTCTTCCTTATATTCTTTGCCGGCCGCGGTGGTCTCGCGGTTCTAGGCGCTCAGTCCGGAACCGCGCGACTGCTACGGTCGCAGGTTCGAATCCTGCCTCGGGCATGGATGTGTGTGATGTCCTTAGGTTAGTTAGGTTTAACTAGTTCTAAGTTCTAGGGGACTGATGACCACAGATGTTAAGTCCCATAGTGCTCAGAGCCATTTGAACCATTTTTGTATTCTTTTAAATTATATGTCGAACAGATATTTTAAAATTTACGACGATCTTTTCAATTGAGGTAGTCGCCATACCCTGCACGTAATGGTCAGTTGAAAATGAGACCTACCTGAGACTGAGTGCTGCATTGTGCCATCCGGACCACAAATTCACTTCTGAGTATCTTCCCAGGTAATGCAACCACCTCACAGCAAGAATTGCAATGCCTCTTGATTGCAGCAGGATGCCGTGATCGTCATCCAGGCAACGTCGACTCTTCTGAGCTAATGGCCAATGGTGTAAACATCTAACACCTCAGCCATCTGAAATATTTATTATAATTGTAGCTCCTTTGTTTCTCTTGTTATCAAAACTTTGTTCTGCTTTAAATATAATTTTACTACTTTAAGAATTTGTACTCTTTTTTATATTTTATAAGTAACTGACCGAACTTATATTGCAACGTTGATATATTCTATCGCATTCATAATTAAAGATTCACCTTATAAAGGACGTGTGTATTGATGCAAAGAGGGAGGAAACAAAAGTGCACTTGATTGTTTCAGCATAATCCCTTGATTCTTGTTATTGTATTCAGTTTGACAATGCATGAACATTCCTTCACGAAATGCCACCCATGGACCATAGGTACGATCAATATGCATTTTAATTATTCCTTACTTAACTCACAAGTAGATCTAGAAAAATATTTTTGTTTTAATATCTCAGTATTGGCTTTTTACTTTATTCCTTTTGTAGTACCTGAAGATGGCCAGTGTGGGTCTAAACCGGTTATGAGTCTTGAATAAGTCAAAACTGGAGATAGAAACATGTTAATGCATACTACCCAACAGGCACATGTTCAAGCTGAGTGCATTTATGTGAGGTGTCAGGAAGAGATCAAAAGTTGTTTGGGCATCATGTCAGGCAGGTGAAGGTGAACATCCCCGTGGTCTAGAGTATATTTATGTAGTCTCAGAAACGCTTTTGTTAGATCTATTGAGATAGCAAGTGACTACTTCCCTGAAGTATAAACGCATACGTTGGTGGTGATGATGCCAGGGCATGATCGATGGGCCTTTCGACAGTTTCCATGCAACCTCTGAGCTGGGCACAGCCCTCTGGTGTGATGTGAGCTAGTAGCAGCCAACACCTCTTGTGGGCCCTGTGTGAGTACTCGTTTTCGGAATTATGAGGGTGGGGAGCCAAGCCTTGCTGGGAGGCCAGTGGTGGAGAGACGAGGTCTTCCGTTGTGAGCGCTCGTGTGTGATGGTCGCTCGATACCATCTTTGTTGGTACAGACGGACTTGCTGTCTCTGCTCTCAGGAGAGTTTATTGTTAGGTCAGTTAGGCACTGTACTGTTGCGAACCTATACGATTCTCCGGGTTGGAAGTCGTCGTTGAGGACGCAGCGTTCAGTAATTGAGAGCACGTCTTCTGCCTATACTTACGTTGAGACTTTATCTGAAATCCGTCCTTGTGGCTGGGAGTTCGCGTTTATCCTCTGTAGAACTCAGAGAGGAGAGGACAGTATTAGATTATATTAGTCAGAGAACCGCCTTCTGCCGTCCTAGTGTTTGAAAGAGTTTATTTGTGGCTGGAGTTCTTCCGTCGTCGCAGACGAGTACGAGAAACATCACTTCGACGCACCGGACGCAGTAAATACTGTGATATCGCAAATTGCTTCAGTTTATTGAGGCTATAAAAGCTAAACAGCTGTGATCACGTTAGTTTATTTCCACTGAAGTTCCACACCACCACAGATCATCTTTGAAATTAGTGTCTTGTAGTGATTGGTACATAGATGATGTCAATCATTTCGCGTTATTGATATTAGATGGCTCTGAGCACTATGGGACTTAACATCTATGGTCATCAGTCCCCTAGAACTTAGAACTACTTAAACCTAACTAACCTAAGGAGAACACCCAGTCATCACGAGGCAGAGAAAATCCCTGACCCCGCCGGGAATCGAACCCGGGAACCGGATTAATATTAGACAGCGCAGTCATAATAAGAAGCAGAGTAGGGTATTTGATTAGCAATTTTACTTAGGAAATGTAGACTTTGTAATATAAGCAAGAACAACGTTTATCATTTAGTAGGATTAGTTGCCTTCGTCACTCATTTGTGTTTAGATTATAATTTATAGAATTAAGAGATCCTAAGATCTGCTTCAGGGGATAGTCAGACAGGGCCAAATCTTCATTTTTGTGTTTATTATTTTCCGTTGCGCACATTCGTTTTACACCCGCCTGGAGTCGCATCTTGGACAATTAGATATTAAACACACAGAACCGCAAGTATACTCTACGGTATTCTGACTGCAGCTCAAACAGTGCCCGTCAGCTAGTGACCTCTACTAGACCACACAGCAACTACATACTCCCGCGTATCTGATGCCACCTGCCCTGCGCGTCACTCATATTACGTGTCTGTTACGATGCGAACAGGCACGAATTAAGGTTCCGCGCCCAGTGTCAGCTTGTCAGGAGCAGCTTACGTCGCAATATGTGTATGAAACTACGGCTGTACTTATGTACATTTGTACTTGTGCCGAGTCACTGTAAAAAACTTCCAGTTGTTCCACCGCTTTTATCGCCTCGGCGGGACACAGCGCTTCCCCCTCTCGGGATCTTGCGATATCACAGCTCGTAAACAAGCGGCGATAGCGCCACGTGCGAACAGCCGACAGTCGTCTGCAGTGCTCCGTTATCTGCCAGGCGAACGGTAGCGCACGCTTCAGGGCCAAGTCTGCCTACACTTGTCAACAACTTCAACGTAAGTCACTCACATACCACCGGCAACATTGTGTTTATGCTTCATATTATAAATGCTACAAGATCCAATTAGGTCGCACGAGTACAAACGTTATATTCATTCACTGCGACCTCCATGAGAGTTTCGTCTATTTATGATCGTAAGGAACCGCACAAAGACATGGACAAAATGTGTACTTGTTGTAATCATTGGCCGCTCTCTTTAAATGTGGGTAAATGTAAGATACTGCCTATAACGAAGAGAAAGGACGGTACCGTATCTGATTACGAGGTTAATGGTGAAGATCTTATATACACGTATATAGGGCTAGATACTAAGAAGTGGTATGTTATGAAACGATCACATAAAATCAGTATGACGGAAGGCGAATCACAGACTTAGACTTGTTGGAAGGGATGATCTGTATTCCAAGAAGACTCCGTGATCCTTATTACGCCCGCCACCATCGTATATCTTGCTTAGAGAGAGTGAGATTAAGATAGAGATTGGGGCATATACACGTTTAGGCATATAGATATTTTCCATCACACAATATGCAAATGTACACTACTGGCCATTAAAATTGCTACTCCACGAAGATCACGTGCTACGGACTCGAAATTTAACCGACAGGAAGAAGATGCTGTGATATTCAAATGGTTAGCTTTTCAGAGCATTTACACAAGGTTGGCGCCGTTGGCGACACCTACAACGTGCTGACATGAGGAAGGTTTCCAACCGATTTCTCATACACAAACAGCAGTTGACCGGCGTTGCCTGGTGAAACGTTGTTGTGGTGCCTCATGTAAGGAGGAGAAACGCGTGCCATCACGTTTCCGACTTTGGTAAAGGTCTGATTGTAGCCTATCTCGACATTGCTGCTCGCGTTGGTCGAGATCCAATGACTGATAGCAGAATATGGAATCGGTGAGTTCAGGAGGGTAATACGGAACGCCGTGCTGGATCCCAACGGCCTCGTATCACTATCAGTCGAGATGACAGGCATCTTATCCGCATGGCTGTAACAGATCGTGCAGCCACGTCTCGATCCCTGAGTCAACAGATGGGGACGTTTGCAAGACAACAACCATCTGCACAAACAGTTCGACGACGTTTGCAGCAGCATGGACTATCAGCTCGGAGACCATGGCTGCATCACAGACAGCGCCTGCGCCTGCGATGGTGTACTCAACGACGAACCGGGGTGCATGAATGGGTAAACGTCATTTTTTCGGATGAATCCAAGTTCTATTTACAGCATCATGATGGTCGCATTCGTGTTTGGCGACATCGCGGTGAACGCACATTGGAAGCGTGTATTCGTCATCGCCATACTGGCGCAACCACCCGGCGTGATGGTATGGGGTGCCACTGGTTACACGTCTCGGTCACCTCTTGTTCGCATTGACGGCACTTTGAACAGTGGACGTTACGTTTCAGATGTGTTGCGACCCGTGGCTCTACCCTTCATTCGATCCCTGCGAAACCCTACATTTCAGCAGGATAATGCACGGCCGCATTCTGCAGGTCCTGTACGGGCCTTTCTGGATACAGAAAATGTTCGACTGCTGCCCTGGCCAGCACATTCTCCAGATCTCTCACCATCTGAAAACGTTTGGTCAATAGTGGCCGAGCAACTGGCTCGTCACAATACGCCAATCACTACTCTTGATGAACTGTGGTATTGTGTTGAATTTGCATGGGCCGCTGTACTTGTGCACGTCATTCAAGCTCTGTTTTACGCAATGTGCGGGCGTATCAAGGCCGTTATTACGGCCAGAGGTGGTTGTTCTGGGTACTGATTTCTCAGGATCTATGTTTTAAAATGTAATCACATGTCAGTTCTAGTATTATATATTTGTCCAATGAATACCCGTTTATCATGTGCATTTCTTCTTTGTGTAGCAATTTTAACGGCCAGTAGTGTAAGAGGAAAGAAAATAGGTCATCTTGGTGTGACGTATTCTCCGTGTTCTCAATACAATGTTATGCGGTATAAACGGGATGATTTAAAGTGATGTCCCATCGGACAAGGCTACATCACTGATTCAGTAGTCGTATTCAGGGATGCGACAGGGACGATCATCCGAAAGTCAAGACACCATGGGCTCTAAAATGCATACCTTAAGAGCTATGAACAGTTATTTACGTTCGATTCTGTGAAACGAATCTTTTCTAGTCTTTGCTTTCCATACTTTCGGAGGAAGTAGTGAGGACCAAAACAAGAAAAAAAGACTAGTAACCATAGACTCAAAATGCTTAACTTATTTAGTAGAACAATTATGTTTCGTAGTAGCGAAGATGAAGAAGTGTTCCTAGCATTTTAGAACCTATGTTTACTGCACTTTTTCCTTATTTTGGTCCATATTACCATTTCTCAAAATATGGCAAGCAAAGAGCTTTCAATAAAAGAGACTTGCTTCTCAGTATCGAAGATGAACAAGCGCTCGTATCACCTAAGGCATCCATTTTAGAGCCCATGTTGACTAGATTTTGTGCTTCGTTCTCTAATATCCCTGAATACCATTTCGTCCTGTGGAGCAAGACTATTAAATCACCAAAATAGATTTGAAATTAGAATTCAATATTAATACCTTCAGCTGCTGACGGGCGTTGATATATATCAACGGAGACAGGTGAAAATGTGTGCCTCGACCGGGACTCGAACCCCGGATCTCCTGAGCCACTGAGGGCGCAGAGCATAGTGCGACTGCAGGGACTATCTCGCGCACGCCTCCCGCGAGACCCATATTCTTACCTTGTATGTCCACACACTACATTCGTAGTGTCCTACCCATCAGATGGATAGAGCGTCTGCTATGTAAGCAGGAGATCCCGGGTTCGAGTCCCGGTCGGGACACACATTTTCACGGGTCTCCGTTGATATACATCAACGGCCTTCAGCAGCTGAAAGTATTAATATATAAGCTACAGTTCATCAATGGTGTCTGTCCTTTCGGACATACCCGAAAGAACAGACACCATATCCATATAAGAAATTAGATTTGGTCCTATGGGACATGGATTCTGAATCACCCTGTACACTAAGGTTACGAAAGTCATGGGATACCGAATAAAATTGTGTCGCACCTCATTTTGCCTGGCATACTGCAGCAGCTCGACGTGGCATGAACTCAAAACGTTGGGAGCGTCTGCAGAAATAATGAGCCATGACGCCTCCGTAGCTGTCCACATTTGCTAAAGTGTTGCCGGTTCAGAATATTGTGCACGAACTGACCTCTCACTTGCCACCATAAATTCTCATTGGGATTCATGTTGGGTGAACTGCGTGTCCAAACCATTCTCTCGAATAATCCAGAATGTTCTTCAAACCAATCGCAAACAATTGTGGACCTGTGACATTACATCGTTGTTTTGGAACATAAAGTCCATAAATGGCTGCAAATGATCTCCAAGTAGCCGAACATAACCATTTACAGTAAAAGATCGGCTCAGTTGGATCAGAGGACCCAGTCCAATCCACGTACATACAACCCACACCACTATGGAGCCACCAGCACCATACACACTGAATTGTTGTCAACTTGGGTCCATGGCTACGTGGGGTATGCGCCTCGCTCAAATCCTTCCGTCATCTCATACCAGCTGAAACCGAGTCTCATCTGACCAGGCCACCGTTTCCCAGTCATCTAGGGTCCAACTCATATCGTCACGAGTCCTGGAAGGGCAGTGCATTCGTTATCATGCTGTTAACAAAGGCACTCTTGTCGTTCGTCTGCAACCATAGCCCATTAGCCTCAAATTTCGCCACACTGTCCATACGGATACGTTCGTCGTACGTCCCACACCGATTTTTGCGATTATTTCTTGCCTTATTGCTTGCCTGTTAACATTGACAACTCCACGCAAACGCCGCTGCTGTCGGTAGTTCAGTGAAGGCCGTCGGCCACTGCATTGTCCTTGTTGAGAGGCAATGCCTGAAATTCTGGGCGCATGCTTGATACTGGGTTCTGGAATATTGATTTCCCTAACAACTTAGGAAACTGAATGTCCTATGCGCCTACTCCAACTACCACTTCGCGGTCAAAGTCTGTTAATTCTTGTCAGGCGGCCACTATCACGTTGGAAACCTATTCACGTGAGCTGCCCGAGTACAAATGGCAGATCCGCCACTGCATTGCCATTTACACCTTGTATACGCGATACTACTGGCAGCCGAACATGTGCATATCGCTATCCTATGACTTTCTCACAGTATATACGCAGCTGTGGAACTAGAAGTCAAATTTTGTCTTACACGTTATCTAACGCGCAATGAAGCTGTAAGGGATGTGCGGAAGAACAATATCTGAATATATTCTTAACAGGGCATGTGCAGGTAGGAGTAACAGTTTCTCAGTAACTTTAGTCTGAATTTGGCGGCTGCAGCGGCAACCCTGTAGAAGATACAAATTAGGTTGAACTGCGACTGTAGGAAGTGGCTAAACACCGATTTAGTCTTCCGCACATAGGCAATGTAATTCTTAGCCTTTGTTGCGTACTTGGCGTAACGCACGTTTGCAATAGAGTGGAACACACTCAGCATTAATTTTTTTTAGATACGCCTATTCACGCAATTACAGTTCTTGACATATTTATGGACAATTATGCTCTTCTTATAAATAAAAGCGAAAAATGGCGTCGTTGGAGAAATCCAGCCTATATTCTAGTTGTGTTGAAAATAGAAGAATTCACAAACTGTTCTGTAACAGAAATGCTATCACTCTACTGAACTGAATGTTCTTGAGAGCATTCGTTACCTCGTTTAGCAGCCGCACGCGACGACTAAGTAAACAGGGAGCTACGACATCTGTTTTTGCGCAACGACTTTCGTTTCTGGTTCAAATGGCTCTGAGCACTATGGGACTTAACTTCTGAGGTCATCAGTCCCCTCGAACTTAGAACTACTTAAACCTAACTAACCTAAGGACATCACACACATTCACGCCCGAGGCAGGATTCGAACCTGCGATCGTAGCGGTCACGCGGTTAAAGAGTGAAGCGCCTAGAACCGCACGGCCACACAGACCGGCTTTCGTTTCGGTGTACGTGTAGTTGTAAGAGCCATCGATCTGTTTATACCATTCACAGTAAATTTTAACAAAAAATGTGTGTCGCAAGATATTGCTATCTGAACCAATTGTCAAAATATGCATTATTGCTCACTAGATAGCACCAGCAATAGTTGGGATGTGGAAACGGCTGGGCATACGATTCATTTGTTTCGAACCTGGATTTGCAAGTGCCGTATGGTATTAAGCAACATTCCATCATTGTGCATATAAAATATGATCCGCGTGCTCGCGCTGATATACTAATTTTTAAACAATTTTTTATTATTGCATCAGATGGTGCTGCTAGGTCAACGACGGTCGCATTCGGCATCTGACCTAGGTCAACGAAAGTCGCATTCGGCATCTAATGTCTCTGAAATCTCTTCGGAAATTTGTGGTAAGAACTGTGGGACCAAACTTCTCAGGTCATCGGTCCCTAGGCTTACACACACTATTTTATCTAACTTACGCTAAGGACAGCACTCACACCCATGCCCTAGGGAGGGGGGAGCAGCCAGAACTCTGAAAGTCGCCTGAGACCGGCGGGCTACCCCGCGCGGCTTTGAAATCTGTCATATAAATTCTGCTTCATGTTCTGATTAGAGCATAACCACACTAAAACGAATTTTCTCACTACTTCTCTGTCTGAATACCACGTTAGAGGGTACTGTTATGAATCATTTGTTCCAATTCTTTAAAGACATGGCAGAGGAGTGAACTTTTTTTTGTGCTTTCGGCGTTTTATTAAAATTGCAGCTAGACTTTTGCGCCACATTTTCAATATAGTCGATTGTCCTGCCTGCGGTGGCCCTGTACGCATAAAACTTTTTGTTTTCTTGCCTGTTGAGAATGCTCTCACAGTTAACAACACTAAGCTGTTTATGTTAAGTTGCCCCAACATAGGACGCAAGCAACCGTGGATAGCGCAGCTTCATTCTCTTCCACAATTCATACATACATGTGGAACAATTATCATAAATATTGGTCGAATTATTTTCGAGTATGGGCATTAGCATCGGAAAACTCAGACAAACCTGTGGTAACACTAAGGAGCGATGAAAATTAATCGCCGGCCGCGGTGGTCTAGCGGTTCTAGGCGCTCAGTCCGGAACCGCGCGACTGCTACGGTCGCAGGTTAGAATCCTGCCTCGGGCATGGATGTGTGTGATGTCCTTAGGTTAGTTAGGTTTAATTACTTCTAAATTCTAGGGGTCTGATGACCACAGCAGTTAAGTCCCATAGTGCTCAGATCCATTTGAACCATTTTTTTGAAAATTAATCGTTACCTAATAATACTCAACCTAAAACACAAGATCAATGAGAATTAATCGGTACCTTATAATATTCGAGCTGAAAAACAATTTTGAACTATAGAAATCAGTACTAAGAATTGTGAATGATACAAATTTTGAAAACACTAGAAAAACGATAAAAAAATGGAATATATCAGAAAGAAAAATACTGAGAATGAAGCTTGGATATGCCTTTGAAGAACAAAATTATTATGGATTTGCAAAAAGAAAAAAATAACAAGAGAAAGAGCTGTTTTCCTGAGAAACGTTGAACTACTCCCGTTGTTGTTGTACGTGCTGATGTAAGTCCCAGTGGACGCTGGATTACGCTACAGGCCTTGGGAGTATCGCTTATCTCTGACCGCAAAACCTTATCTGCAACAGGAAATGTTATATTTTAATTTATCGTCAATAATAACGTTATCAGATTACATCGAGGCTATCAGATGTGGCGGTTAACACAGTACAATAATCCAGCTGGACCATGCTCGTTCCATTATCTCTTCAATAGTCCAAGAAACCATAATATCTGCGTTGTCTCCACGTTCAACCCGACATGTCGTTGATTGAAAATGTATGTAACTTGGTTTCGGTGCGAATAACGAACTCACACTCGAGAGCGGGCTCCTTAATTTTACTATCAAATTATCTTTTATTAAATAATTTCTTCTCTGCTGGGCCCGCAACCTGTATAGAGTCTTCGCTGGTAGTCGCGGCTCTGTTCGAAGCGGTATTCATCTCTGAAGACAATTCTACTCCATTGAATGAGATTCCAGGCAGAAGATGTATCTGGAGACGTCTCGGAGAGCGATGGGACACCAACCTCACTGTCGGCCACTACGAGTGACGGACTGGGGTGCCAGTTCTTTTTATAGCATGCACAGTGGTACGTCGACAATATTCTACGCCTGGTTTGGTTGCCCTTCATGACAAGCCATCCTGGACTGACATTCCAGCAAGATAAGCCCGCCTGCACATAGTGGCCAGCAAGATCGCAGGGTCTGTCCCCAGTTGAGAGCAGTGGGCAGGGCCCTCCAACTAGTTCGTGATTTTGACAATCTAACGCGCCAGTTGGACAGAACTTGGCACAAAATCCTTTAGGAGGACGTCTAACAACTATATAATAAGATAGTAACTGAAACTTCCTGGCAGATTAAAACTGTGTGCCCGACCGAGACTCGAACTCGGGACCTTTGCCTTTCGCGGGCAAGTGCTCTACCATCTGAGCTACCGAAGCACGACTCACGGCCGGTACTCACAGCTTTACTTCTGCCAGTATCTCGTCTCCTACCTTCCAAACTTTACAGAAGATCTTCTGCGAACAGTAAAGTTTGGAAGGTAGGAGACGAGATACTGGCAGAAGTAAAGCTGTGAGTACCGGCCGTGAGTCGTGCTTCGGTAGCTCAGATGGTAGAGCACTTGCCCGCGAAAGGCAAAGGTCCCGAGTTCGAGTCTCGGTCGGGCACAGAGTTTTAATCTGCCAGGAAGTTTCATATCAGCGCACACTCCGCTGCAGAGTGAAAATCTCATTCTGTAAATAGTAGCTGTTCTCGAAAGGACAGATACCACTGATGACCGTGCAGCTTCTCTAGAAATAAATGATAATCAATTGAAACCCTCAGTTGCCGACAGGTGTTGTTGATATACCTCGATGGTGTAAGTAGGCTGTTTAGGTCTTTTTATTGGTAACGCCGCCGCCACGTAGCGCTCTGTATGAAAAATCACTGGCTGTGCCGTGTGCAGTCTGTGGCTGGTTTGCATTGTTGTCTGCCATTGTAGTGTTGGGCAGCGGCAGCTGCCTGCTAACAGCGGATAGCGTTGCGCATTTGGAGGTGAGCCGCCAGCAGTGGTGGACGTGGGGAGAGAGATGGCGGAGTTTTGAAATTTGTAAGAATTAGTGTCACGAACTGATATATATATATATAATGACTATTAAGGTAAATACATTGTTTGTTCTGTATTACAATCTTTCATTTACTAACTATGCCTATCAGTAGTTAGTGCCTTCAGTAGTTTGAATCTTTTATTTAGCTGGCAGTAGCGGCGCTCGCTGTATTGCAGTAGCTTCAGTAACGAAGATTTTTGTGAGGTAAGTGATTTGCGAAACGCATCGGTTAATGTTAGTCAGAGCAATTCTTTCGTAGGGATTTTTGGAAGTCAGATTGCGTTGCGCTAAAAAATATTGTGTGTCAGTTTAAGCACATTCGTGTATAATTGTTCAAAGAGGACGTTTCACATAGACCAGTCGTGTACAATTTTTCTAAGGGGACGTTTCAATGGGTACAGCTGAAAATGTGTGCCCCGACCGGGACACGAACCTGGGATCTCCTGCTTTGCTTGGATGGCAGACGCTCTATCCATCCGAGCCACTGAGGACACAGATGAATAGTGCGCGAGTAATGAGTGGATAGGGAGATATCTATTAAGTAGCCGGCACCGTAACTCAACGTGTTCGATCAGAGGGTTAACTGCCCTCTGTAATAAAAAAAAACTGAGTTAATGGATCAACGACGAACTGAAACGGGTGTCTTGCGACGTCCGCCACGAGTAGATGCAACGAACGAAAAAATGACGTTCGGTCAGAGAGCTGGTTGGCCTCTGTAATAAAAAACTGAGTGGATGGATCAACAAAACGAACTTGAACGGATGTCATGTGATGTCCGCAACGACCAAACACAACGATCAAAAAAATAAATAAATAAATAAAATGGCTAGAGCGTCTGCCATGTAAGCAGGAGATCCCGGGTTCGAGTCCCGGTTGGGGCACACATTTCCAGCTGTCCCCATCGAGGTATATCAGGGTTTCCATTAATTGTCATTCATGTCTAACAACTCTGTCAATCAATGCGAAGCCGAACAACTGCCTGCATAAAGGCCTGGGGCAGACCAAAGCGTTACTGTTTGCTATATGTGTGAAGCTCTTTTTCTTGAATAAGTCTTCTAGTGTTTTTGAAATTGTAATAAGTTGTATGCCTGTACATGTGCTTCGTATCCCATTCGGATAATTTCTTCGTGGCTCGTTGAAGTTTTATCTTATATTGTTACTTACGTCTAGACAGAGTGACGTCCATAAATCATCTTGGAAGGTAAGTTCTTTTATGTACTGCGCACACACCAATAAATATCCGAATGACACCCTAAACGAATAGACGGACCTCAAGCATGAAAATTATCTGGGAAACTTTACTGACATAATATAAAAAGAAAAGGGATAAATACAACACGATAAAAAACACGATAGATACCATTAAGATTGAACATCTACATAATGCACAATGTCTCCGACAAAAAACACCTGTACCTTCGAAATAACTTACTTCCAAACATATAGCGTCATTGGAAAGATCGATCATTTTACAACTGTCAACAAATAACACGAAATTTCGCTATTTTTTTAAAAAAGAAAGTACGTGACCTATTTTAAGAACATAGTACCTAAAAGAACTTACGTTCTAAGATGATTTGTGGACGTCACTCCATAGGTGTAAGTTTAAGATAAAATCTCACAGTACTATTACATAAACGTAGAATGAAATGATATGTATAGATGGAATGTCAAGAGCAACAATGACAAATATACCAAAACAAGCTTGTCGTGACCTTGCGTAATCAAGACAAAGTACACAATTTTCAGCTAATTTTGTCAAAAGTATAAAGAAGATATAATCTTTTCTAAATATCTTTGTCGGAGTACTGATAATGTTACGCACCATATATCGAAAATGTGATTTTTTTTTTACCATAGCATGCTTCCGGACTTTATTATCCCATTATCAAGTTCTTAAAGCTACTACGCCGCTCATGGTGTAATGTAATTCCTAAGCATGTTGTGGCTAACAAAATTATACATTTTCAGCACTGATTCATCGAACAGTTGTAGGATGACGTCACAGTAGACTATCTTTGTCGCGTAAAATACAACCTACAGCGCTTATCGTTAAAACTGCAGCACCAATAACAATAGAGCATGATGAAATTTGGTTTATTGTGGCGTTTGCAGCACAGTATCAAGAACACTCGATTAAAAATAAAACAGCAGTTCGAGCGGAATCGGGGGAGGCTATAAAAAGCGCGAAATTTAGTACGTAGAGCAGCCACCTCTGCCAACAACAATGGTTCAAACACGGTTGGACGTCGAGTCGAACTGAACTTTGATGACAGCTTCGCGTACCCGTGCGTAGCCGTACACTGCGTCAACTCTCTGTCACAATTCGTTAATTGTAGTGGCTTGTGGATGGTGGCGTCCGAATCTCTCGGGAACCAATGACCAGATCGTTTCATTGACTGAGGGATCTGGAGAATGTGGTGACTAGGACAACAGTAGAACATCGTTGTGTATAGGTATTATAGGAGTTCAAGGGCAACATGAGGTCTTGCATTATCATGTTGCAAGATAATGTCACTGGCATCTCGAAAGACAGAGCACGCCACAGGCTTTAACATGTCCGAAATGTTACCTCTCCTGACCAAATTATTGGCTTTGTGAACCAGAGGTGGTCGTGTTGTGTATTCAATGTCTCTCATTCCAGTTGATGAACTCGTATGGCTTTGACTAATAGAAAGTGGCACATATACGCCTATGGTGATGTTATATTCAAAACCGGGACTAGTTTGAAAAGACGAGGTTGTGTCAATGTACGTGCAGTGTTGCTGGGGGCATGCCTCCTCCTGCTGCCACATCAAGGGAAGCTGTTAACAACTGTCCTTGTGCTGGCAGTGAGTGGTGCTCCAGCTCTCACTGCATTGTCCGTGTGGGTACTTCTCTTGTTGAATCAATTCCATCTCATAACTCATGGCATTTTACGTGATTGTACTATCCTCCACGCCTAAGCAAGCAGTATGCTTGTCGTCTTGGGCGCTAATCACGTGGGGCAGTTGCGACCATCACGGCGTTGGCTCGATCGTGCTGAACCCATATGTGACAGATGCCAGTTTCAGAACACAAACTTGGAAAAATAACAGAGGTGACGTTCGAAACATGATCAGAAACTAATGCCCTACATGGCCCAAAGGTTCCAAATACTGACTGAAAGCGTGTGGACTTTAAGAGCCACTCCCATATATGGGGCTGCGCTGAGGAGGATGGAAGCAAATAATTTACAGCTCAGTTAAGATAAAAAAGGAAAGAGCACACTAAAATCTAGAAGACGGGTTATCGAGAACACATGTGACTTGTGCCTGTCAACAGTGGGGCACTTCTGGGTGCAACAGAGGAACTATCATCAGAACAGTCCTTCATGACTTTCCCAGAAGTCAACAACGCCTCAGTCTTACTTCGTGCGGCCTGTATACTCCTCTAGTGCGATCTGATCCAGTATCCTATTGGAAAAACAGTTTGGGGTAGATTCTCAAATGTTCTCAGTAGAAGAGACTTTTGCTATGCTGAACTCGTCCTCAGTGTTTCTGACAATGACGTGAAGAGTGCATTCCTGGGTGGAACCATGAGCTCAGCCAGCGGTTATACAATACATTCAAGGAAAGTATAGGCCAGGAAACAGTTACGAATTTCATGAATTTCTTGAATGAACGAAGGAGAGGAAAACTACACAAAGAAACAAGGGAACCTGACTTCACACATTCCGATAGAAAAGCTTGGTCACTGATTGGAAAGCTGGTGGAAGGCCCTTCCCACAACACAAAGCAGTCAATCGTCTCCTGCTACACAAACGTAAGTCACTTAGTGACAGTTTCCAAGATTCCAGCAGGTAAAGAAAATGTTCAGCAAGTAAAGAAAGAACTAAGTGAGGTTAAGTAATTTCTATAATCAAACTAAAATTCTCTTCTACATTAAGATTACTGAACTGGAGGCAGCCTTTAAGCTTACGAAACGTAGAAAAGCTGCATGTGCAGATGGGCTCTACTTTGAATTTTTGATATGAAGTGGTTCTACAACACGATTGTGGCTAGTGTGGCTTTTTAACGAAATTATTCGTCTAGGAATATTACCAGCAAAATTTAAGACAGCTTAAGTTATTTCTATTAAAAAGTCAGGCGAAGAAGGAACAGCTGTAGAAAACTTTCACTCAAAACACTAATTAACTGTGATTACAAACTCTTGGGAAGAATGACCTTAGATCGAATACAAGAACAAATTAATTTTGTGATACCGTCTAGACAAGCTGAATTTAGACCTTTTAGAAGCTTCTGTAACCAAGTGCTCTCATTGAATAGTCGCACAGAATCTGACTACCAGAACAAAATCAAAACTGAGGTAGTTTTCGTTGACATGTCAGCAGTTACAGACGTGGTATGATGCGAGGATATGATATTGAAATTTCTAAAAACAAATGCTTGTAAGAGTCTAGGTCATCGTAAGCAACATATTCAGCACTCAGCAGTTTAAAGAACACCAAGGGTAATAGGAAACCAGATGGCATGTACTCAGAGGTGGCTTGTCTCAAAAGCTGTTTTTTTTCTCTCCAGTGTTATTCAGTTACAACAGACCCACCGAACTTAAGCTGCCTGCTCATTGAATTTTATGAATATTTATTTTAAGACATGGTGTCTTAAACCTGTTGTTTCTAAAACAGACATATGCCTTTTTCACCTCTCTGGAATTGTCCAGCACCAGGGAAGTTCAACCCACGATTTTGTCCTCTTGGTACAGTCGAATGCAAAGAGAAGCCAAAATACCTTTTCTAACATTAGACAAAATGCTAACTTACCTTAAACACTTTTCCAACACAGATAAGAAGGTGCAGGCATGAGGGAACCTGACGAGAAAGCTGGCAGATAGTACATGGGAGGCAAATACATTAGTTCTCCACAGAGCATCCCCTACGTTAGTATCCCTGCGGCAGAATATTGTGCACGAGTGTGATTTTGCAGCGCTCTTGTGAAGGAAGTTGAAGTATAATTAAATGCAGCTACGAGAACCATCGCTAACGTTATCGGCTCAACACCTATGTGATGTCTACCAATAAAGTCGAACTGTCAATTTCACGTTTGTCGAATGGTGGCTCTCTACAACTGATGCCAACGAGTTTCTAAAAGTGACTCAATCCCCCTTCACAAAGATTTAAATGTGAAAAATCCAGAATACCGGCATATTAAGAAGGAGTATAGAAGATCTTCACTGGCTTCAACTGGGATGCTGATTGGACTTGCAAATGGAAAGCCACGAACGCCCATAACCATGAACTTACCGATAACCCAGCTGTCAAAGTATGTGCAAGTATAATATGTACAATTGGCGCTTTAGTTCTGACAGTATGTAAGGCTGTGGGGCGTTCAGACAATGGTCCATATCGTAAATGAGTGTCCTTACAGGTGAACCCCTGATGGTTTCAACAGTCGGCTTGAAGGATCTGATGAGGTGCTCTACTAGATAGAGTCATCTGACATCTATGTATAGTCTGGGCCATTACATGTTTATATTTATTCATAACGATAGCAGCAATAATAGATACACTTAAACCTTCTGTAAATTCTGCATATATTGACTTCCTGTCTATAGGAGTAATACTAGCAGACTTAGGTATAATACATGTACTCACATTGGGCAGCAAACCCATCCGTTGCCCCCTTCACACACACGCGCGCACACACACATTATATATATATATATATATATATATATATATATATATATATATATATATATACAACATGCATAGTTTTGTTCTCGAAATGCATTGCACACTGACGCTGCCAACCACCACTGTTGTAACATGTAATTCCTCTTGTCACCTTCATTTGGAATATATACAATTCTGCAATGCCTGTGTCGTTCAGAAGTGTTCCTTTGGACATGCATGCCTGTATGAAGGAACAGACACAGTGACAACTACAGCCATTATGAAATACATCAATTGTATTTGCAGTTGCGAATATGGACAGACATCAACTATGTAATGGAATGATAATAATCAAAATTTGCCCTGGAATGGGACTCGAACCCGAATTTTTCACTTATCATGAGCGATCGCCTTACCTTTAGGCTATCTATGTACACTGCACAGCCAGACCCTAACTTCCGTATGATGTCTACCATGTGTCTACAACCTGCACTCATACATCCATTGTATATATCCCCATAAGGGCATACATTTTAATTGAAACTCGCTTGCCCAGTGTCAGCGGATAAATTCGGTATTGTAGTGCCTGTGTTGTTCAGAAGTACAATGCAATGTTCCTTCAGACATGCATGCATATCCAAAGGTACACTACATTGCAAATATGATACTATATTGCCTGCATTGTACAGAAGTATGATGCAGACATGTATGCATTTCCTAAGGAACAGTGCATCGTACTTCACAGGCACTGTAATATCGTGGCAGACGGTATATGGAAGTTCGGGTCTGGTTGTGAAGTGTGCGTGGACAGCCTAATGGTAAGGTGATCGCTCACGATAAGTGGGAAATTCAGGCAAAAGACTTTCAATTAAAATGTCTCCCCTGTATGGGAATATGCATAATGGATGTATGAGTTCAGGCTGTAGACACATGGCAGACGACATATGGAAGTTTTGGTCTAGCTGTGAAGTGTACTCAGAGAGCCTAATGGTAAGGTGACGACTCGCGATAAGCTGGAAATTCGTGTTCGAGACCTGGTCCAGAACAAACTATCATTGTTGTCATTCCATTATACATCTGATGGTCGTCCATATTCGCAACTGCGAATACATTTCTTTTATTTATTTGGGATGTTTTTGATGGTCGTGATTCACCTTGTCGCTTCATATCACCATCTGTTGCTCCCAAATGTAGAGGGAACGTCCAGTGTGTATATAACTTTCGTGTGTTTTTGGAATAGTGACTTTCAAATATAGATATAACTGGTTATGGTGGTAATTGTTTAAACACCGACACAGGTAACTATTTAAATGCCATAATTGTTTCAATAAAAACGACACAGTCTTCTAATGTCTAATGCTATGCACAAGTGGGCTAGTTTCACACTGATGGTTGTGGTTGTGGTGGAGCCTTTGTTTGGTCTGTAAAGGAACTGAAAATATTGTGATTTAACCGCAGAGGTGCTGAAAAATTGTTCCAGTGACACACCAGAGAAATATCTGGTAAACTTTTTATCTTTGAGAGACATAGGAACAATTTCGCCCTTCGTTTTTTATTTCTTGTATGAACGACTACTTTTTGTTCTGATGGGCTGGTGGGATGTCGTACTGTCTAATTACTAGTGTGTGTGTGTGTGGTAAATGAAAGAATTAAAAGACGCAAGATGTGTTTTATATTATTTTCATCGCACAACAAGCCTTATTCCCATGCCTATGGAGTATTTATGTTAAGCAGAGAAGGCGAGTTTTAGATGGAACCGAAGATCTTCAAAACGGCGCTGCTCAACAATAGAGGTGCGTGATTGTGCTCTCTACTTTCCTTTCGTGGCCGCTAAAATTACTTACGATTCGTTTTGCCGAGACATTCAGAACCTGCAATCTTCTTTTTCTTATAAAAATACTAGTCCGATGCAAAAGAAATACTCTTAGATTTAAATAATTGCCATTCTTTTACCCAGGCCACGGGGAATGATAGAACGTACGTGCCTCTACTCTGAATGTACGTTCGCAATCTCCGAGTGTGTTACGACGAAATTATTTCACAATGAAAATTTCTCATCAGACCGCAACCACTCGCACGCGAATGTACGTACCCTCTGAATGTATCTAGTCAGTCACGCGCGTTGTTCAAAAGCTTTACTTTTAATATTCAGTGGATTACATTTCCGAAATTAATTTTTGTTTATGCTGCAAATCGTACTTCACGCGAAGTATTTATTACGTAAGTTTCAGGCTCACTTTAAAAAAAAAAGATTCCGAATAATACAAATAAAGAATAACAATCAAACAAATCAAACCTAAATAAACAGAAAGAGGGAACGTTACAGGTCCAACTGTTTCTAGGGGAGGGGGAATTATTTGTCTGTGTCACAGTTGGTCATCAACCAATTTTCATATACACATCACTTCACTGCCATGACTTACATCACCCATGTAAGGTCACATGATCACCAGTTATCAGCTCTACATAATATAGAGTGCTCCAAAGCCAGCAGTGACCTCTTTTATGATCATGACTGATGTTTTATCCTGTGAGCTTATAGCACTTGTGTTACAACCAAAGGTATTCATTTTATGACAGCTCTCAAATGCAAGATTATTTTCATCTGTAAAGAATAGGAGCAGACCTAAAATTTAACCTTGTGGGTCACGCTTCATGGTATCTCCTCAGTCAATAAAGTTTCTCTTCTTCCAACGCCGTTATAATTAATTATTGAACACGAATTTTCGTGTTCGTTATTATTAAGAATGATTCAGACCAGTTGTTTGTAAACTAATCACGAATTCCATACAATACAAGCCGTTCTTGGTGGATATCATGATCCACACAATAAAATATCAAATATATAAGACCCCCAGCTGAGCAACCATGCTGAGGTCCAAACTGTGACATGCTAAGGACATTGTACCTGTTTCGGTGTTACACATCTCTCGAGTTCAGTTGTCGCTCGCGGGTTCGATTCTTGGTGGGGCCAGGGATTTTCTCTGCCTCGTGATGACTGGGTGTTGTGTGATGTCCTTAGGTTAGTTAGGTTTAAGTAGCTCTAAGTTCTAGGGGACTGATGACCATAGGGGACTGATGACCATAGAAGTCCCATAGTGCTCAGAGCCAGTTGTCGCTGGAATACTGAGGACAAAGACGTCAGAGAGGAAATGACACAATAATTATTTAGATTTTTCTGCTCCTTTTCTTATAAAGAGACCACTTTTTCTTTTTTTCAGACAACGTGCGAATCATGCCTATAGTTTTGTATCACTGGCTTCCCAGCCCACCATCGAGGGCAGTTTTGACTACTGCTAAGGCTATTGGGGTGTCTGTCACTGTGAAAATGATCGATCTCTTTAAGAAGCAACACTTAACAGACGAGTATCTTAAGGTAAGAAGCAAGTAGTGAATTAAATCGTTATAGTCTCCTAGAGCCATAAACACCATATCTGTGTTAAATGTCTCATTGACAATATGGTTGTGTGCAATCTATTTACACAAATGTTTCCTGTATACATTCATATAAAATTCCAAGCTAGTTGTACAATTTTGAAACACACACACACACACACACACACACACACACACACACACACATGCACACACACATTTACTAATTCGTGTATGAAGAAAGAAGAGCCTTAAAATAGAAACGACAGTAATTTATTAAAATTTTCTTTGTTCATACATCAAGTTTGATTTTCACAATGGTCGTTCTGCACTGTAATTGTGGTATTAGTAAGGTTCTTAAATAGTCGATAGCGAATATATTCCTCGTAATTAATCAGTATAAATGTTATTATTATTATTATTATTATTAACATTATTAGACTATGAACACATGACTTTGTTTATTGTCAGTATAACAGCTTCCTTAAAGAGTTGACTACTTGAGAAGGTAAAAGAATTGACCAATTACAGACCAGTATCCGTAACATCGGTTTGCTGCAGAATTCTAGAGTATATTTTGAGTTCGAGTATAATAATTTTGCTAGAGATCGAAAAGCTCATGTCCACCAATCAGCACAGCTTTAGAAAGGACCGCCGTGCGAAACCCAGCTTGCTCTTCTCTCTCGTAAAATACCGTGAAGTATGGATGAAGGGCAGCAGGGAGATTCCATATTTCTAGATTTCACAAGAGCATTCGATACTGTACCCCACTGCAGACTGTTAGCGAAGGTATGTGCATATGGAATAGGCTTCCAGGTATGTAACTGTCTCGAAGACTTCTTAAATAATAGAACCCAGAATGCTGTCCTCGACGGCGACTATTCATCGGAAACAGGGGAATCATCAGCTATGTCCCAGGGAAGTGAGATAGGACCGTTCCTATTTGCTATATACATATTTGATCTGGCAGTCAGGGTGGGCAGTTGTTCGCTGACGATGACGTGGTGTACAAGAAGGTTGATACAACATGACCTATACAAAATTTCTAGTTGGTGTTACGATTGGCAGCTGGCTCTTAATGTACAAAAATGTAAGTCAATGTGGATGAGTAGGAAAAACAAATTTGCAATGTTCGGATACAGCATTAGTAGTGTTCTGCCTGACACAGTTCCATCGTTCAAATATCTGGGCATAACGTTGCCATGCGATATGAAATAGAAAGAGCATGTGAGGATTGTGGTAGAGGAGGCAAGTGATTGACTTCGGTTTATTGGGGGAATTTTAGGAAAGTATAGTTCATTTGTAAACGAGGATCGCATATAAGATGATAGTGCGACCTATTCTTGAGTAATGCTCGAGTGTTTGGGATCCGCACCAGGATTGAAAGAAGACATCAAAGCAATTCAGAGGCGAGCTGCTAGATTTGTTACTGGTAGGTTCTATCAGCATGCAAGTGTTATTGATATGAGTCGGGAGATCAAGCGGGAATCCCTGGAGGGGAAAAGACATTCATTTCATAGAAGACTACTGAAAAAAGTAGTTTAAAGCTCACTGCAGAACGATCCTACTGCTGCCAACATACATTTCGCGTAGGGACCACGAATACGAGAAATTAGGGCTCATATGGAGGCATATAGATAGTCGTCTTTCCCTCGCTCTACTTCGGGCGTTTGAAAAGTCCGAGAGATGGCACCACCGGCGCGTGTTTTCTTTAGTAGCTTGGGTGACTTAAGATCATAACCGCGTTACTTGTGTGTTAGGTGTCTCGCATACCTATCAGGCGTTACCTCCTTCTGATCGCTTTGTCTGAAAGTGCGATTAATGTCTTATTAGTTTCTCCTAAGAACTGGGAGCGGCAGACCATCTATAAACTGAGTGAGAATATATAAACTGACACATAACCTATGGAAAATTTTTTGTTTTATGTACACTACTAGCTATTAAAATTGCTACACCACGAAGATGACGTGCTATAGACGTGAAATTTAACCGACAGGAAGATGCTGAGATATGCAGATGATTAGTTTTTCAGAACATTCGCACAAGGTTGCTCCAGTGGCGACACCTACAGCGTGCTAACATTAGGAAACTTCCCAACCGATTTCTCATACACAGACAGTAGTTGACCGGCGTTGCCTGGTGAAACGTTGTTGTGATGCCTCGTGTAAGGAGGAGAAATGCGTACCATCATGTTTCCGACTTTGATAAAGGTCGGATTGTAGCCTATCTCGACATTGCTGCTCGCGTTGGTCGAGATCCAATGACTGATAGCAGAATATGGAATCGGTGAGTTCAGGAGGGTAATCCCAACGGCCTCGCATCACTAGCAGTCGAGATGACAGGCATCTTATCCGCAAGGTTGTAACGGATCGTGCAGCCACGTCTCGATCCCTGAGTCAACAGATGGAGACATATGCAAGACAACAACCATCTGTACGAACAGTTCGACGACGTTTTCACCAGCATGGACTATCGGCTCGGAGACTACATCTGCGGTTACCCTTGACGCTGCATCAAAGACAGGAGCGCCTGTGATGGTGTACTCAACGACGAACCTGGGTGCACGAATGGCAAAACGTCACTTTTTCGGATGAATCCAGGTTCTGTTTACAGCATCACGATGGTCGCATTTGTGTTTGGCAACATCGCGGTGAACGCACATTGGAAGCGAGTATTCGTCATAGCCATACTGGCGTACCACCCGGTGTGATGGTATGGGGTGCCATTGGTTACACGTCTCGGTCAGCTCTTGTTCGCATTGACGGCACTTTGAACAGTGGACGTTACATTTCAGATGTGTTGCGACTCGTGGCTCTACCCTTCATTCTATCCCTGCGAAATCCTACATTTCAGCAGGATAATGCACGACCGCATGTTGCAGGTCCTGTACGGGCCTTTCTGGATACAGAAAATGTTCGACTGCTGCCCTGGCCAGCACATTCTCCAGATCTCTCACCAATTGAAAATGTCTGGTCAATGGTGGCCGAGCAACTGGCTCGTCACAATACGCCAGTCACTACTCCTGATGAACTGGGGTATCGTGTTGAAGCAGTATGGGCAGCTGTACGTGCACACGCCATCCGAGCTCTGTTTTACGCAATGTGCGGGCGTATCAAGGCCGTTATTACGGCCAGAGGCGGTTGTTCTGGGTACTGATTTCTCAGGATCTATGCACCCAAATTGCGTGAAAATGTAATCACACGTCAGTTCTAATATAATATATTTGTCCAATGAATACCCGTTTATCATCTTGGTGCAGCAATTTTAATGGTCAGTAGTGTAGTTCTCCTCCTGTGTGTTACCTAAAAATAAACAGTATTTACAGCAAAATATAAATTGTCTTTGTTTCATTCAGGTTTTATTCAAAAATTAATGATTTGTAACATGAAACAGAGGAATATTGCAGTCAAAAATTAAAAAATGCAGATTTATCATATAGTGCTAGGACACGCATTTTCCTCAAAAAAGATAAAATAAAACAAGACTGCAAAACGAAAACATATCAAACATCGCTTCAGTACTTCGTCGAGCTTCTGTTTCCATGTCGGGAGCATCATCTTGTCACGTCACGGGCGTTGGCGTCACAGAGCTAGCCGACGACTGCACCAGCATCGACATCGCATTTGCATTAATTATGAATACGTTGACGGAATATGGCAGCAACTTTGGGGAAATAAAATCTAAGCTTAGGAAATGAACTTGGGGAGAGAAGTCAAAATATGAGAATACAGAATCAAAATTGGGAAAATGTGTACATCTAAATGAATACTTTGCAATTCACAATTAAGTGCCTGGCAGAGCGTTTGTCGACCACCTTCAAGCTACCTTCTTACCGTTGCATACTCGAAAGGCGCGCGGGAAAAATGAGCGCTTAACTTTCCGCGCGATCTCTAATTTCACTTATATGCTCATGATGATTATTTTTACTAATATAGGTGGGCGTCAACAGAGTATTTTCACAATTGAAGGACCAAGTTGCTGTTTAAAATTACACAAGGAGATCCTGTCGGAAAGATGAAAGCGTTTGTTCTAATGAAGCCATGCCAATTCACGTATAATGTCTGTGGCACTATCTCCCCTATTTCGCCATGATACAAAAGTAGCTGCCCTTCTCTGAACGTTTTGGTGTACACCGTTAGTCCCGTCCGATGCGGATCCCACGCCACACAGCAATACTCCAGAAGACGTTGGACAAGCCTGATGTAAGCAGTCTCTTTAGTAGAAGTGCAGCCTTTTCTAAGCGTTCTGCCAATAAATCTCAGTCTTTGGTTAGCTTTCCTCACATTATTATCTACGTGACAGTTCCAATTCAAACTATTCCTAATTGTAATCCGTAAGTGTCTAGTTGAATCGCTCAGTTAGGCGCGCCGGCCCCGTATCGAATCCGCTCGTCGGATTAACGACGAGGGCAGGTGTGCCGGCCAGCCTGGATGTGATTTTTAGGGGTTTTTCCACATCCCGCTAGGTGAATACCGCTCTGATCCCCACGTCCCCCCTCAGTTACACGACTTGCAGACATTTGAAACATGTTCACACTACTTCATCATTTACACTAGACGCAGACAGCTGTGGTACACTGATTCTGTCCTGGGTGGCAGCAGGAAGGGCATCCAGCCACCCATTCGCATTAATCATGCCAAATCCGATTGTAACAGTGCCGACCCTGCGGTGGTTGTTGGACAATGGGTCAAGCAAAAGAAGAAGAAGAAGAAGAAGGTGTATAGTTGAATTGCAGTCTTTAGATTTGTGTGATTTATCGTGTAACCGAAGTTTAGCGGATCTCTTTTAGTACTCATGTGGATGAATTCACACTTTTCATTATTTGGAGCCAGTTGTCACTTTTAGCACCAAACATATACCTCGTCTAAATCATTTTCAATTGGTTTTCATCATCTGATGACTTTACAAGACGGTAAATGACAGCATCATCTCCCAACAATCTAAGAAGGCTGCTCAGATTGTCTCCTATGTCGTTTACGTAGATCAGGAACAGTAGAGGGCCTATAACACATCCTTCGCGAACGCCAGATATTTCGATAACTTTCCGTCAATTACTATAAACTGTGGCCTTTCTGACCGGAAGACACGAATCCAGATCCAGTCATACAACTGAGGCGATACTCCATATGCACACAATCTGATTAGAAGTCTCTCTTGATGAACGGTGTCAAAAGCTTTTTGAAAATCTGAAAATATGGAATCAATTTGCCATCCCCTGTCGATAGCACTCATTACTTCGTGAGAATAAGGAGCTAGTTGTGTCTCACAAGTACGATATTTTCTGAATTTCTCAATAAATCGTTTTCTTCGAGGTAATTTGTAACGTTCGACCACAGTATACGTTCTAAAATCCTACTGAATCCGAATTTCACGAGTTCTTCCGCTGTTTAATTTTTCGGACGCTGGAGAACATCTGTCCGTAACACGCTAGAAAATTCGTCCAAACAGTTTGTCAAATGGTACTCTACGAGGTACAAATGTACTCGCAAAGAGGGCATTGGCTCGCTGGATACATTATTTGCGGAATCGTAGCAGAAAATCATATCCACCATATTACTTGTCGCGTAGTAGGATTCCATTTCTAGCACGCTAGACACCACGATGCATAAGCGGAGTTGCGAGTAGTTTAGTCAAACACATCACCACTGAAACTGCAGCGCAATACAATCCGAACCACACAAAACTGACTGCAGATTATCTAACCCTTAGCCTGAAGTCGTGTTCACACCGAACGAACCGCGTCACGCAGCACAGAACAGCGCAGAACTGCGCACAATTGAGCAGACTGTCTGTAGGTGGGGAAGATGGTTCCGGTGTATGCCCGCGCTCGTCATTGATTAAGTAAGGCGCATCTTTGAAAACTCCAGATGTTGGTTTCTTAGGCGTCTGTCACCAGCTGGTTGGAGGAAAAGTGTGGTGTCACCGCCAGACATCACACTTGCTAGGTGGTAGCCTTTAAAACGGCCGCGGTCCGGTAGTATACGTCGGACCCGCGTGTCGCCACTATCAGTGATTGCAGACGAGCGCCGCCACACGGCAGGTCTAGAGAGACTTCCTAGCACTCGCCCCAGTTGTACAGCCGACTCTGCTAGCGATGGTTCACTGACAAAATACGCTCTCATTTGCCGAGACGATAGTTAGCACAGCCTTCAGCTACGTTATTTGCTACGACCTAGCAAGGCGCCATATTCAGTTACCATTGATATTGTGAATCATGTACTGTCACGAGCGACGTTCTTCATTAATGGATTAAAGTTAAGTATTCCACCAGCTACGTCCGTTTTTCTCAATTCTAATTCCCTTGTCAAGTTCCAGACCTCACGCCAGCCTGCGTGAGCTGAGACGCGTGCATTTCGGCCTCCTTTAGCAATACGGTGTTGGCTCTCCTGTCAACCACAACATAAAGTATGTTGTGAGAGGTTATAACAAATGAATTGCCTTCTGAACAGGTGATAAATGACATGATTATTGCAAGCATAAAATATAAGAACTGAAATATATTTGCAGTCAAAGCGAACACTTACCTTTTGTCACACAGCTTTTTCTTTGCTGTGACTATGTGCCAGAGAGCAGGTAAATTTATATACATTGTTAGAACCAGTCTAACACTTGCGATTAAATAGACTGTCGTTGGAAATATAACCCGAAGCAGTAATAACTCTTTTCCGTAGCGCTGTTCCTACAGTAGAGAATCTTTCTCCCAGCACTGTTAAAAAAGATAAACTTCACAAACTCATTCAAGGATTTGCAGATTGTCTCTCTGTTATCGCCGGACACCGTGTCTTCTCGCCGCTTGCTGTGGACTAGGCGGTGACTGGAACGTAGGCTGGCGTAGAATTACCCTCATATCCTATGTCAGTCTGTTTGAAGACAGGCCGTTGACGGTGGCCAGGAGAACTTGTGTGGGCGTGTGTTGCTACCTCCGTCACATTGGCGTGGCCAACGATGCTCCGGTAGCAAGGAGCATCGTTGTGGTGTCGATATCAGGTGCTAGCGCTATGCCTATCAACTACACCACAAAACAGAAAACATTGTCAGTGGGCGACACTAGTGCTGAAAAGTCGAAAGATTCATTGATGGCATTACTATCCCCAGTGATAACGAGGAATATTTACAGGATGTAACGAAGAGAATGAAGAGTATACTGACCACAGAATACGGAAACCGAAGGAAGACTAAAATAATGGGGAGTAACAGAAATGAGATTTGGTGAGAAACTTACCATCGAAACTCGTGACCACGAAGTAGACGAAGTGAAATAATTCTGCTGTCTTGGAAATAAAAACAACATGTGACCGAAAATGCAAGGAGGACATAAAAGGCACGTCTTATGGGAGTGAATAATGGACTGTGGGGAAACCTGAAAAGAATAGGATCAAAGTGTTTGAGATGTATTGACACAGAACTATATTCCAAATTAGATGCACTGACAAAGTAAGAAGTGCAAAGATTCTCCTCAGAATCGGTGAGAACAGAAACATGTAGAACAAATTTACAACAACACGGGAGACGACGATAGAACATGCGTTAAGAGATCAGGGAATAACTGCGATTAAACTAGAGGAAGCAGGAGGAAGTAAACACAGTAGCAGTAGAGAGAAGTTGGAATATATCCAACAAATAACTGAGGATGTTGAATGCCCCCCCCCCCACACCGGAAAAAAGAGCAAGGGAAGTTTGTATGCAGAATACTTTGAACACTTGGTCTGTTTTACTGAAGCCATAGGCGTCCGCAAGAGGGGGCACTTGAGTCCGCTCTTCCACCTCCAGAATCTGGGCTACTGAGTTTTTCTTGATTACAGAATTCTCATACACCACGGACAACCATAAAATCTCTAGGGTGTAAGTTTTTTGGTCACCTATTAAATTTGGCTCTTGTAGCATGACACGTCTCGAAACTGATCAGCTCATTTCTATAACAAATGGCAGTTTTAGAGGCTTGTCCTCCGCCATCACTCCTGGATAAATTTCAGTGCAGGGCCGTCTTTCAACCAATTATAATGAAACAGTACACTAATTATAGAAATGCAATGAATACCAGAGAGAGAATCGCAATAACACTGCGCTTTTTCAATTCGTTTAAATTTTTGGTGTATTTCTCCAAAGTAGCCACGAAAAGCATCTCAGTGACTGTTCCTGAAAAGTGCGGGGCTTCTAATGATGCACTGGAAAAGTATATATTCTTTATTTCAAATTTACCTTACTACCAGTAAAACATAGGAGACAAAATTGTGAAGTGTGTTCAATACTTAATGCAACACGTTTTTACTGAAAGCAGGTTGGTCTTATTCAGTATTCCAATACACGGTACCATACCCGAATCTTCTGGCTCCAAAACGCTATTTTTCCACATGATCTCCAGACAGTGCGTCGGCCTTGCGCCACCTTACTGGGAAGGCCTGTATCCCCGCATGGTACCACCCTACTGGTCGACGTAGGGGCCAACGCCTTGTTGCATCAGAAATCTGCCCAATCCACCTACTGTTCTCACCGAGTACGTCTTTCATTGAGCCAAACAGATGGAAGTCAGAAGGTGCGAGGTCCGGGCCGTACGGTGGATGAGGAACAGTCGGATGAAGTTCTGTGAGCCATTCTCGGCTGCTCAGACTTGTGTGAGGCTTGAGTTGTCATAGAGAAGGAGAAGTAAGGTTTTTTTAAATGGCGACGAACATGCTGAAGTCGTTTATTCAATTTTATGAGGGTAGTACAGTGCACATGAGTTGATCGCTGCACCACGAGCGAGAATTAAACAGAAAAACCCCTTCAGGTTCTCTGAAGACCATTGCCATGATTTCACTATTTGAGAGTGCGGCTTACCTTTTTTGGATTTCCGTCTTGTCCTCGATTCGAAGTGATGAGCCCATGATTCATCGCCTGTGACGATGTTCGAAAAAAAAAATTGTCACGAGCCTTATATTGCGCAAGCAGTTCCGGTACAGTTGGCCCGTTGTTACTCCTTATGGTGTTCTGTTTGGCTGTGAAGAACCCAACCCCAGGGCACACAGCTTTGAGTGGTGGCAATAGAAGGAAAGCTGAAGTTTTAAATTTCACGTTTAAGAAATCATTCACACAGGAGTACCGAACAAACGTACTATTACTTGACTGTCGTACAGACTCCCACATGCAGTAATAGAAATAGGCATCGATGGTGTGGAGAAGCAACTGAAAGAGCCGTAAACAAATAAGTCGCCAGGTCCAGACGGAATCCCAGTTCAGTTTTACACAGACTACTGCGCCAAATTGGCCCCTTACTTAGCTTTCATTTATCGCGAATCTCTCATCCAACTCAAAGTCGCAGGTGACCGTAAAAAAGCGCAGGTGACTCCTGTATATAACAAAGGTAAAAGAGTGGAACCCTCATGATTGCAGACCAGTGTCATCGGTTTGCTGCAGAATTCTTGAAGGCACTGTGAGTTCGAATATAACAAATTTCCTAGTGACAGGATAGCTTCTGACCACAAATCAGAGCGGATTTAGGAAGCATCGCTCATGCGAAACTCAACTTGCTCTTCCCTCACATAAACTACAAACCATCAATGGAGGGCAACAGGCACATTCCACATCCTAGATTTCCGGAAAGCGTTTGGCCCGGTGTCCCGCTGCAGATTGTTAACGAAGGTACGAGCATGCGGAATAGTCCCTACGTTAACCTCGACGACGAGTGTTCATCAGATGAAAGGGCATTGTCAGGAGTGCCACAGGGAAGTGTGACAGGACCGCTTTTATTCTCTGTACACATATATGACCTGACGGACAGGGTGAAGCAATTTACGGTTGTTTGGCGATGACGCTGTGGCGCATTCGAAGGTGTGGTCGTTGAGTGGCTGTAGGAATATACAAGGAGACAGGATTCCTAGTCAGTGTGTTGAACGGTTGCTTTATATAACTGTAGAAAAATGTAAGTTCGAGCAAAATCCCGTAATGGTAAATACAGCGTTAGTACGAAGCAGCTTGACACAGTCATGGAAGCGGAACGGGCGCGTAAGGATTGTAGTAGAGATGGCGAATGGTCTGCTTCGATTTATTGGAACAATTTTAGGAAAGTGTGATTCATCTGTAAAGGAGACCCAAATAGGACACTAGTGCCAACTATTTTCTACTACTGGTTGGGTGTTTTGTATTCCCAACAGGTAGGATTAAAGGAACATATAGAAACAATCCAGAGTTGGGCTACTATATTTGTTACCGGTTGTTCCGAACAATACACGTATTACAGAGGTGCTTCTGGGACTCAAATTGGTGTCAAGGGTGGGAAGGTGACCTTCCTTTCAAGGAACGCTACTGACAAAATTTAGTGAACCGGCGTTTGGAGTTGACTGCAGAATGATTCTACTGCCACTAACGTACATTTCGCGTAATGTTCAGAAAGATAAAGTAAGAGAAATTAGGGCTATTTGGAGGCATACAGAGAGTCGCCTTCCTCTCCCTCTGTTTGCAATTGGAACAGGAAAGAAAATGATTGGTAGTGGTATATCGCGCCCTCCATCATACAACGTAGAGTGGTTTGTGGAGTTTATATGCAGATGTATATTATCTGAAAAGTTTACTTTCACACCACTCAACTTTCGTGTAGATTTATTGCTCCAATCGACAAACTGTAGAAGGCTGTTAAACACAATACAGCTGCTGTTCTGTAAACTATCTGACACTTTACAACACTTAAAGAAATTTGGGACAGAGTTCGAGTATTGTAAACACACTTTGTTGGCATTTAATACACTTAGCCTGTCTTCCATAGGGTGAAAAACACTGTAGCTATAAACCAAGGTTGCAATCCCGTAACAGCATATTCTTTAGCCAAGGAAGACATAAAATTTTCGCACAGATATTGTAAGGCTTTTGTGGGTGTGACGAAGTGTACTACTTCCATGAGCAGTCAAATGAAGCCCTAAACTGTTAAGCAATGCAGTAATATATAAACCTTTATGCCACAGAAAACAAACTCGAAATGCTATCTGACCATGAATATTTACCATAATAGTCACGTACAATACCATAGTTGCAACTAGAATGAATTTTACATAGCTACCTGTTGCAATAAATAAAATTTTGTTTTTACATATGATCGTCAATGTTGAGTGCCTGTTGGACCTAGAGCTGAAGTTTGTAACTGAAAACACTGACGATCAAATGTAAAGTCAAAATTTATACGCTAGTGAATGCTCATGCTCCAACAAATATTGACATTTAAAAAAAATCCGACAAAGTACAGACTTTCTGGTAAGAACTAGAAGACACGATTCAGAAAAAAATTAAGTGTCATGTAATATTTTGTGTAATGTAATATCTTGTATTGACACCTTTTATTAACCTGACACGTTCCACAACATTACGAAACGTCGTATTCATGATCTATGGAACAAGTACTAATTTAATCTACTCCGTTATATTTCTTCTAACAATAAAGGCTGTACCTAACAGAGGGAATTTTCCAAAGATATAATCTGCTGGTTTTCCTTTATAAATTCTGTAATTGCGCATTTCAAAAGAATTTTCATCAGTACGACGAGTTTCTTATAGTGCCAGAATTAGGATATTATGGTGTTCCAAGTGCTTCAGTCAGTTCTTGATGTTTTCCTGTTTTGATCAGTGAGTTAATTTCTTCTTGAATTTGAGTTTTTCAGGGTTTTTCGATTTGTTTATATATTTCATTATTATTAAAATCCGAGATATCTGTGGCCCATTAACAGTAAAAGTGTCAGTAAATTACGTATGGGAGTCAAAGACAGTAACAAACTTTGACCCCTCCCAGAATCAGGCCCCAGATCTGCGCCTAACATGGGCCTCACTTTGTGTAGACGGAGGTTCATGGCAATTGTCAAGGATGCGAGGCACACACTGGCTGTCTGAGTCAGCTGCCCAGCTTTTGCCACAAATTGCACAGCACCAGAAACGGTCCCGGCGGTAATCACTTTTCATAAAATAATCTTTATCATGCTGAACACCACAGCGGACAGTGTTAATACAACCCATCTCAGCTGTATTGATACACATACATTCATATTCATATACACATATTCATTGAGAAACTGTCGTAAAATAAAATGGTATCTCTGCTATTGGCTTATAGCTCAAACCCCTGCAGTTGAGGATGTTCTCTCAGATACGTAACGATTGATTATAGATTTGAAAGACTAAGTGAAAATACTTTTCTGGACCATTCGAATCAGAATACATGTTAAGAATATGCTTTTCACCTAATATCGTAATTAGGAAGACCTTACTATCATGTATTCCATATTATATCCCACTAATATAACAGGTAATTCTGCAGTATATTTATAAAATGATCATGCGTAACAGCAGCTGCTCACTTGCCCTGCCCCACCTGACACCTAATTTCATGCAAAGAAATAGTAGTTATTATTAATGATATGCAATTGAAAAACATGAATAATTCACTTAACTGTTCGTGTCATCTCAGAGCATTTATGTTCCACAGTCGACATCAACAAGTCTGCAAAATACAATGGCGTCACAGCAGAGAAGAAATGAAGTGTCTCGGTTTGAACAAAACAGTTCAGAGTAGAATATTTGTACATTTAAAGCAGATTATATATATGATATTTTCTCAGATCCATGGATCAATTTCAACAAAATTTGGCATACAAACCGGACGTCATGAGTATCAGCACTATGCAGTTCAGAACTTCCTCGCTTCAATACAAGTGGAAATATGGGCAGAAATGCGTTTTTAAAGCTCTTGCCATATAGCGCTTGCCTACCACAACAGGCATATCGTTTAGTAATAGTATCAGTCTGTTTTGGAGGGCAGCTTAAAAGACAGGGGAAAAACTGTTTCCAGTGCCAGGTGTATAGGCTGCCTTGCATCATGTGTGTTGTATTGTATTGATCGTGCCTTGCAACAAGTGGGTACAGGGACAGAAGAACAGTAATGTTTATTCGCCAAGTGAGGTACAAGGAACGAGATGACCAACTTTGGGGTACATACGGACTGGCTGTTTTGCTTTAATGGCCAGTAAAATAATAGGTTGTGACTGGGAGATCTAAATATATGTGTGCTTACCCAGAAGCTATTTGAGTGGCTTATCGGGGATAAAAAGATGGAACCGCAGTCGCACTTAGGGATCAAGTGTAAATTAACCTGTAACTTAGATCAGTAGTGGCAACCAGTGAGGCAAATTTGTTTTTTACTGTTATAGCAGGAATCCGTACGTATTTTGTTGAAAAATACAGACAATTTTTGGTCTCTTTAAAATTTTATTTCGTTTTGGTACAAAAATCGAAACAAAGTCGTTGGCAAGCGTACCTTAGTCTGCAAGTTGTCTGTGTTGTAGACTTCTTGCCAAGTTTCCCCTTCAAGACTTGCTTTAAACGTCTGCATTCCATTCGGAAACATATATCCAAAGCCTTTCTTCTCTGCTTTTGAATATGACGCTGCCTTGATCACATATATAGCCTCAGTAGTAGTGGAATTGAAGTAAACGCACCTATTTTTTCGCTAAGTTCAGCTGAAAAGTTGTGGGAGGTTTTAAACTCCACAATCTTAAAGTAAAGAATGAAATTAAGGACACTTTTATTCCACTTGCAGTGTTTTGTTGTGGTCACTTAGCAAAACGCCCATAAACATTCTGAAAGTACATCTGAGACGAAAATAACGAGGTAATCATCTGTGCAGATAATAACGTGTGACGAGGGCCTCCCGTCGGGTAGACCGTTCGCCTGGTGCAAGTCTTTCGATCTGACGCCACTTCGGCGACTTGCGCGTCGATGGGGATGAAATGATGATGATTAGGACAACACAACACCCAGTCCCTGAGTGGAGAAAATCTCCGACCCAGCCGGGAATCGAACCCGGGTCCTTTGGATTGACAGTCTGTCGCGCTGACCACTTTTTTTCTTTTCTTTTTTTTTTAATTTTATGCCTCTGAACTTTTAATATAAAAAATAATAAAAGGAGAAAGGAAAGGGTATAATACGTTATTATATTTTATTTGTTGTTCATTTTGTTCTTAGTTTGTTCTTGTGTATTTATTTGGATTCGAAACGCAGGTCTCCTGCCCACTTTTTTTTTTTTTTTAATTTATATAGGTATCAATGTGCGAACAGACATAGTTAATCAAGCCTGGAAAACTAAAACAGAATGAAGACACCATCGAAGATATTAAACGTAAATAACACGAAAAGAAAGCTACCACGTCGTAGTTAGGCTTCCCAACGACTGCGCCCACTGATAAAGATTGTTCAATATATGCTCGTTTGCAGTTCGTTCTGACCTCATCTGGCACTGCCTGGAACATTCCAGCTGCACGGGGGGCTGTGAAAGGCACTCCATAGGTAGTTTGCGAAGCATTGTCGATATCTGGTATGCCCTGAAATAGCATGATGTCTTTCTTGCAAATAGAGCCAGAAGTCAAGGAAATTCTTGTGTCCGTCACGACAGAGGTAATGGACCGCATGTCCACGTATCCAGGTGACGGAGTTGGTTCGAGTCTTGGGGTAAAATGTCTCATCCGGAAACAATAACGTGCGTGCAGATATATGCTCCGGCCTAACTCGCAAGAGATAAGCCAGCATCTGCCGCAATAGGTGCCAAACCGGTTCCGCCTCTCCGCAGCTGAGGCGGTGCTCGTCAGAATCTACCGTGTTACAACCCACACAATTAGGAGATTCTGCCATGTGGATATTGTAGAGACGTTCTTGCGTCACCAGCTTCCCATTAACGACTACGTACCATTGGGAAACAACATCGGAATCAAGCATGGCATCGTGTACAGTCTTCCACACCACGCGCCACCGTACGTCAGGATATTTTAGTTCGACCACATTTAGGGGGCGACGTTGCATCATGTCGTGATATATACGTCGAGTCGTGGCCATTTGTGGTGTCGTGAGCGCTACACTGCAATAACTTTGTTCTAAATAGAAACGTCCTATATAAAAGAGGGGCGCTGGGACGTCCTGTAGTGGCACCGGCGCTCTTAGTGAAGCAGGTCGTAGCGCCGTCAGAAGCAGACTCGTGAGGCTCGTAGGACAACGGCGCAGCAGACATAAATGTGAGCTAACATAGAGGGCAATGGCCCTATCATGGACGTTGACTAGGCCGAGACCACCTTTTTCCTTGGGAAGAGTAAGAGATACGTATCTGATCTTCAGCAACATACCAGCGGTGACGAAGTATCCCAGCGCTGCCATAATGCTACGAGCCAGGGGTTTCGGAATTGGTAGCGTTTGGGCGACATGCGGTATGCAGGACGCAAGGTATACATTGGCATAATACGCCCGCTGAACGATGTTGAGGGATCGCAAGCGCTGATTTGCAATTCCGGCTCTAATTTGGTGAAGAAGGCGTCGATAATTGAGCGTTGTCGCGCGTCGCATGTCGTTCATGAAATCTAAGCCCAAGCAGCGGACAGTATCACTGAAGCGTAAGGGGGTAATGTGTTCCTGCGGTAGCCCAATCCCGATGCTCAAGGCGACAGATTTGTCAACGTTGATTTGGCTACCAGAAGCTGTACCGTAGGTTGCAATCCAGTACAACGTCGCGGCCATATCGTCAGCTCCTCGTATGACGATCATCAAATCATCCGCATATGCGGTGCAGCGATAGATGGAGCCGCCGAACTGTATCCCAGTGAGCCTGTCTCGGAGACCACACAACAAAGGTTCTAAGGCCAATGCAAATAACAATGTTGATAATGGACATCCCTGTCGTACTGATCGGCGGATCGGCATGGGTGCCGTCAGTCTTCCATTAACAAGAACTCGAGAAGTAGACCCATGCAGAAGGCGTGTCAACACTGTGATAAAGGGGTCGGGATTTTCCATGCGCCGTAGAACGGCAGTGAGGAAATTGTGGCCCACACGGTCAAAAGCCTGGCTAAAGTCGATAGATGCCAGGGCTGCGGGCAAACGTCTCACCCGTGCAAGGGAGATGAGATCTCTGTAACGACATAACGCAGTTCTGATGTTGTTGGGTCCCCCCAAGGACATCTGATCGCTGGACAGGACGTGCAATAGTGTGCCCCGAAGACGTTCTGATAGCAGCCTCGAAAAGATCTTGAAGTCGCTGTTCAATAACGTTAAGGGGCGATAATCGCGGTCATGATTCCGTCCCTTCGGCTTATGGATGGGGACAATCAGTCCTTTCAAGAACGGTGCAGGCAACGGTATACCCGGGGACATCAATTCCTGACAAATTTCAACCCAACACGGTACCAACAGTTGTTTAAATGCTCGATAGAACTCTAATGGTAATCCATCGATTCCTGGTGATTTATGGGGAGAACCTTTAACAATTGCGTCGAGCACTTCCTCTTCTGTCACTTCTCCCAGTAAAGTCGGTACCATATCTGGTGGAACTGTACCGTGGATATGTGCTGAAACGGTGTCTACCGTCGCCATATCAGGGAGCACTGCTGAATAAAGTTGAGCGTAATGCCCATAGAAGGCTTCTGCTATATCTGCTTGTTCTGCCACGTGTCGTCCGTCGTCCGTTATCATGTCGGTTACCAGTGCCATACGGCGCCTCCTGCGTTCTAGGAGCACGTGATGCATAGATGGCCTTTCTGATTGTATCATGTCTGGAGCACGCGACCGTATAACAGCGCCTTGTAAATGATGGCGTGCTAAGGAGATGAGTTGCACTTTCGCGCGATTGACTATGATCTGCCGGTCAGGTGAGGGCTCTATAGCAAGACATTCCCGTAGGACGGTGTAATAAAAGTTTTCCGTGCTCCTCCTCCATGCCGCCGCTTCCCGGCCGTAAGCCATGAAGGTGCGCCTAAGAGCAGGCTTCGCACAGTCAATCCACCAACTGAGGGTCGATCGGTAACGACCACGACGCTGTAAGGACGCGTTCCATGACTCTTCGATAGCACCTTTACATGCCGGCTCGTCCAGATGGGCGACGTTCAGTTTCCAGGGGGGCCTAGTGCGCCACACACATGCAGCTTGGAGGCCAATGTTGCAAATATAGGCTGTGTGGTCGGTGAATGCAGTGGGCCAGAGCTCTGCTCCTCTCGTCGCCGTCGAAAGGGTGCTTGTGACGTATATCCTGTCTAACCGACTTGATGAATGACTTGTATAGTGGGTGTATCCAGGAGCTGGGCCATGGATATGACGCCACGTGTCAATCAGGTGGAGGTCACGCACTAGCATTTCCAATTCCGCATACGGGACGTGATGTGGCTGCTGATCAGACGGAGATAATGTACAGTTAAAATCTCCTCCGAGCACCATATCGTCTATGCGGCCCATGAATAGACGCGTGATGTCTTCCGAATAAAAGCGGGCCCGATCTCTCCGTCTCCCTGATCCTGAAGGGGCATAGACATTGATGAGTCGTACACCGTTAACAGTTACTGCCATGGCTCTTGCACTCGGTAAGTACAGTACGTCCGTAGCCGCCAAACCGTCCCGTAGCAGAACAACCACACCACAATCGGTAGAAGAGGCGTGGGAGATGTGGGCGGTATATCCGTAGAAGTCTGGGAAACTAGCGACACATACTTCCTGTAAGAGGGCCACGTCGACGTCAGCCGCATCAAGCATGCGTTGTAGCATTGTCAGTTTGTGTGGTGCCCTTATCGCGTTGATATTGATTGTGGCAAGGCGAAATGTGTGCTCCCTAGCCTCTTCACCCAGGGTAGACCCCATGGCAATCAAAGCTAACCGCAAGAGATGCCGGACCCACCAAACCCGTTACAAATTATGCGTCTTTTACGATAGGAGTGGCATCTCCAATGCCACTCCCTCCCCTGTCACCCGTGCCCTCTTTAGGAAGTTCCTCAACATCGTCCGACCACAGTGGTTGCAACACGATACTGTGTAGCTGATCGGCACCTAAATCTCCCGCACGTACGTCGTCTTTGGTAGAGGTAGACGGAGAGCCATCCATCGACGCGATCTGCTGAATCCGTGGTGCAAGAAGTAACTTGGCACTCGTGGTATGGGCAAGTGAACTATCTACACCACTTAGATCCTCAGCAGGCGCAACATCCATGCCGTCTGAGGAGATGTCACCTTCTTGACCGGCCGTGTGTAGGAGGCAATCGTCAGAAGGGGTCCGCCGACGTCGCTTCCGTCGTCGAGGCGAACGTTGCTTTCGAACGTGGACATCCGTATCCGAATGTAGGAGGCAATCCAGCGTCGTATCACCTTCTGCTAGGAAAGCCGCGGTCGGGACAATCTTCGCGTCCACGTCCATCGCGTTCTGAATGTTACGTTGCGTCTGGAGTCCTTGGGACTGTTGCTGCTGTTGTTGCTGTGGAGGGGGCGACATATGGGTTGTCATCGGGGGTCCTTCCTCTTCCTCCCTTGGTACTTCTGGCGTCGATGGGTGTGTCTGATCGCCCGTTTCGTCCTCAACTATGGTGCGCATCGTCGTCTGAGCGTACGTGAGGGGCAGGATTGTCGTTCCCGTCGGGGAAATGGAGTCTCCCACTGGTATCTGCGTAATTCGACGTTGTAAGCAGCTCGATCGAAAATGGCCTTCCTGCCCACATCCGGAACAGGTACGCGGGTGACCGTCGTACATGATGATTGCACGACAGCCACCGATGTTCAGATAGGACGGCACATGTTTCTTGAGCTCAAGTTTAATTTGGCGCACACCATTGTAGACCTTATAGGTCGAGAAAGTTTGCCACTTTTCTGCAACGTGGTTGATAATATTGCCGTATGGTCGGAAGGCGTCCTTGACTACTTCCTCTGGGACCTCGAAGGGGAGCTCAAAAACCCTTACAGTCCTTAGGCCCATGCCTGCATGATCCACTGTCACTGCACCGATATGCCCGTCAGAATGTTTGAATCTGAGAGAGTTCGAGTATTTAGACACCACTGTCGCGCAAACCTCTGCACTGGTCATTTTAACATAAACCACGCTCGCCGTTATAGAAAAATGTATTCCGACGACAGTCGCAGGATCTAAACGTAGATCGTCGCGTATGAACTGTTCTATTTCATAGGCTCGAGGACGCGCGTGATCTGGTTGGAAAGTAATTTTGATCGTATCGTGGCGCCATGTGTGTGCCATAGTCGCACTGAACTTGGAACTAATACAACTCGCGCCGCGAGAAAGTAAACACAAGCAAGCGCTCACGGTCGCGCACGGCGGGGCCCAGCGGACGTCCTCGCCCCACCGCAGCCGAAAGCAGACTGCCACTCAGCTACCGGGGCGGACATCTGTGCAGATGACTACTGGCGAAGAATTGTACACTGATAAGAACAGGACTTGGACTAGTTCCCGTGTAATCAGCACCTTACATTAAAAAAAAATGTTATTGCTATTTAGGAAACCATGGCTGTCACTGTCTGCAAGTATTACAACAAACGAATTTTACGCACTTTTCTGGTGTGTTGTGTGATTTTTCGGTTAGTAGTTAGTGAAAAATTGGGGCATTTTAGTCTTCACTTGACTCCGTTAGTGTCTAAAGCTATTACTTACTGAAAACAAGCTTCTTTTGTTTCAGGTAAATCCCGAACACACAGTACCGTCCTTGGATGACAATGGTTTTATTCTTCACGACAGGTACGTTCAGCGACGAATTTCTGTGCCATCTCATACATTTCATCCTCACACCCACTGTAACGCTGTAACAGTGATGTTCCCCTTGTGGTAGCCACGCAATCGCCACTTACCTCGTATCGCGGTACGGCAAGGATGACTCCCTCTATCCGAAGGATGTGAAGCAGAGGGCGCTGGTCGACCAGAGGCTGTTTTTCCATGGGGCGAAACTCTTCCCTCGTCTAAGGGCTACGGCTGTAAGTGTATTTATACCAATTTTTTGCAAGGTTTGGTTTTAAAACTTACAAATAGTTGGAAGAACGTCTAATTTTGAAATCATATGAAAATTAATGAAGCGAGCAGTTATTTAAATCAACTTGATGGAATTTCAAGGCGGTGCAAAGACTGGCATTTTACTTCAAATGTTCAGAGTGGAGCTATGCACTTCACAAAAAGCTAAAATGTAGTATTCTGTGACTATAATGTCCCTGAGTTACAATGGAATCAGTCACCTACATAATCACCAGAATGCAACACTTTGCAGGGATATGAAGAGGAATGAATGACCGTGTAAGCTCCTACGTAAATATAGCAGCTGACTGACTACGTTTCATTGGTAGGATGCTGGGAAAATGTAGATAGTCCATAAAAGAGACTGCGTACAAAATCCTTGTGCTACTCACACTAGCGGTTCTAGGCGCTACAGTGTGGAACCGCGCGACCGCCACAGTCGCAGGTTCGAATCCTGCCTCTGGCATGGATGTATGTGATGTCCTTAGGTTAGTTAGGTTTAAGTAGTTCTAAGTTCTAGGGGACTGATGACCTCAGAAGTTAAGTCCCATAGTGCTCAGAGCCATTTGAACCACTCACACTAGAATATTGCTCAAGTGTGTGGGACTTATATCAGATAAAACTAACAGGGAATACTGAAAGTACACAAAGAAGGGCAGCACAAACGCTCAAACGTTTGTTTTAATAATGAAAGAGTATGAGAGACCAACCCTCTGACTAGTTGCTGTGCGCACTGACACATCTCTTGCTACAGACTCAATGAAATTGAAAGAAAACCGTAAGGCATTATACAATGGGGAATTCCCTTTACCATTAACTTCACAGTAGATATGTAAGTGACAATTCTGTATTGGTATAAGAAGCTATTTTAATTAAGAATTTGGCGCTCTTGGAGACTCTATAAAATTTATATCAGAATATTTACTAGTTTTCACTATAAGATAGTCAACCACGCTCGTTTCATCACCAAATATGTATATGAGGGGCCACAACTGCACGAATCTGTAAGTTACATTACACTTAACAGACTGTCTTTGTAAAAGGAGTACTAAATTTGAAACGTTTTTCTTGCCACTGAAATCATTAATCAAAGGCAAGCAGTATGTCCTTGACCTGAGTCATGATAAAACCTTGCTATAAATGTCGTTGTCTGCTATATCTGAACAGTGAAAGATTGTTAATCAAAATTTCCATGAAAACACAAAACAAAGATTCAGGCCTTGGGGAGATAATAATACCGCTCACTGTTCAATAAAACAAATTATTGTCATATCAGACAAGCGAGTGCAATGCTCATTACCTTGCCTGAACACTAAATAGTTGATGTTTATGTTTGGTTTGGCCACTGTACAATTGGTACACCGTCACAATGAGGACAACACCTTAGGTACACACAAGGTTATATTTGTTGTTGTGTTAACCACGGGAGTGTTCTAAGAACGCTAAGGGATTTCGAAATCTAAGTCAATATTGAGTACAACAAAATTTTTCTTAGCTACTTCGAAGAGTCAGAACACACATAAAAACTGGCAGACAGCGAAGTTCTCTAAAATTGCAGAAAGTGACGCTAACAGTGTGTGGGGTACCAAATTGTATGGCAGACTGCGTAGAGAAAGCGCAACAGGATTTCCTCATCTGGGCACCTCGCAAATTCAAAAATAACGAGACAAAAAGACAAAAATTTTTGTAATCAATTAGGCAACACAAGCTGTCTGCAGAACAACTAAGTTGTCGGCTGCTCAAATATGAATCAGGCTACCGCAATTACGACATTTTATATTTCCCCAAAATCAGCTAGCGTGCGCCACTGAACACCAGGCGGCTGCACGAAATCTTACACTCGTGCCCATAAATTAAGGATAATGTTGATACATGGTGAAACAACGCTCTGGTGGGCGGTTTGCGGGTTTACTTCACCTCAGGGTATGACCATGCGGTGCATTTGACCTGCGGTCGTCGCACAGTGGCGCTGGCAGCAGACTACATACGCAGAGGTGTGTTGGTGCATGTCAGAGTGCGGTGCAGCGAGTAAGTGTGCAGACGTTTTCAGATGTGCTAATGGTGACTGTGTATTGAAAATGGCTCAAAGAACACATATTGATGATGTTATGAGGGGTAGAATACTAAGGGGACTGGAGGCTGGTCAAACACATCAGGCTGTAGCAAGGGCCCTCCGTGTTCCACAAAGTGTGATCTCAACGATTATGGCAACGATTGCAGCAAACAGGAAACGTGTCCAGGCGCTACAGTACGGGTCGTCCACAGTGTACAACACCACAGGAAGACCGATATCTCACCATCAGTGCCTGCAGACGACCACGGAGTATTGCAGGTAGCCTCGATCGGGACCTTACTGCAGCCACTAGAACGGTTGTCTCCAGACACACAGTCTACAGACGACTGAACAGACATGGTTTATTCGCCAGGAGGCCTGCAAGGTGCATTCCAGTGACCCCTGGTCACAGGAGGGCCCGTAAAGTATGGTGTCAAGAACGCAGTACATGGTCATTGGAACAGTGGTCCCAGGTTGTGTTCACAGACGAGACCAGGTATAGTCTGAGCAGTGATTCTCGGAGGGTTTTCATCTGGCGTGAACCAGGAACCAGATACCAACCCCTTACTGTCCTTGAAAGGGACTTGTATGGAGGTCGTGGTTTGATGGTGCGGAGTGGGATTATGATTGGTGCACGTACACACCTGCATGTCTGACAGAGGAACTGTAATAGGTCAGGTGTATCGAGACTTCATTTTGCACCAGTATGCCCGCCTTTTCAGGAGATGGATGATAACGCTCGACCCCACCGAGCTGCCATCATGGAGGAGTACCTTGAAACAGAAGATATCATGCAAATGGAGTGACCTGCCCGTTCTCCAGACCTAAACTCCATCGAGCACGTCTGGTATGTTCTCGGTCGACGTATCTACGACACTACAGGAGCTCCGACAGGCACTGGTGCAAGAGTGGGAGGCTAGACCCCAGCAGCTGCTCGACCATCTGATACAGAGTGTGCCAACCCATTGTGCGGCCTGTGTTCGTCTTCATGGTGATAATATCCCATATTGATGTCGGGGTACATGCGCAGGAAACAGTGGCGTTTTGTAGCACTTGTGTTACGGGACGGTTTTCTTAGCTTATCACCAATACCGTGGACTTACAGATCTGTGTCGTGTGTGCCTATGCTATTAGCGTCAGTTTTGTGTCGTGCCAGGCTTTGTCGCACCAAATTCTGCAATTATCCTTAATTTATGAACATGAGAATAGTTCACAGACCTCAACTGCCCAGCTCTCATGAAACTCCACATGGAGGGTACAACGTAATGCTGTTGCCAATATGACAAATCTGAATATCGCGTATTTAATGCAAAAACTGGGGAATGCAGCAGACACTTCTCACTTCCGGCTTGCAAAACGCAAGAAGCAAAGTACCACCAAGTGGACAGCCTCTTTGCGCCACGCGTTGTGGCAAGAGTGACCAAATCGATTGAATACACCCCATTTCAAAGGAAAGTAACAGATTTTGTGAGGCTTGTCAGATGGCGCCACAGCGGCCTAACATTTTATGTCCGTACAGAAGAGGCAAAACATCGTGTTTAATTACTCACTGGGGACAGCAGTAGAGGCTCTGCGGTCCTTAACCCCAGCGAGTGTAGGTGCCGGCGCCCGCCAGGAAAAGAACAGAATGGGCCGCAGTCCAACTTCTGCAAAACTACTCAACTCCCTGGGGACGCCCGCTCCTATTACTGAGACTCACTGACCGTCTTCTGGTGTCAAATAGGAACTTGAGACCAGAACGGCAGCACACCTTCCCAGAGAAAAAGACGCAAAACTTGACTCCCAAGCAAACATGCCCAGTACTGTACTGCTGGTGGTCCGCGCCTTCCAAACTCGATGCTGAAACATCTGATGAAGACGCCGAGTTACGACATCGAAATATTGTATTGGAAAGACGAGGTCTGCTGGCAGCACACCCGATTGTACGAGATGACAACGAATCGCAGGGAAAGTCTACGAAATTGTAATGCCCAGTACTATCAATAAAATAACCGCAAAATAGTGGCAGAAAATAAAACAATGTAACATAGCGATTTGTGACAGTCATTGTCTGGGAAGCACAAATCCTTAAAATTTTTGGTTGTTGTTGTTGTGGTCTTCAGTCCAGAGACTGGTTTAATGCAGCTATCCATGCTACTCTATCCTGTGCGAGGTTCTTCATCTCCCAGTACGTACTGCAACCTACATGCTATTCATCTCTTGGTCTCCTTCTACGATTTTTACCCTCCACGCTGTCCTCCAATACAAAATTGGTGATCCCTTGATGCCTCCGAATATGCCCTACCAACCGAACCCTTCTTCTAGTCAAGCTGTGCCACAAATTTCTCATCTCTTCAATTCTACAATACCTCCTCATTAGTTATGTGATCTACCCATCTAATCAAAAATGGTTCAAACGGCTCTGAGCACTATGCGACTTAACTTCTGAGGTCATCAGTGGCCTAGAACGTAAAACTAATTAAACCTAACCTAAGGACATCACACACATCCATGCCCGAGGCAGGATTCGAACCAGCGATCGTAGCGGTCGCTCGGTTCCAGATTGTGGCGCCTAGAACCGCACGGCCACTCCGGCCGGCTACCCATCTAATCTTCAGCATTCTACTGTAACACATTTCGAAAGTTTCTATTCTATTTTTGTCTAAACTATTTATCTTCCATGTTTCACTTCCATACATGGCTACACTCCATACACATACTTTCAGGAATGACTTCCTGACACTTAAATCTATACATGATGTTAACAAATTTCTCTCCTTCAGTAATGCTTTCCTTGCCATTGCCAGTCTACATTTAATATCCTCTCTACTTCGACCATCATCAGTTATTTTGCTCCCCAAATAGCAATACTCATTTACGACTTTAAGCGTCTCATTTACTAATCTAATTCCTGCAGCATCACCCGATTTAATTCGACTACATTCCATTATTCTCGTTGTGCTTTTGTTTTTAAAGCTGCATGCCCTAGGGAAAAAATTACGGCTGTAGTTTCCCCTTGCTTTCAGTCGTTCGCAGTACCAGCACAGCAAGGCCGTTTTGGTTAGTGTTACAAGAACAAATCAGTCAATCATCTAGACTGTTGTACCTGTAACTACTGAAAAGGCTGCTGCCCCTCTTCAGGAACTACACGTTTGTCTGGCCTCTCAACAGATACCCCTCCGTTGCGGTTCCACCTACGGCACAGCTATCTGTATCGCTGCCACTCCACCAGCGGCAAGATCCAAGGTTCAAGGGGGAAGGGGGGGGTTAAATTAGTTATATTACTTTAATTAGGCAAATGCTCCTACCTTGGAGGGTAACAGAGATCTGGAGCTTCTAGATCATTCCTCTTTTTGAGAAATACTCCATCCATAAACTGGAATTACTCAGAGGTCAATCACGTTTGGTCAGACTGCAGCTGGTGGCGGTAGCTGTGTTGCAGTCGCTGCAGCCATTACGAATGGAATGATCATATAAAGTTGATCGTCGGTAAAGCAGATGCCAGACTGAGATTCATTGGAAGAATCCTAAGGAAATGCAATCCGACAACAAAGGAAGTAGGTTACAGTACGCTTGTTCGCCCACTGCTTGAATACTGCTCAGCAGTGTGGGATCCGCACCAGATAGGGTCGATAGAAGAGATAGAGAAGATCCAACGGAGAGCAGCGCGCTTCGTTACAGGATCATTTAGTAATCGCGAAAGCGTTACGGAGATGATAGATAAACTCCAGTGGAAGACTCTGCAGGAGAGACGCTCAGTAGCTCGGTACGGGCTATTGTTAAAATTTCGAGAACATACCTTCACCGAAGAGTCAAGCAGTATATTGCTCCCTCCTACGTATATCTCGCGAAGAGACCATGAGGATAAAATCAGAGGGATTAGAGCCCACACAGAAGCATACCGACAATCCTTCTTTCCACGTACAATACGAGACTGGAATAGAGGGGAGAACCGATAGAGGTACTCAGGGTACCCTCCGCCACACACCGTCAGGTGGCTTGCGGAGTATGGATGTAGATGTAGATGAATCGCACTGGTAGTGTTGGCCACATGACGTTCTTCTCTTGCCAAGGTCATAGTTGAAAGGGTTTGCCATTACATGATGTGAAGCAGCAATTGGGGTATCTGTATCGTGTAGCTGACTTGCAAGTATCTGTTTTTATCTGTTTCTTGGTTTTATGAACGCTGCAGAATTTGCTTGTATTTTGACTTTACTTTTCGCAAACGACTGTCGAAGTGTGGTACTGTTTTTATATTGATCTGCATTTATGCTATCAAGAGAGGGACAGTTTCTGTCTTGCATCACCTCCCAGAGAATCAGAGACTACATAGAAGGAATGAGAGCAGAACAACTGCTAATGATCCGCACCGACAGCAAGCTACATAAAAATGGGTCAGAAAAAGAAATGAAAAGGTGCTACATAACTGCAATCGATATTCGACTACATACATAATTATGAGGAAAAAACGGATTCCTAACACAAGAACCCCAAAAGAAACCATAACCACAGGTCCATCAGCAGAGAAAATCTGAGACGTCATTCAAGACTGCTAAGGAAAAGTTTAATGACAGGCTGTAGAGCTCGGTAAAAATGAGATGGCATGTTCGCAGATATGCATTCTCTTTCTCAGCCTTGGGCGAGACCACTTCTTTGTTCCGAAGGTATGTCAGCCATTGTTTGCTGTGGTCTGCTGAGCTTTGCGCTTCCTGTCTTAGAAGCGGTAATCTCAGTCGTTTATGCACTGCTTTTCTTATTCTGTACTGTAGTGAGACTCTAGTAATTTCTCGAGTTTTTGGTCCTACTGACATATCCTGTTAATACGATCGTTTGCAGACTCTCTGGCTGTAGCTTAGAAGTTCTGCTTGTGAGAAGTATTTAGCTGTTCAATTGCCCCTATCGCTACTGCACTGTAGTCACGTTAATAGGAACCCCCACCACTGCCGCTGTCCATTTCTTTACCATGCTATCTGCTTAGATGTGGGCTAAGTTATTTCCTGTACACTCTAACAATCCTCCTTGGATTTACACATGTCAGTATGATGATGATAATGATGGTGATGAAAAACTGGAATAAATAAAGAATGTTTTGATTTGCAATGAAGGAACAAACTACATAGTTTTCGTCAATATTCAGTTTGAATTTTTGAAGTATACATTAACGAAGGAAGATTAGTGTTTAACGTCCAGTCGATAGCACGGTCATTAGAGATGGAACACAAGCTCGGATTACGAAAGAATAGGGAAGAAAGTCGGCCATGCCTTTTTCAAAAGGAACCATCCTGGCGTTCGTCTGTAACAATTCATGGGAAATCAGGGTTAACCTTAATCTGAGTGGCCGGACAGCGATTGGAACTGTCGTCCTCCCGAAAACATTAATTAGTCTATTCAGATGATATTTCAAAACATGTGAGACGATTCCAGACGTCTTTAGTAAGTTATAGTCAGCACAGTTCACCCTGAGCATGGAGTGCCATTTTGATCACTTTCGAGATAACTGTCTGAGACACGTAATTAGTGAGTGCTGTGTGCAGACAGATCATCGTCTTAAAGAAGCAATTCAGAATTTTCCTGTACTGCAAACGATCATACAGACATGAGTACAGTCGTTCGTCAATTGTACAGCTACTACCGTAAATTCGTAAAGGATTTCGCAAAAACAGTCTCACCTTTGAACATATTACGCAGAATGGAGGTGAAGTTTCAGTGGACACAGGACCGTCAGCTAGAATTCGAGATGATGAAGGCTTTGATAGGATCCCGTACTGGTTTTATCAGATTTTGAAAAAGAGTTCATCAGCTGTCTTTTGGGGCAGATGTACAGCAGCATCCAGTAGCGTTTTCTTCCAGACAATTGAATAAGGTGGAACGTAACAACAACTGAAAAGGAAGCGTTAGTGGTCATGAAGTCATTGAAATGGCTGCTTGGACTAAAAGACCCTTCTAGCCGTCTAACGCGTTGGGCTATCAAGCTTAGTGAGTCTGATTGCGAGGTTGTTCAGAACCTGCTAGAAAACATGCAAATGCCGACGTATTATTCCGCATAGCTGTATTGGGTACATAGGCAAGAATGTGTTGGTTTGCAAGCAGGCGCAAGCAGAAGATAAAGATCGCCATGCTTTTAAGTCACAGCCGAACTTTATCACACATGAGAATCATTTGTGTGGAGTCACGAAATGCAGACCACGTTTTTCCAAAGGAAGTGCTACAACGGCCTCATTGCCTTATGTTGTAAGGTCAAGGTGGCCCACGAGCAACAGATAGGCGTGCTGCGGATCGGGTTTGGTGGAGGCATAAAAAGTACAGCCTGGAGCAGTATGTCAGAGACTGTCCACCATGCGTATAGAGAGCAGGTATTTCGAAGCATAAAATCCGTTTGCAGAGGTTACCAGAGGTGTCGAAGCCATTTCAAATTTGACATTTACGGACCATATAACAGAACATCTACAGGGAATAGGTATGCGCTTACGATTATCGATCATTTCTCATTGTTTCTAGTAATGGTAGCAATTCCAGACCAATATGTCAGAACTGTTGCACAGCCATTAGGTAACGGTTGCATAATGAAGTTTGGAGCGTCTGATACGTTAGTCATGGATCAGGCTATGAACCTTGCTTCATAATTTATGAAACACCTATGCTAGTACAAATCTGGAAATTACGAACGAGCCCGGTCCACCTTCAAACTACTGGTAGGAATGTGTCCATAAGACCATTTCGAAAATGTTACGTTTTTACGTAAATGCTAGACTCGACAACTGGGATACCTGTTTTCTATGTGTGGTTTCTGCGTACCTCTCGAAGGTGGGAACAGACTTGTTACCACCTGAGGTAGTGTATGAGACAGAGAGGCCGCCCCCATAAATTAGGACCGATTTGCGAATCAGTGAAGAAGATTGCGAGAAGAACACGAGAGGTATGGAGAAACTTACAAAAGACGAACACGAAGTCTCTGGTATGCCAGGAACAGCCGAATAAGTGCATGGGCAAACTACCACAGTATCGCAGAGGTTAGTGTGTGTTGGTTACAGATCCCTATAAGCGGAAGGCAAAGACAAAGAAGCTATTGAGCAAATATCACGGACTATATCGGGTCGTGGAGATGACCTGACCAATTAACGTAAAGGTACAGTTTCCTGCTAGAACCTCTATTGCTCACATCATTCGGGTAAAACCTTTTATGAGTTTGGTGGATGCGGTACCACAATAAACTGCTACCGACCTGGCATGCAGAGGTGCATTAGGCAGGAAGAAAGAACCTCTAGCAGTTAGACAGCGCAAGGTACAAGGCATGCCTTATGCTTTGAGGCCACGTAATCACTTATGTTGTCAGATTCCTGGCAATGTTATGGTCGATCTGGATTTATTCTTGACCTTTATGTTATGAGTATGTTTTGCATTGTGTTCCGCTCCGTTGGTTTAGTGTTTCTATGTCATTACCAAGCGCCGTCCGGTGTGGCCGAGCGGTTCTATGCGCTTCAGTGTGAAACCTCGCGACCGCTACGGTCGCAGGTTCGAATCCTGCTTCGGGCATGGATGTGAGTGATGTCCTTAGGTTAGTTAGGTTTAAGTAGTTCTAAGTTCTAGGGGACTGATGACCTCAGATGTTAAGACCCATAGTGCTCAGAGCCATTTGAACCATTTGAATCATTACCAAGTGTATTTTTTTTTATTATTGTAGGATTATTGTTAGGTTTTCTTGCTATTGGTTAGTCGTTTCTGAAGGAGCGAGGGAATGATAGGCAATTTCTTTTCTCAGGTGGCGTCTTTGTGTGTAATAGAGAAATAGGTGAGAATAAGGACGCACGAGGCACTGCTGACTTCGGATAACAGAGAAGCTCATGTAGGTTTATTATTTGCGAATTTAGACAAGAGTGCACAAGCGAATAGTGTTCAGAAAGACCGATACATGCTGATATGACGACATGCGAGGTGAGTGCGATTTTAGGGAAAACGAATAAACGAGTTGCGAAAAGGACATCTTGTCCAGATGGTCTTTGTTGCAGTAAGAAGGGAGCCTCTGGCTGTACTCTCTTTTCTCGCCAGAAACTGTATTGGTAATTTGCTATGGAGAAGGGAAATGGTTGAAGAGGTACAAGGAAGCGGTATTATCGTAAACGGAATGGCTTGTGAGATAGTCGAGAAGGATTTTTGTCTTTTGTCAGTACTCATTGGTAGGAACGTCATGAAATTGACACGGAATACGTTGTATTCGCGGGAAGGTTCACTATGTGTATTAACAACCCAAATTTAACTTATCTTAATGATATCCTCAACCCTGAACTTACGCATTCAGTAGAAAAATTTATTGAATCACAGCAGGGGAAAATGTGATTATTTCTGGTTAGTCTTTACTGTGGCGGTTACTGATGTCGAATGAAACAAGTTTACCGTTACCAGCCACAATTTATTTCCACGAGACGTTTCGGAGATTTAAACCTCCATCGTCAGGTGGATTTATGTGAATCAATACTGGTTACAAATTGTGCTACCGCTTTGCCACTGTCTAGCAGAAGAAGATAAAAACGTAACACTACTTCAGTAGATGACTCATAGTTTTGAAGTGGTCTTCAATTGAAACGTTAAACGAAAGTGTAAAGTAAAAGTTAAAAAGAAAAATACTTTCAGCGGTCACACACTCCTTTTTCTGTTATCTTTACATCACAGGGTACCTAGAATCTAATAAGTACAAAGAACATACAATAAAACATAACACTGTTTTGGAGCAAACGTTATGGAGCTCTTTGGTTCTATAAATTAACGGAAATATAAGTACAAAAATCTCCAATTGCCACAGATTCATTTTTGTCAGTTTTACACAACTTAATACTTTGCACACAGTTAGGTAACCGGGATAGCATGTTGGTAACATTAAGTATAAATGTCATTTGAAATAATTGTGTTTCCAGCAGTGGCAATACCACACACATCAAAAAAAGTTTCGCATCACCCCGATTCCCAGAACTCCTGAAGACAGATGTTGACTGTGGATATCGTATCACAGTCACAGTCCCTTTCACTGTTCAGAAATGTCACTAAAACCGCCGAAAGAGGTAAACAACCATGCATGAGCAGTGTCTATTAAGTGGAGGGGATCGGACAGCCTATCAGTTCCACTCATTCCACCAGGAAGGAGGTACACGGCTCGTATTGCCTGAAGCTCAATCATGCCTGAGCAGTCAATACCGCGGTTAGACCGCGTCCGCATTGTTACTTTGTGCCAGGAAGGGCTCTCAACAAGGGAAGTGTCCAGGCGTCTCGGAATGAACCAAAGCGATGTTGTTCGGACATGGAAGAGATTCAGAGAGACAGGAACTGTCAATGACATGCCTCGCTCAGGCCGTCCAAGGGCTACAGGGCTACTATTGCAGTGGATGACCGCTACCTCTGGATTATGGCTTGGAGGAATCCTGACGGCAACGTCACCATGTTGAATAATGCTTTTCGTGCAGCCATAGGATTTCGTGTTACGACTCAAACTGTGCGCAATGGGCTGCATGGTGCGCAACTTCACTCCCGACGTCCATGGCGAGATCCATATTTGCAACGACGACACCGTGCGGTACAGATGGGCCCAACAACATGCCGAGTGGACTGCTCCAGATTGGCATCATGTTCTCTTCACCGATGAGTATCGCATATGCCTTCAGTCGTTGGAGTCGTGTTTGGAAGCAACCCGGTCAGTCTGAACGCCTTAGACACATTGTCCAGCGTGTGCAGTAAGTTGGAGGTTCCCTGCTGTTTTGGGGTGGCATTATGTGGGGCCGACGTACGCCGCTGGTTGTCATGGAAGACACTGTAACGGCTGCACGATACGTGAATGCCATCCTCCGACCGATAGTGCAATTGCGAGGCATTCGTCTTCATGGACGACAATTCGCGCCCACATCGTGCACATCTTGTGAATGATTTCCTCCAGGATAACGACACTGCTCGAGTAGAGTGGCCAGCATGTTCTCCAGACATGAACCCTATCGAACATGTCTGGGATAGATTGAAAAGGGCTGTTCATTGACGACGTGACCCACCAACCACTCTGAATCTACGCCGAATCGCCGTTGAGGGGTGGGACAACCTGGACCAACAGTGCCTTAATGAACTTGTGGATAGTATGTCACGATGAATACAGGCATGCATTAAAGCAAGATGACGTGCTTCTGGGCATTAGAGCTACCGGTGTGTACATCAGTCTGGACCACCACCTCTGAAGGTCTCGCTATATAGTGGCACAACATGCTATGTGTGGTTTTCATAAACAATAAAAAGGGCAGAAATGATGTTTATGTTGATATCTATTCCTATTCCGGAACTCTCGGAACCGAAGTGATGCAAAACTTTTTTGATATGTGTGTGACTCGTTTCTAATGTCGTAACACAATACGCATTTGTCGCGTTAATTCATGTAAATCCATCTGATAATGGACGTTTAAACTTCTGATACGCGTCATAGAAATAAATTATAGCTGGTAACAGTAAACTTGTTTCATTAGACCGTTTTTAGTTATTTGTTAGAGAATTGCAGCAACGATTTATATTTTTTAAGTAGAACAGTTTTTTTCTATCATGTAGTTGATGTATTTAACCCATGTACAAAATAATTTAAATCAAATGTTAGTTACAGAGGTAGAAACTTTTTTTGGTGGCTACAATTCAGTTGAATATACACAGGCAGATCCTTGCACTGCCGCATACATGGCAGGTTGAAATGCACAAACAAACGAGGTTCGATGATAAAGTTATCTTGGGTTATCGGCCGAGTCAAGGTTCATGACACATTCCTGACATGGTCAGTCTGCTGGCAATCTGCAGTGTATATAACTGAAGAAAACTTCACAAGCCGAGATCGCTATCTTCTTTTATAGCCCTTTTCGACAGAGCTATGCTCTCATCATCGGATGTTGTCCATCAGTTTTATTCATAAAATCCAACGATGACGGCGTACCTCTGTCGAAACCTGTCATCTAATAAAATGCTTTTTTTTGGCAAGCTTGGCTTGTGAAGTGGTCGAAGAACTCCATCAGTTATAGTGTCTAAAATATTTCCATTGCATGTGGCCTGTCTAACTATTTGCTCAAGAGAGTTTTCCGAAACTGTGTTCTAAAATACTTCACAAGGCTGCTGGCAGTACAACCTGCAATGAATCCATATACGTTCCAGCTCTCTACTCAGTAAGTTAACGTCCCCTCCAATTAATACTGAATGATGTGCTTATTTTCGTGCTACCGAGCATAAACGTTCCTTGAATGATTGTAAAACTGTCACGGTAGAATCTAATGATTGGTAAAAACATCCTATAGTTGAGTTCAGTTAGACTTGTTAAATGTGTCCAGATAACTTCACAGTTCAGACTCAATTTCGATCTCGAGAGGCACAATATTCTTGTCGTCTGCAATGATCACTCACTCTTACATAGCTTTAAATTTGCCTTTTAAATGCACATTGAATCCTTCGCTAAGTTTATCATAGGTTTCTACTTCGGGTTTCAGCCAGCTCTCGGTTTCGAGAAAAATTTGAGTGCGATAACTTTCCTGGAGGGCAGTACATTCATAAACTTGTTACGAATATCTCTACAGTTATCTGTTAAATTTTGACATTACAAGTGTTTTAACCCCCCTCCCCGCTTACCGTCGGTGGGGTGGCTTGCGTGCATCAGCGATAAAAATGGCTGTAGGTGCAACCACATCGGAGGGGTATCTGTTGAGAGGCCAGACAAATGTGAGGTGCCTGAGAAGGAGTAGCAGTCTTTCCAGTAGCTGCTGTGGCAGTAGCTGCATGGGAGACAGGCTGGATGTTTGACTGATCTGGCGTTGTAACATCAACCAAAGCGACTTTGCTCTACTGGTACTGCGAATGATTGAAAGCAAGGGGAAACTACAATCGTAATTTTTCCCGAGGTCATGCAGGTCTACTATAATCTTAAATGATGGCGTCCTCTTGGGTAAAACATTCTGGAGGTAAAATTGTCCCCCAACGGATATCCGGATGGGGGACTACGCAGGAGGATGTGGTCATCAAGAGAATCAAAACTGAAATTCTACAGATTGGAGCGTGGAATGTTAGATTCCTTAATCGGGCAGGTAGATTAGAAAATTTAAAAAGGGAAATGGATTTCTTGGAGTTAGATATAGAGGGCATTAGTGAAGTTCGGTTGACGGAGGAACAGGACTTCTGATCAGGTGAATGCACAGCTATAAATACAAAGTCAAATAGGGGTAATGCATTAGTGGATATAATAATGAGTAAGAAAATAGGAATGCGGGTAAGCTACTATGAACAGCATAGTGAACGCTTTATCGTAGCCAAGATAGGTATGAAGTCCAAACCTACCACAGTAGTACAAGTTTATATGCTGACTAGCTCCGCAGATGATGAAGAGATCGCATAAATGTGTGATGAGATAAAAGATATTATTCAAACAGTTAAAGGAGACGAAAATTTCTGATGGGGGAACTGGAATTCGATAGTAAAGTAAGAGAAGTAAAAATAGTAGGTGAATATGGACTGGGGGAAAGGAATAAAGAGGAAGCCGCCTGGTAGAATGTTGTACAGAGTATAATTTAATCATCGCTAGCACTTTCTTTAAGAACCATAACTGAAGGCTGCACGGCCGGATTGGTCGTGCTGTTCTAGGCGCTACAGTCTGGATCCGAGCGACCGCTACAGTCGCAGGTTCGAATCCTGCCTCGGGCATGGATGTGGGTGATGTCCTTAGGTTAGTAAGGTTTAATTAGTTCTAAATTCTAGGCGACTAATGACCTCAGAAGTTAAGTCACATAGTGCTCAGAGCCATTTGAACCATTTGAAGGTTGCATACGTAAGCGACCTGGAGTCACTGGGAGGTTTCAGATTGATTATATAATGGTTAGACAAAGATTTAGGAAGCAGTTTTTAAATTGTAAGACATTTCGAGGGGCAGAAGTGAGCTCTGACCACAATGTATTGACTATGAGCTGTAGATTAAAACTGGAGAAATTAGAAAAAGGTAGGAAATTAAGGATATAGGACCTGGATAAGTTGAAGAACCAGAGGTTGTTGAGAGTTTCAGAAAGAGCATTAAGTAGCTGCTGACTAGAACAGGGGAAAGGAATACAATAGAAGACGAGTGGGTAGCTTTACGAGCTGAAATCGTGAAGGCAGCATACGATCCAATATGTAAAAAGACAAGGCCAAATAGAAATCCTTGGGTAACACAGAAGATTCTGAATTTAACTGTTAAAAAAAGAATATGCAAAAATGTAGCATATGAAACAGGCGAAAGGGAATACAAACGTTTAATAAAATGTAGTAATTCCAATTCCAAGGAAAGCAGTTGCTGACATGTGTGAAAATCACCGAACTATCAGTTAAATAAGTCATGTTTGTTAAATAATAACGCGAATTCTTTACAGAAGAATGGAAACACTGCTGGAAACCGATCTCGGGGAAGATCAGTTTGGATTCCGGAGAAATGTAGAAACACGAGAGGCAATACTGACCCTACGCCTTATCTACATCTACATGACTACTCTGCAATTCACATTTAAGTGCTTGGCAGAGGGTTCATCGAACCACAATCATACTATCTCTCTACTATTCCACTCCCGAACAGCGAGCGGGAAAAACGAACACCTAAACCGTTCGAGCTCTGATTTCTCTTATTTTATTTTGATGATCATTCCTACCTATGTAGGTTGGGCTCAACAAAATATTTTCGCATTCGGAAGAGAAAGTTGGTGACTGAAATTTCGTAAAAAGCTCTCGCCGCGACGAAAAACGTCTATGCTGTAATGACTTCCATCCCAACTCGTGTATCATATCTGCCACACTCTCTCCCCTATAACGCGATAATACAAAACGAACTGCCCTTCTTTGCACCCTCTCGATGTCCTCCGTCAATCCCACCTGGTAAGGATCCCACACCGCGCAGCAATATTCTAACAGAGGACGAACGAGTGTAGTGTAAGCTGTCTCTTTAGTGGACTTGTTGCATCTTCTAAGTGTCCTGCCAATGAAACGCAACCTTTGGCTCGCCTTCCCGACAATATTATCTATGTGGTCCTTCCAACTGAAGTTGTTCGTAATTTTAACACCCAGGTACTTAGTTGAATTGACAGCCTTGAGAATTGTACTATTTATCGAGTAATCGAATTCCAACGGATTTCTTTTCGAACTCATTTGGATCATCTCACACTTTTCGTTATTTAGCGTCAACTGCCACCTGACACACCATACAGCAATCTTTTCTAAATCGCTTTGCAGCTGATACTGGTCTTCGGATGACCTTACTAGACGGTAAATTACAGCATCTTGGAAGATAGGTTAAGGAAAGACAAGCCTACGTTTATAGCATTTGCAGACTTAGAGAAAGCTTTTGACAATGTTAACTGGAATACTGTCATTGAAATTCTGGAGGTAGCAGAGGTAAAATACAAGGAGAAAAAGGTTATTTACAACCTACACAGAAACGAGCCGGTAGCTGTAAGAGTTGAGGAGTATGAAACGAAAGCAGTGCTTGAGAAGGGAGTGAGAAAGAGTTGTAGCCTATCCCCCATGTTATTCAATCGGTACATTGAAACAAGCAGTAAAAGAAACGAAGGAAAAATTCGGTGTAGGAATTGAAGTTAAGGGAGAAGGAACAAAAACTTTGAGTATTGCCGATGACTTTGTGATTCTGTCAGAGTTAGCAAAGGACTTGGAAGAGCAGTAGAATGGAATGGACAGTGTCCTGAAAGGAAAATATAAGATGAACATCATCAAAAACAAAACAAGGATAATGTAATGTAGTCGAATTAAATCGGAGGATGCTGAGGGAATTAAATTAGGAAATGAGGCACTTAAAGTAGTAGATGATTTTTGCTATTTGGGCAGAAGAATAACTGGTAATAGCCAAAGTAGAGAGGATATAAAATGTAAACTGGCAATGGCAAGAAAAGAATTTCTAAAGAAGAGATATTTGTTAACATCAAATATAGATTTGAGTGTTAGGAAGTCTTTTCTGAAGGTATTACTTTCGAGTGTTGCCATGTGTAGAAGTGAAACATGGACGATAAACAATTTAGAGAAAAGTAGAATAGAAGCTAAACTTCCTGGCAGATTAAAATTGTGTACCGAACAGAGACTCGAAGTCGGGTCCTTTGCCTTTCGCGGACAAGTGCTCTACCAGGTGAGCATGACTCGAAACCCGTCCTCACAGCTTCAATTGTGCCAGTAACTCGTCTTCTAGCATCCAAGCTTCTAGAATAGAAGCTTCCGAAATGTGGTGCTCAGGAGAATGTTGAAAATTAGATGGGTTGATGAAGTAACTAATGAAGATTTACTGAACTGAACTGGGCAGACAAGAAGTCAGTGGTAAAAAAGAAGGGATTGGTTCATAGGACACATTCTCAGACGTCAAAGGATCACCAACGCAGTATTGAGAGAATGTGTGGGCGGTAAAAATCGTAGGGAAAGACCAAGAGATGAATACAGCCAGCAGATTCAGAAGGACGTAGATTGCAGTAGTTATTCGGAGATGAAGAGGCTCGTACAGGATAGAGTAGCGTGGAGAGCTGCATCAAACCAGTATTCGGACTGAAAACTGCAACAACAACAACAAGTACGATATTGTAGTGCCTGAGTTATTCTGATTACGACACCAAGTTCCTTTGGACATGCATACTTCGTAATCAGTATAACACAGGCACTGCAATATCGTATTTCTCTGCCGATGCCGGGCAAATGACTTTCAATTACAACGTCTGACCTGTATGGGAATATACATGTATGTACGAGTACAGGTCGTAGAGGCATGGTTGACGACATATGGAAGTTTGGGTGTGGCCGTGAATCGTGCACGGATAGCCAGGTGGTAAGGCGACGACTCGCGATAAGCGAGAATCTGCGTTCGAGCCCCGGTCCGGCACAAATTTTCATTGTCGTCATTCCATTCTACAGCTGACGGTTGTCCTTATTCGCAATGGCCAATACATTTAATGTACAACAACAAGTGTCTTAAAGATCTTAATCTAAATATTCTCATACGCACTTTGCAAGTACTTTGGTACCCGAATAACTATTTCCTATCAAGGGGAATCCTAAAATTCTCCACGACATAACGCAGGCGTAGAAACCTGCAGCATAGAATCGACGGGGCCTTTGATTGAGATTCTCCATTCGGCTCCAAAGCAAAGGACCCCCAGCCATTCTGGGAAAAATGATAGAAACTGTGAGCTCTGTCTGCATCCTGAGAGGAAGGCCAGCAGCCTTCTCCGTCCGTACGAACTGAGAATGGCCTCAGAAATCAAGTGACAGGCGTCACTGATGCCGGCGTGAGCCACAGCTTGCAAACGGCTGCAGTTGCATCTACATCCATACTCTGCAAGCCATCGTGAGGTGGATAGCACATGGTTCGCCCCGTTGTACTAGTTATTAGGGTTTCTTCCCGTTCCATTCACGTATGAACCGCGGGAAGAATGACTGACTGCCTCTGTGCGTGGAGAAATTATACCAATCTTTTACTCACGATCCCTATGTGAGTGATACGTAGAGGATTGTAGTGTATTTCTAGACTCATCATTTAAAGCCGGTTCTTGAAACTATATGTTAATTGACTTTCTCGGGATTGTTAACGCACATCTTCAAGAGTCTTCCATTTCAGTTCCTTGAGTACCTCTGTGATACTCTCCATGGATGACGCAAACCTGTGACCATCCATGCGGTCCTTGTGTGTATACGCACAATACCCAGCGCTAGTACTACTTGGTACGGGTCCCACACACTTGAGCAATATTCTAGAACCGTTCGCGCGAGTGATTTGTGAGCGATCTCCTTCGTAGACTGTCTGCATTTCCCCGTTATCCTACTAATAAACCGAAGTCCACCACCTGCTTTACCCACGACTGAGCCTATGCGATCATTGCATTTCACATCCCTACAAAGTGTTACACTCAGGTGTTTGTACGAACTGGCCGATTCCAGCAGTGACTAATTGATATTATACTTACAGAATACTACTTTTTTCATTTTGTGAAGTGAAATTTTTTTTATTTTTGATCATTTAAAGTAAGTTGCCCATCTTTGCACTACTCTGAAAATTTATCAAGATTTGACTGAACATTCGTGTCGCTTCTTTCAGAAAGTACTTCATTATAGATAACTGCATCACCTGCAAAACGTCTGAGGTTACTATTAATATTGTTTGCAATATAATGGACACACAACATGAACAGCAAGGGTCCTAACACACTTCCCTGGGGCACATCTGAAGTTACTTCTACATCTGAAAATGACTCTCCATCCAAGAAAACATGCTGCGTCCTCCCTGCCAAAAAGTCCTTAGCCCAGTCACAAATTTCACTTGATATCGCATTTGACAGTACTTTTAACTATAAGCGTAGGCGTGTTACTGAGCACTCACTCCGCCTTCAGGCCACGAGTGGCCTACCGGGACCATCCGACCGCAGTGTCACCCTCAAAGGAGGATGCAGATAGGAGGGGCGTGGGATCAGCACATCGCTTTCCCGTGGTATTCTTGACCGAAGCCGTACTATTCGGTCGAATAGCTCCTCAATTGGCATCACGAGGCTGAGTGCACCGCGAAAAATGGCAACAGCGCATGGCGGCTGTATGGTCACCCATCCAAGTGCCGGCCACGCCTAGCAGCGCTTAACTTCGGTGATCTCACGGGAACCGGTGTATCCACTGCGGCAAGGGCGTTGCCAGGCGTGTTACTGAGTCAAATGCTGTTTGGAACTCAAAAAATTCTGCATTTACGTGACTGTCGTGATCCAACGCTTTCAGTATGTCATGTGAGAAAAGTGCGATTTGGGTTTCGCGTGATCGATGTTTGCGGAATCACCGCTGATTGGCATTGAGGAGGGCATTTTGTTCGAGATACCTCATTATGTTTGACTTCAGAGTGTGTTCTAAGATTCTAAAACAAACCGATGTTAAGGATATTGGACGGTAGTATTGTAGATCACTTCTACTACTCTTCTTGTAGACGGATGCGACCTGTGTTTTTTTTAAAAACTGGGTATGGTATTTTGTTCGAGGGATCTACGATAGATTAAAGTTAGCAGAGCGGCTACTTCATCCACAAATTCAGTATAGAAACTGATAGGGATTCCGTCGGGTCCTGGAGCTTTGTTCAGTTTTAACGGTTTGAGCTATTTCTTGACACCAGTGACCCCCATAAATATTTCATCCATCTTTTTGGTGGTACAAGGATTAAATTGGGACGATTATTCTGGGTTTTTCCTTGAAAAGTGAGACTTGCAAACGGAGTTACGCGTTTCAGCTTTTGCTTTGCTCAATTTCAGTTCCCGTCTCATTCGCAAGGGACTGAAGTGGAACCGAGACGTCGGGTTGTTGCAGATATCGCAGCGCTCATATGTAATCTGGCATCACCATGCTGAAGGAGAAGGTCCTCCATCTGTCGACGACCTCTAAGGATTGGTGCCTTCAGTTTTCTTATGCACCGATTTACTCGTAGATCCGTTACACACCGCCATGGTAAACTCTTCAATTTGGAGCCTTCTAGTGGCAGAGGGTTGCAACTTGTGTCAGCGAAGTGGGAAAGTCGAGCGAGTAACATGAATGACATGTGATACCTCAACCGATATTGAGAACAGAATAAAAAATCCGTGCGTATTACTTTTCAACACTTCCTCGTCCTTTCGTGTTTTTCTGGGAAGGTGACAGCAAAGTAGCCAAAAATAGGTATCAGCGACAACTTCTTAAAACCTACACAGGATAATCGTTTAAATCCCATAACTGCCTAAATACACTACTGGCCATTTAAATTGCTACACCACGAAGATGACGTGCTACAGACGCGAAATTTGACCGACAGGAGGAAGATGCAGTGATATGCAAATGATTAGCTTTTCAGAGCGTTCACACAAGGTTGGCGCCAGTGGCGACACCTACAACGAGCTGACATGAGGAAAGGTTCCAACTGGTTTCTCATACACAAACAGCAGTTGACCGGCGTTGCCTGGTGAAACATTGTTTTGATGCCTCGTGTAAGTAGGAGAAATGCGTAACATCACGTTTCCGACTTTGATAAAGGTCGGATTGTATCCTATGGCGATTGCGGTTTATCGTATCGCCACATTGCTGCTCGCGTTGGTCGAGATCCAATGACTGTTAGCAGAATATGGAATAGGTGGGTTCAGGAGGACAATACAGAACGCCGTGCTGGATCTCAACGGCTTCGTATTACTAGCAGTCAAGATGACAGGCATCTTAACCACTTGTCTCTAACGGATCGTGCAGACACGTCTCGATCCCTGAGTCAACAGATGGGGACGTTTGCAAGACAACAACCATCTGCACGAACAGTTCGACGACGTCTGCAGCAGAGTGAATTATCAGCTCGGAGTCCATGGCAGTGGTTACCCTTGACGCTGCATCACAGACAGGAGTGCCTGCGATGGTGTACTCAACGACGAACCTGAGTGCACGAATGGCAAAACGTCATTTTTTTCGGATGAATCCAAGTTCTCTTTACAGCATCATGATGATCGCATCCGTGTTTGGCGACATAGCGGTGAACGCACATTGGAAGCGTGTATTCGTCATCGCCATACTGGCGTATCACCCGGCGTGATGGTATGGGGTGCCATTGGTTACACGTCTCGGTCAGCTCTTGTTCGCATTGACGGCACTTTGAACAGCGGACGTTACATTTCAGATGTGTTACGACCCGTGGCTCTACCCTTCATTCGATCCCTGCAAAACCCTACATTTCAGCAGGATAATGCATGACCGTATGTTACAGGTCCTTTACGGGCCTTCTGGATACAGAAAATGTTCAACTGCTGTCCTGGGCAGCACATTCTCCAGATCTCTCACCAACTGAAAACGTCTGGTCAATGGTGGCCGAGTAATTGGCTCGTCACAATACGCCAGTCACTACTCTTGATGAACTGTGGTATCGTGTTGAAGCTGCATGGGCAGCTGTACCTATATACGCCATCCAAGCTCTGTTTGACTCAGTGCCCAGGCGTATCAAGGCCGTTATTACAGCCTGAAGTGGTTGTTCTGGGTACTGATTTCTCAGGATCTATGCACTCAAATTGCGTGAAAATGTAATCACATGTCAGTTCTAGTATAATATATTTGTCCAATGAACACTCGTTTATCATCTGCATTTCTTCTTGGTGTAGCAATTTTAATGCCCAGTAGTGTAAAAGTGATGCAGTATTATTATGTTTATACCACACACACTAATGGGCTATTTCTGCCCTGGTAGTTGCGGTTGTTTTATACCCTTTTTCGGCACTAGCTCTGTATTTGGGGGCGGGGAAAACCATTTGTCTGTACCATAACCCGCCCTCTCGGATTGGGGAGGTGCGAAATCATTTGTTTACGCCAAAACAGTCAGGAGGGGTGGGGAAAACCCAATGAAGGTAGGTCGGTCTTATGGGGGGAAGGGAGAGAGTACATCCAACATGAAGGGGAAAGCTGAGATGTAGGCAAAACCCAGTGACTTTAGGATAGATGGTGGTTACTGTGCCACTATAAGTGTCATAAATCAGCTGTACTGTGCAGAAACTGCGAACACCTCGCTACTCAGGGATTATCATGCTAGCTGTATGATTGGAATGAAAAGTTTTTCTATCAGACACAATATACCACTCTCAGCAGAGAGAAATCTTCAGGTGTAAAAGTAACTTCAGCCATGCCCTGGTTTGATGTGACCCGCCACGAATTCGTCTCCTGTGCAACCTCTTCATCTCAGAGTAGCATTTGCAACTTATGTTCTCAATTATTTGTTGGATGTATTCCAATCTCTGTCTTCCTCTACAGTTTATTCCCTCTACAGCTCCCTCTAGTACTATGGAAGTCAGTCCCTCATGTCTTAACACATGTCCTATGTTCTTGTTCCTTCTCCTTGTCAGTGTTCCGATTCTGCGTAGAACCTTCTCATTCCTTACCTTATCAGTCCACCTAAGTTTCAACATTCGTCTGTAGCACAACCTCTTAAATGCTTCAGTTCTCTTCTGTTCCGGGTTACCCACGGTCCATGTTTCACTATCATCCAATGCTGTGCTCCAAACGTACAGTCTCTGAAATTTCTTGCTCAAATTAAGGCCTATGTTTGATACTAATAGACATCTCTTGGCCGGGGATGCCCTTTTTGCTAATCTGCTTTTGATGTCCACCTTGCTCCTTCCGTCATTCGTTATTTTGCAGCCTACGTAGTAGAATTCCTTAATTTTATCTACTTTGTGACCATGAATCCTGATGTTAATTTTCTCCCTGTTCTCATTTTGCTACTTCTCATTACTTTCATCTTAGATTCGCTCTCAATCCATATTCTGTATTCATTCCATTCAGCAGATCATGTAATTCTTCTTCAGGTTCACTGAGGATAACAATGTGATAAGTGAATCGTATCATTGATGTCCTTTTACTCTGAAATATAATTCCACTCCTGAACCTTTCTTTTATTTCCTTCATTACTACTTCGATGTGCAAGTAACCTCCTCCTCACTTATCGACCTTAATGACAGTGAAAAATTAAACTGCGTGCACCTAATGGAAATTTGGGAAAAGCAATCGTCAACGAAGCTAATCTGTCGGTAAAGAGGGAGGAAAGGGTTACATCTAAATGAAAGGAAAAATGCAAATGAAACTGGTGGAAATTAATTTTGAAAAGGGGTAAAGTTAATAAAGAAAGTAAATGTGCGGCCGTTACGTTAACAATTAACTAACGATAATTAGATATTTGAGATTTGGGGAAATTACGGTAGTCAGTCCTATGGACAATTACTATAGTAACTGAAAAACAAAGGGTATTACATATATAATAAGCACTAGAAGCGTGGCAACTGAAGGTTGACACGTGTAGTGTGAAAACTGAAAGTTTGTCAGAAGTAATAAATTTCGCTGACTTAATTTAGCAAAAGAATTAATAAAACCGGAAAACTGAAAGTTAATTTAGTGACTGAAATTAATAGCGAGCTTTGTTTCTGAAGCACATCGAAATTCAGTAAAATACGGGTAGTCTTGGGCTACCTCAACAATCATTTCAAAAGCTACTTGAATCTACGCAACTTAGAAATAAGAGATTTAACTTTGAACTTGAATTAAATGGTTCTGAACAATTAACAATAGTAAAATTTAGTATGTACCAAGCTGAGCTGCAGTCACAGGTAAGCTAAAATACGGTAACAAACTCGCAATCTTAATTTGTGCTTGTATAATCTAAATATTGTAACCAGCTATGAATACCTTAACTGAACTTTGAAATTAAAGCAGTGAAATCGACTGATATTACTTTAATGCTGGCGTTTGGATTTCAACGACACTCGGGTTCATTCCGGAAAGGAAGGGACCCTGCTTGGAAATTGGGACAATGAGCAACAAAGGTTCATGCTACGTTGCTGTAATTTAGTGAGAAAAATTTAACAGTTTGAAAAGCTGAGGTTTGCCATACAGTTCTAAAACTTTACGTGCTACCAGTCTTCCTTTTTGGTTGACTGAAGGTTTGAAGTCGTCGATCGAGGAGGTGGCGACAGTCACTCATTGTCAGCCGTCGCTGTTGCAGAAGCTGGATGTTGACGCGCCTGCTTCTCGACACGGTCTCCAGCCGAAACAGGCTCTTGATGTGTGCCAGCTAACGCTCCCGTCCGCGACACCATGTCAGAGGCTAACATAGCAAGTCGAGCGCAATTACAAACCCTAAAGCGCGGCAACTCGCGGGAGCGTCACACAACACACCTGCTTCACTGCCCTCCTCCCGCCAGACCCTGACTGCTTTGCCCGCAATCCACGCGGCAGAGTTAACAATACCAAAGATCCTAAACACTTAGGTTCTCCACACGACCTCCCGGTGTATTCGTTCGATAGCATAGCTTTCCCTAGGCAAGACCCAGGGTAAAAATACAAATAGTATTTACAAAAGAAACCAATTATACACTCCTGGAAATGGAAAAAAGAACACATTGACACCGGTGTGTCAGACCCACCATACTTGCTCCGGACACTGCGAGAGGGCTGTACAAGCAATGATCACACGCACAGCACAGCGGACACACCAGGCACCACGGTGTTGGCCGTCGAATGGCGCTAGCTGCGCAGCATTTGTTCACCGCTCCGTCAGTGTCAGCCAGTTTGGCGTGGCATACGGAGCTCCATCGCAGTCTTTAACACTGGTAGCATGCCGCGACAGCGTGGACGTGAACCGTATGTGCAGCTGACGGACTTTGAGCGAGGGCGTATAGTGGGCATGCGGGAGGCCGGGTGGACGTACCGCCGAATTGCTCAACACGTGGGGCGTGAGGTCTCCACAGTACATCGATGTTGTCGCCAGTGGTCGGCGGAAGGTGCACGTGCCCGTCGACCTAGAACCGGACCGCAGCGACGCACGGATGCACGCCAAGACCGTAGGATCCTACGCAGTGCCGTAGGGGACCGCACCGCCACTTCCCAGCAAATTAGGGACACTGTTGCTCCTGGGGTATCGGCGAGGACCATTCGCAACCGTCTCCATGAAGCTGGGCTACGGTCCCGCACACAGTTAGGCCGTCTTCCGCTCACGCTCCAACATCGTGCAGCCCGCCTCCAGTGGTGTCGCGACAGGCGTGAATGGAGGGACGAATGGAGACGTGTCGTCTTCAGCGATGAGAGTCGCTTCTGCCTCGGTGCCAATGATGGTCGTATGCGTGTTTGGCGCCGTGCAGGTGAACGCCACAATCAGGACTGCATACGACCGAGGCACACAGGGCCAACACCCGGCATCATGGTGTGGGGAGCGATCCCTTACACTGGCCGTACACCTCTGGTGATCGTCGAGGGGACACTGAATAGTGCACGGTACATCCAAACCGTCATCGAACCCATCGTTCTACCATTCCTAGACCGGCAAGGGAACTTGCTGTTCCAACAGGACAATGCACGTCCGCATGTATCCCGTGCCACCCAACGTACTCTATAAGGTGTAAGTCAACTACCCTGGCCAGCAAGATCTCCGGATCTGTCCCCCATTGAGCATGTTTGGGACTGGATGAAGTGTCGTCTCACGCGGTCTGCACGTCCAGCACGAACGCTGGTCCAACTGAGGCGCCAGGTGGAAATGGCATGGCAAGCCGTTCCACAGGACTACATCCAGCCTCTCTACGATCGTCTCCATGGGAGAATAGCAGCCTGCATTGCTGCGAAAGGTGGATATACACTGTACTAGTGCCGACATTGTGCATGCTCTGTTGCCTGTGTCTATGTGCCTGTGGTTCTGTCAGTGTGATCATGTGATGTATCTGACCCCAGGAATGAGTCAATAAAGTTTCCCCTTCCTGGGACAATGAATTCACGGTGTTCTTATTTCAATTTCCAGGAGTGTACATCGACATAAATGCATAAATATATATATACAAATAGTAAAACAATTACAATATATAAAGACACAGAAGTGTCATATCTTCAGGTAACAAAATAAGGAAAAAGTTTACAGTACAATAGATGGAAATAGGAGGATATACATTTCCGGCGTTACATGGTGACTGAACAGTAGGAGGGAAAGATTACATCCCTGTCTTATTCCTTTTTTAATCCGAGCACTTCATTCTCGGTCTTCCACTCTTATTACTCCTCGTACCTCTCAAACATGTTGTATGTTACCCTTATTGACCTAGAGCTTACCCCAGTTTTCTTCAGAATTTCGAATGTCTTGCACCATTTGACATTGTCGAACACTTTTTTCAGGTCGGAAAATCCTATGAACGTGTCCTGATTTTTCTTTAGTGTTGATCCTCAATTGTCTTCTCCATTCTTCTCTATAGTTTTGTTAGCAACTTGGACGCATTAGCTGTTAAGCTGATTGTGGGATAACTCTCACACTTCTCAGCTCTTACAGTCTTCGCAATGATATATTTCCGAAAGTCAGATGATATATCGCCAGACTCGTACGTTTTACACACCACAGTGAATAGTCGTTTTCTTGCCACTTCCCAATGATTTTAGAAATTCTGATAGAATGTTATCTATACCTTCTGCCCTATTTGATCTTAAGTCTTCCAAAGGTTTTTTAAATTCTGATTTTAATACTGGATCCGCAACACTTCTAAATCGAATCCTTTTTCTTCTTCTATCACAGCAAACAAATCTCCCACCTGATAGAGGCCTTCAATGTACTCTTTCCACCTATCCGCTCTCTCCTCCGTATTTAACAGTGGAATTTCGTTGCATTCTTAATGTTATCACGTTTGCTTTTAATTTCACCGAACGTTGTTTTGATTATCCTATATGCTGAGTCAGTTCTTCCGACAATCATTTCTTTTTTAATTTCTTCGTATTTTTCATGCAGCCACTTCGTCTTAGCTTCCCTACACTTCCTGTTAATTTCATTCCTCAGTGACTTGCATTTCTGTATTCTTGAATTTCAAGAAACATTTGTGGATTTCCTTTTTTCATCGATCAAACTGAAGTATTTCTTGCGCTATCCACGGTTTCTTCACAGTTAGCATCTTTCTGCCGATGTTTTTCTTTTTAAACTTCTGAGACTGCTCTTTCTAGAGGTGCCCATTCCTCTTCAGATGTACTGTCTTCTGAGCTATTCCTTATTGCTGCGTCTATAACCTTAGATAACTTCAAGAGTACCTCGCCGTTCCTTGTTTCTTTGCATATTGATTTTTGCTGAATAATCTGTTAAACTTCAGCCTATTCTTCAGCACTACTACATTGTGGTCCGAGTCTATATCTGCTGCTGGGTAAGCCCTACAATCCATTATATGATTTCTTAATCTCTGTTTGACCATGATGCAATCCAACCGAAATCTTGTCGTATCTCCTGGCCTTTCCCAGGTATATCTGCTCCTCCTGTGATTCCTGAACAGCAGCCACTTCAGTTGCACATTGTTTTGTCAGTTGCCCATTGTTTCGACTGCATTTGGGCAATCTTCATCAGAATAAAATGTTACATAGAATACCCAAAAATATGATGACATGGACTAAAATAATATACACTTAATAGGATTACATCCATAAATTACGTACAAACAGAATTTACTTACATGTAATCACACAACGGTTTAAGAACTAAAACTTAGAAGTATAATACAACTGCCAATCAGATTAAATACTGCATGGAATATAATGACAACCGCAAGGTCGCTTAGGGCCAAGGGCGGCATAATACAGCCGCTACCGTCAGACTAAACGGCTAATACACCGAGGCAACCAGGAAGTGGACACGAAAACAGATCTGTTTCCATGTCCACCTCGTAGCTACCTCGGCGCGTGGACATCTGTTTCCATGTCCACCTCGTAGCTGCCTCGGCGCGTGGACATGGAAACAGATCTGTTTTCGTGTCCACTTCCTGGTTGCCTCGGTGTTTAGCCGTTTAGTCTGACGGTAGCGGCTGTATTATGCCGCCCTTGGTCCTAAGCGACCTTGCGGTTGTCATTATATTCCATGCAGTCAGTATTTAATCTGGTTGACAATTTTGTTATACTTCTACATTTTAGTTTTTATTCCTATGGCATTTCTGTTTGACGAGAGCACTTTTGCTCAGACGTTTTAAACCATGGTGTGATTACATAAGGGTCTTATTTCAATAGTGGTACAAGTCCATTTTTATTCATTCTGAGATGCAGAGTCGTAAAGTTAAATGAGCGCTGAAAAATCTGAAGTTGAAGTACCAGAAATACTCAAGTATATTTACTTGAATATTTCTGGTATCTCAACTGCAGATTTTTCAGCGCTCATTTAACTTTACGACTCTTCATCTCAGAATGGACAAAAATGGACTTGTACCACTATTGAAATAAGCTCTTCACATGTAAGTACATTCTGTCTGTACGTAATTTATGGATGTAATCCCATTAAGTGTATAGTATTTCAATCCATGTCATTATATTTTTAGGTATTCCATGTGACTTTTCATTCTGATGAAGATTGCCCTAGTGCACTCGAAACCATGGGCAACTGACAAAAAGTTTTTGCAACCGAAGTGGCTGTATATACGTTCTGTAATTAAATAGTGTACGGTTGCTGGATCACAGCCAATAAAATGTTGCCACTTCCAAAATTTTTGAACAGAGTATTCGCTATTACTAGCTGAAATGTATTACCGAACTCAATTAGTCTTTCTTATCTCTCGTCCCTAGTACCAAGCGCATATTCTCCCGTAACCTTCTCTTCTACTACTTCCCCTACAATCGCATTCCAGTCCTCCATGACTACTGATTTTCTTCTCCCTTTACGTACTGCATTATCCGTTCAACATCCTCTTGTGCTTTCTCTGTCTCTTGAGCTTGCGACGTCGACAAGTATACCTCAACTATCGTTGTCGGTGTTGGTTAGCCGTCAGTTCTGATGAGACCAACAATATCAGTGAAGTGTTCACAGTAACACACTCTCTGCCTTGCCTTCCTATTCATAACGAATCCTACCCCCTTTATGCCATTTGACCCCTACTATACCGAGCGAGGTGGCGCAGTGGTTAGCACGCTGGACTTTTTCCCGAGTTGGGATTTCCGTAATTTAACTAAGTCGCTTCAGGCAACTGCCGGAATCGTTCTTTTGAGAGGGCACGACCGACTTCCTTCCCCGTCCTTCCCTAACCCGATGGGACCAATGACCTCACTGTTTGCTCCTCTCCCTAATACATCTACCAAGATTAAGCCTTTTCATTTCCCTTTTCAGATCTTCTAGCTTCCCTAGCATGTTCAAACTTCTGACTTCCACGCCCCGACTAGTAGAACGTTATCCTTTCGTTGGTTATTCAGTCTCTGTATCATGGTCACCCCCACATTCCTTGGTAGTCCTCTCTCAGAGACCCGTGTGGGTGACTATTCCGGAATCTTTTGCCAATAGAGAGATCATTATGACACTTTTTCAGTTACAGGCCACACGTCCTGCGGATGCACATTGTGTGTCTTTAAGGCAGTGATCTCCATTGCTTTCTGCATCCTCAGGTCGTTGATTGTTGCTGATCCTTCAGCCTTTAGCGGCACTTTCCCACCCCAAGGACAAGAGAGTGCACTGAACCCTTGTCCGCTCCTCCACTCTCTTTGACGAGGCCATTGGCAGAATGAGGGTGACGTCTTATACAGGAGGAGTGCGGACCCAATGCTGATGATTATTGAAAATATAAGCGGATGTGGGACTCAAACCCGGAACCGAGGACGTTTCGATTATGAATCAAAGACGCTACTCGCAGATCACACTGAGATATCGTACTGAAATTGTCCAGAAGATTGACGCTTGGTGCAGGGATTTGATGTGAATACTCAAACAAATATAATATACTGCGCATAAATAGGCAGAAAGACTCATTACTGTATGAATACCTACACGATTACAGAACAATCACTGGAAGGAGTCACATCCATAAAAATCTAGAAGTATGTGTTTGGAACTATTTAAAGTGGAACGGCCGCATAAAAATAATCGCAGGTAACATAGATTCATTGGCAGATTTGTCAGGAAATGTAGTCCACTGGCAACGTAGGTAGCTTACAAAACCCTCGCTCGACCAACACTAGAATAGACTCGATAAAGGAAATTGAGAAGATCTAAAGAAGAGCAGCACATTTAGTTCTCGGTTCATTTAGTAAGTCTGAAAGCATCATGGAGATGTTCAGCCATGTTGAGTGGCAGACGCTGCGAGAGACACGTTTTGGACTGCTGAGTGATTTACTGTTAAAGTTCTGGGATTGTAAATTTCTACAAGAGTCAACCAAAAAACATATGCTGCCTCCTATGTATATCTTGCAAAACGACCACGAATGTAAAATTAGAGGGATTGGAAGTCACATGGAGATTTACTAGCATTCGTTTTTCCCACAAACTATTTGTGGCTGGAGCAGGAAAAGTGAGAAGTGACAGCAGTATACCAAGTAACCTGCACCAAATACTATAAAGTGGCTGCGGAATGTAGGTTTATATGTAGTTTAACTTGTATCATTCATAAACAGGACAGCACTTAGAGCTAACAGTTGTATCTAAGGTAATGTCTGGAAACGAAGCAGTCCTGGTAGAGAACCCCTAGGAAAAGTTCACGTTTCATTACTCCAGTCAAATGCTACCTCATTTTTAGTTATATTTTCTACTACCTAGGTAGGACTGATGAGTACCTTACTTAATTATGTACAAATTTATTTAGCCACGTACCACAATTTACGTAGTAGAGTGCCTTTTTTTGCGTGATAGATAATACGGTAATGGTCACAGTTTTTTAAATCAATACCTTCCACTATTTCAGGTAAGAAGGAGTATGTGATAAGCCAAAGACCAGTAACTAAACATGAATCACGATGTATGTGCTTACACGGACTGTTTAATTACGTGTGTGGAAGATGTAGATGTAAAACAAGTAAATGTTAATGTTGTATGACTAGGGCCTGCCGTCAGGTAGACTGTTCGCCTGGTGCAAGTCTTTCGATTTGACGCCACTTCGGCGACTTGCGCGTCGATGGGGATGAAATGATGATCATTAGGACAGCACAACACCCAGTCCCTGAGCGGAGAAAATCTCCGACCCAGCCGGGAATCAAACCTTTTCTTTTAAACGTTTATAAACTTTTAGTTCCAAAGTAACAATTTTCGTTTTACAGAAACAGTTTGAATTTTACTCGTTCCGATAAGACAATCAGTTCTATTCTTTTTTTCTGTTATTGTCCAGGTAATTATTTTCCTTTGATCTTCTATATTTTTCCAGTGTCTGTCAGACTGAGTTCGTTAGTAGTTTCTTACGCTTTTTATTATTTCAGTTTAGCATTTTCTGAGTCTTGGTACACTACATTTGTATATGTGGCCGAAGGAGTTTGGAAGAAAGCACTGATTGCAAGATCTAGTTAGTTACACAGAATAATTGAGAAGTAAAAGTTATTTTAAGGTCTTTTTACTTATTACTAGTTGGGCCTTAGGACTGACAATCTGTCTCGCTGACCACTCAGCTACCGGGGGCGGACAGATGTAAAATGAAGAAACAGGATCTTAAAAGTTTCCTATTTTATGATTTTTTACTAAGTTCTATAATCTCGTCGATAGTGTCCTGTCATTTTAAGTACCCATCATTCTGAATTCCAAAATTAAAATAGCTCTTACATAATTGCAGTTTCCTGTTTTCTTCCTGGGGAAAAGAAATGTGGATGCGGACGCTAGAGACGCCATATATGATGCTCTTGGAAATCTGGAGAGGTACCTGGAGCCAACTGGATGGGTAGCTGGAGACCACGCGACTGTGGCAGACATCTCCTGTGGGGTTACAGCAGGCACTCTGAAGGTAAGCTGCTCTCGAGGACGTCTCTTTACCATTATCCTCACACTGTCTTCTGCACAGAAGTGGAAATACGAGGTGGTATCTCAAAGTTCTCGAATATATTAATTAAAATCATTACGTCTTATTTATATCTTTCTCAGCGTCTTTCCGTTCAAGCACAGTTACCTTGGGAGAGGAATCACCGATCACAACGTTTCTGCTATTCTAGAAATACATCCAGGAAGTCTGTCTTTGATAGGGTGTTAAGCACCCTCTGCAGTTCACTTGAATTTCCTCCTCTGTATCAAATCATTGTCTCTTCAATTGAACTTTCATCTTGTGGAAGTAGAAAAAGTCATACGAAACTAAGTCTGGTGAGTAAGGCGGACAGGGAACAACTGACATCTTGATTTTATTGAAAAATTCCTAAATAATATAGAATGAATTCGGTCGTGCTTTGCCTTGGTGGCGAACCCGGTCCTTCGTACGCCACTTCTGTGGATGTTTTCTCCTTATATTCTCCTACAACCGCCTTACAACATCGCGGTGGAACACTTTACGGAAATCGCGTCGCAAAGGGACGAATTATTTATAAAGATGCTCATCAATATAACATATCATCAAGGCATTAGCGTTACTCTTCACTAGTCTAGCTTTTTTTTGTCGAGGTAACGTAGGAATCTCCCATAGCGAGAAATTGTTGCATTCTTGCGGGGTCACAGCCATAAATAAAACGTGCATCATCAGTGACAATGTTGGGAAGGAAGTACAGATAGTGTTGAAGAGACTGTTTAAGTCCCATGTGATGTTGCTGCTGATCATTATGCCGTCGTGGCACTAGCTTCGCAGTAATCCCTCTCATGTTCATTTCTTCAAACAGAATACGTTCTATTGGTCGTAAATGTGATGCAATTACAATATGTACAGGGTGTTTAAAAAATGACTGGTATATTTGAAACGGCAATACAAACTAAACGAGCAGCGATAGAAATACACCGTTGTTGCAATATGCTTGGGTCAACAGTACATTTTCAGGCAGACAACCTTTCGAAATTACAGTAGTTACAATTGTCAACAACAGATGGCGCTGCGGTCTGGGAAACTCTCTAGTACGATATTTTCCACATATCCACCATGCGTAGCAATAATATGGCGTAGTCTCTGAATGAAATTACCCGAAACCTTTGACAACGTGTCTTGCGGAATGGCTTCACATGCAGGTGAGATGTACTGCTTCAGCTGTTCAATTGTTTCTGGATTCTGGCGGTACACCTGGTCTTTCAAGTGTCCCCACAGAAAGAAGTCACAGGGGTTCATGTCTGGCGAATAGGGAGGCCAATCCACGCCGCCTCCTGTATGTTTCGGATAGCCCAAAGCAATCACACGATCATCGAAATATTCATTCAGGAAATTAAAGACGTCGGCCGTGTGATGTGGCCGGGCACCATCTTGCATAAACCACGAGGTGTTCGCAGTGTCGTCTAAGGCAGTTTGTACCGCCACAAATTCACGAAGAATGTCCAGATAGCGTGATGCAGTAATCGTTTCGGATCTGAAAAATTGGCCAATGATTCCTTTGGAAGAAATGGCGGCCCAGACCAGTACTTTTTGAGGATGCAGGGACGATGGGACTGCAACATGGGGCTTTTCGGTTCCCCATATGCGCCAGTTCTGTTTATTGACGAAGCCGTCCAGGTAAAAATAAGCTTCGTCAGTAAACCAAATGCTGCCCACATGCATATCGCCGTCATCAATCCTGTGCACTATATCGTTAGCGAATGTCTCTCGTGCAGCAATGGTAGCGGCGCTGAGGGGTTGCCGCGTTTGAATTTTGTATGGATAGAGATGTAAACTCTGGCGCATGAGACGATACGTGGACGTTGGCGTCATTTGGACCGCAGCTGCAACACGGCGAACGGAAACCCGAGGCCGCTGTTGGATCACCTGCTGCACTAGCTGCGCATTGCCCTCTGTGGTTGCCGTATGCGGTCGCCCTACCTTTCCAGCACGTTCATCTGTCACATTCCCAGTCCGTTGAAATTTTTCAAACAGATCCTTTATTGTATCGCTTTTCGGTCCTTTGGTTACATTAAACCTCCGTTGAAAACTTCGTGTTGTTGCAGCAACACTGTGTTCTAGGCGGTGGAATTCCAACACCAGAAAAATCCTCTGTTCTAAGGAATAAACCATGTTGTCCACAGCACACTTGCACGTTGTGAACAGCACACGCTTACAGCAGAAAGACGACGTACAGAATGGCGCACCTACAGACTGCGTTGTCTTCTATATCTTTCACATCACTTGCAGCGCCATCTGTTGTTGAAAATTGTAACTACTGTAATTTCGAAAGTTTGTCCGCCTGAAAATGTACTGTTGTCCCAAGCATATTTGCAACAAACGGTGTATTTCTATCGCTGCTCGTTTAGTTTTTTTGCCGTTTCAGATATACCGCACTTGTGTGCGGTATTTGTGTATTAAATAAAAGGAGTTATATTATGATAAACTGCACTTGATTGTGGCATTTGCAGATTAAATAGGGCAAAAAAAACCGGCAGGAACCCTATTTGGAAACGACCGGATTGGGCGCTGGAAAGCGTTGGAATCTGAGAACGAAAGATTGTGACGGTCTGTTCCGATTCGTTTTGGTGTCAGAACAGTGAAGGTATGCAACCATTCAGCCATCTGTGTACTGTGCATGGACGTTCTGAGCCTAATAACATTTCTGCGAGTGCGCTACATTGCTCTGCACAGCCCTTGCGCGCATCCTATTGCAGACCTTGTCTGTTCTAGTAGTAGTAGTAGTAGTAGTAGTAGTAGCTGTATTCATCCCTAGATCTCTTTTTAAAAGGATATAGGACATGTCAAAGTATTTACAAGTTTAGACCAATTTAAAATAAGCTAATTCGACTACACATACATTTACAGACTTCTAGTTAGAGACAATCATTAGATTTACCCCTGGTGAACAATACTTTTTCACAAATAACTTATTAAATAATGTAATGCCACATTGTTCACTCGTATCTCGCTATCAGTCACTGCACGCACTATACACACATTGTTTCGTAACACTTCACTCACTACAAACACACACACACGCACACACACACACACACGCACACACACACACACACACACACACACACACACACACACTGGTGTTCTCTGGGTCATTTTCTGTCCCGCAATTTCCCATTTGCTATTCTGAAAAACCGAGTCAGCATCTCTCTATAATAAATGAGATGATGAGCTAAGAGCGGGGAAGAGGTGTTAGTATTGTGCTATGCATAGCTTGGGGGTAAATTTTTCTAGAAAAGGAAAAAAGAAGGAAAAAAACATAGAATGGAGGTGTTATGTGGAATGATGGATGTTTTATAATCATTATCATTATTTATTTGTACAACATTTATTTTAGCACACCCCTACTTTGTTTTATCTAAGTAGTCCTTCAATGTATAAAATGTATTGCGTAACAGGCACTTTTTAGCTCTCTTTTTATGTAAGTGTATTTTTTGCAATTTCTTTAATATCGTTTGGTACATTAATTGTACAGTTTTATTCCTTGGTAGAAAACGCTGTTTTGAGTTTTATGTTTGTTTTTTCTTGGAAAACGTAAGTTGAGTCTAGCTCTCGTTCCATGGTCATGGACAGACTTGTTTGTACTGTAATTATCAATGTTATTTTTGACGTGTATAAAAGACTTGTAAATGTATTCACACAGTGCAGCTAAAATCCCCAGTGTTTTATCAGACCTTTACAATTAGCTCGACTACTGTTTTTGGTTATGGCTCTTTTCCGGTGTTTGAAAATTATGTTCGTATTTTGTGCTTTTGTTCCCCAAAAAAAGAATGCCATAGCTAAGAAGTGAGTGTACATATGAGTAGTATGTAACTAAAAGACACTGCATGTTACACACTGATGACAGGATTCTAAGGGCATTACATGCTGATGACATTCTGCTTGCAAGTACCTTTGTGTGTTCACACCATTCAACTGAGAATCAATATTGATTCCTAGAAATTTTGCATTTGCTACAGATTCTGTAGAGGTGCCATCTACATTTAATTTAACATTGTCATTTTCCTTCTTCAAACTGAAATTCATGGCATTAGTTTTCTTTATGTTCAATGCCACTTTATTGCTTATTGATCAGTCGTAAACTTCCTTATTGACAGCAGTGCGACATGTACCAATACACAGCTGAGGAACTGTTTACCGTGGTGCTTGGATACGGCAAAGTGGGTTGCAATGGAAGAGTTGCTGCAAGATTGTATGTGGAACATTTTCGAAATGGACGTATCCCACCTCATTCTACATTCGCAGCTATCGAGAGACTCCTCAGAGAACCGGGAAAGATGCACATAGGTGTGTCCATTGTACAGTAAAATATTAGCACTTTGTGCTTAGCACTTGCGCATACTGTAGTCTGCTGTGGGCGCTCTGGTAGGTCCCGAAATATGATGTGGCTCGAACACTGCAGTTGGAGGAGGACGTCCTGACAATATTCGAAGACCCAGCCACCAGCTCTTGGCAGGTGGCACAGGCGGTGCATAACGGTGGCGTGTGGCATGTCGTCCATGAACACTGGCTCCATCCATACCATATGCAGAAAGTCTAGGCATTGCAGGAGAGGGACTGCTCACGACAGTGCAATCTGCACAATAGTATTTATAGCAATGCGTACTCCAGCCGCAATTCCGAGCTTGATGTTTTTCACAGATGAATGCACGTTAACTAGATATGGCATACTAAACCTACAAAACATGTATGTTTGGGCAAACGAAAATCAGAGTGTACAGGTGATTCGCTGGGATAACTGGTGACCATATCATTGGGCTGTATTTACTGCCAAATTTTCCCTTACCATTTTTGCTCGTCCTGTCGCCTCTCCCCCACCCTCACCTACCTTGGCCTCATCATTGACTGACACCTCACCTATACCCCTCATCTCTGCTCTATCCAGTCCAAAGCCCACAACTGCCTCCATCTCCTTAAACTCCTCTCTCGTTGGACATGTGAGTTGAACCCCTCTATCATCATCCACACCTACAAATCGTTAATCTGTCCCATCCTCTGTTATACCAGTCCAACCTGGACGACCAACCCCCCCTCCACATTCTATAAGTCCCTCCGAGTCCTCGAGTGCCATGCACTCTGCCTTGCCTTCTGTATATGCCTCCCATCCCCCAAGCGGATCCTCTGTGACCTGATTCCTTTCCCTCATCTGCTCCTATTCCTCGAACATGTCCACGTCCTCTACTCCTCCCACTGCCTTGATTCCCCTCTTCACCTGGTTGCTCCTCTCCTCTCCAGCCCCTGCCCACTGGCACCTTCACCTTTGTGTCCCCCCTAACCTCCGCCTCTACACCCTTCATCTCCTTTCCTGAGGTGGCTCCCATCAACTCCTCTTCCTGGATGATGGCAAGGAAAGCGTTTCTGAAGAAGAGAAATTTGTTAACATCGAATATAGATTTATGTATCAGGAAGTCGTTTCTGAAAGTATTTGTTTGGAGTGTAGCCATGTATGGAAGTGAAACATGGACGATAACTAGTTTGGACAAGAAGAGAATAGAAGCTTTCGAAATGTGGTGCTACAGAAGAATACTGAAGATAAGGTGGATAGATCACGTAACTAATGAGGAGGTATTGAATAGGATTGGGGAGAAGAGAAGTTTGTGGCACAACTTGACTAGAAGAAGGGATCGGTTGGTAGGACATGTTTTGAGGCATCAAGGGATCACAAATTTAGCATTGGAGGGCAGCGTGGAGGGTAAAAATCGTAGAGGGAGACCGAGAGATGAGTACACTAAGCAGATTCAGAAGGATGTAGGTTGCAGTAGTTACTGGGAGATGAAGCAGCTTGCACAGGATAGAGTAGCATGGAGAGCTGCATCAAACCAGTCTCAGGACTGAAGACAACAACAACAACAACAATCAACTATGATCCTCATCTCCCCCTCGCTCCCCCTCCTGGGCTCTCTCTCCCCCCTTCCATCCTGTTTCTTCTCCATATACCCACTCCCTGACTCCATTCTCTCCCCTGGGTCCTTATTATTTCTCCTCCATTGTCTTCCCCACTCCTTTCTCGAGTCTGCCCCACACCCCCTTCTTTCTGTGCCCTCTCTCTCCATCGGCTTCCCCCCTTTTCTTTGCTTTTCCTCTTCTCTCCACCTTCTCCCCCCCCCCCTCCCCTCATCTGTCCAGGTCCTCCTCCCCCCCTCATACCCATATGCCTTCATACTCTATAGTACAGTGTTTTTCGGTGAATGTTCAGTGTTGTGGGTCCCGTTTTTAAAGTGTTGCGAACAGAAACCAGACTGTCGTCGTGTTTTTTTAATTGTGCCTGCCTATTTCGTACATGTTTTTAATCAGCGTCACTGACCCCTTTGTTTTCTATGTTTTCTTCACAACGTTTTCACCATGTACCTGTTTAAAACAGCCACCATTTTATCACTTCTTTTATTGTTATATCTCCTCATTAGGTTTTTAACTTTATCTGTAGGCTGCAGAGCGGCATATTACGCTGCTGCCAGCCCCCAATAAAGAACAAAAAAAAAAAAAAAAAAAAAAAAAAAAAAAAAAAAAAAAAAAAACTTTCAAACGCTCTAACAGGACCGATCTATTTCATATTTATTAGAGATGTTTTGCCTACCCTATTGGATTTAGTGCCAGTATATGTTCTATTGGACATATGGCTGCAACGTAACGAAGCTCCAGCGCACTTTGATATCAATCACCTGAGCGTCCAATATCCCAATCGGATTGGTAGGTGTGGACCAGTTCCATGGCAAGCACGGCCGCCAAAAGTTACACCTCTCGATTATTTTCTAAGGGATAATATGAAGAGTATGGTGTATTCCGCACCTGTAACGTCAGCGAAGGACCTTATTGGTCGAATCCACAGACAGCCATAGGTGTTGAATCATGCGCATGAGGCTCAGCAACGCCAATGTAGGCTCTGCATTGACGTAAGAGGTACGCAGTTCGAAGTCCGTTTGTAATGCAGACAGCGCGACGTGCTACTCACTTTCAGTTCATTGATGTAATATCGAACGCACACTCATCTCAGACTTCGACACTCTTCAGCGCCCAAGCTGTGCGTTTCGAGACGTGGATTCCTTCATGAAAACCGATCACTGTGCCTTCGTGCACAACATAAAAAGCTCTGACCATTTTCTGGGACATTCTATATAAAACGATTAGGAGCGTCACGCACAAGGGCATAAGAGAGTTAGTCACAAATATTAATATATTTACTTTCAGAGACATCAGTGCCTTTGAACCATAGTTATGTAAGTATAATTTACAAATTACAGGAAATGATAATTTGTACATTATAAATTAGAAGATTCTCAGCGTCGCTACCAGTGTGCTCAAAACGTGATTGCTCTGAGGCATATGGAATTCGCAGGAAGACTTAGGTGAGAGCTACAGTGCATTTTACCGAGTTGTGATCAGGCTGCCATCAGCGCAACAGAAGAAGCGCTGCAGACTTCTGGCAGCGTCTCGTTGGTAGCATTGAGTCGTGGGACAATGTTTATTGTCGGTGGCCGGAGCTGGATGTCAAGCACTGCTGTCACTCAGGTCCCCCTTTTCCGTCGGAACAACCAGTGCCTCCTTTCCCGGCTCACCCACAAGTCTCCAACGAAGGCGCTCTCTATGTATTTTCCAAAGATATGCCTTAGGATGCGGCCACACGCTCGACTAGGTACTGTTCCTCTTCTGGCCAACCAAATTATTGTTCACCATCATTTTTAAACGTCTTGTACCACGATTCCCCTTCTGGACGACCACACACAGACTTTATTAATGGTGGAATTTGTTTACTGCGCAAATTTTATGTTGCCAGTTAAGGACATGCTGATGGACACTGCCCCTTGCACATGTGATAGACTACGGCGTACAAAATGCTGTGTAATATCCTGTTCCTTGTTTTCCGTCAAGAGTTCACCTACATACAAAATATTAAGTGAAATCTGCTCCTACGTCTACCCAGACTAACTAATCTGTACCTTTCGGTATTTTGTCTAATGAATTGATTCTAAGGGATCGTGGACGCTGTTTAAGTGGCTTCCCTGATGTCTGCGACGTGTCTTAAAGTATTTCGGTTTTTCTGGAGTAAAACCCAAACTGAACAGCGACCCATCCGTCTCGACTACGTGTTGTTCCAGATCGATTTTCACCTGACGTTTAAACAGAAAATCCGGTCCAAATACGATACCGTAACTGTTGCTACGTCGAGGAAGTACTTCCAAGCAAAGCCAGAACTTTTCGTGTCTAACGCAGGAGTTCATAAATGTCGAACCAAGCGAATGAGTACTATCCCACCTACATCACTTAGTCTGCAACACGATAATGTGTGTTCAAATTCCTTACAATACGTACTCCATAACTTGCTATGGATACTTGCATACCTGTATCTAGTAGAAATTTACCTTTCTCATACAGAGCTCATTAAACATTAATCTGCCACTGATTATGTACACATGTCTCCAGTGCTCTCATATACTGAGGAATCTGCCCATTGGCCAAACTGGTCTTCTTCTCGTTTACCGCCAGGGAGCAACCTCTAATTCCAGACTCACTTCCCCGTGCCTGTGAAAACCTGCGCTGACCTTCCCGAGTGTCCAATTCTTTTATATCTCCCACACTAAGATTTCCAATAATTTCGGAGAATGTGACTAGCTGACCACTTTCCTAGTGCTGGTAAATGAATCAGTTTGTGATAAAGCCATTGCAGTCACCGCAGTTCCGTTTAAAGCCTTTGGAGATTCTACCTACACTTTACAAGAAACTTCTGCCGGCAAACCCGTAAGAATGTGTAAACTGCCCACTGGTCTGCGTCTTGAAGCATGGCCTTATTGGCGTTGTCATTATCCATCAACTCATAAGTGTTAATATTCAGCACCCTGGTTTGGTCAACAAAACTTCCACGAGCTCTCGTTCCCTTAATTATACATGGCCCAGTCCCTTTAATGCGATCACCACATATGTTCGACGTCAACGCTCAATAATCACTCACCGAGCGAGGTGGCGCAGTGGTCATCATACTGGACGCGGGAGGACGACGGTTCAGTCCCGCGTCCGGCAATCCTGATTTAGTTTTTACGTGATTTCCCTAAATCGCTTCAGGCAAATGCCGGGATGGTTCCTTTGAAAGGGCACGGCCGACTTCCTTCTCCATCCTTCCCTAATCCGATGTGACCGATGACCTCGCAGTTTGGTCTCCTCCCCCCCAAATCAACCAACCAATAACCACTCACAGACGACAGGTGATAACACTAGCAGTGGAGGTTATATGAAGCATGTCGGAGGGACCTGGAAAACAGTGCAGTCGTTGCGGGAACGGAGCGATGTATCTGACATCCAAAAAGGGCAAAACATTAGCTTTCGGGCCAAAGGTGAAGGCATTTCTGAAACGGTTGAATTTGTGAACTGTTCGCCGACCGCCGTGGTTAAGTTGTAAGGTGCCAGGACATGGGCACTTACACGTTAGCTTACCATCATTAGTATTAATAATAAAGAGACTGGCAAGGGCATCAGATCATTGCTCTATTGAATTATGAGAAATATGAGGCACTCTCGAGCAGTATTCTGTGAATGTCAGCATGATTGAGCCACTAAGTTAGAGCGTTGGTGAAAAGTCTCGGGAGTTGAGAAATGTGGAATATAAAGACTGCAGCTGGCCGTAGCTCACCGGGCCGCCGTGGGCGGCAGGTAGCGGTCACCGGAAGCGCGGGACAATACGGAGCTTTTGGGAGTAGCCCGACATCCGGAGCCACCTCTGCTGGGCAACACGTGGCGAAGACGGGAATTACGTTTGCTAGGGGCGTTATGACCTACTCGGTCATTGGGTAGATCTCAGAAGTGCCATTGGAGGGACTTCGGCGATGATAGAGCGTTCGACATTGGCCGAAACTGATTATTCTTCCGCCGCGTTTTCGTACGCGTGGGAGACGAGAGAATTGTAGAGAGAGAGGACTTCGCCCTCAACCATCGAGCAGTACGGACTTTGAGACGACGTCTTGGCCATCGTCTTGTACAGTCTGTATCGCAGCACTGCACCAACGCGTGTTCCGTGCAGAGTTCTGCGCTTAGAGCTCTTTGTGTGCTCAGAAGCGAGATTTTCGCCAACGGTGAACCACTTGCATCAACTTACCTAATATTCCTGATCTGGGAGTTATCCTTGCGAGGTGCCGAATATTTATCAACGCAGCTGCCAGTAAAATTGGTGCGTAATTGCAAATTGTTAATGTGCCATTCTCAGGAGTGTGTGGGTGGACAAAGAAATTAACTTTCTTTTTGTAAATTTTGTCAGTCGTGGGGGATATCAAATTAAAATGCCAATATTACAGTCGAATTATCGACTTCATTGTAGCTAGCATTTACGCTGTCTGCAAAGATGTATACGAGCGACGAGACGTGCAACTGTTGAGCAACTGGGCTCCAGATAAACTAAGGGGCTACCAACAATGTCTGCTCAGTGACAGCGAACGTTGCTGCGTGAGGGCCTCCTCAGTAGACGCCTGTTTCACGCACCCATGCTGACTACTGTTCATCGGCGACGAAGGCTGGAGTTCTCTGGCCGATACCACAACTGAGTGGCGACAGCCAGGTTTTTCAGATGAATTACGTGTTATGCTCCGTTAGGCAGATGGTCACTGGCATGTACGGCATGAAAGTGAATACCCTCCAACAACAGTCGGAAGGGCCCACGACAGAGGGAATTCCTTGGATCATCTCGTCAGTCTTAGATCAACACAAGTATGTAACTACCCTTGGAAACCATGTCTATCCCTGCAAGCAGGTTATTCTTCCTCGGTGCGATGGCATTTACCAGCAGAACAACGCAACATGCCACATAGATAGTAAAGTATGTGTGTGATTGGAAGAGCACCAGGATGAGTTTACTGGGCTCCTCTGACCACCAAACTCCCCGTATTTAAAACCAATCGCGAATCTAATGGAATCAGTTCGATCGGGCTGTTAGCGCCCTGGAATCTCAACCGAGAAACCTAGCTCAGCTGACCACGGCATTGGAGTCTGCATGGCTCCACACGGTCGGTATTTTCCAGAACTCCACTGACTCTCTTCCTGCACATCTCGCAGTGGTTTGCACTGTAAAAGGTGGTTATTCAGGCTTTGGGACAAGTGGTCACATTAATGTGACTGGACAGCACTCAATTGAGCTACTAACGAAATTACTTACTCGTGGTTTTCCTCCTTCATGAACAAGACCATGGAAGAAGCCCAGAGTGAACTTTTTTATATTTAAATAATACCCATTAGACTCAAAACACCATTTTCTACCAAGAAAAAATAACTCTACAACAAATTACCGAAGGAGCTTAAAGAAATTACTGAAACAAATTTCTTTAAAAACGCAGTTAAATAGTATTTATCAATGCAAATATTCTGTACACTCAAATATTATTTACATAACACAGAATAGAGGGTTTGTAAAAAATGCAATATAAATAATAATAACGGTAATAAAGCATCCAACATTCCACACTTCATTTTCACATTACGTTTTTTCCTTCATTTTTTCGTTTTCTGGGAAAAATTATTCGCAAAGCTACGCAATAAAATACTAACACTTATACTCTTTCTGAGTTCAACATGTCACTCGTTATAGAGGGAAGCTGACTCGGTTTTACAGACTGGCAGGTGGGAAACTGTGATGGGCAGAGTGGTCCAGACATCAGCTGATAGTGTGTGCAGTGTTATGAAACAAGCTGTGTATAGTGTGTGCAGTGACTGGGAGTGAGAAATGAGCGAACAGTGCAGCATTAGTCTTTTCACTACTAAACAACTTATTTGTAAAATAGTGTTGTTCACGTGGAGTGAATCGAATGAGGTAGCGCTGTTTGAAACGGAGTGGGCCAGTATTCAGGAAGGTGGAGGCTCCAGTCTTCATCCGGCCATTCTTGTTTGGGTTTTCCGTTACTTCCTTAAATTATTTAAGATAAATGACGCAATGGTTTCTACTATAAGGCCACTGTCGACTATTTATTCCATCCTTGTCGTACAAGACCTGTAATCTGTATGTGTGTGTGTGTGTATATGTATTACTTTACTTTTGTTGTTCTTAAACTGGAATACGAGGCTATATTCAGCATCCTGTAGATCTACCGTACTACTACTACTACTACTACTACTCTCACACCATTCCAACTCTCCTTTCTCCAGGTCCTCGAAAGATCGTGCATTTGTAAATTCTCGTAAGTCATCACTTATGTCCTGGCATCCCTTGTCAATTTTAACCGTGTCATACTGCTCGTCACTCTATCCCCTCAAATTTGCAGCTGTAAATAAATTATCTACAAGCGTAGAAATATCACAGGCAGTTCACCCATTAGTACAGCCTTTTAGTTCCAGCCAGTTCCAATTCATATAGTATAATTAAGGATTTTTATATTTCCTCTAAATCGATCCACTGCTTCCCCGCTGATTTCTTCAGTATTAGATGCCACATTGTCATGGTAGTTTTGCCTCAACGACATATCTCTCGAGATTAAATTGGAGAATTCACCGTGTAGATGCATCACATATTTCCTTTTTTAACATGACATGCTGCCTCTTCTCTAATTGTTCTTGGCATCATAATGTTATCACAAAACATTTCTGTAGTTGGTATAGCTACATTTAAATTTTTATTGCTACGGAGAGTGTGATTTTCAGTGCAATTTATATTACTTATGTTAATAACAAATTTTCCATGTTCTATAATAATAATCACAAACCAAAGCCCGGAATGAAATATTCACTCTGCAGTGAAGTGAGCGCTGATACGAAACGAGTCTCGGTTCGGCACGTAGTTTTAATCTGCGAGAAAGTTTCACAAATCACAGCGTTCGTCAGTTTGTCTTATCTTTGTCTTCCTTAAATCCAAGAGATGTTAAGCACTCTACAGGAACCATTGTTGATATCTCGAAGTACAGAACAAATATAGCTACCAAAATTCCTTATATCATCTAAAGATAAAAAAGTTACGATTTTTTCGGTCACATTATCATGACGTCACTTCCTGTTAAGCCTCTTAAATTTGGAAGGCTGCCGGTTGCTGCCCGTCAAGTGTCACTCCGAATTCTGCGTTGCATAATCCGGAAATTCATATATGGGTCAATAAACAGAACACTTAGATACAAAGCACAAAAAAAATATAAAAACTAATTTCATAAAACTATGGCGATTCAATGACCGTTTTATTGAAGCGACAGTCTCCTAAATAAAAATAAAGATGGCAACAAAATACAAGAAGCACAGATTAGAATCATGAGGGGGAGAGGGGTTGCACAAGAAAAAAATTAATGAAAAGTGAAAACATTCGAAATGAACTGAATGTACATGCTATTAATGGCGAAATAACTGAACACATTGATAATAGGAAACATCAAATGGAATGAGAGATGAAACTCGTACCAGGAAAATTCTGAACTACAAACCGAAAGAAAGGACGGACTCAGGTCCACCAAGCAAACGATGGACACAAATGTTGTGAAGACCGATAGGCATATACCTAATTCCGAAGACGAAATTGCAGAAAATCTTCCCCAGAGATTGCACACTGCAGAAACAGCAAATGGAAGCCAAGTGTGGTGATAATTACATAGCTGGGGTGTCCGGAACTAAAAGCAATGAGTGACTGTCGATATTCAGTCACGTGGTGAATGTCTATCACTATTCGTAATACAACACCCATAGACCTATACAGGCTTCCTGATTCTGTCATCGGATGTGGTGTATTTTGTGTCGTTTGTTCCTAAGTGAATGGATGGACATCTTAATATTTTTTATTAAGTGTAACTATTTATAAAGAACTAATTAACTGTAGAATGAATACTCTGATCAACGAACTTTCAATTCAGTGGTGTGTAGTACTTCCAGGCACAAAGCCTAATATACTACAATTCTGTCTCAAGTAACCCTTATGTGTAGAAACCCATTACAAAAATTAAAAGTTCTGTTAGTATATTCGTGATTACTTCACACTAGAAGTATAATAGCAAGTTAAATGTTCAGCATTTAATCACCAGAGTACTTAAAAATATTTTTCTTTTTAACAGGCCATGGGAGTGGACTTTAGTGCTTATCCGAAGATTCGGGACTGGTTGAAAAACTGTAGAAGCACTTTTAGCGGCTACGAGGAAGCGAATCAAGAGGGCGAGAAAATTTTTGGAGATGGCATCAAAAACCTTGTGGGGCCCAAGGCGTACTTAAGATAGGTGTGAAAGATTGTAACACATCTGAATTGTAATAAAAGAACGGGATAAATTGCTGCGTGATATACTTTAATCTGGGATAACAACAAAATTTAAGAAAACTTTACACTGCGCCGATTACGATGCTGTCCGTGGATCATACAAATGAAAACATATCCACAGCGACTCAGAGGCATAGGTAAACATCAACTGTGACTTGAAGTCATACCAGATGGGTCCCCACACCATGATGTCAAGAGTAAGACCACTGTGCTTCTACAAAACATTGGAAGAATGAGACCTCTCCAAAGGTCGCTGCCATGCTGGACAACGATGGTCATCTAGGTCGTGCTGTACAGCGATTCATTGTTGATCAAAATGCGACGTCGTTCATCAGCCATCCATGCTTCCCGCTCAAGACAGCACTCCAGATGCAGCCGTTTGTGTTGTGGTGCTGACGGCAGCCTTAAGAATGGGCTGCTAATGCCCTAGTCCGGCTTCTATTAGTCTCTGTCCAATGCTTCGGGTTGATATAGAATCTTGTACGGAGTTCATTACTTCCTCTCGGATGGCACGCAAAAATTTGATGGGTTTACGACTTGCTTCGTGCAAAATGCCATCCTCCTTTGTGGTAGTCAGGCATGGTCCACCAGAATCTTGACGATGAATATGCCTACGCTCATCTTGCCATACAGTCCAACACTAGGCGACTGTCTCTAGAATCTGGATAATTGACGATTCGACCTGCTGCCCAAATGGAGACCCAAATGTCTCACACGAATAGGCCGTATATCTGTGTCCTTCACAGTGATCACTCAACAACTGAAGCTGTTCATACCCATCATATACCCTCCCACGCCTGGTAAAAATACTCAACACAAAAAACACTAATGCCTTCTGGTGGTTGTCCCACCTGTCACAGACAATTGGAGCTCTAATCGTTAACAGACCTTCCCCCGGTGTGAACGTGTATGAAGTTATGTTGACATATGACCATGTCTTCTCCGTGTTTCACCTTCTTGTCAGTGTTCATATAAATGTATTCGAAGAATAATAAGAAGTATTAATACAGTTCTGTCATACATTTTTTAAAATACATTATGAAATGTTGTTGGAAGTCGCCTACAAAAAATGTTCAAAGTGAATTTTGTTTGTTTTGGCCCTTTTTCATTACAAATGACTTGTTCAGTACGTCTCCTTTCTTCCCCATACCTCTCACTTCTCTGGCTCCTCTACCTTTGCTTCCATGATTTTTATTTTGATCCTGTGATCTTCCACTGAGTTATTATAGCTGCTCCTATCCTACATTGCTGTCTGAGGTGTCCATGTTAGCGTGCTTGGTCCTATTTCTGTTTATCTAAAGTGACAGTGTGCTCTTCAATTCCTCAGTCGCATAATCAGTTAACTCAGTCCCACGAAAGGGAGTTTTCAGTCTGACTGCTGACGCCAGAGACACACATATATGTTTGCACCGAGGTGCAGAAGCTCTTTGCACACGCTGAGAAAGCCGGTGTAAATGCGTGTAGGTCATGCACTCTTTGGCAAGACGGCATACTGGTATTAGTGGTGTAATACCAGTGATCGTTTCACAACTCTTTTTCATAAAAGGGCCTTGCTTCATACTTCGGGTCATATGGATTATTAAAGAAAGGCTATAAAGGGATGTGTAATAATATTTAGCTGTGTGATTTCATTTTTCTGGCGAAGTAGCCTCTTAAATATATTTGTGTGGGTGGGTGTGTTGAACCACGCAGTAACACACTTAATTTATCTTTTAGTTTCTTCAGTAAAAGCACTTCGTAATAAATGCTCAAGCTCAGGCAAACTGTCTTTCGATTCCTCAGGTACTTTTACAGGCATCGGCGGCGCTACCTCAATCAAGACAATTGGTAAGTGCATTTCTGAATAAGTACTTCACTCATGTAGCGTTTCAGCACAGGAGACAGCCACTTAACACTGTGTACATATTTTATTTTTCTTATTCGAATTGCTGTCCAATCCTGTATTACTTCTTTCGTCCATTTGTTTTCTATTAAGCATGTTGCATTCCATATCTTCTCAGTCAAGATGCTGCCGCCCATCTTCTTCATCGGCGAATCTGAAACCTCTGTACCACGCATGGGATTGGTTCTACACTCTTGTCTTGAGCTATATGTCCGCTCCATTTTCGTGCCCCTGATGTCTTTCTACATCTTTTGTTCCTCTTTCTCTGTCCGGTACAGGCTGCGTTACCCAAGGTTGTCGTCTTCTTTGCAATAACGCAGCATTTTTATATATAAATTCCATTTGCCAATAATTTCCTCTTTCATAGGGAGGGGAACGGTAGCTGACAGGAAATGAATAAGATAACCCAGACTCAATTTTCGCTCTCCAGTGCAGTGTGTGCTGATTCGTGAGCTGTGTGATATTTTCGGATAGTTCAGTCAGTAGAGCAACTGTCTGCGAAAATCAGGGTTCCAGGTTTGTGGCACAAAGTTTTAATCTGCCAGGAAATTTGAAATAAGTGGCCGTCATCTGTCCATTGGTATATGTACTTTGGCCTAGGCAGCAATATTTGTGGAAACTCTTTTCATATTGTGGTCGTCAGGGTGCCGATGACCCAATATTAGGAATTCAAGAATTAAAAAGTAGTGGTAAGAGATCGGTTGAAGTAGATCACGGCGTTGACTCGTGCACCAGTTCTTAGAATTCGGCAGTCTTGATCTATGTCTGATACCATACGAAAGTGCTAACCGCAGTAGGCTGACAGACGTAATGTAGAAAGGAGATCGTTGGAGAGAAACGAAAATGGAGAAAGGATATTTGTGGCTTTCTCTGTGTGATTGATTGATGTTACGTTTTCGGGATTTCAACCAAACTAATGATACAATTACTGTGCACTATGTTCCGATGACTGACTTATTACAAGGAAATATTCCCAAGTGTCAATAAACGATCTTGATGAAACTTGGTCGGTGTGTAAAGGGGGCAAAATAGTGCAACCTGTAGTTTTTTGTTTGTGCCCAGTTTCACTTTTAAGGGCATTTTAGATTTAGAGGGAATATCCTCGAAGAAATGATATATAAAAAACTTTTTCATGTATAATTAATGTTATCTAAAAGTGTGTAATCAACTTATGTAATAATTTGAAATTTTGGAAAGTATCCCACCACGATAAATTATTTTGAAAGATGGAAACGTTTGTTACAACATACATTAAAGAAGCTTCCGAGCCATGTGCGTCCCTGTGTGATAAAGCTGGTTTCTGAAATATCATTTTCTAAAATAAGGTGTACACATTGCGCTGTCACGTTATATTCGACATACCTAATTAAAATGACTAAAGATTCATTACTGTTATAATTCTTTATTTTACTTGTATTTGTTTCATTTTTTAAATTGTTATTACACGTTTTACACTCATGGGTTTTTTTTATTTTTTAGTTTACCATTTCATATATGTGTATTTTGTTAATTGAAAGTAATAAGTAACTCATTACTATGATTGAAAATAATGATAATGTTTAAGGCAATGGTTAAAAAATAAGTTTTTACATCATGCACGTAAAATGAACGAAATTTCTTCACTTGATATACATGAGGTAGAAGATTATATAAAACAAAATTCAGCAGGATTTCAAGTTGTTGCATGTGATCCTCTAAATATCCTGATTTGTATCAGGCATATTTCACTACATTGGTAAGATCTGGGGAAGAGAATTGATTATGTACTAATGACTGCAGCTTGATTGCATTTCCTCTCAGGCGGAAACTGACATCATAACCATTCAACAGAACTAGATCTGAAAGTCTTCTCATAAAGGTCTTCCAGCATCGAAAGCTGTATAAGGCCCATGGCTGTACCTGTGCCGTCGAGCCCTTTGAGATCACCAGATGTTTCTTGCCCTAGGGTACGACAGTCAAAACAGTTTTTTTTACACGCTGACCACCATTGGAAGAGAAGAAGTTACACGTCTAGATTGAAGCAGAGACATACAATAAGTAACATCTTTGACAGTATTGTTGTAATGCAATGAAAAAGTAAAAAAAATAGACAGTAAATAAATAAAAATAGAGTAGACAGAAAAAAACGTTTACACAAAATAGGAAGAGAATGCCTTCATAACAGTTTATATTCACAAACAAAAATAAAATTAATGCTTGACAAGGCTACTTCAGGAGATATAAAACATGGAGAGTGATTCATAAACCAATTAGAAGAAGAAACAATTGTCAATGTAACTACAGAACATATTAGGAACTTAAGCAATATCAAGAAGATAAACAGAAATAAATAAATAAATGCGGGAAAATGTAGGAGTCCGAGGGAACATAATAGCAATCGTTGAGAGTATGGTGGTACTGCACTTTTAAAAGGTAACAAGGCTGAACAATACACAAATACAAAACGAGCAAACAGGAAAACATTACCATTATATTCAAAACTAAGGCTTTGTAACAGTTTGCATACAACAAATGAACCAAGTAAAATGTAAACAATATTTCTTGAAATAACTACAAGAGTTATTAAACATGGGCAGTAATAAAAGTACCAGTGAAAAGAAAGTCTTAACAATTGAAACCACAGTCTATTTGGAATACATAGACAACCTCAATAAAGTAAAAGAATTTAATGAATGCAGGAAAATGGGAATATGTAGGAACAGACAGTATGAGAGGTAATGAACAACAGAGATGATTATTTAAAGTTTAGGAGAGGGGAAGTGTCGAGCTGTGTCTGGTCATTTATGATTATATCTGGACTGTGGGCTAGATGTCTGTTTATTTTCAGGGCTTCGAGCAGGTTGAGTTTATGACTTTTGTTTGCTAAGTGCAATGCACGGGACATTGACTGGTAGCTGTGACCGTCAGTCAGTACATACTCAGCAAATGCGGAGTCAGAATTCCAATCACACTTGTGAACTGAATATTTTTATGTTGACTGTTTAGGTTTTTCAAAAATGTGTTGAGTTGTCTTGTAGTAGCAGTCCACATGCACAGGACATCATCCACATATCTAAACCAGTATTTGATATTTGCACTCAAAGGTTCTGTTTTTAGAAAATTTTGTTCAAAATGATCCATAAATATTTCAGCCAACATAAGAGGACCGAATAAAATGTCCAGCTTCAGAAGAAAATTAGTGGTATATCTACTGAGGCAACAATATTGATTACCATTGTCCCTGTAAGCAGTCATTACCCTTGCACATCCTTTTTTTTTTTCAACCAGATCTTCCTCAGTTTCCAGTATTCTTATGTGGTGCAGTGTCCTTAAATTTTCATTCCCCCTTACTCATTACATCAGAAAACAGCTCTTCTGTACACCTTTAAATTCCTTTTATATCTGCCACTATCATTATTGTTATTACTGTTATTCTTATTTCCATTATTATTATTATTATTATTGTTGTTGCTATTATCACAATTAGTAGCAGCAGCAGCAGCACAGCAAAAGTACTGCCAGTATTAACTTTATTACTTCATACTCAGTATTTACTTGCATTGTTCACAATAGACACTCAAATAACTTTAATATTATTTGTCACATTGAAATTGTTATTTATTGGGTAACTACGTAATAAAAAAACGCCACTGTGCAGGGGAAACACTGGTATGATGAAAGAGAGGTTAAATAAATAAATAAAATAAATATATAGGTAGTTTATCCATAGGTTTGATGAGTGCGATAGTGAATATAAAATATGTAAGATAAATGCCCTTATTCTTTCATTGCATTGACTTAGAAGCTTCAATGTTATACATGGCCCAGGGACGGTAGACTTCAGTATTTCGCATAAATATCAACCTGATACGTATGCCCGTTCCTGAGGAAGAGGTATCTTGACAGACGGACTGAAAGATGGACAACGAAGTGATTCTATAAGGGTTCCGTTTTTACCGATTGAGGTACGGAATCCTAAAAACGGGATAAATGCTAACGAAAATGAGGACAACGGAAATCTCCTATATACAAATTAACATGGATTCCATAAAAAGACATATTGCGAAATATGGGTCGTTGTGTTCGTTCAAAAGATCGAAAGCTCAGGCAGAGACGGCCACAGTGATGTGTTCCTTGACTTTCAGAAAAGATTCAGTACATTTCTCCTGTGTTTTTTAGTGACTAAAATAGGAGCTCATTGATTATCAGGACATGTTTGCGGTTCCATTCAGTATTTCCTTGCAGATAGAATTCAAAACATCGTTCTTAACGGAACGAAGTCGACAGCCAGAACGGTAATTTAGGGAGAACTCCAAGATAGTTACAGGGTCACTAGTGTCTTCGAGTTTTATTAAATTTCTTCTGGATAACTGGATAATGTTGGAGGCTCCGTGATGCTGCTAGCAGGTGATGCTGTTGTCTATAGGAAACAGGCAACGCCAGAAGACAGCAGTAAAATGCAGGAGGGCATGTAGAGGATTTAGTATTGACGCAACAACTCCCAGAACTCCTTGAACTTAAATGAATGTACGGCACTGCGCATAAATAGAGGATGTGAAGCACTATGTTTAGATTACACTATCGGTAAAAAAAACCGTTGTGCACCAAGCAAGAAGTACATAACAAGTACTGCAAGAGGCTTCTATAGTGGCGACAGCCAATAGAGAACGCTGTCAGCTGTAGACTACTTCCGCTGAGAGTAAAAAAAAAAAAAAAAAAAAAAAAAAACATTAGGCATCATAGACACTCGCACAGTTCCGCAACAGCAATAAACAGTACTGCATGAGGAGTTACACAATTAACTTCAGCGATGATGATGAAGATGATGTTTGGTTTGTGGGGAGCTCAAGAGCGCAGTCGTCAGCGGCCATAAAAAGTCCCAATTTTTACACAATCCAGTTTAGCCACTGTCACGAATGATGATGATGAAATGATCAGGAAAACACAAACACGCAGTCCCTGGGCAGAGAAAATCCCCAACCCGGTCGGGAATCGAATCTGAGGCCCTGTGATCCACAGGCAGCAACGCTAAACAACTTCAGCGACTGCAGTGAGGTTATAGTGTACTTTGAAGACTACCTTCCGCTGTAGTAGTCGCTATTTACGGACAACTTTAATCATTAACAGAGTGTCTGCAGACATTAGTATCAGTGCTACTTATTATATCATAGATACCAAAAGACAGCAAAGTTAAATGTATTACTGTATTAGGTTTAGGACATCTTGTGCCATACAACAAACTGTACCAAAATACCATTTGTAACATACTCTTAATAAATATTATTTGTTATATTTTACTGTGCCACATCTTCGTTATAGTACACTCCTGTCAGAGAGGTGTTCAATAATTATAATATGCAACAGCCACTACTAAGGAACTTGAACAAGGAAACATTATTCTGATACCGTGGATTATGAGTAAGTCGGCCGAAGTGGCCGAGCGGTTCTAGGCGCTACAGTATGGAGCCGCGTGACCGCTACGGTCGCAGCATTCGAATACTGTCTCGGGCATGGATGTGTGTGATGTCCTTAGGTTAGTTAGGTTTAATTAGTTCTAGGTTCTAGGGGACTGATGACCACAGCAGTTAAGTCCCATAGTGCTCAGAGCCATTTTGATTATGAGTAGATTCAGTTACTACATTCACAACAAGGAACTGCGGTAAAATACCTAGCACCGCCATAAAGTGAAATGACTGTGTGAGACAAATAAATGAAAAAGCAGGTGCCAGGATGAGGCCCACAGGGAGAATCTTCAGGAGATCTAATTCATCGCCGAAAGAAGTAGTTTACAGAATACTTTTAAGATCGATTCTCCAGTAATGTTCATCAGTCTGGAAACCTTAACAAACTGAAATAACAGCGTTCAAAACACCTTCCAGTCAACTCGGAATGGACAAATATAGGCCACTTATGGTTTTCAATGGAAGTTTTTACGATTCCTTCTGCAAAATACTGGCAAGTTAGGTAACTATGATGGGGACGGATGGCGATCACACACCGTGCTCACGAAATTAGAATGCAAAGGCTCAATAATATTGAGATCGGGTGAGTGTGGTGGCCAGGGGAGATATGGCATTTTACCAGCGTGCCTACAAAACCAGTCCAGGGTTATGTGAACTGTATGAACAGGAGCCCTGTCGTCTTGGAACACAGCACAGCCATTGGGGAACAAATGTTGTGATATGGGATGGAACTTGTTTTGTTCCAAAATGTGACTTCGTTGTGCTTTATGTACAATTCCACATGAAACTGTTATTGATTGAGTATGCAAAATTTCAAGTTATGATAATACAAGGTGGTCGGAAATTCCCGTTACAAACTTCTAGGACTTGTAGTGTGGAGTGAGTACATAATATTTTGAACAGGAACCCATGTTCAGAAACGTACCATATCCGTGCTACAATCATTTGAAAACGTGTTGCTAATGCGACCATGTTTACAAGTAGTTGCCTGGGCGTGATCCGGTAGATCACTTGCTTTACAGTTCCACTCATTAATAGACAATGAGACTGCTCGTGTACTTGTTGACGGGTTCTCATCAACGTGATGCACTAACGCCTCTTCCAGTTCGGGCGTGTGGGGCCTCCCTGGAGCGCCACAGTCACGCCTGCTGCTGGTGAAGATACCCTTTCTCGAAACCGCTGCGTGATTGCGGCGAAAAGAGTACGCGATGTAGTGTTAAGTCGTGGAGAACTATCTTGATAAAGGCGACGAGCAGCTCTTCCATTGCAGTGAGCTTCGCAATTCAGGAAGATCAAGTCGGTGTTTCCTGCAAACTGGTACTCAACCACGTTGCTCCAACACTGAAAGACGCGTGAATGAGGTTCAACCAGGTCAATGTGGTATAATAGGAAGTCAAATGACATCAGCTGATCTGACGTAAGGACCCATCACTATGACTATCCTGTTGCAAACATATTTTCAATTGGTTGTAGCACGAAAGTGGTACGTTTCCGGAAATGTGTTCCTATTCAAAATATTACGTACTCACTCCCTTCTATAAGTCCTAGAAGCTTGTAACGGGAATTTCCGACCACCCTGTATAAAATAAGCGCCAGACGAAGAATATACCAAGAAAGAGGAGATGTTTGCTGTTCTTACACGATCGACGGAGCCACTGTAATTATACCAGTACCACAATGAGCCGCCCCTGACTTCACATCGCACGACCGCGAACATACACTAAAGTGATAAAGGAACTAGTGTTGTTGTTGTTGTTGTTGTGGTCTTCAGTCCTGAGACTGGTTTGATGCAGCTCTCCATGCTAATCTATCCTGTGCAAGCTCCTTCATCTCCCAGTACCTACTGCAACCTACATCCTTCTGAATCTGCTTAATGTATTCATCTCTTGGTCTCCCTCTACGATTTTTACCCTCCAAACTGCCCTCCAATGCTAAATTTGTGATCCCTTGATGCCTCAGGACATGTCCTACCAACCGATCCCTTCTTCTAGTCAAGTTGTGCCACAAACTTCTCTTTTCCCCAATCCTATTCAGTACCTCCTCATTAGTTATGTGATCTACCCACCTAATCTTCAACATTCTTCTGTAGCACTACATTTCGAAAGCTTCTATTCTCTTCTTGTCCAAACTATTTATTGTCCATGTTACTCTTCCATACATAGCTACACTCCATACAAATACTTTCAGAAACGACTTCCTGACACTTAGATCTATACTCGATGTTAACAAATTTCTCTTCTTCAGAAACGCTTTCCTTGCCATTGCCAGTCTACATTTTATATCATCTCTACTTCGACCATCATCAGTTATTTTGCTCCCCAAATAGTGTAAGTAGGCTGTTAAGGTTCTTATATTGGTAACGCCACGTAGCGCTCTGAAAATCACTGGCTGTGCTGTGTGCAGTCTGTGGCTGGTTTGCATTGTTGTTGGCCATTGTAGTGTTGGGCAGTTGGCTGTTAATAGCGCGTAGCGCTGCGCAGTTGGAGGTGAGCCGCCAGCAGTGGTGGATGTGGGGAGAGAGATGGCGGAGTTTTGAAATTTGTAAGACTGGATGTCATGAACTGCTATATATATTATGAGTTTTGAACACTATTAGGGTAAATACATTGTTTGTTCTCTATCAAAATCTTTCATTTGCTAATTATGCCTATCAGTAGTTAGTGCCTTCAGTAGTTTGAATCTGTTATTTATCTGGCAGTAGTGGCGCTTCGCTGTATTGCAGTAGTTCGGGTAACGAAGATTTTTGGCGAGGTAAGTGATTTGGCAGAGAATTTTTTTTAGGTTTTGAAATTATCGAAGGAACCTACGACGATTTTGAGATTCGGCTGAGGTTTTGTGATGTTATGATGACGATGTGTATTACGCTGTTGCGGTATGTTTATTATCAATAAGCTGATGCTATATGAGGAATTTGATTATGCTACGTATTTATTATGATGAAATACTGAAGAATTGTCTACGAAAATGTATATGTGTAATAAAGCAAGGAATAATGAGTAGTGGTTAGGGACTCTGGTTTGTGAAAAAGAATGTTGGAAACCGAGAATCGTACTTTAAAGAGTTATGAAATGTGTGTATATGCGTGAATGTATCACTATGCTGGCGAAATTTTTTTGGACACTGTTATATTTACAGGATTTTGTTTCTACAGATTTGAAACGCAAATTCTCGACCTGTGAAATTTTTATATGAGACTGCCACTGTAGCGGAAACTGGTGTCATAAATATTTCGGTAAGAAAGTTAAATGACCACCTGCACGTAATGCGTCGTGGGCACCCAGCTGCGTGACAGCCACCTGGAAACAAGTCATTAGTATGTGCCTTTCAGAGGCACAGGTGAAAAAACAAAAGAGGCCATTATCCTCGCTATTGACATTCCTTTGTAGAAAGCATCGCAAATACGACACTCTCAAACTTGAGAACATATGATTATACTGTGGAGCTCTTAATTTATTATATTTACTAAAATGCCTAATGAAATGATGAGAAACATTTTACATCTATTGTCTTTCTAGTTGAGAGAATTTTTTTGCCTTTGGAGACGCCATTTGCCTAGTGAATAACGTTTCATATGTTGCTTTATACATATATTTGCTCATTTTGTTTATTATGTAGTTTCTGGCTGCACTGCAGCATTGGTTAAAATAAAATTTAATACATGTACTAATGTAACTATTTTCTGTCAACAGACCCAGTAAATAATAATTTTATGATGTACTTTCTTAAAAAAGGAGGAACACAAATAGACATTTCCCCTCACAGGAATTGTATTATTAATTTTTTTAACGACTTGGTAACTTTCTTGCAGAGTAAGTTTTTGTGATGCATTGCTCTAGTGTTAAGGTGTGATATAGGTATTAAACATGGCCATTTTACTGTAATATTTTTTCTGCTTGACCTTTGTCATGTTTAGATATAAGTTATTGCATTTGCTGCTGCTTGCTTTGACAATTTCCATTTTTGTCATTGCTGTTTGTATTAATTGTTTTGTTCTGCTGCATTGCCTCGTCCCTTAGTTTAGCATCTGAGCTCAGTAGATTTAAGTTAGCGTAAGAGGGGGTAGACTATATGAGAGAACGAATTGTGATGAATTGGAAGAAATGCATTGAGAAGTTATACGAAAAATGTACAGAAAGCAGGTATAGGTAGGATTTTCTTGGAAATAAATGATGAGGTAAGATACTGGAAAATAAATGATGAGGTAAGAAATATGTGAACATATAAATACAGAAAGCATGCTTGTATATGATTTTTTTGGTGGAAACAAATGTTGAAATAAGACGAAAGATCTATGGAATGAAGTTTTGGGTTGGACTACCGTACCAAATGTTACACTGAACATGAACCCTGTCTTTCCTTTTGTATTATTCCGCTATGTGTTTATGTACCCTTGTGTATTTGTCCTCTTTCTGTCTTTAGGTGTTAGTTAATAAGATTTATGTTGTAGAATTTTTCAAATACGATGTTATTTCCTTTGTAAAGATGTTTAGACATTATTAATCCTGTTCTGTTGCAGTGCTCATGTGAGAAATTAATGTTCGGAAAACTATTCTCATTATTTTATGTTTTTTCTTGTGTCATAATTCCTGTAACACTGATGTATATGTTTATTTCTATTCTTCTGTAAAGCCTATATTACTGCAAATGTTGTCTGTACTATTATGTTCTTTAATGATATATTTTGTACCTTTGTAATTGTATTCTTATGTTGTAAATTTATAACTGTATAGACACCAGTTCTTCAAATTAAGTTTCATTTCACTGCACACATTTCTGTTGGTCATAGTATATGGACAATATGTGAGAAGTAGGGACTGATAGTGTTTGCATGTTTGTTAATAATTCAGCAAGGGACTGGATAACAGCATTGCTGGTTCTAAGGACATAACAAAAAAAATTTAGTGAGTGCACAGTTGGTGGTTCATGGACTTGCTACATTTTTCCGCAAGACTCTTCGATGGTGATTGTGCACCTGCACAGTCGCAACAGATGGCTGCTGGCCGTCTCTATAAGGACTAAAATGGGTCTGCATCTTTGATGATCCACCGATACCATTATTTCTACAAGGACTGCACTGGGTCTGGACCTCTGGTGGTCCACCAATACCGTAATCTCTACCAGGACTACAGTGGGTCTACTCTGTGATGACCTACCTACCAATATTCTTCAAAACTTCGACTGACTGTGCTGTGGGTTTGCATGTCTGCATGTCAAGAGTCAGCACTGTCTTTCCGTTGGAAGGACAACACTACTTCTTCAAGACTGCATGGAAATCCACTACTTCCGTGTGGATTCTCTTTTACTGCTCAGACTTTGAGGGAAAAAAAACACTGCAATTTTACTGTGATGAATGATCAGGACTGTCTTTATGGACTGTGAGAAAATTTTAGCTTTTGACCAACATTGTATCCATAAGTGTGTGCATTTGATTTCTTTGTTGTTGTAATTGTGGAAAATTTTAACAAATATGTATTGGTCAGTGCCCAAAACAATTTATAAAATTTTTGTGGGGAGCATGGGTGCTATGTAAGTAGGCTGTTAAGGTTCTTATATTGGTAACGCCACGTAGCGCTCTGAAAATCACTGGCTGCGCTGTGTGCAGTCTGTGGATGGTTTGCATTGTTGTTGGCCATTGTAGTGTTGGGCAGTTGGCTGTTAATAGCGCGTAGCGCTGCGCAGTTGGAGGTGAGCCGCCAGCAGTGGTGGATGTGGGAAGAGTCTTGTATAAATTTTTCTAAGGGGACGTTTCAATAGCAAAACACCTTTACTACTTTAAGTGTCTCATTTCCTAATCTAATTCCCTTAGCATCACCCGACTTAATTCGACTACATTCCTATTATCCTTGTTTTGTTTTTGTTGATGTTCATCTTATATCCGCCTTTCAAGACACTGGAACTAGTGTAGGCATGCCTATTCACATACGGAGATATGTAAACAGACAGAATACGGCGCTGCGGTCGGCAACGCCTATACATGACAAGTGTCTGGCGCAGTCGTTAGATCGGTGCCTGCTGCCACAGTGCCATGTTATCAAGATTTAACACGTTCGCTGCCATGGGTGCACCAGCAGTCCCGGCCGATACTGGTGCACATGCCATGGACGCGGCTGCGCTGCGAGAGACTCAGCTGTTGTGAGGCACCACGGTTTAGTCGGCTACACCTATTTGGTGTGGTTTATTGCACAGGCACTCTAAGAACGTATTGCTTTCCATTTTTAAGGGTGCGGTTCGCATTTTTTCCGTACAGTTTTTCTCTGTTGTGGGACTGAAAATAGAAAACAATCGTGACACGGCGAGCCCTTCAGAACCTAAGAAACGTAAATTACGCGACACAATAAACGTGCAAAAACTAACAGATGCGGAATTATTACGAATATTAGAAGAAAGCGATTCGGAAACGGAAGTGGCCAGTGGAGAGGACGGGTGGGAATCTAGTGAAGAGTCTAACGGAGTCGAGTTTGCTTTAGATGAGACTGTAGAAATGGCTGTGAATCCAAGCGACAGGGAAAGGGCAGAAGGAGTGGTTACAAGTTGTAACGTAGCTGATACATGTGTTGCGTGGTAAAGCGAGAAAGTTTGAATGGTATATTGCCCGTTTATAAAAAATTAGTGACTGCTATTTCAACCAACGGGAAACTCACCCTTAGATTATTCTCGTCTTTTGCTGGCGCACGAATTTCTATTGAAAGTTGTAGAAGGAACAAATCGAATCGTATTTGAATTATTCCTTTCTGTGGAAACCATAGAACGATCATAAAAAACGGTTGGAAAGATGTAATGGTTGGCGAATTGTTAGTGTTCTTGGGAGTTTTCCTGCACATGGGAAATGTAAAGTGAGGAAGTTGTAGGACTATTGGAAAAAGGACCCATATTTCGCGTGAAAGGAATTGCCGATAGTATTTCACGAAATCGTTTTCTTCTAATACTACGTGCATTACATTTTTCTGAAAATCCAAAACATGGCGAACCAAAACTATCCGACAGGTTGTATAAAATACCTCCAGTTATCTATTTTTTTAAATGAAAGGATGTGCCAAGTGTACTACCCTGGACGGGAACTGTCACTGGACGAATCAATGATCCTTTGGCGTGGAAGATTACTTTTCTGCCAATACATCAAAAACAAAAAGCACAAATATGGCATTAAGCAATATATTTTGACAACTCCCACTGGAATGGTCCTAAAATTCGCGGTATACACTGGCATGATGGCTGAGGAAGAGGCCAAGCGGAAAAAATTGTTCTTCATTTACTTGATGAAAAGTTGAATGCTGCTCACCACGTGTACATGGACAATTACTATAGTAGCTTCGCACTGGCTAAGTTGCTCCCGGATGAGAAGACTCACTTCACGGGAACTCTGAGGACCAATAGGAAGGACACATCCAAGGAAATACAGAAGGCAAAATTACGAAAAGCTGAAGCCGTTGCCAGATTTGCGGAATGAGTTATGACAGGCAAGTGGCGTGATAAGAGGAAGGTTTGCTACATTTCTAATGCATTTACAAATGAAATGGAGAAGAAATCTAAGACCTTGGCCATTGTAAACTACAATAAATTTATGTTGGGAGTTGATTGGCACGATCAGATGTTATCATTCTACCTGTTGGAACGAAAAACCATACGCTGGTACAAGAAACATTTTATTCACCTAATGGAAATGATATTGACAAACGCACATGCCCTACAGAATAAATATTCTGGCACAAAAATGCCCCTCCAAGAATTCAGACTCAGTATTATAAGAGCACTACTGCCACAAAAGCAGGTAGAACGTCCAGTAGGAAATCCCCAACATGTCGTGGTAAAACGAGAATCAACTGGAAAATCAAAAACACCGATAAAAAAAGCGCAGATCATGCGCCAGTCGAGTACACGATTTACGAGTGCCCGGATTGCCCAAGTAAAGCAGGGTATTGTTTGAATTGTTATGTTATTAACCACCTCTAAAGGCAGATAGCACTTTCGTTATTCTTTCATTTTTCGACAGTTATGTGAAAGTACTATTCTTGACTTCTTATTTATTTTATTTGTTTGAGTGTAATCGGTAAAGTTCTTGATTGTATCTTTTCTTATATTTGACGTACATTGTAGTTCAGAAGTTTCTTCAAGATCTTGTGTTTGTTTTTGAATGCTATTTCTACTATATATTTTGTTCGATAAATATGTCGTTTGTTTCAGTAGGATGTTTCCTTTTATTTTTGAATATAAAATAAAAATGTACTTCTCCAAACTGTCACAATTTTCAGGAAAAATAAACGAGACGCACTAGATCGTCCATGGCCACCCGCTAGAGAATGTAGCCTGATATGCCCACTGGCGCCTTAGTGCGCCCAGAAAAAATTTGATTCACGAGAGTAAATTTTATCTTTTACTTATAAAATAAATACGTTTTATATTACTTTTAGCAATACAGTTTGAGATTCTATTAAAAAGGATTGGTTATGTGGCAATGCAAGGCCAATTACAGTGGGAGCGAACGTGTTAAGAGAGTTTGAACGTGGTGCTACAGCTGACGCACGGACGATGGGACACAGCATCTCCAAGGCAGCGATGAAGTGGGGATATTACCGTACCGTACCGTGAATATCAGAAATCCAATAAAACATCAGATCTCCGACATCGCTACGACCAGAAAAAGATCCTGCAAGAACGGGACCAACGACGACTGAAGAGAATAGTTCGACGTGACAGAAGTGCAACTCTTCGGCAAATTGCTGCAGACTTCAATGCTGGGCCAACAAAAAGTTTCAGCGTGCAAACCATTTAACGAAACATAATCGATGTGGGCTTTCGGAGCCGAAGGCCCACTCGTGTACCCTTGATGACTGCACAACACAAAGCTTTAAGCTTCGCCTGATCCCGTCAACACCGACATTGGACTGTTGATGACCTGAAACATATTGCCTGGTCGGACAAGTCTCGTTTCAATTCGTATCGAGCGGATGGACGTGTATGGATATGGTGACAACCTCGTGAATCCATGGACTCTGCTTGTCAGCAGGCGACTGTTCAAGCTGGTGGAGGCTCTGTAATGGTGTGGAGCGTGTGCAGCTGGAGTGATATGAGACCCCCTGATACGTCTAGATATGACTCTGACAGGTGATACGTTTGTAAGCATCGTGTCTGATCACTTGCACCCTCCACTGTGCATTCTAAAGGACTTCTTGAGTAATTCCAACAGGTCAATGGGACATCCCATACGTCCAGAATTGCTACAGAGTGGCTCCAGGAACATTCTTCTGATTTTAAAAACTTTCGCTGGCCACCAAACACCCCAGACATGAACATTATTGAGCATATCTGAGATGCCTTGCAACGTGGTGTTCAGAAGAGATCTCCACCCCCTCGTACTCTTACGGATTTGTGAACAGCCCTGCAGGAGCCATGGTGTCAGTTCCCTTCAGCATTACTTTAAATATTATTAGTCGAGTCCATGCCACGTCGTGTTGCGGCAATTCTGCGTGCTCCCGGGGGCCCTACACGATATTAGGCAGGTGTTCCAGTTTTTTGGTTCTTCAGTGTATAAGTTGAAACGTAAATCTCTCACTTTCTCTCACACTGCATCCGTATAGACAAGTAGCTCCAATTGTAATTTCTTTTGTTTCGTGACAAGGTTTTCAATATTTGTTTTTCTTACGTAAGTATAGTTTCAGTGATGTGTGTCACAATTTGTGTTGTCGTTGCTTATTTCACCATTAGCAGCTGTCACTGTTATTCATCATTTCCGTTTTTATCTTTTAATTTATTTTCGCGGTTATTACACGTGTATCACATTTCTTTTGGACGCATATGTTGCTTTATATGCGTGCAGTGTTTCTATTACGGACATTTACGAGCTTTGTTGTGGTATATGGTAACTTCTATAAGTTGTGACGTCCGCCATAAGATTCCGAACACTGACTAATCATAGTGTGGCTGCTTGTTTGTTATTGGTGCAAGACACGCAAAGGAGAGTTTAAATATGACAACTGTCCAACTGCACAAATTAGATTAGATTAGATTAGATTAATGATTGTTCCATGGATCATGGATACGACACTTCGTAATGATGTGGAACGTGTCAGGTTAATGAAAGATGTCTGTACACGATATTACATTACAAAAAATATTGCATGACACTAATGTTTAAGTTAGTTTTTTTCCCTCCCTTAATTTATATCTAAAAAATCAGCTAATGAGTAGAAGGAGTTGTCATCTAGAAATTCTTTTAATTTATTTTTAAATGTTGGTTGACTATCTGTCAGGCTTTTGATGCTATTGGGTAGGTGACCAAAGACTTTTGTGGCAGCATAATTTACCCCTTTCTGTGCCAAAGTCAGATTGAACCCTGCATAGTGAAGATCATCCTTTCTCCTCGTGTTATAGCTATGCACACTGCTATTACTTTTGAACTGGATTGGATTATTAACAACAAATTTCATAAGTGAATATATACACTGTGAGGTTACTGTGAGAATCCCTAGATCCTTAAATAGATGTCTGCAGGATGACCATGGGTGGGCTCCAGCAATTATTCTGATTACACGTTTTTGAGCAATGAATACTTTTCTACTCAACGATGAATTACCGCAGAATATGATGCCATACGAAAGCAGTGAATGAAAGTAGGCATAGTAAGCTAATTTACTGAGATTCTTATCAACAAAATTTGCAATAACCCTAATAGCATACATAGCTGAACTCAGACGTTTCAGCAGACCATCAATGTGTTGCTTCCAGTTCAACCTCTCACAATGGACACACCTAAAAATTTTGAAAATTCTACCTTGGCTACAGACTTCTATTCAAAGCCTATATTTATTGCTGGCGTTGTGCCATTTACAGTACGGAACTGTGTATACTGTGTTTTATCAAAATTTAAAGAGAGTCTGTTTGCTGAGAACCACTTAATAATTTTGTGAAAAACATCATTTACAATTACATCACTTAGTTCTTGGTTTTTGGATGTTATTACTATACATGTATAATCAGCAAAACGATGTAACTTTGCATCTTCATCAATATGGAATGGTAAGTCATTAATGTATATCAAGAACAGTAAAGGGCCTAAGACCGAACCCTGTGGGACCCCGTAATTGATAGCCCCCCAGTTTGAGGAATCAGCTGTTGTTTTAACATTACATGAACCACTTATTTCAACTTTCTGCATTCTTCCAGTTGAGTATGAATTAAACCATTTTTGCACTGCCCCCCCCCCCCTCAAACCATAATGATTTAGCTTATAGCCGACCGCGTTGGTCTCGCGGTTCTAGGCGCTCAGTCGGGAATCGCGTGACTGCTACGGTGGCAGGTTCGAATCCTGCCTCGGGCATGGATGTGTGTGATGTCCTTAGGTTTAAGTAGTTCTAAGTTCTAGGGGACTGATGACCACAGATGTTAAGTCCCATAGTGCTCAGGGCCATTTGAACCATTTGATTTAGCTTATCTAAAAGAATTCCATGATTTACACAATCAAAGGCCTTTGAGAGATCACAAAAAATACCAATGGGCAATGTCCGGTTATTCAGAGCATTTAATATTTGATTAGTGAAAGCGTATATAGCATTTTCTGTTGAAAAGCCTTTGTGAAAACCAAACTGACATTTTGTTAGTACTTTATTTTTACAAATATGGGAGGCTACTCTTGAATACATTACTTTCTCAAAAATTTTTGATACAGCTGTCAGAAGAGAGATTGGGCGATAGTTTTTGACATCCGATGTATCCCCCTTTTTATGCAATGGTTTTACAATGGCATATTTCAGTCTATCAGGGAAAACACCCTGCTCCAAAGAGCTATTACATACGTGGCTGAGAATCCTACTTATCTGTGGGAAACAAGCTTTAAGTATCTTGCTGGAAATGTCATCAATGCCGTAAGAGCTTTTACTTTTTAGTGAGTTTATTATTTTACTGATTTCAGAGGGAGAGGTTGGTGGAAATACAGTTGTTTCAAACTGCACAGGTATGGCCTCTTCTATTAGAAACCTTGCCTCTTCTAGTGAAGATCTAGATCCTATTTTCTTCACAACATTTAAAAAATGATTATTGAAAATATTTCCAATTTCTGATTGTTTGTTAGTACACTTGTCATTCAGTTTTATGGCACTAAAGTCTTCCTGAGCTCTTGGTTGCCCTGTTTCCCTTTCAATAATATTCCAAATTGCTTTAATTTTATTATCAGAGTTACTGATCTCAGACTTGATACACATGCTTCTGGACTTTTTAATAACTGTGCTTAGTACCGCACAATAGTTTTTATAATATTGAACAATTTTGGGGTCAGTACTCCCTCTTGCTGTTAGATACAGTTCTCTTTTACGGGTGCAAGATATTCTTTTTCCTTTAGTTAGCCAAGGTTTTTTATATGTTTTCTTGGAATTACGTTTAACTATTTTCTTGGGAAAACAATTTTCAAATACCCTTAAAAATGTATCGTGAAATAAGTTATATTTAAAGATTCCATCGGGTTCAACATACACTTCATCCAAGTCTAGCTGCTTTAGGTTTTCCCTAAAGTTTGCAGTATTTATATTGTTAATTAAACGCACTGCTTTGAAATTCTGATTTGATATACTGCATGGAGCTATGTCATGTACTGTATAAACACAAAGTGTGTTTACACTCGGTAGAACATCATATTACCACATGATCAGACCAAGTGCGAGATTAGGGTTTCCAAAGCTATAAATGAACAAAATTACAGCATGTACCACCATTATTTGCGACTATATTTCCAAAGTTCTGTGGGGTCTTTTGACTCTAAATAACTAAAACTTGCTTCATCGATCTTTTCCAAATTAAGTTATCGTAATAATTCACGATCAAAATTACGTTGAGAAGGTCTTTTAGAACCGTTTTCTTCTCATGTGGTTAAATTTTGTGACGGCATTGAGTCACATATTTCACACGTTCATCAGCCAAGCTGCTTACAAAACCACAGGCAGTAACGCGACCTTGTAAAGTACACATGGGGCCAGTTGAATACGATGATATTATTGCCCAAGTCGTCAAGAGACCTCAGCCATGTTTCAGTCTTGGGCCGTAAACTCAGCCATATGTTGGCAATAATGAAACAAAAGTCATTCTACCAAATGACTTCCTTTCATTGCTCTATAATCCAGGTTATATGGCTTCGGCACCACGTTTTCCTATTACGTGCATTTCCTTCATTGGTGAGTGGACGATGTCCACCCCTACACGCTGTTTGTTTTTCCTCATTAGAATGGCATCAACAAGCAGGATATAGCAACGTGTCACACACCTCGCAATGTGCGAGCGTGGTGTGAATTTACCATACTGCTCTGTCCACAAAAATCCCCAGATTTAAATACACTCCTGGAAATTGAAATAAGAACACCGTGAATTCATTGTCCCAGGAAGGGGAAAATTTATTGACACATTCCTGGGGTCACATACATCACATGATCACACTGACAGAACCACAGGCACATAGACACAGGCAACAGAGCATGCACAATGTCGGCACTAGTACAGTGTATATCCACCTTTCGCAGCAATGCAGCCTGCTATTCTCCCATGGAGACGATCGTAGAGATGCTGGATGTAGTCCTGTGGAACGGCTTGCCATGCCATTTCCACCTGGCGCCTCAGTTGGACCAGCGTTCGTGCTGGACGTGCAGACCGCGTGAGACGACGCTTCATCCAGTCCCAAACATGCTCAATGGGGGACAGATGCGGAGATCTTGCTGGCCAGGGTAGTTGAATTACACCTTCTAGAGCACGTTGGGTGGCATGGGATACATGCGGCCGTGCATTGTCCTGTTGGAACAGCAAGTTCCTTTGCCGGTCTAGGAATGGTAGAACAATGGGTTCGATGACGGTTTGGGTGTACCGTGCACTATTCAGTGTCCCCTCGACGATCACCAGAGGTGTACGGCCAGTGTAGGAGATCGCTCCCCACACCATGATGCCGGGTGTTGGCCCTGTGTGCCTCGGTCGTATGCAGTCCTGATTGTGGCGCTCACCTGCACGGCGCCAAACACGCATACGACCATCATTGGCACCAAGGCAGAAGCGCTCTCATCGCTGAAGACGACACGTCTCCATTCGTCCCTCCATTCACGCCTGTCGCGACACCACTGGAGGCGGGCTGCACGATGTTGGGGCGTGAGCGGAAGACGGCCTAATGGTGTGCGGGACCGTAGCCCAGCTTCATAGAGACGGTTGCGAATGGTCCTCGCCGATACCCCAGGAGCAACAGTGTCCCTAATTTGCTGGGAAGTGGCGGTGCGGTCCCCTACGGCACTGCGTAGGATCCAACGGTCTTGGCGTGCATCCGTGCGTCGCTGCGGTCCGGTCCCAGGTCGACGGGCACGTGCACCTTCCGCCGACCACTGACGACAACATCGATGTACCGTGGAGACCTCACGCCCCACGTGTTGAGCAATTCGGCGGTACGTCCACCCGGCCTCCCGCATGCCCACTATACGCCCTCGCTCAAAGTCCGTCAACTGCACATACCGTTCACGTCCACGCTGTCGCGGCATGCTATCAGTGTTAAAGACTGCGATGGAGCTCCGTATGCCACGGCAAACTGGCTGACACTGACGGCGGCGGTGCACAAATGCTGCGCAGCTAACGCCATTCGACGGCCAACACCGCGGTTCCTGGTGTGACCGCTGTGCCGTGCGTGTGATCATTGCTTGTACAGACCTCTCGCAGTGTCCGGAGCAAGTATGGTGGGTCTGACACACCGGTGTCAATGTGTTCTTTTTTCCATTTCCAGGAGTGTACAATCGAGAGTCAGGGGGACCATCTCGATCGGACTGTTCGCACCATGGGTCTTTAAACGGCCGCAGCGCTGGAGTCGGCATGGCTCCACATCTCTGTCGGTACGTTCCAGAACATCGTTGACGCTCTTCCTGCACGCCTCGTGTGGCAAAAGTTGGTTATTTTTGCTTCTGACAGGTGTTCACATTATTGCGATTAGGCAGGACTGTATGATGTATCCGTATCGTGGACGATCCACATTCAATGTGGTCATCCACACCTCTTCTTCTTTATCGTTGTCAGTAACTGCATTTTTTGGCGTGAACGAACCACGGTCATTTTCGTCAGACGACGCATAGAACGTGGTTTTTGCTCCAGACACTGCAAGTAATTCATTCAACTAGCGACGTGAATAGCCGCAGGGTAAATGTTCTCCGGCTGCTGTGGCCGAGCGGTTCTAGACGCTTCCGTCTGGAGCCGCGCTGCTGCTACGGTCGCATGTTCAATTCTTGCCTCAGGCATGGATGTGTGTGATGTCCTTAGGTTAGTTAGGTTTAAGTAGTTCTAAGTTCTAGGTGACTGATGACCTCAGATGTTAAGTCCCATAGTGCTCAGAGCCATTTGAATCAATTTTTTTTTTTGTTAATGTTCCTGGTCGGAAAGCGAGATGCTGTGCGACCAGCGAACAGTGATGCGCTAGCAGCGACGCTGTAACGTATATACAATAAGACTCCCAGGGAGCGCTGGGATGCGATATGCCAGCAGCGAGCAGCGAGGCTCCAGCATACACGTACTAGTCAAAGGGTGTTGTGGGCCCTGCGGATCAACAGAGTTGCCGTACCTGTTCAGGAAAGCTTGGAAAGCTTGTACTAGTGCCTTCCAGTGCACGGGAATGAGATTCAGCTGGGTCATTTGCTGGTTTTGTAGATGAGTGCTACAGTTTAGAAGGTGTACAGCTATCTGGCACGAAGCGGCCACGTAGATCATGAAGCCATTGATTAGTTGGAAATGTTGGTTGATGACCAAGGTAGAATTCACGAGTTCTAACACAAGACAATAAATTTCGGTTGTTCCTGTGAAAAGTTTGGTCCTTTTTGTGTATGTCCTTTTCACGTTTTACCGTAAACAATTACCTTGTTTCGTTCATGGAGGAGATTTTTGGAAAGAATTGCTAGAAACTACACTGCTGGAAGAAAATTGCAACACCCTCAAGGACAAGGTCGTTTTATTGACAAGTGAGGCGACACGTGGTTGGTCATTGTAGGACCATAAGTTAAATTTCAATCAAATGAAACACACATGTCACTGTACAGTGTGGTAAAAAATCGTATCAACAGAGTAAATACTCTGGCGGAACGTAGGCTTGCGTACGCGCACGCAAACGATCATAAAGGTGCCGAATGATATCTTGCAGTTGACCGTTCCAAACAGCTTGGGCCTTTTGTTGCAATTCGGCAATGATTGATGCAGGTCCCGGGGAGTGAGTAAGATACCGCTTCATCATGTCCAATACGCGTTCAGCTGGCGAGAGATATGATGATTTTGCTGACCAGGGCAGTTGTACACCACAAAGAGGACATTGGGTCACGGCAGTTATATGTGGCTGTGCATTGTCCTGCTGAAAAAACACAGCAATTTCCTGTTGAAGACTGCTACAGTCCCAGGTTCGAATCCTGCCTCGAGCATGGATGTGTGTGATGTCCTTAGATTAGTTAGGTTTAAGTAGTTCTAAGTTCTAGGGGACTGATGACCTCAGATGTTAAGTCCCATAGTGCTCAGAGCCATTTGAACCTGTCGAAGAAAATGCAGTATCACAGGGATAACAACCTGTGCATTATAGCTGGCACTGGTTACTTTACTAAGAAGGAACACCAGATAAGACCGCGGGCTGTAACTGATGGCTCTTAACACCATGAAACCTGGGATGGGACCTGGGCCTTGTGGGCAAATTCACTCTGGAATAAGCAGTTCACCAGATTTACGCCGTATACATGTACGTCCTAGATACTCATAAAGACAGAACCTACTCTCATCACGGAAGACAAGAGAGCGCCATTCCATTTTTGTTGTCAACTCTTTTACGACACCAGAGTAATCGTACTTAGCGGTATAGTGGTATCAGTGTTAGCATGGCCAAAGGCACACGTGGTCCTAACCGTGCGGCAACCGGACGGTTCTCAGTGGTCCCTGATGACACGGCAGGTGCAACATGTGCCCAGATTTCGTCCCTGCTCCCAAAATACGTAGGTCTTGACGTGTGCCTATACTACTTGTACGTCCAGAACAACGGCCGCAGGTGTGGGAACGTTCCACAGACCTCAGCTGAGGGCAACAACAGAGCACCGATACATTGTGTTCAACATGTGCAGCAATCCGGCGATACATGCATCCAGATTCCGACAGACCCCCAGTGTGACGCCGTTCAAATAGCTGAAGCCGCTCAACAGGAGTCCGTACTTGGCGGTGTGGCATGGTTGTACCATAGAATGATTTTTCCAAACCCTGTCCACCTCTAAACTCAGCACGTGCTGAATAGGTACGACAATTCGGCCACTGAACTCAATCTTAGAAGGCTATGGATTTTTTTCCGACAGTGTAGTTGGAGACGGTGCAGTGAAGGCAATGCTCATTTTCCTATCACGTGCTCGCATCTCAGATTATTTTGAAAGTAGTTTGATTACTACAGGGCATTTATCAGTGATATAGGAGTTGCGACCATTTCAGCCCTGTCTGATGGGACAAAGCTACGCTTATTTACAATGATTTAGTAGTGTAGCAGAGCTGACGATTCATCCGGGTCCGCCAATAAACTTTTCATACTAAACCTGGGGAATAATGTGTTTTCTCCGCTGCCCATCTCTAGGAGTTCGTGGATACGAGTGTGACTTGTGTCTGAATGCAACTGTGCGTATTGAAATTACTGTAATTTTCTCTCCACGAACCCTGCCAGAGCGATAAGTAGTAGAGGTTGTAGTGTATTCCTAGAGTCATCTTTCAAAGTCGGTCCTTGATATTTAGTAGTTCCACTTTCTCGGAATAGTTTACATCTATTTTCAAGAATCTGTCAATTCAGTTTCTTCGGCATCTCCGTGACACTCTCCCACGAGTCACACAAATCTGACCATTCACGCTGCTCTTCTCTGTATAATTTCAGTGTTCCTTTTAGTCCTATTTGTTATGGATCCCTTACCCTTGAATAATATTCTAGGATGGGTCGCGCGAGTGATTTGTAAGCGATCTCCTATACAGGCTGATTGCGTTTCCCTAGTATCGAAACATTCTATAAAAACCGATATGTGTGCGTGTGTGTGCGCGCGCGTGTACGTACGAGGTACATGTGTGTGAGTGTATCCGCGTGTGTGTGTGTGTGTGTGTGTGTGTGTGTGAGTGTGTGTGTGTGTCTGTGTGTGTGTGAGAGCGTCTGTGTGTTTTTTGTGTGTGTATTTTCCACATAACTTCCTAAACTAATGCACCCATGTCAACCAAACTTGGTATACATATTTCTTTCTGTCGGATAACAATCGCTCTGGGGTAAGAACTACTTACCTGTCATAGTTCACGATGTATAACGCCATGAATACCGAGATGCGTGAAAAACTGCCGCATCATGCATGTTGTATAGATTTATTACTTCTTTGTTGTTGTTGTTGTTGTTGTCTTCAGTCCGAAGATTAGTTTGATGCAACTCTCCACGCTATTCTATTCTGTGCAAGCCTCTTCATCTACTACGAATACCTACTGCAACTTACATTCTTCTGAATCTGCTTACTGTATTCATCTCTTGGTTTCCCTCTATAATCTTTAGCCCCCCTCTCCCCCAAAAAATACACACTTTTCTCCAGTACTAAGCTGGTGATCCGTTGATATTTCAGAATGTGTCTTATTAGCTGATTCCTTCTTCTAGTCAAGTTGTTCCACAAATTTCTTCCAAAAATTTCTCCAATCCTATTCAGTATCTTCTTATTAGTTACGTGATCTACACGTTTAATCTTCAGAATTCTTCTATAACACCACTTTTCAAAAGCTATGTTCTATTCTCGTCTAATCTGTTTATCGTCCATGTCTCACTACCATACATTGCTACACTCCATAGAAATACTTTCAGAAACAATTCCTAACCCTTAAAAATATATTCGATGTTAACAAATATCTTACCGAGCGAACTAACGCAGTAGTTAGCACACTGGACTCACATTCTGTAGAACGACGGTTCAAATCCGCGTCCGCCCATCCTGATTTAGGGTTTTCCGTGATTTCCCTAAATCGCCGGGCTGGTTCCTTTGAAAGGGCACGGCCGACTTCCTTCTCCATCCTTCCCTAATCCGATGGGAACGATGACCTCCCTGTTTGGCCCTCTCCCCCAAATCAACCAACAAATTTCTTTTCTTGAGAAATGCCATTGCCAGTCTATATTTTATATCCGCTCTGCTTCGACCATCACTGCCCTAAGAACAAAACTCATCAACTACTTTTAATTTCTCGTTGCCTAAACTAATTCTCTTAGCATCATATTATTTAAATCATGTTCATTCCATTATATGACTTTGTTACTGGCTCTATTCGCAACATATTTCGCTGACAGTGTCCACACGTGCCGCTGAAAGTAAATACACAAATATATCACTGTGCGACACATAATTCAAGAGATATGACGTCATAAACTCTGAGATGCGTAAAAACTACCGCATCATGCACGAAGTTTTAATACATTAGCACATTCTACTAAGATACACTTACAGGCGCGTGAAATTAAGGAAATCCCTGACACCTGGCATCGCTTTTCGCAGCTTTAAACTGCGAAGCACAAGCGGCTATGGGTGAAAACGATAGCCGTCTGCAGCGCTGTGAAGAGACGTTGCCATAGAGCCTTTTACAAAATCGTATTGCAGACACGCGAAGCAGCTGTGTCCAGCGTCAGGGACAGTGAGAGTCTACTGGAGGAGTAAATGTAAGGTTTCGTTTCTAATAGACAACTGGCAAAATGAATATCCGTGCAACTGCCTCCTGCTTCGCTACGACTGAGCCTGTGTGATCGTTCCATTTCATATCGTTAGAAAGTGTTACACCCAAGTGTTTGCATGAACTGGCCGATTCCAACCCAGACTCATTGATGTTAGAGTCATGGGATACTACTTTTGTTTCGTTTTGTGTAGCGGGCAGTGTTACATTTATGAGCATTTATAGCTAGTTGACACTCTTTGCACCACTGTAAAATCTTATCCAGATCTGACTGAATAACGAAATGAATTTCAGAGGTCATGCATAACAATGGCCAGTGACGTTGCAAAGCTTTAAGGAACCACAATGTGGTTCTGGAGTTCCTCTCTTGCAACACAGCATTTGTTACCGTGCTGGTGTAGAGCACAAGGAAATTTTAGTCTGTGACCCTCGATGTTGAAACTTAGTGCCACTGGCTTCGGTTGACAGAGTTCTAAAACTACCGCAACGTGCTTTCTGCAACGTCGGTTCCAGGAAAAAATGATCTCACGCTGGCTATGGCTTTCCTCCATCGCTACCGACCAGTTATTCCCCACTTACAGCCGGAAGAAGCACACTAGGCAGCTGACGTGACAATTCTGAGTTTAGCAAGCAAATGCAGCGGCACAATGACGTTATCAGGAAAGGCTTTGCTTCCCGGTTATATTCACACAAGTTGCAGTAGAGTACTCCCTGCAACGCCAAAAACATGAGCACTGTATATCCTCTACAATTTCATGCGCAATTCCGCAAATACTAAAAGGACTACTCGGTCAGTAAGTGTGATGGAATATCGTCCCTAGCATTTAGAATGTTAAATGTGTTTATTTATTACAATAGATATTCCAGTTTCAGTTTTTTGCATTGTAACACATGGACGTGTAATGAGTCAAAATATTCATTATTATGTTCGTATCATTAAGGACTACAAACAAAGATTACGAATACAAATTAGAAAATAATAGTAAAAATGCTACCAATAAGTTCCAATTACACTCACAAACAGAGTTTAAGGTACAATTTTCAGATACTTGCACAGTAAAAAAGAGCATCTTCTTGACTTACAGAAAGCAAATTATTGTAATTAAAGCAACAAGTTACACTGAAACAGGAATGCACAGAAATATAAGGGAAATAATCTTATCTACGCGCGCTAAGGAATTCATATAGAGAACAGAAACTTTTTTCAAGCAAGAATTCCTTTAGCTTATTTTGAAATAGTGTATTATTACCGCGTAGACATCTAATATTACTTGGAATTGCGTTGAAAATTATTGTGCTTGGGTGTTTTACGCCTTTGTGCACCAGAGACAAACTTTTCAGTTATTAGTGTACGTCACATTTTCTTCTTGTGTTACAATGATGGTATGTCTCATTCGTTTAACATTAAGAAGGAATGAAGCATAAATATCATGACTGAAGAGAGATACTGTGAGGTAGTTGTTAGTTGGCCTATTTTCTTGAAAATATTACGACATGAAGTTCTTGGAAGCACTCCACACAAAATTCGGACTACCTTTTTCTGACTTGCAAAGACTATTTTCGATAGCAATGAATTGCCCCAGATTGTTCATAACACATAAGTGAATGGAAGTAGCCAAAATAGCAGATTGTAAAACACTGATGTCTCCGATTTTGGCGATTAGCTTTCTGCCAAATATTTCTGACCTAAGTCATTTCAGGATTTGTTGGATGTGGCGTTCTCAGTCAAACCTTTTATCTATATGGACGAGTAAGAATTTCGAGCTATGTACCCCCTGTATCTGTTGGCTCCCATTTGCACTGTTTATCTCTCTTGGGGTTTGTGATCAGAATGGTAGTGAATGTAATTCGTTATGGTGGGGTTTGCTGATAGAGAATTTAGCGTGAACCACATCAGAATAACTATAAGCAATTTGTTGGCATTTAACTCTAGATCGGTGGATGTTTTACTGTGTGTCACAACACTTGTGTCATCTGCAAACATCGTAAAGTTGCTTGCTTTGTTTGAGGACAGGGCTAGGTCGTTAATATACATGAGAAACAGTAGGGGACCGAGGACAGAACCTTGCTGAACTCCATAATGTACTATTCCCCAGTCGGGCTCTACCCTTCCTACCTCTGTGTTGTTACCACCCAACACAATTTTCTGTTGTCTGCCCTGTGGATAGGATTTGAGGCAGTTGCTCATTTGTCCTTGGATTTCATGGAGGCTTGCTTTGTCTATAAGTATTCTATGATCGACACTACCGAAAGCCTTAGACAGGTTGCAGAATATGCCAACAGGCAATGTCTTCGTGTCAAGACATTCCAAACCACTATAGGTAAATGAAAATATAGCTTCTGCTGTGGAGGTACCTTCTTTGAATCCAGACTGGGTTTGCTAATTATTGCAAGGTTGGTTAGGTAATTGATTATCCTGGCATATATTAGTGTATGTACGCTTGTGCCATGATTTCGATGGAAGATTGGGGTACATTAAACCGATATACAAGCTCGGACTGGCGAAATGTGGTGAAGGATATACTGGTCTACCGACTTCGAAAAGTTAAATGTTATGGTTTCTTTATTTTATTGGGAGGCACAGAACATGAGAAAGAAGCAAAATGTATCTTACAAGAAATAATGAAAGAAGATAAAAAAATACCTTAAAGAGCCTGGTTTTCGCCTGCCTCTGGCCAAGTGTTGCAGGATCATCCTTTCTCAACATCCACCAATAATCACTTAACAGGGCTGCATTCCACTTCCCTTTGTATTTCTGGTCCATCAGGGGGAAGGCACTAGTGAAAATGCTCACTGTATTTATCACCCACATAATCAAAATTTTCTGGAAAATGCGATTGTGAAAGTGCATTTTGAGTGAGGTGCTACTCTACAGCTCTTCACATGACTGCATCAGTTCATCCTCAAACTCTTGCCAATTTTCTGTTTTGAAGTGCCCCAGAAAAGTATTCCAAACGTTTTAATGGATTTCCATTCCGCCTCTTTATATCGTTTTGCACTAATTCAAGCTGAGTACCTTTAAAAGTTGTATGGTTGTGAAATGGTAAATACAGCTGTATTTATTTTTTCAAGCGGTACTTCCCCCCCCCTCCCCCCCCCCCCCCCATGAACCATGGACCTTGCCGTTGGTGGGGAGGCTTGCGTGCCTCAGCAAAACAGATAGCCGTACCGTAGGTACAACCACAACGGAGGGGTATCTGTTGAGAGGCCAGACAAACTTGTGGTTCCTGAAGAGGGGCAGCAGCCTTTTCAGTAGTTGCAAGGGCAACAGTGGTTGATTGACTGATCTGGCCTTGTAACAGTAACCAAAACGGCCTTGCTGTGCTGGTACTGTGAACGGCTGAAAGCAAGGGGAAACTACGGCCGTAAAAAATTCCCGAGGGCATGCAGCTTTACTGTATGGTTAGATGATGATGGCGTCCTATTGGGTAAAATATTCCGGAGGTAAAATAGTCCCCAATTCGAATCTCCGGAAGGGGACTACTCAAGAGGATGTCGTTATCAGGAGGAAAAAAAATGGCATTCTACGGATCGGAGTGTGGAATGTCAGATCCCTTAATCGGGCAGGTAAGTTAGAAAATTTAAAAAGGGAAATGGATAGGTTAAAGTTAGATATAGTGGGAATTAGTGAAGGTCGGTGGAAGGAGGAACAAGACTTCTGGTCAGGTGACTACAGGGTTATAAACACAAAATCAAATAGGGGTAATGCAGGAGTAGCTTTAATAATGAATAGGAAGATAGGAATGCGGGTAAGCTACTAAATACAGCATAGTGAACGCATTACTGTGGCCCAGATAGACACGAAGCCCACACCTACTACAGTAGTACAAGTTTATATGCCAACTAGCTCTGCAGATGACGAAGAAATTGAAGAAATGTATGATGAAATAAAAGAAATTATTCAGATAATGAAGAGAGATGAAAATTTAATTGACATGGGTGACTGGAATTCGTCAGTAGGAAAAGGGAGAGAAGAAAACGTAGTAGGTGGATATGGATTCGGGCTAAGAAATGAAAGAGGAAGCCGTCTGGTAGAATTTTGCACACAGCACAACTTAATCATAGCTAACACTTGGTTTAAGAATCATGAAAGAAGGTTGTATATGTGGAAGAACCCTGGAGATACTAAAAGGTATCAGATAGATTATTTAATGGTGAGACAGAGATTTAGGAACCAGGTTTTAAATTGTAAGACATTTCCAGGGGCGGATGTGGACTCTGACCACAATCTGTTGGTTATGACCTGTAGATTAAAACTGAAGAAACTGCAAAAATGTGGGAAATTAAGGAGATGGGACCTGGATAAACTGAAAGAACCAGAGGTTGTACAGAGTTTCAGGGAGAGGATAAGGGAACAATTGACAGGAATGGGGGAAAGAAGTACAGTAGAAGAAGAATGGGTATCTTTGAGGGATGAAGTAGTGAAGGCAGCAGAGGATCAAGTAGGTAAAAAGACGAGGGCTAGTAGAAATCCTTGTGTGACAGAAGAAATATTGAATTTAATTGATGAAACGAGAAAATATAAAAATGCAGTAAATGAAGCAGGCAAAAAGGAATACAAACGTCTCAAAAATGAGATCGACAGGAGGTGCAAAATGGCTAAGCAGGGATGGCTAGAGGACAACTGTAAGGATGTAGAGGCTTATCTCACTAGGGGTAAGACAGATACTGCCTACAGGAAAATTAAGGAGACCTTTGGAGAGAAGAGAACCACTTGTATGAACATCAAGAGCTCAGATGGAAACCCAGTACTAAGCAAAGAAGGGAAAGCAGAAAGGTGGAAGAGGTATATAGAGGGTCTATACAAGGGCGATGTACTTGAGGACAATATTATGGAAATGGATGAGGATGTAGATGAAGATGAAATGGGAGACACGATACTGCGTGAAGAGTTCGACAGAGTACTGAGAGACCTGAGTCGAAACAAGGCCCCGGGAGTAGACAACATTCCATTGGAACTACTGACGGCCTTGGGAGAGCCAGTCCTGAGAAAACTCTACCATCTGGTGAGCAAGATGTATGAGACAGGCGAAATACCCTCAGACTTCAAGAAGAATATAATAATTACAATCCCAAAGAAAGCAGGTGTTGACAGATGTGAAAATTACCGAACTATCAGTTTAATAAGCCACAGCTGCAAAATACTAATACGATTTCTTTACAGACGAATGGAAAAACTAGTAGAAGCCGACCTCGGGGAAGACCAGTTTGGAATTCGTAGAAATACTGGAACACGTGAGGCAATACTGACCTCACGACTTACCTTAGAAGAAAGATTAAGGAAAGGCAAACCTACGTTTCTAGCACTTGTAGACTTAGAGAAACCTTTTGACAATGTTGACTGGAATACTCTCTTTCAAATTCTAAAGGTGGCAGGGGTAAAATACAGGGAGCGAAAGGCTATTTACAATTTGTACAAAAACCAGATGGCAGTTATAAGAGTCGAGGGACATGAAAGGGAAGTAGTGGTTGGGAAGGGAGTAAGACAAGGTTGTAGCCTCTCCCCGATGTTATTCAATCTGTATATTGAGCAAGCAGTAAAGGAAACAAAAGAAAAATTCGGAGTAGGTATTAAAATCCATGGAGTAGAAATAAAAACTTTGAGGTTCGCCGATGACGTTGTAATTCTGTCAGAGACAGCAAAGGACTTGGAAGAGCAGTTGAATGGAATGGACAGTGTCTTGAAAGTAGTATATAAGATGAACATCAACAAAAGCAAAACGAGGATAATGGAATGTAGTCGAATTAAGTCAGGTGATGCTGAGGCAATTAGATTAGGAAATGAGACACTTAAAGTAGTAAAGGAGTTTTGCTATTTGGGGAGCAAAATAACTGATGATGGTCGAAGTATAGAGGATAGAGTAGCATGCACAGTGTAGAGTAGCATGGAGAGCTGCAACAAACCAGTCTCAGGACTGAAGACCACATCAACAACAACAACCTGAGCTTTTACAAAATTATTCATCATCTTCAGTTTTATGGATAGTACTAGAGCCAAAGTTCAGTTGGTTCCATCAATCGTTCAAACAAAATATTTTCCATTGCTTCACCCAATTATTCTGTAAATCGTGCTAGTCCCTACCACAACTATCCCATCTTCACACTAAACAACAGTGCCTGATGTAGCCGATTTGCAGTTCTAGTAATCATCATCATCATCAGCCAATTCAATCATTAAATGATGTGGCCTCGTCGAGTCGTGGATTCAGGTAGGCTTTCAGCAGTCTTCTCCAAGTGGGACGGTCTTGGGCAGTTCTCTGCCAGGTGCCACCAGCGATCTTCTTGATGTCTTTGTCCCATCTGTCGGGTGGTCTTCCTCTAGGCCTTCGGTGCTCTCTCGGACTCCACTCCAGTACTAGCTTCGTCCATCTGTTGTCTTTTCTTCTTGCGACGTGGCCAGCCCACTGCCATTTCAAGGAACCTACTGTCTCTAAGATGTCATTAAACTTCGTCACAGATCGGATGTCATCTGCCCTCTTCCTGTCCTTCCTTGTATAGCCTAGCATTGATCTCTCCATGGCTCTCTGTGCTGTCCTAAGTTTCCCTTTTGTAAATGAGTTCAGTGTAATACGGCAATAAATTTAAAATTACTACAAACTTCCCAATGGTATCTGCTTAGAGCTCTTATGACATTTTTCATGTTCTGATATATTCTTTTCGTACTGGTAGCACACTCCACAGGAATAAAGAGTAACTTGTTACCATTGTTTGAAATTCCTACTTTAACACTAGTCTTTCAAGCGTCAATGAAAAGATGCCTTTAATTTGGGCTGTGAACCATGTTCGGTGCAACAACAAGACGATCTATATCTTTAATGTATTTGAAGTATCTTTTAGCTTTAAAGAACTGTTCCAGTTATTTAGTGCAATCTATATCTCTCGACCTACATAGTTGTTTATCTTTACTTGAGGAATTGCTAGAGCTCTCTGGAGCCTCTCTGATTATCCACTACAATGAAATTGTCTGGCATTAAGCACAGGCCAAATTTCAGAGCGTATATTAGGGTACACAACTCTTGCCGTTTTCTTCTTCTTTCATTTATAGGAGGAACTATATAGACCTAATAGATAATACAGTTGAAGGTGCAACTTCTAAATCATTGGCTGTCCATAGATCATACCAGTTTTATGTGCTGGACCCCTATCTTGCAGCGCAACTACAAGAAATCTGACATTCTTACAGAAGGCATAACTGAACACTTCCCCGAAATAAATGTTACTTCACCGCAAATGTAACTGAGCTGTTCTGCATTATGAACACATCGAACAGTGTTTGTTATAAATTATGTGCCTGTTAACATAAAGTAATAGTAGATTGACATGTGGGAGTGTCTTACAGCAAAATTCTCATGAAAGCACTACCATAACGTTATGAAAATGTGCAGAACATACACCTAGTCACGTGAAGCTACAATGCTGTGAGGGATACAACATGCTCAGGCACTGCTGCTAACGCTTATTCATAAGTAATGGTGCAGTTCGAAAACTAGGCCTAAGAATCAAATTTTAAGTGCAGTACTGAATACAGTAATAAGGGTAGCTCATTTTATTTCCACAAGTTTGAATTTAGAACAGTGAAATAGACTGCACTCTTTCAAACAATCATTCTGGTATTTGTTTTTCTCAATTTAGGAAAATAACGAAAAACCGAAACCAATAAGCTTACGCCTAAACCTATGCATTTATGATATAAGAAAGAAACAAAAACTATGAACAGAGAAGATAATACACTCCTGGAAATGGAAAAAAGAACACATTGACACCGGTGTGTCAGACCCACCATACTTGCTCCGGACACTGCGAGAGGGCTGTACAAGCAATGATCACACGCACGGCACAGCGGACACACCAGGAACCGCGGTGTTGGCCGTCGAATGGCGCTAGCTGCGCAGCATTTGTGCACCGCCGCCGTCAGTGTCAGCCAGTTTGCCGTGGCATACGGAGCTCCATCGCAGTCTTTAACACTGGTAGTATGCCGCGACAGCGTGGACGTGAACCGTATGTGCAGTTGACGGACTTTGAGCGAGGGCGTATAGTGGGCATGCGGGAGGCCGGGTGGACGTACCGCCGAATTGCTCAACACGTGTGGCGTGAGGTCTCCACAGTACATCGATGTTGTCGCCAGTGGTTGGCGGAAGGTGCACGTGCCCGTCGACCTGGGACCGGACCGCAGCGACGCACGAATGCACGCCAAGACCGTAGGATCCTACGCAGTGCCGTAGGGGACCGCACCGCCACTTCCCAGCAAATTAGGGACACTGTTGCTCCTGGGGTATCGGCGAGGACCATTCGCAACCGTCTCCATGAAGCTGGGCTACGGTCCCGCACACCGTTAGGCCGTCTTCCGCTCACGCCCCAACATCGTGCAGCCCGCCTCCAGTGGTGTCGCGACAGGCGTGAATGGAGGGACGAATGGAGATGTGTCGTCTTCAGCGATGAGAGTCGCTTCAGCCTTGGTGCCAATGATGGTCGTATGCATGTTTGGCGCCGTGCAGGTGAACGCCACAATCAGGACTGCATACGACCGAGGCACACAGGGCCAACACCCGGCATCATGGTGTGGGGAGCGATCCCCTACACTGGCCGTACACCTCTGGTGATCGTCGAGGGGACAGGGTGAATAGTGCACGGTACATCCAAACCGTCATCGAACCCATCGTTCTACCATTCCTAGACCGGCAAGGGAACTTGCTGTTCCAACAGGACAATACACGTCCGCATGTATCCCGTGCCACCCAACGTGCTCTAGAAGGTGTAATTCAACTACCCTGGCCAGCAAGATCTCCGGATCTGTCCCCCATTGAGCATGTTTGGGACTGGATGAAGCGTCGTCTCACGCGGTCTGCACGTCCAGCACGAACGCTGGTCCAACTGAGGCGCCAGGTGGAAATGGCATGGCAAGCCGTTCCACAGGACTACATCCAGCATCTCTACGATCGTCTCCATGGGAGAATAGCAGGCTGCATTGCTGCGAAAGGTGGATATACACTGTACTAGTGCCGACATTGTGCATGCTCTGTTGCCTGTGTCTATGTGCCTGTGGTTCTGTCAGTGTGATCATGTGATGTATCTGACCCCAGGAATGTGTCAATAAAGTTTCCCCTTCCTGGGACAATGAATTCACGGTGTTCTTATTTCAATTTCCAGGAATGTAGAAATAAACAAAATAACACTTTAGATCTCTGAGGTCTGCTCATACAAAGCAGTGAGGCTTATTAATGAAAACAGCAGACAATATTTTAAGGATAAATTAAAAGAGGTGTTATGGGATGAGGTGTTTATAGAATGTGTTAATGTGACATTCAATATATTCCATACTAGTAAATTTGTGTCAGTATTTCAATGTAGCATGTGTAAAATGTTATCCAGGAAGTCCACTAGAAAAACAAGTAAGCTACAGATGATAAAGCATTCAAAAACTCAGGTAAGAGAAAATGGGAAGTTTTTATAAATGCTACAAAAAGTCAAGAGTCAATGTTACTTGCATTCTACAACAAATGCTGTAATATTTTGATAAAAACATTAAAATGCCCAGAAATTTGCAAATCCTGATAGAAATTAATAATGCAAATAATAAGACTGTGCAATGAAAAACAGGACAAACAGCCTATGTACAACATGGCACAACAGTTAAAACAAATGACAATATTGGGAATGATAATTCACAAGTTGCAAGTATTTTAACAATCACTTTAAACACCTAGAAGTAGCACCTACACACCTCACCAAAATTAAGAGAATTATAGAATTTCTGAAAAAGAAAAGCCAATGTGCTGTTGGAATTTCAAACAGACTTTTGAAAAGTTGTTCTAATTAAGTAAGTAAATGTTCTTAGTGATATGTGTAATGCATCAGTGGGACAGGGAATTTTTCCAGGCAGATTAAAACATACAGTTAAACCTCTTTACAGGGAAGGTGCAGAGAAAAATTTTAAAAAAATCATCCAATTTAACATTTATCAAGCAGAATTGGTAATTTTTGTAGATTGTACTAGTGTTATAATAAATCCATTAGAGAGAAAACAACAAAAGACATTACTAAAATTTTTTATCAAAGCATTATTAACGCGGTTCTCTGAAAATTGACTCATACACCATATTAAGTTCTATATAACAAACAGAGTCATAACAACAATTGATGTAGCACATGGAAAGGGGCCAGTAAGGTAGGTAGAATTATCCAAATTCCTGGATGTGCATATTGACAAAAACTTGAATTGAAAGAATCTTATTACTGAGTTGCTCAAACTATTAAGATCTGCTACTTTTTCTCTTTGTATAATTGCCGGTCTTGGAAACAACCAGATCAACTTCCTGCATATTTCCACTCAAGAAAGTGTTGACTGCACAAAAGGGAGCAGCAAGAATGATAGTGTTGTTCACCCATGGTTGTCATACTGGGTATTCAAGGAGTTTTATATTTTAACTGCACTATCACAATACATTTATTCGTTAACGAAATGTGTCATAAATACTCCATCACGATTTGAGGAAAACAGATGTCCATACCTACAACACTGGATGAAAAGATAATATGTATTACCTATTGTTAAAGTGTCAATTGCTCAGAAAGGAGTTCAATATGCAGCAACAAAAATTTTCTATAATTTGCCTAATGACATGACATTGGAAAGCAAGTTTTAAATCTAACCTAAAATCATTTCGCCTGGACAACTACCACTAGTAAATGGACGAATTTGTATTTAAAAACTCGTCGCAAGTAATAAAAAAGAAAGAAACATATTTTAGTGTAGTTTCATGAGTAGGAAAAAAATTATATATTCATTAATGTTAACATTAATCATGTACTCATATCCAGTAAACTGACTTATTCTACTTAATTTCAGCAAAATATTTCATTCAAATGGTCTATGGAACATGTAACTAACTAATTGCTGACCCCAGGACAGTATGTCGACTTAACCTCACTGAGAAGGAGGAGTAGGTGTCACGTTTAGAAGGGCATGATGGCGAGGAGATGCAAAGATTATTAGAGGAATACGCTGAGGTCATTTAGTCCTCCCAGCTGTTGCCAGCTGTGCTGCTAATGCAGCATAGGGTTCCCACAGGGAGTGAACCACGACTCTGTAGTAAACTGTACCAAATTTGTCATCATCTACAACCAGTGACAGAGGAATTTATTAACCAGCAACCTCACGACTGGATTATTAAAGAGAGTATCAGCACAGATAGTAACTGTTCCACAAAAACGCCCAGACAGAAGTATGGCTTATAGATTTTATTATGATTACAGTTATTTCAAACAGAAAACACTAACAGACAAGTACTCAGTGATTAAAATCACAGAGATCTTGGATAATGTGGGCCATTGATATTATTTTATAACAAGGGATTTGTAAAGTGGATACCATGAAGTAGATGGAACACCAGAGGATCGACCTAAAACGGAATTTCGTGGTCTGGTCATAACATTTTCAGTACCCTACCATCATACCATTTTCAGTACTGGCACATGACATTCAGAATGAAGAATGCACCAACGACATTCCAGTACCTATTGGATGAAATACTATTTGTACATGGTTTGAAACCAAAATAGTGCATTGTATATCTGGACAATATTGTAGTCCTTTCTAACAACATTGAGGAATGTTCGGTATGATTACCTTATGTCTTTAGTCGATTAAAAGAGATGTAACTAAAACTTAGTTTGGTAAAGTGTCTTTTTGTCCTAAGGGAAATAAGCCATCTGGGCCTTAGTATCAGTTGGGATGGTGTCCGAACTGACAGTCAGAGTGTAAATACTGTATATGAATTCCTAATCCCTATAAGAGGGAAAGATTTGCACTCCTATTTTGGGATAACTAACTATTACAGTAAATTTGTGACAAAATTACCAGAAATACCAAGACTATTGGCAAATGGACTCCAGAATGTGAAGAAGCCTTAGTGTGATTTTTATTGACCACTGATCCTGTCTTGCCACCCTGGATTATCATAAACAATGTATATTAGCAAGTTATGCAGATGGTTTGAATCACACTATAAACGCTGTGGAGTATGTTGATATACCTTCAGATGAATGGTGAAAGTCTCAGGCCACTCATCAGATTATCAACAATTTGCAATACAGACTCAGTTGTGATCAGCATATAATTGTCAGCAAGTTTACACCATGAAGTGTTGATTCAGGCTCATGATCCTATCTTGGTAATACATGGAAGCCTATGAGACACAGAAGGAGGCATTTTCGAACATTATTGGTGGAGAACACAGCAGTAGGTGTAGTGCAGTATGTAAAAAACTGCATAAAGCACATCTAAAGAGCTGAACTTATTCATCAAAGTTTTCCACTGCAAAGATTACCTGAGGGCAGCAGATTATTCCAAATGATTGGTATGGAAATGCTTGGCCCTTTGTACAGACACCAGCAGGGAATTAGTATCCATAAACTATAATTGATCATTTTAGGCAATTTTTGTCCATGATTGCTGTGCCACATCAGCAAACAGAAACAGAATCTCAGGCAATAGTTGACCACTGGTTAGTTAAAGTTTGGGATGCAAGAGAATGTAATAGCAGTCAGGGCATGTACTGTAGGTCTGAACTGATGAAGTGGTTGTGTCGACTTTTATGAATTAGGAACTTCAGTCTAGTGCATTACCTCCACAAGCCAATTGCGGACAGAGAGAGTGCACTGGGCAATTGTAAAAATGTTAAGTTATTATATAAACAGTCATCATAGTGACTCGGACACACTGCTTCCATAGGTAGTAGTGCCCTGTAATTCAAAGGTACATGAGAGTATATGTTTATCATCACATGAGATTTTTCGTGAGCAAAAGATGCTATCCCCTTTTTAATTGTTTAAACCATCCCTTGTGGAAGAAGTATTTTGCTAGGAGACTGGAGGGTGTACGACACCAAGTTCAGGGTATGAATATGAAAATCCTGGAGTGGCAAGGGAGAGTGCGAAGAGGAAAAACCAGACTACCCAAGTATCACATCAGATACTTGGAAATGCTAACTAACTTTTAGGTGCCAATAGGAAAAACAAAGAAGTCTGTTACATTGTACCAGTGAGCTCATCAAGTAACTGATATGAAATCTCCCATTAATGTAAAACTGCAACTCCTAACTTACAGCATGGCTGCACATGTAGGGCAAGCCCATCCATTCAAGGGTACCACTGAAGCGCTGCCTCAGTCGCTGGCAGCTCCTTTGTAAGAGGGGAGGGAAGTGATAAGGAAGAAATGTAAGGTCAGATGAAAAGTACAAAATCTCCTTCTCATTAATGCCACTTTTCGATGTGCCCTAAGGTCACAAGAATGCCTCGTAAGCTATTTGTAGATAACCTTTTCTTCTAAGTCTCAATACATATATCAATTTTACCCTTGCTTTCTTTCTTATTAGTTACTTGTAAAGTGTATAGTGGAAACTTAGTCTAATTAATTTAGTTTGTTAGGGAATCATCGATGCTATATTGCAGATTTAATTGATTATTTTGTGAAGTGTGTGGTTTGTGTAGAAGTGGTTCCCTGTCCACTACAGACTTGTAATAGCAAGTAGGTTGTAACTGAGTGCGCATGTGCATATGTGTGTGTTTGTGAGTTTGTGTGCGCGCGCGCGCGCGCGCGCGCGTGTGTGTGTGTGTGTGTGTGTGTGTGTGTGTGTGTGTGTGTGTGTGTGTGTGTGTGTGTGTGTGTTAGCTCCTATGTATTCAGCTTCAGAACGAAAGATCCTTTTCTGAAGTGTGCTGTTGGCTGAGTCAATTTGTTTGCTTAAGCTGTAGTGTCAGGCTGAGCTATTTACCACTTAGGTTACAAAACAGTTCCAGCATCATGCAAGCTTAATCTGTTCCAGCCCCAGAAACTTGTATTCCAGTGTTCTCAGAAGGCAGAAGGTATCTGCAAGTAAAAGGGAGTTCTTTCAAAAAGTTGTGGTGTCAGTTGCGATATTTTTGGACCTACCTTCCGGTTGCTCACCACCATCTTCAGAGCTACAATACTGAACACCACCCACCCACAACTGTACTTACTAGACCAACCTTTAGAAATTTTGCATAATGGAAATGTATCCTTTTTGACAATCACCTTAGGCTCTATCCATCTAACCTCAAATGAGGTGCTCCCCACCCAGAATGTTTGTGTATCATTGGAACACCAATTTAAAGGACTATAGCCAACATCAGCGACATCAGTCGCATTCACCACCTTGGTGACAGTACACATTGTTCTTCGCTGCCTCAAAGATCAATTTGCCCAAATTCCATCCTTACCATCCTCTGACCTGTGGGATCATACTAAAAGTGTTGGCACAAATGAGGAAACAACAACATTGGAAAATTAAAATGTAATAGGGCAGAGTTCAAGAATCAGAAACAAAGTGCCTGAGGTTATGAAGATGGAATGGTGTAAATATTAACAGGAGAACAAAGAATTTAGTCATACAGCAGCTAAACTAGAATCTGTACTCTTGATTTATGTTTTGACTGGGAGCCTGAAAGTGTAAACAGTAAAGGTAATAGCACGTCTGTTTCAGCCAGGCTTCGGACAATCAAGAATTCGATAGACCATATTATTCCAACGCAGGGGAGTGTAATGGAGCATGCAGAATCTGGAGACGATGATGAAATCCAGGCACTTCCTGATACATCTCAGTCCAGTAGTTACCATGTGCCACCAGCTCTGCAGCTACGACCTGGATGCTGGGGCAACAACCGGCGTTTTGAAGCGTTTAAGTGGCGCTTGGCAGGCTGTGTGAGTGATCTGAGCTGCAAGAAGACCTGTCTTGTCCTGCATAAAAGTCGACACAACATTCTTCCGCCACCTCGACAGGTACGCCAGCTGTCGATCCAGCCACAACCTATATCGGCCAGGGATTGAGCTAATGCCCTCTTAGCTCCAACACACTGGGGTCCAACCGCATCAGCCACCGCCTTCGAGTCACTGGTCCCATATTCTGACCCTGGGCCACTGCCATCTACTGCCAAGGCAACACGATGGCTTGTTCCGACGGCATTTATGAGAGTAGAGGTGTAGCTCAAGATGCAGCAGTGAGGCGTAACCATGTGCTGTCAGGAATGTCGCCATCTAAACGTATTGAGAAATCGACTGCCACTAACGCATCCTCGTCCGCCTGTTCTGGTCTGGACTCGCAGACCACCACCGCCGCGATCTCCTTTGGCGCTGAATCTGCGCCTGTCCAAGTTAGAAGTCAATATATTGCTTGTCGCAACTGGCTGCCTTATCTTCTTCATCCTGTCACATTCACTAGAAAACCACTCGCCGCAACCAATCCACACCCTTTATATCTGCATGGTGCTGTGTATCACTACTAAAGTGCAACTAACACTGCTGGAGAAGTAAACCTGAGGCAGAACCAATAAGTATTGAATACAAGCTTGAGGGCAAAGAGTGAAGTGAGCATTATCGTTACCAAAAACAGTGAGTGAAAGGAACAAGTTTCTTTCCAAACAAGATACACAGTAAATACCGTTGACGTTTGCACTATTTCGCAAGTATTTTCAACGAAATACACTTGCAAAGGTAAACAGAGCTGAAAAATTAAATGAAATCTAGTTAACGTGTAACGAGCCACCGGAGACCACAGAGTCTATACTGAAGGCTTTTATATACATTTGCGTTTAACTAACATGTTGTCTGTATGTGTGTCTTATTTCATTGTATGGTGTATTTTCTGGGTTGATACAGAATTATCAAGAAATTGTAAAAAATTACTCATTATGTTGTCTGCATTTGTGTAAATTTTTGTAGTGAATTTATGTAAGACACAATCAAAAAAAATTCTGTGTTAAACGTAATACAATAACCCAGTTAGGTATATCAATAATATCTGTAAATACTTTATTACAACAGGAACTTTACTTTGTTAAAAAGGAATGTTCGTGAATGGCTGTGCAAGAGTGGCGGCGTAAAACTGAAGCAGAGTGAATTAATTCCGGACACTTTAACCTGGTTCTTCAATAATTTTAAGTGAGGACTTAATTAGAAGTGCGAATTTTCTTGAGATGCAGGGAGTTTGGAGAGGTTTTTCAAATGAATTCGCTTGGAAACTGTGGAAATATAAATTCTTTAATTTGTGTTGTACTGTCGTCCTCTGTTGCGTGTAATACTACGTTGTCACTTTAAGTTGGTTTGTGTGCAACTGAATAACTCCAATTTTGTGATGTCGTACGTGTTTCACATTCGCTTTTGGAAAGGCATCGCCAGTGGCAAGGTTTCTAGCTGATGTTCTACATGAGTGCTCACTTTACTGCTTTTAAATCTGATGTTGTGTATACAGTCTTTAGAATTATCGCTAATATAACACTGATAATAAGAACAGACGATTACTTCATGGTTTGTTTTGAATTCCAGCTACCATTGAAACACTTAAGAAAGAACTCACCTGATTTTGTACGTTGATTTGTTACTAAGTATGAAACGTTAAGTCCATCATTTCACACTAAGAACGAGATACCATCGAAGCAATGGTTAAAAAGCTGGCGGCCTTGCACCATGAAAGACAAAGTAGATTGTGCCTTCCGGGTGAAGATTTTTCGTGTGTAGCACACTGGAACAAACCTCAGGTGGCGATTTTTGACGGAAAGTGAATAGCAGAGATCATATCAACGTATGTATGCGAACAGACGGCGAGACTGCAATAAATCGATTAGTACTGGCACAAAATATTATTTTATTATTTAACTGATGTCTATTTGCAAACGCAGAGGACATTGATGAAAAACATTATTGCTGTCAAAGTAGTTCTTTGTGGCGATATTCTTGAAGAAATACTTTACTTCGTGATGTACCCATAACATAATTCGGCCTACCACAATCTGACAATGCCGTGAAGGAAGTCGTCGAAAGCGTGAGTCTGACAATCTGTTCAAATGGGACTCAACATTTATGGCCATCAGTCCCCTAGAAATTAGAACTCCTTAAACCTAACCAACCTAAGGACATCACAGAATTCATGCCCGAGGATTCGAACCTGCGACCGTTGCGTTCGCGCGGTTCCAGACTGAAGCGCCTAGAACTGCTCCGTCACTACGGCCGGCTGACAATCTGTCACGGCAAGACATCCGTAAAGCATTTATTCAACTTTAATCTCGGACAAATTTTGACAACGTATTGAAACTTTGACGTTTTTTGGTTTATATAAGAATAAATAGTAACAGTCTAAATTGCAATATTTTGTATTTTTATTGGTGACAAATGTTTTCGGTTTCATAACTATCATCAGGCCACAATTAATTTACACTGTTTTGTAGCAAAAGGTAGTTTACTGGCCGATGATTGCTAAATTTAGATGGCTCCTCATGTGGTCTGCGTAAATAAACTGTGGCCCAATAGTAGTTATGAAAAATCATTAGTAGAAATATAAAAATATTTCGACACAATTATATCACCAGAGGCGCTTGGAAGCAGTGGGAAATTAAATTGGTGGCACCCTTTCTGGGACTCAAACTCTGGTTCTAGCAGATGGAAAGCCCAAATGCACCCCCAAACGCATGGAAACTGTCCACATGCAGGAGACAAAAGGTTAGGTTAGCGCACTTTATTTATTTTGGTCGGAAATCTGACGCAAGGATCGGTCCTAATTACGTAATTAATCATAAACATCAGGCCTAATTACACAATTATGTGCATTGCGCTGCACAAGGACAGCAATAAAGCGCCTTAAAACTCAAAACTGACGATGACATACAACTGGTGCTATCATGCTTGGAAAAAATTTCCCAATACCACTCGAAATTAGTGACAGACACACTCAAACTCTACCCTTCACCTACAAGCTGGCGGGGAAAAGTTTGAGGTGTAAGGCGCTATCCTTATTCTCTTTGGTGGGAAATACATTCAACTGATGAGATGCTGCTGTTGGACAGAGAGGAATTTAACAAGTTGTAAGTAGGCTGTTTAGGTTTTTATATTGGTAACGACATGTAGCGCTCTATATGAAAATCACTGACCGTGCTGTGTGAAGTCTGAGGCTGGTCGGCACTGTTGCAATATTCGCCATTGTAGTGTTGGGAGTTGGCTGTTAACAGCTCGTAGAGTTGCGCAGTTGGAGTTGAGCTGCCAGCAGAGGTGGATGTGGGGAGAGAGATGGCGGAGTTTTGAGAGCGGATGATCTGGAAATGTGTCCATCAGAGATAGTAAATTTGTAAGAATGGATGTCATGAACTGCTATATATATTATGAGTTTTGAATACTGTTAAGATAAATACATTGTTTGTTCTCTAAAAAAATCTTTCATTTGATAACTATGCCTATCAGTAGTTGTGCCTTCAGTAGTTTGAATCTTTCATTTAGCTGGCAGTCGTGGCGCTCGCTGTATTGCAGTAGTTCGAATAACGAAGATTTTTGTGAGGTAAGTGATTTATGAAAAGTATAGGTTATTATTAGTCAGGGCCATTCTTTTGTAGGGCTTATTTAAAGTCAGATTGCATTGCTCTAAAAAATATTGTGTGTCAGTTTAAGCAAGTCATGTATAATTTTTCTAAGGGGACGTGTCATATGTCGACCCTTAGCCGAGGTTGCCTCACTGTTATCTTCTGATTTTTTCTTGTAGTTTGTGTAATTAGTACAGCTTTTGTTTATTGCTAGCGCGTAATTATAGAGAGAATTTCCTTTGTAGTTGTAGTTTTTCATTGTTGTACAGTAAAATATTTGTGGAATGCATGTAGATTTGCACCAAGTATTTCGCAGCTGCGCTTGCAATTAACTAGATATTATTTTCAGTGCTATGTTAATGTGTTTTCTTATTTTTGCTCTTCAAATTGTGCTTTTCTTGTTATCGTGTGAAATACGTGATAATTATGGCGTGTGAAAAACGTAACACTAGGCTTAAAAGTAAACTGAGAAATGACAGTGAAGACGAAAGAGGTATGTTAGCGCCACCGTGTAATGAAAATGGCTCTGAGCACTATGGGACTCAACTGCTGAGGTCATCAGTCCCCTAGAACTTAGAACTACTTAAACCTAACTAACCTAAGGACATCACACACATCCATGCCCGAGACAGGATTCGAACCTGCGGCCGTAGTGTTGGCGCGGTTCCAGACTGTAGCGCCTAGAACCGCTCGGCAACTCCGGCCGGCCCGTGTAATGAATTAACAGACAATCAAAGTAGTAATTTGGTAATTGTGCATATGGAAATGGAGCGGGCGGCAAATAATGGTGTAGACAGTGAAACAATTAGTGAACAGGGAAGCATTATTGATCGATCGGTCGGCAGCAGCTTGCCTCAGGAATCCGAAATGACAGGACACAATCTTGCAAATAGTGTAGATTCAGGTTCTGCGTCCTCACCGTTTTCGCAAATACGTCAAGACACATTATCTGCTTTTCAAAATGTGAATATTGCCGGTTCAAATGCACTGAGGAACATGTTTCAGACAGCAATGCATTGTTATCACAGTTAATGCAACAAATGGGACAAAGGCTACAAAAGTGAGACACAACGCTTCAATAAAATCAGAAACAAATGGGACAAAATCTTCAAAAGTTAGACACAATGGAACAAAATCTTCGAAAGTTAGACACAATAGCACAAAATCTTCAAAAGTTAGACACAATGGAACAACACCAGAGACAAACACGGCAACAGTTAGACGCAATGGAACAAAATGTTCAAAAGTTAGACACCACGCTTGAACAAACATGTGAAGATTTAACTACTGAGTTACATAAAATCGAATCGAAATGTCAAAAAGTCTGTAATGAGGTAAAAACACAAATTTGTGAGCATTTCCAGCCTATTTTTTCGCGGCATGAAAATGCATTACAGAATCACGAAGCAGCCGTAAAGGAACTGCAAACTATTGTTCATCAAAATCACGACACCTTGCAAGTTAAAATTGCCTCAGTTGCATCTACCAATTCGGCTACGCAACTTGCAAAAACTCAGGAAAACTTAAAAGACACAGTAGATACGATTTCAACACAAATGGACACTCTGAAACTTGGTTCAGGAAAACACACTGAGGAAATAAGTACGCTATCGGAGAAAGTAGCCGAACTCTCGGATCAGTTCACTAACTTATCTACAAAGGTAGATGATGATCTGAATGACACAAGACCTGTAGCCATCACTGACACAGAATATTATGAAGAAATTAAGAAATTCAAACAAAATCAGAATCAAATGAAGACGCAACACAAAAGAGAAATCCGGGAAGTACAAGATCAGTTGGCAGAAGTAACACAAAAATTATATATTTCAGAGGACACTCGCCCTCCAATACGGGAAGAAGGACTTAGAAATACGGAAAAGCCGCAAAATAATAACACAGGGCATTTCGGAAAATATGAAAGAAATTGATTGGGAAGGTGCACCGAATTTTGAGATGGAACCGCCGACACGACGTAACAATGACCGATATGCGACTCGCCGACACGATGATTTTGACTATAAGCTGTTCATTACTACACGTAAATTCAAAACATTTAAGAATTCTGGCAACGACATTCATCCACAAGCGTGGCTCCATCAATTTTGTCATTGGTTTCCTCCCAACTGGTCATTAGAGCACAGATTAGAATTTATGTGTGGCTACTTAGAGAATGAACCAGCTGAAAGAATGCGATCGGTCATTCACGATTGTCACAGTAAAGGAGAATTTTATCATGCCTTCCTCTCAGCATATTGGTCTCAAGCTACACAAGACCGAGTAAAAAGTTGCATTATAATGATGAAACATTTCGAACAATCTGAATTATCCAGTCTTGTGAAATATTTTGAAGACATGTTGCACAAGAATCAGTACCTGTCAAACACTTACAGCCCCTCAGAACTCATCCGCACATGCTTAATCAAATTGCCTGAACATTTACGACATATTATTTTGGCAGGACGTTGCAAAGACGACATTGAAGCTTTTCAGGAACTGTTACAAGAATTGGAAATTGACACTGATAATCGCGGGACGCGAAAACAGGAACACAACAATTACAGGTCACATCCATCCCAATTCTGCAGTGAAAGAAATAATAACTGGACACGACAAGGCTATTCTTACAATGTAAATCGTGACCAAAACGGACACCACCGATATGACAACCGTTGGCAGAGTAGTAATAATTACAGAGAAAGATCGCATTTCCGTAGTAACGAATATGACAGAGACAATCGTAGAAACAGACAATATAGAAACCAGAACCATTATTATCACGGGAGACAGAATAACTTCAGACGCAACGGTCCACCGTGCAGTGATAATTCAGGGAGAAATTCTCCACCACTTAACCGACAAGAAAGATACTACAGAAACTACCGACATGACGACAGACGATATAATCAGAACGACAGACCTGAATTTCATCAGAACTGGCGGGATTCAAACAGGGCTTGGCCCTCTCGGCAAGATGAATTTGTAGAAGTTAGGTCTCCTAATTCCAATAACGACGCACGCCACCAAAGAGATAGATGACAATGACTCGCAACCAGCCACATGCGCCGCTGGCCGGCTCCAAAAAAAAAAAAAAAAAAAAAACATAGACGCCAACTTTGAGAAACGTTTTAGCATTCCTTACTGACGTACACAACATGATAATTGCTTTGAAGTTGAAACTCTGCGCACTAGAAAGGGTAAAGGATAGCACCACATTTCATATGTAAAACCGTTCATTGAGAGATCATTTGCTTTTTGACTTAGTCTTTGCTACAAAATTTTTCATTTCATCTTACTAGTATGCTTTGTCACACTTAGAAACTGTTAACATAAAACTATGTTTTAAAATAAACCATCCAGTCTAGAACCTAGGGAACATATTCATATAGTAATTACGAATGCATTGTTATAGTGAACATACGACACAGTGTTATTGTGTGTGTACATTCTTGCTTGTTAGTTGCACGATTACGTAACGACAATAAGGTTTACATACTTAGTAAAAGGTGGAAATTTAAGGAGATGGGACCTGGATAAACGGACTAAACCAGAGGTTGAACAGAGATCAGGGAGAGCATAATGGGACAATTGACAGGAATGGGGGAAAGAAATACAGTAGAAGAAGAATGGGTAGCTCTGAGGGATGAAGTAGTGAAGGCAGCAGAGGATCAAGTAGGTAAAAAGACGAGGGCTACTAGAAATCCTTGGGTAACAGAAGAAATATTGAATTTAATTGATGAGATGAAAGGAGAAAATAAAAAAAATGCAGTAAATGAAGCAGGCAAAAAGGAATACAAACGTCTCAAAAATGAGATCGACAGGAAATGCAAAATGGCTAAGCTGGTATGGCTAGACGACAAATGTAAGGTTGTAGAGACTTATCTCATTAGGGGCAAGATAGATACTGGCTACAGGAAAATTAAGGAGTCCTTTGGAGAAAAGAGAGCCACTTGTATGAATATCACGATCTCAGATAGAAACTCAGTTCTAAGCAAAGAAGGGAAAGCAGAAAAGTGGAAGGAGTATATAGAGGGGCTATACAAGGGCGATGTTCTTGAGGATGATATTATGGAAATGAAAGAGGATGTAGATGAAGATGAAATGGGAGACACGATACTGCGTGAAGAGTTTGACATAGCACTGAAAGACCTGAGTCGAAACAAGGCCCCCGGAGTAGACAAAATTCCATTAGAACCACTGGCGGCCTTGGGAGAGCCAACCCTGACAATTAAGTCGGGCGATGATGAGGGAATTAGATTAGGAAATGAGACACTTAAAGTAGTAAAGGAGTTTTGCTATTTGAGAAGCAAAATAACTGATGATGGTTGACGCAGCGAGGATATAAAATGTAGACTGGCAATGGCAAGGAAAGCGTTTCTGAAGAAGAGAAATTTGTTAACATCGAGTATAGATTTAAGTGTCAGGAAGTCGTTTCTGAAAGTATTTGTATGGAGTGTAGCCATGTATGGAAGTGAAACATGGACGATAAATAGTTTGGACAAGAAGAGAATAGAAGCTTTCGAAATGTGGTGCTACAGAAGAATGCTGAAGACTAGATGGGTAGATCACGTAACTAATGAGGAGGTATTGTATAGAATTGGAGAGATGAGGAGTTTGTGACACAACTTGACAAGAAGAAGGGACCGGCTGGTAGGATATGTTCTGAGGCATCAAGGGATCACAAATTTAGCATTGGAGGGCAGCGTGGAGGGTAAAAATCGTAGAGGGAGGCCAAGAGATGAATACACTAAGCAGATTCAGAACGATGTAGGTTGCAGTAAGTACTGGGAGATGTAGAAGCTTGCACAGGACAGAGTAGCATGGAGAGCTGCGTCAAACCAGTCCCAGGACTGATGACGACAACAACAACAACATGGTTCAGTCGTTCCCATGTGCAAGAATTGTTCTGCATCAATCAGAAGACATGTAAGTATGCCCTCAATTTCACCACATTTCGGCGTATTTCCCTCAATTTACACGTATCTTCCGTCATTTTATCAATTTTATGTCACTTCTATCCATGCAATCACGACATCACTTCTTGTTACGTGTTCTAAACCTGCTAGTAAATGTAGTACAGCTGCCAACACCTAACGCAAATGCATTACTTTTTGGTCAGGCAGCATAGTATAGCTCTGTACTCGAATGCATCCAGTCACCTCAATCCGCATATTCTACAGATGCAGACGTTTGCTCTGTTTTCTGTATGTCTCTGTCTGTGCGCGTGTCACAGAAGTTGTTGACGATAAATGAAAGTGTTTTCCATCACAGAGCGAGAGGCCTATTGGAGGTACTGGGGGGCCTGCCTAATACGTGTCAGGTCGCCGCCGCAGGTGCGCCACTAACCATTACGCGTGGCTGTGTCACTATAGACAAACAAGTTACACTTGGGACAGCCATGCTTTTATCTAATATTGTTCAGTTACAGGTTGTCCAGTAAAGGACTCCCTGATTTCAAAATTAAATATCTCGAAAACAAAGATCGATAGAGGAATGCAGTAAACGGTACGTTTATTGTGAAAGCTGTAACAAGTTTATACAGCAGTTTGAAATAATAGTTACAAAAGCTGCTAACAGATGGCGCTGTAATCGCCATACGTAATGCCTAGTATAAATAGTGATCCGAAGCCCAGAGCGATCAGTTCCACTATTGAAACGTGAAAGGAGGTTAGCGTACCGAAGGAAGAGATTAAAACCATGTACTCCATTGAACAACGCGTTTTTCTGGTGCTTGAGTACCACAGGTTAGAAGAGAGTCCTACGGCAATAAGGCGAAGCTTTCACGCGCAATTTAATGTTCCAAAAGGACCCAATGCGAAAACCATTCATAAGCTCTTCGCAAAATTTCATCGAACAGGAAGCCTAACTGATGATCTAATGGGGCATGTTGGCCGCAAGCAAACCGCAGTTAGCCTGAAAATATCGCAACAGTTTCTTGAATTATTCAGCGAAATCCAATGTCATCCGTCCGTAGAATTGCATCTGAGACTGGTTTGAAGCGTTCCAGCACGCAGAAAATACTGAGAAAGAGCCTACACATGTTTCCATTCAAAATTCAAACGCACCAGGTCATACCCGTACGAGCTGTGCAACAAAGGGTTGCCTTTGCTAATCAGAGGCTCACAATGAAAAGCCATATTGGTATAAACCGAAACCCCTGTATTCTCCTAAAGTTACTGTGTGGGCTGCAGTATGCAGCAGAGGCATTCTTGGCCCTTTTTCCATTCGAGAAACGGTCACTGGTGCACGTTACGTTGCAATTTTGGAACAATTTGTCGCCACACAGCAAGCGTTAGCGGATCGACCAGGTACTGAATGGTTTATGAAAGATGGAGCCCGACCATATCGGACCGAACAAGTGATTCGCTTCCTTGAGGAATACTTCGGAAATCGAGCCATTGCTTTGGAATATCCCAAATTTACTGGTGCAGGCATGGATTGGCCTCCATGCTAAATTTGTGATCCCTTCATGCCTCAGGACATGTCCTACCAACCGATCCCTTCTTCTAGTCAAGTTGTGCCACAAACTTCTCTTTTCCCCAATCCTATTCAATACCTCCTCATTAGCTACGTGATCTATCCACCCTTATCTTCAGCATTCTTCTGTAGCACCACATTTCGAAAGCTTCTATTCTCTTCTTGTCCAAACTATTTATTGTCCATGTTTCACTTCCATACACTCATAACGAATACTTTCAGAAACGACTTCCTGATACATCAATCTATATTCGATTATAACAAATTTCTCTTCTTCAGAAATGCTTTCCTTGCCATTGCCAGTCTACATTTTATATCCTCTCTACGTCAACCATCATCAGTTATTTTACTTCCTAAATAGCAAAACTCCTTTACTACTCTAAATGTCTCATTTCCTAATCTAATTCCCTCAGCATCACCCGATTTAATTTGACTACCTTCCATTATCCTCGTTTTGCTTTTGTTGATGTTCATCTTATATCCTCCTTTCAAGACACTGTCCATTCCGTTCAACTGCTCTTCCAGGTCCTTTGCTGTCTCTGACAGAATTACAATGTCATCGGCGAACCTCAAAGTTTTTACTTCTTCTTCATGAATTTTAATACCTACTCCGAATTTTTCTTTTGTTTCCTTTACTGCTTGCTCAATATACAGATTGAATAACATCGGGGAGAGGCTACAACCTGGTCTCACTCCCTTCCCAAACATGGCTGCCCTTTCATGCCCCTCGACTCTTATGACTGCCATCTGGTTTCTGTACAAATTGTAAATAGCCTTTCGCTCCCTGTATTTTACCCCTGCCACCTTCAGAATTTGAAAGAGAGTATCCAGTCAACATTGTCAAAAGCTTTCTCTAAGTCTTCAAATGCTAGAAACGTAAGTTTGCCTTTTCTCAATCTTTCTTCTAAGATAAGTCGTAAGGTCAGTATTGCCTCAAGTGTTCCAATATTTCTACGGAATCCAAACTGATCTTCCCCGAGGTCGGCTTCTACCAGTTTTTCCATTCGCCTGTAAAGAATTCATGTTAGTATTTTGCAGCTGTGGCTTATTAAACTGATGGTTCGGTAATTTTCACATCTGTCAACACGTGCTTTCTTTGGGGATTGGAATTATTATATTCTTCTTGACGTCTGAGGGTATGTCGCCTGTCTCGTACATCTTGCTCACCAGATGGTAGAGTTTTGTCAGGACTGGCTCTCCCAAGGCCGTCAGTAGTTGTAATGGAATGTTGTCTACTCCGGGGGCCTTGTTTCGACTCAGGTCTTTCAGTACTCTGTCAAACTCTTCACGCAGTATCTTATCTCCCATTTCGTCTTCATCCACATCCTCTTCCATTTCCATAATATTGTCCTCAAGTACATCGCCCTTGTATAAACCCTCTATATATTCCTTCCACTTTTCTGCCTTCCCTTCTTTGCTTAGAACTGGGTTGCCATCTGAACTCTTGATATTCATACACTTGGTTCTCTTCTCTCCAAAGGTCCCCTTAATTTTCCTGTAGGCAGTATCTATCTTACCCCTACTGAGATAAGCTTTTACATCCTTATATTTGTCCTCTAGCCGTGCCTGCTTAGCCATTTTGCACTTCCTGTCGATCTCATTTTTGAGACGTTTGTATTCCTTTTTGCCTGCCTCATTTACTGCATTTTTATATTTTCTCCTTTCATCAATTAAATTCAATATTTCTTCTGTCACCCAAGGATTTCTAGCAGCCCTCGTCTTTTTACCTACTTGATCCTCTGCTGCCTTCACTACTTCATCCCTCAGAGCTACCCATTCTTCTTCTACTGTGTTTCTTTCCCCATTCCTGTCAATTGCTCCCTTAAGCTCTCCTTGAAACTCTGTACAACCTCTGGTTCTTTCAGCTTATCCAGATCCAATGTCCTTAAATTCCCACCTTTTTGCAGTTTCTTCAGTTTTAATCTACAGTTCACAACCAATAGATTGTGGTCAGAGTCCACATCTGCCCCTGGAAATGTCCTACAATTTAAAACCTGATTCCTAAATCTCTGTCTTACCATTATATAATCTATCTGATACCTTTTAGTATCTCCAGGATTCTTCCATGTATACAACCTTCTTTTATGATTCTTGAACCAAGTGTTAGCTATGATTAAGTTGTGCTGTGTGCAAAATTCTACCAGACGGCTTCCTCTTTCATTTCTTAGCCCCAATCCATATTCACCCACTATGTTTCCTTCTCTCCCTTTTCCTACTGACGAATTCCAGTCGCCCATGACTATTAATTTTGAACCATTTCAAGAGATATATGGGAGAACGTTGAGGTGGAAGCACCGAGGACTGGGGAAACAGTCTTTTATTTTGCATCGAGGCAACATTGTACTGTATGTCTATTGAGGCAATAGTGACACGTGTGAGGTGACTGCTGTTGTTGATGCTTTCCTGGAAAAGATAGAACCATCTGCCATTAACTATCTTGCATCTGCAGTAAAGGATGGCAGAGAGTTTATGGAGTGATCGGTTGAGGTGGAGTTGTAACAAGGTAGCATTTAATGGTAGACCGATGATGCATTCAATAGAGAGAGAGGGACATGTTGCTACAGGTCATTTAACCATTTTTCCGTCGTTCTGTTGGGATGCATCAGTTGTGTGATGTAACCTGCGTTTGACTTGCATACAACTGCGTTTACTCTGAGCATGACGTAAAGCGCTGTCTACTTGCGATCGTTAACAGCAGACAGCTCAGCCATAAGAGGGCATCCACCCTCTTTCACAACATTCCTCTAGACGAATGAAGATTTATGCGACGTACTCCATTCCCCTACCACATCTTGGGCATAACATCGAGTCTTCAGTTTCATAACTGCGGTGATTCTAAGTTAGTGAGAGGTGTTTTTGGAAGGAAAAAAAATGTTCAAATGTGTGTGAAATCTTATGGGACTTCACTGCGAAGGTCATCAGTCCCTAAGCTTACACACTACTTAACCTACATTATCCTAAGGACAAACACACACACCCATACCCGAGGGAGGACTCGAACCTCCGCCAGGACCAGCCGCACAGTCCATGACTGCAGCGCCTGAGATCGCTCGGCTACTCCCGCGCGGCGGTGTCTTTGAGGTACTACAATCCTTGTGTATACATCTGCTTGACCGATGTCCTGTTCACTGGAGTTTGTAATATTACATGTCAAACTCCGCCGCTATGTGTTTGTCACTTTATTTGTAAGAGGAATTCCCCGTTACTAACGATAATTTTATATAGGACTGATGCGAGCATAGTATAATTTATGAACTGTGATCGGAAGTCTATATTGTATTTGTACCACAAGGAATTGATGTTTTAAGGAAGTAGTTTATCACCATACTGTAGTTCATCGTAGAGAAAACTGTAAGGAGATTGTGGTGTCACCGCCAGACACCACACTTGCTAGGTGGTAGACTTCAGATCGGCGCGGTCCGGTAGTATACGTCGGACCCGCGTGTCGCCACTATCAGTGGTTGCAGACCGAGCGCCGCCACACGGCAGGTCTAGAGAGACTTCCTAGCACTCGCCCCAGTTGTACAGCCGACTTTGCTAGTGATGGTTCACTGACTTCTACGCTCTCATTTGGCGAGACGACAGTTAGCATAGCCTTCAGCTACGTTATATGCTACGACCTAGCAAGGCGCCAGTATCCGTACTATTGATATTGTGAATCATGTACCATAAAGAGCGACGTTCTCCATTAATGGATTAAAGTTAAGTATTCCACCAGCTATGTCCGTTTTTCTCAATTCTAATTCCCTTGTCACGTTCCAGACCTCACGCCAGCCTGCGTGAGCTAAAACGCGTGCATTTCGGCTTTCTTTAGGAACACGGTTGGCTCTCCTGCCAACCACAACATTGGCGACGAGAGTAAAATTGTTCTTATCTAAATTGCCCTGATTTACTTGTGTAATGGCTTCGCCACGCTCTGCAGATGTACTGTCCGATTTTTATCGCTTACCGAATCAGCAGACGCAGGCCGTACTGGATGCCCTTGGACAGCTCGTCCAGGGTCAACGAGCGATGCAAAACGATGCGGCAGCAGCCGCTTCACCGCTAACGCAGCCACAACACGCTGTTGCACCAACTTTTCGACCTTTTGATGCTTCACTGGAGAGCTGGACGGAGTGGTCACGCCAATTTGGATTCCATCTCACCGCCTACAGAATTCAAGGTAAATAGCGGCAGCCTTTTCTGCTTTCATCCGTCGGGGTGACCACGTACCGTGTGATAGTCAAATTATTTCCCCGACGCGACGTAGCAACTCTGTCCTACGAAGAAATTTTGTCTGCATTAGATGCATATTTCAAAGAATGAGTCAATGTAGTTGCGAAAAGGTATACCTTCTTTCGTACAAAACGTACGGCAGGTCAGACTAATCGGGAGTGGGTTGCAACCTTGCAAGGCCTTACTAGGGATTGTGCTTTTGAGTGTCAATGTGGACTCCCTTATTCAGATACTTTGGTACGTGATGCAATTGCACAGAACGTTTCTGATGTTCGTATAAGGGAACAGATTTTGAAACTAGTCAATCCCTCCCTTCAACAAGTGATGGACATATTGGATCGGCAGGACACACTTGACTTTGCTCAGGAATCATTTGAAACTTCGCCAGCAGTATGTCAGGTTAACCGGCCCGCCGGGCGAGCTGCACGGAGAAGTAAACAGCCCTCGCGCCCGGCCGCGCCACTGCCGCCAGGCTCTCAGGCACTTGTGCCGCGCCAGCAAGCAAATGCAGTGAACAAATCATGCCCGCGGTGTGCTACTAAACATTCGCTTGCGAATTGCCCGTCACGCCAAGCGATTTGCTTTTATTGTAATAAAAAAGGACATGTTCAGAGTGTTTGCCAGAGAAAGCTCAGATCGGAAGCACAAAACCGTTCCAGGCCCTTTGCTTCGCGCCGGAATCGGAATCGAACCAAGGATACTCAGGCTCGCGAAACTTCGCCCATGGAAATTCATGTAGTCATTCCACTCCGCCCAATGCCACTCTCTCCAACAGTGACTGTGTTCGTCCCAAAAATAGTGTGCGTCGACATCGCCGGAACTCCCGTCAAGTCACAAGTGATTATGTACCAGTGTCAGTTCACGTTACACGAGACAGTCGCTCTTGTCGTCAGCAGGACAATAAACTTTTTGTAGACTTGGACATTAACGGCAAAGTGATACCATTCCAGCTCGATACCGGAGCTGCAGTTTCACTGCTCAATCAAGACACCTACAAACTGCTGGGCACACCTCCGTTGCGTGCCGCAAATGTTAAATTATCTAGCTATTCCGGTCAAGATATCCTTGTGTTAGGACAGTGCAGCCTTCTTGCAACATACAAAGGACAAACAAAACTTGTCATTTTACGTCCTTCGTTCTTCTTCTGCAATGAACTTGTTTGGTTTCGATTTATTTCAGTTGTTTAACTTGTCTATAGTAAATCAGGTCCTATCAGTGAACCAGACTGTGCCTTCAGACAGTGTTTCTCGTCTATGTGAAGAATTTGCAGACATTTTTGCACCGGGCCTCGGTTGCGCTAAGAACTATAAAGCACATCTGGAACCGAAAGTAAACGCGCAACCGAAATTTTTCAGAGCGCGCAATGTTCCCCACGCATTGCGTGATGAGGTCGCAAAAACGTTACACGATTTGGAATCACAAGGTGTGATTGAACGTGTGCAGGCTTCTCTCTGGGCATCACCCATAGTAATTTTGCCAAAACCTTCCGGAAAGTTGAGATTTTGTGTGGACTTCAAGGCAACAGTGAATCTACAACTAGTGATTACAACTTTTCCTTTACCCCGCCCGGAAGATCTTTTTGACAAATTGTGCCCGGGTAAATATTTTTCAAAGTTGGACCTCGCAGATGCGTACTTGCAAATACCGGTGGACAACGAATCCCAGCGCGTTTTGGTGGCTAACACGCATCTTGGGTAGTATCGACTCAAACGACTGCCATTCGGGTGTGCATCCGCCCCTGCATTGTTTCAGCAATATCTACAAACTGTTTGTGCGTCGGTCCCTACTGCAGCAAATTATCTGGACGATGAGATTTCGTAGACTTTCCCGGCGTAATAACTGCTGATATTCTTCACGGGTTTGCAGCCGGATCATTTCGTCCTCCAGACACAATATTTCGGCGGACCAGCTGGAGGACGAAATGATCCGGCTGCAAACCCGTGAAGAATATCAGCTATCTGGACGATATTCTGATCTCCGGAAAGACGGAAGAAGAACATTTGGCCAATCTCAGAACATTATTTCAGGTCTTGCGACAACATGGTCTTCGCTTGCGGAAGGACAAATTTGTGTTTTTTGCTCGGGACTTGCCATATTTGAGACATGTACTCAATGCCCAAGGCATACATCCCAGTCCCACGCACCTTTGTGCCATACAATACTTGCCGTCGCCGCAGAATTTGAAGCAGCTGCAGAGTGTGCTGGGAAAAATCAACTATTATCATAAATATGTTCCGCATGGCTCTTCCATGTCAGCTCCGCTTCATCGCTTACGCCGTAAAGGTGTTCCGTTCGTCTGGACGACGGAATGCGAACGCGCCTTTCGCCAGTTGAAATCGGCGTTGCTTTCCAATACTTGCCTCACGCCATTCGATCCCCAGAAGCTCCTTTTGTTGCTGGTGGATGCATTGGATTTCGGGATCGGTGCTGTGCTTGCGCACAAAGATGGATCGCACGATCGCCCTATTGCCTTTGCGTCCAAATTGCTCTCGTCTGCGCAAAGAAATTATTCACAGATCGAGAAAGAAGCATTGGCTCTCGTATTTCGTGTTACAAAGTTTCATGATTTTTTGTATGGTCGTCACTTTACCATAATCACAGACCACAAACCTTTGACATCGCTATTTCATCCGACCAAGCCTGTACCTCCACGTTCAGCGCGGAAATTCATTCGCTGGTCTATTTTCCTCTCACAGTACGGCTACGATATCTTGTATCGGTCCACTGCTAAGCACGCAAACGCCGATGCGTTGTCCCGCTTGCCTGTTGCTGAGGATAGGGCATTCGATTCCTCCGAACTTGCTTGCATGTTCATTGATGCGGAAACCGATGACGTGGTCGAATCGTTTCCGTTTGATTTTCGTCGTGTAGCTACAGCCACAGCTGCCGACTTTGTCCTTACTCCCGTTCTGCGTTTTGTTGCTACGCAATGGCCCTTGTAAAAGTCACGGATCGAGGACCCGTTGGTTCACCGATTTTTTGCTCACAAGAAGAGACTTTTTGTACGACGTGGTGTTTTGCTGTTGCGTTCTGATAATGATCACTCCAGGGTCGTGGTACCACGTTCGTTACAGTCCTCTGTCTTACAGCTTCTCCACCAAGGATATTGGGGTATAGTGAGAACGAAACAACTTGCTCGTTAGCACTGTACTTGGTTCGGAATCGATGCCGCGATTACGAATATGTGCTCTTCTTGCATGGTGTGTGCTGAACAACAATCATCACCACCGCGGAAATTCTTTGCATGGCCAAACGCCACTTTCCCTTGGCAACGCTTACACATCGATTTTGCTGGTCCATTCTGGAATGCTCGATGGTTGGTTGTGGTAGATTCATTCAGTAATTTTCCTTTTGTTTTCCGGATGTCTTCCACGACGTCATCTGCCACCATCTAAGCGTTATCTGCTATCTTTTGCATTGAAGGTCTTCCACAGACTATTGTTTCCGACAATGGCCCACAATTCATGTCAGCAGAATTTCAGTCATTCTGCAGGGCCAATGGTATTCAACATCTGACGTCCGCGCCGTTTTCGCCACAGTCAAACGGTGCCGCTGAACGATTGGTCAGGACTTTAAAGTTACAGATGTTGAAGTTGAAAGAGTCGCATTCTCAGGAGGACGCGTTATTGCTCTTTTTGTCCTCGTATCGCTCTCAGCCCCGAGATGGTCGCTCGCCGGCTGAGTTGCTCCACGGTCGCCCTCATCGAACCTTGATGTCTTTGCTCCATCCGCCGCATCAGGTTGCTGTGCAGCGGCAGACACCTGCTTTTGCTCCAGGCGACGTTGTCTACTATCGCCACTATCGAGGTTCACGGCGTTGGCTCGAAGGGCGCATTCTTCGCTGCCTCGGACGCGCTATGTATCTGGCTTTGGGGGCCTCTGGTGAGGTGCGTCGGCATCTCAATCAGCTGCGCCTCTGTCGTCGCACGTGATCTGCCGCTCGCCGTCTGCTTTCAGGGACGGTGCCGTCCGGTCAGCGCCCCGGGGACCCATCTACTGGCTCGCCTCAGCCCCAGGTGTTACCGACGCTGCCTTCCATTTTGCCCCATGGCGACGCGCCGCCGCCGCCGCCGCCGCCGCCGCCGCCGCAGCCTCTTCTCCCGCCGGCGACGCCCGCAGTGGACGCGTCACTGCAAGCGCCGGGCGCCTCCCTGGGTACGCGCCGCCGATCGCTTCCCGTGACCAATTATCCTCCGACATGGAACTCTTGCCCGCTCCGGACCATATGTCGTCTTCGCCCGTTGGGTGCCCCGGCCCGATGGAGGTGGACCCTTCGGCCCCTCATGTTTCTCTACGGGCGCATACAACGCATGTTGGCGTGCACCCTGGAGCAGGTTTTCAGGCGTTTCCTAGCTCCCTGCGGTCCCAATGGCAGGGTGCGGGTGGCACAGCCTCGCCTGTTGTTAGGCTCCCCACCTCATCGCATACGTCAACATGCGGTCCTCCCCATGGCGGGCGGAAGCCTTATGCCACAACCGTACGCCGATTTGCGGGAGAGGAATGTGGTGTCACCGCCAGTTACCACACTTACTAGGTGGTAGCCTTTAAATCGGCCGCGGTCCGGTAGTATACGTCGGACCCGCGTGTCGCCACTATCAGTGATTGCAGACCGAGCGCCGCCACACGGCAGGTGTAGAGAGACTTCCTAGCACTCGCCCCAGTTGTACAGCCGACTTTGCTAGCGATGGTTCACTGACTTCTACGCTCTCATTTGGCGAGACGATAGTTAGCATAGCCTTCAGCTACGTTATATGCTACGACCTAGCAAGGCGCCAGTATCCGTACTATTGATATTGTGAATCATGTACCATAAAGAGCGACGTTCTCCATTAATGGATTAAAGTTAAGTATTCCACCAGCTACGTCCGTTTTTCTTAATTCTAATTCTCTTGTCATGTTCCAGACCTCACACCAGCCTGCGTGAGCTAAAACGCGTGCATTTCGGCTTCCTTTAGGAACACGGTTGGCTCTCCTGCCAACCACAACAGAGATTGTATTTCATGCGCTGGAAATATATTTATTACATTGTGATAGTAACAGCGTTGCATTACATGTGGCTAACAGGAGGGAAACCGCAATGATCTAACGTTATAACGTGTTTTAAGGGCAGAACGTTGCAGCCTTAGGAGTGCATGTGTTTATGCTGTCTCGTCCCAATACCTTCTTGGTATTGACCCCAGGCACTAGAACAATAGCCGGCCGCGGTTGTCTCGCGGTTCTAGGCGCTCAATCCGGAACCGCGCGACTGCTACGGTCGCAGGTTCGAATCCTGCCTCGGGCATGGATGTGTGTGATGTCTTTAGGTTAGTTAGGTTTAATTAGTTCTACGTTCTAGGCGACTGATGACCACAGATGTTAATTCGCATAGTGCTCAGAGCCATTTGAACAATTTGAACCACTAGAACAATACTTTGGAATTGCTAGCGCAGTTGATTTACGTAAAACGCGGCAAATTCCGTCCGTCTAGAGCTCCATCAAGCACAAAAACCACTCGTTTCTTGTTCTTAACCATCTGTTATGTCATCACAATAGATTCATATCTACTATACACCGATAACGGGTGCTACCCTCCTCCACATTCGCGCCTCTGGAGTAGTCTCGTGCTCTTAGATGAATGCAGGACAGCAGTTACAGTCTCAGTTTCCACTGATCCTACACGAAATGTGGAATGTAGTGGTCTGCTTCTGGTCAGCTGCAGATTAAATAGGTGCCAGTGCTGCAGGGAGCGTTGGTCAAAGACAATGCGAGGAGATATTTCGGTCTCTAACTTTATCCTAAGAATGCGAGAATGCCCTTGACTCTCATCCACACAGAGAAAGATCATAAGTTACGCAATTTATTGAAGTTGTAGAGATACGTAGGTTGCTGTCTGGTATACTTTGGTGTATATGTTCGAGAATTAACAATGAGTGAAAGTACTGCACAGTCATCTACTCATACTGGCGATGGTACTCTCAAAGTAATGGAGGGGCTGTTTAGCAATGATACAGAAATTTGATGAAATCTTCTCGGGTTATCAGCCGAGTGGTGGCGTCGTCTTGTCGCAACGTTTCGATGAGTTTCGTACCCATCATCTTCTGGCGAAGTCACTTCGCCAGAAGATGATGGGTACGAAACTCATCGAAACGTTGCGACAAGACGACGCCACCACTCGGCTGATAACCCGAGAAGATTTCATCAATGGAATACGCCGAGAAAGACTGCAATCGCATAGATACAGAAATTGGTAAGCATGCTGCCACATCATTGGTCGGTGTTTAAATTACGATAAAATTGCTAAAATTTAACTCACTATCACCTATGATGCTTATTATTACAGTATATCGACGGTTTCTTTTCCATCCCAACAGGCCACTGGTACACTGTTGATTACCACATAATCACTGACTGACATCGCTTGTTTGAGATGAAGAAAGAATCTTGGTGGAGGAGGGAATACCTTCCGGGGATAACTAACACCAAAACAGTGATCGTGTGCATAGCAGCAAATGAGGAAACAATCAAATGGAACACAGCACCATCAGCTATCCCGTCACTATAAATGGTGAGTTTAAATGTAGAGATCGTCAATCACCTTTGGAAAGCAGTTTGGAAATGCTCCACATTGCCTCAAAACTCTTCCAGTTTCCGTATGTTGTGATTATCTTTCATTTCAGTCAGTGTGTGAGTGTGTTGTGGTATCAGTAGCACCAACACTATTTACACCGTGTGATATCTAGTTTTCTGGGGGAGCCAAGGGACCAAAACATGCTAATGCTGACACAGACGTCGACGTCGTGGCGGAAAAGAAGCAAACTCTATGGCAGTGTACTAAGCGTGTTACAGGAGAAAAAGCGGTGTATCAAACAATGAAACAGGGACCCTCCCCTGCGACTAATAATCTTTGGGAGATGGTTTTCTTACAGTACAGGCAATGAAACCTTACACCGATCTGTGCAAGCGACGTGTACATTTAATAGGATCGCCGCATATGCTCGATGCTGGCACATAGACAGTATTCGTTTTTAATGTATCAGAAGAGAGAGATGCTGTAAAAATCTATGAGATGAAGTTAGTGAAGCTTTTATAGTTCGTAGTTTTTCGCTGTTGGATGGCACAGAATTACGATGATAGAATGTTTGGGTGAATCAAGTGCATGGGCCCTGAGGGTGGTGGATCTGCTTCTAATTGCGGTACCTGTAAGTAGTTTGGAGATGTATCGCAATACAGCAGCAAAATCCTCGTCATTTTCCCGTGCCCTGTATTATGTGGAGTCTTCCTATTTTTTTTCTAATAAGAAACACCACCGGAACTGCTCGTACTGTCCTTTATACTACGTCGTGTTCCAGGATCAGGCTTCGTTTTGCGCAAACCTTACACATGGTACATGTGTGGTGGAGCTTCAACATGTTTCCATTTCTACCGTGTGGTCAAAACTCGAACCTCCGCCGGGACCAGCCGCACAGTCAATGACTCCAGCGCTTAAGACCGCTCGGCTAATCCCGCGCGGCAGTAGTCAAGTACGAGTAACACAGTAGACATTAGGCTTACGCAAACGAAGTTCATTTTTTATGCAACCTTAAAGGACTCTGATCTTAGACGGTGGTCTAAAAACACACTCCACACGATATTGCCGCAAAATACGACCAGTCCTGTTCGAAATGCTCCCGGGTAAGGCAAACAGGTCGTAGACTTTGGTACCAACTCGATATTATCATCATTCGTCCGGTGCACAGTTGGTCGATAGCGCAACGCACGTCTAATCTGTTTTTCACTGTCACCATCCTGACGAAAGGTGACTTTGAGACGGACTAACTCAGCCAACAAATTGTGGGTCCGACATGACATGGCCCCTGTGAACTAAGGCATAAAGTACCCCTTCACGCTGAGCCGGATGGTGACAACTATCAGCCTGGAGATACAAGTCAGCGTGAGTAGGCTTCCTACAAAAGGCATGTCCCAACTCACTATCCACCCTCCCCCTGACCAACAAATCAAGGGAGGAAAGACATCCATCTTTTTCCACCTTCGTTCGATTGCAAGTGACATTGGTGTTCCGACATACCGTGTTGACCCATTACCGTTGACTGAGGTTCAGTTTAGTGCTGTATTAACGAACCTATTTCGACACTTGTTGACGTCTATTTACTTTTTATTCAATGACCAGTGCTACGAGCAGACAGATGAAGTTGCGATGGGAAGTTCGTTGTCACCTATTATTGCCATTTTGTTTATGGAATATTTCGGGGAACGTGCCTTGGAATATAAGGCTGAAGAAATTCAGGTCTCACAGATGTGGAAGACTTTAAATCATCCAATTATATACCGAGGTGATGTATCGATAAACCTGCAGCGCTCCAAGTGGCCTAGCAACGAAGCAAGTTCGTGTTACAGGCCCTCCCCATATGAGTTACAACCCCCCCGCCCTCCCCCTGCTGGCGAGAACGTGGTGGGAGCGCGCAACAGTTACCATGGATTGCACCCATGTCCCACCAGTTAATATTTTCTGTAGAAGAAACAAGTCCTTTTTTTTTATTCGCCATAGACTGGCGTGTTGGGAATACGAGCAATTGTAGCGATACTGCATTTGAAATTACAATGAAATGAACACCCTTAGCTGCTTACAGGCGTTGACATACGTCAACGGGAACAGATGAAAATGTGTGCCCCGACCAGGAATCGAACCCGCGATCTCCTGCTTATATGGCAGACACTCTATCCATCTGAGCCACCTAGGACACAGAGAATAGCGCGTCTGCAGGGATTTATCTCTGGCACGCCTCCCACGAAACCCACATTCTCAGCGTATTGTCCCGCACTACATTCGTAGTGCCCCCGCCCATTAGTGTATAGATACTACAGTTGTTACAAATACAAGAGGTTCAAAATATTAGGCCTGTAATATTATTGAAAAATTATATTATACTTGGTCCACAGTGCCAGCTCTTTCCTTTACAAAATGGACTGACACGAAAATGTACTCCATTTGTTTCCAAATAACATTGCTTAATTTTGCGATTTTTAAATCATGAGCTGTTCGACAGTCGTTTACTCCACGGATTAGCGTTTTCCGTTCAATTGTATCAAAGGAAGTGTCTCTAGCGGTGGTACATTTTTATTGCAGTTAGATGCTAAGTTAGAGCACAAATGAAGATTTCATATTGGTCAAAATAATTTCCAGCGGATTTATAAAAAAAGTGCCTTAATGTGTTGCTTCACTCAAGCCGATTATTTTTTTCTGAACTTAAACGCTTGGGATTTAAGGCTAACAAACACCATTTAAAGAAAATCCTACTCTTTTCATAAAGATGAAAACTACACTTTTAAAGACTTTTCAGACCAGAAATGCAATTTGTCTTTGTATAAATTGTGTGTCCCTTTAGAAGTCGGATCTGGAAGCTGGGGAGACCTAGAGAGATTGAATAAGAGTCTCTGACCGTCCTCTCCACCAACCTGTCGTCTTCAAAAGTTGTGTCCCCAGGGCAGACGACGCTTTTTGCGTGATGCCAGTTGCCTGGGCTAGTCTCTGTATTTACAGAGGGCAAGATCTGTAGTACATTTTCACATCTAAATAACGAACGATACTGAGATACGTGCCCGGCCCTCCAGAATGACCGAAACAAAGTGACTAAGTAACTAGCACAGCCGAAGTACTTCGTCTCCCAGGCGCCCCAAAGGGACTGGAAGGTGCCCAAAGCACTTCGGCTGCAATAGCGTTACTCTTATGCACCTCATAAGGTTGTATACATGGAAGAACCCTGGAGCTACTAAAAGGTATCAGATAGATTATATAATGGTAAGACAGAGATTTAGGAACCAGGTTTTAAATTGTAAGACATTTCCAGGCGAAGATGTGGACTCTGACCACAATCTATTAGTTATGAACTGTAGGTTAAAACTGAAGAAACTGCAAAAAGGTTGGAATTTAAGGAGATGGGACATGGATAAACTGAAAGAACCACAGGTTATACAGAGTTTCAGGGAGAGCATAAGGGAACAATTGACAGGAATAGGGGAAAGAAATACAGTAGAAGAAGAATGGATAGCTTTGAGGGATGAAATAGTAAAGGCAGCAGAGGCTCAAATAGGTAAAAAGACGAGGGCTAGTAGAAATCCTTGGGTAACGGAAGAAATATTGAATTTAATTGATGAAAGGAGAAAATATAAAAATGCAGTAAATGAAGCAGTCAAAAAAGAATACAAACGTCTCAAAAATGATATAGACAGGCAATGCAAAATGGCTAAGCAGGCATGGCTAGAGGACAAATGTAAGGATGTAGAGGCTTATCTCACTAGGGGTTAGATAGATACTGCCTACAGGAAAATTAAGGAGACCTTTGGAGAAAGGAGAACCACTTGCACGAATATCAAGAGCTTTGACGGAAACCCAGGTCTAAGCAAAGAAGGGAAAGCAGAAAGGTGGAAGGAGCATATAGAGGTCGATACAAGGGCGATGTACTTGAGGACAATATTATGGAAATGGAAGAGGATGTAGATGAAGATGAAATGGGAGATATGATACTGCGTTAACACGTCCCCTTTGAAAAATTATAGAAGACTGTGCTTAAACTGACACACAATATTTTTAGCGCAACGCAATCTGACTTTCAAAAATCCCTGTAAAAGAATGGCCCTGACTAACATTAACCTATACCTTTCACAAATCACTTACCTCACCAAAAATCTTCGTTACTCGAACTACTGCAATACAGCGAGCGCCACTACTGGCAGCTAAATAAAAGATTCAAACTACGGAAGGCACTAACTACTGATAGGCACAGTTAGCAAATTAAAGATTTTAGTAGAGAACAAACAATGTATTTATCTTAATAGTCATAATATATATATCAGTTCATGACATCAATTCTTACAAATTTCAAAACTCCGCCATCTCTCTCCCCACGTCCACCACTGCTGGCTGCTCACCTCCAACTGCGCAACGCTACGCGCTGTTAACAGCCAACTGCCCAACACTACAATGGCAGACAACAATGCAAACTATCCACAGACAGCACACAGCACAGCCAGTGATTTTCATTCAGAGCGCTACTTGGTGTTACCATTAAAAAAACCTAAACAGCCTACTTACAGCGTGAAGAGTTTGACAGAGCACTGAAAGACCTGAGTCGAAACAGGGCCCCCGGAGTAGACAACATTCCATTAGAACTACTGATGGCCTTGGGAGAGCTAGTCATGACAATACTCTACCATCTGGTGAACAAGATATATGAGACAGGCGAAATACCCTCAGACTTCAAGAAGAATATAATAATTCCAATTCCAAAGAAAGCAGGTGTTGACAGTTGTGAAAATTACCGAACTATCAGTTTAATAAGTCACAGCTGCAAAATACTAACGCGAATTCTTTACAGACGAATGGAACAACTGATAGAAGCCAACCTCGGGGAAGATCAGTTTGGATTCCGTAGAAATGTTGGAACACGTGAGGCAATACTGACCCGACGACTTATCTTAGAAGAAAGATTAAGGAAAGGCAAACCTACGTTTCTAGCATTTGTAGACTTAGAGAAAGCTATTGACAGTGTTGATTGGAATACTCTCTTTCAAATTCTGAAGGTGGCAGGGGTAAAATACAGGGAGCGAAAGGCTATTTACAATTTGTACAGAAACCAGATGGCAGTCATAAGAGTCGAGGGGCATGAAAGAAAGCAGTGGTTGGGAAAGGAGTGAGACAGGGTTGTAGCCTCTCCCCGATGTTATTCAGTCTGTATATTGAGCAAGCAGTAAATGAAACAAAAGAAAAATTCGGAGTAGGTATTAAAATTCATGGAGAAGAAGTAAAAATTTTGAGGTTCGCCGATGACATTGCTATTCTGTCAGAGACGGCAAACGACTTGGAAGAGCAGTTGAACGGAATGGACAGTGTCTTGAAAGGAGGATATAAGATGAAAATCAACAAAAGCAAAACGAGGATAATGGAATGTAGTCAAATTAAATCGGGTGGTGCTGAGGGAATTAGATTAGGAAATGAGACACTTAAAGTAGTAAAGGAGTTTTGCTATTTAGGAAGTAAAATAACTGATGATGGTCGAAGTAGAGAGGATATAAAATGTAGATTGGCAATGGCAAGGAAAGCGTTTCTGAAGAAAGAAAATTGTTAACATCGAGTATACATTTAAATGTCACGAAGTCGTTGCTGAAAGTATTTGTATGGAGTGTAGCCATGTATGGAAGTGAAACGTGGACGATAAATAGTGTAGACAAGAAGAGAATAGAAGCTTTCGAAATGTGGTCCTACAGAATAATGCTGAAGATTAGGTGGGTAGATTACATAACTAATGAGGAGGTATTGAATAGAATTTGGGAGAAAAGGAGCTTGTGGCACAACTTGACTAGAAGAAGGGATAGGCTGGTAGGACATGTTCTGAGGGATCACAAATTCAGTATTTGAGAGCAGTGTGGAGGTTAAAAATCGTAGAGGGAGGCCAAGAGATGAATACACTAAGCAGATTCAGAAGGATGTAGGCTGCAGTAGGTACTGGGAGATGAAGAAGCTTGCACAGGATAGAGTAGCACGGAGGGCTGCATTAGGCCAGTCTCAGGACTGAAGACCACAACAACAACACATGTACCTCATAGCTAGTGAAATTTAATAAACAAAAATGATAGACTCCTAGGATAACAATGAGAGATCGATATACTAAAAACTGGGTTAAATACAATGGAAAATATATAAATAATTAATAAGAGAAGTTAGGCGTTATGGCGCCTAGCACCCGAACGTGCCGACCATTCAGGAGCAAGTTCAGTTCAACTGGCGGACTCTCCCACGGGACTGGTACATACTGTACCATCTGTCGTTTGTACCTCACTGCACTTTTGTGCATAAGCTGTTTCACGTGTATCAAGCTGTATCAAGGCGAGCTTCTAGCAAAATAAAATACTGGCGGCCACAGCCAGGAATATCACAATTACCCAACCGAAAATGTTTTATCCTGCTGTCATAACTTATGAGTGTGTGCAGTATTTAAAAAAAAAAAAAAAAGACAGTGAGCTCTACCTACTTTCCCGTCGTTGAGAAACGTGGATTCCTATAGCGTCCAGTCGGTATTTGGCGTGGCAGTCTGCCACCGTAACACTGCACACCTTAAGTTGATAATTAAATGAATGAAACAATTAAGCATAGTAATTAGGAAAATTAATTAACTGTAAAACCTGTCGATTGGTGCACTATTTTATTACACTAAGAATGATGAAAAGAGCATAACGACATGACCGTATATAGTGGCGATACTTGACTCTTAATTCAGCAAGTCATGCAGAATTTTCTCACATGTTAGGTGTTTCAGCTCTATAAGTCGTATTTGGGTGAAACATACCTGTACGTACTGGGTTCGTTGTGTGTCAGTGAGTGCAGTTGTGGTAGTCCCTTGTTCAGCAAATGCGTAGTTTTCGAATGATGAGGATACATTATTTGGCGAATTATTTGTCTTTCTTGCGTGCAGCTACGCCACTGCACTGTGGGCTGTATGGTATTCTGAGATGGGACCTTCCAATACGTTCATTCAGCAATCCTCACTGCTGTTGTAGTGCACAAGGAACTAACGGTAGGGCATTAGTGCGTATTACCACATCCTAAATCATCCTGTGTCCATGCTGTTAAATATCCAGTTATGTTTAAAGTATAATAGTGATGTATTTACAGTCACTGTTAATACAATTATTCTTATAATCTTCACACTGAGGTTATAAACTTTTCTGTTTCAGCCAGCACGCACCACAACAATCCAACTCGCGTAGTAGACGTGTTATGAAATTGTGTGGCATTCGGCCGGCCGCGGTGGTCGTGCGGTTCTAGCGCTGCAGTCTGGAACCGCGGAACTGCTACGGTCGCAGGTTCGAATCCTGCCTCGGGCATGGATGTGTGTGATGTCCTTAGGTTAGTTAGGTTTAAGTAGTTCTAAGTTCTAGGGAACTGATGACCTAAAATGTTAAGTCCCATAGTGCTCAGAGCCATTTGAACCATTTCTTTTTTTGTGTGTGTGGCAGTCAACAGTGTGTATGACAACGTGGAACTGAAGACCTTTCTTCTGCAAATTAACTATTCGAACTCATTAACGATAAGTAGTGGTTGGCGTTCTTACAGTGCGAATACCCAGCGGCGGACAGTTCTCATACACCTGAAGACGGGACTTTAAAATGTCGAAACCGGTCGTGGTTTAGATAAATATTAGTACAAGTGAAGCGCATCTCTCTAAATTAATTATCGTGCCTCTCAGTTGCGGATGTTCTACATACCAAATCTTTTGCAATGACAAGTTTTTTGGAGAAATTTCTCTGACTGTAAATGATACATTAAATGTTGGCGAATGAATGTTTGTGAATGAATGTGTTTGTGAGGTCACGTCAATTAAAAGTGGGTAAGTAGCAGTTTTTCTGCGAGCCAGTAAGGACCTATCATCGCAGACAGAGCTTAGTGAAACGAACTGACAGAAACAGATGCAGAGCGTTATTAGAAATTGTATCCATACACTGAAAAGTTAAAAAAGAAGCTTAACAGAAAGCGTGCATGGGTGGCTGCAAATAAGTTTAATTGCAACACTAATGTAGTTCCAAAATCCTAGCAGTATTTTTTAATAAAAAAGGAATTGTTAGAAGAATTTAGAGACTACAGGGATCTGATTGACCGTGATTATAGTCCACGAAATTGGGAAATATTTCTGAAAAAAAAAAGATTCTTTAAATACCTTTCTTCAAAAACTTTTATGGACAGATTTACAGGAATAAATGACATTGATTCCCGAGAAATAACAATATTTGTTGTTACGAAAGAAATGAAGGACGAAGAAGACATAATGGAGTCTGATGCTGCATTTGTGCACAAGGTCAACGCCTTAATGGCAGGTGAAGAATGCAATGGAAACTGTGTTTCATTACAGACCAATCACAATTTGAATATGAAATGGCAGGTGAACGAACTTCATCAATTGTATGAGGAAAGCACACTTATGCTATGTTGAAATCTATTTCATCTGTGCCAACTTCATAAGTCATATAATGGATTTCTTGGTACAAAGATGACCACTTAGTTTCAAGAGCAAAATGGACAACGCGAACCAAGTGTGGTTAACTACTTTTAACATAGGTGTTATTAGTAGCACCTCTGGCAAACGATATTATCGGTTGGTTAAAATGTTTTCATTCCAGATGTAAAAGACAACAGGATACTGTTGCTGGAGTCTTGGATTGGGTAAACCGGTAGAGCTTGACTTCCAGAACCTGCACATATATAATCCTCCACGAACCACTGAATACATCCGGGCATTAGACGTCTACTCTTTCAAGTAATGTAAAGTTGTTGTCCGCAGGTATTAAGATTACATTAGAAATAAATTTACGTTGAAGACATTGTAAGATACATTAAATTACTGAATGAAACTTCATTCGGTTGTTTGTCACCTGATGTCTTCGTCAGTTCTGAGGGACATGATTATTTATGCCTGGCAGAACTGTGGGTGAATTTCAATAGCGTCCTAGAATCGATGTTACGTGTAGTAAATATTGGCTGTGGTATCAAACACTGTGAAGACTATGCTTTCGTTATTTGTATGTACTTTTCTCAAAATTCCTGCCCGGAACATTTTGTAATAATGCCTCATTTTCAAATACAAATATTATCTTATGATACGGCAAAATACACCAAATAGAAATGCCATAAAAGTACAAGTCTGTATTTGTTGAGGTATGTATCCTATACTGGTTGTGAATGGATACAACCTTTGCATGAATAATTATGGGTTATGTCTGTATATATGTTGATAAAAGTCATGGGATACCTTCTGATATCGTTACGTACATCCTTTTGCCCGGAGTAGTGCAGCATGGATTCAACAAGTCGTTGGAAGTCCCCTACAGAAATATTGAGCCATACTCCCTCTATAGACGTTCATAATTGCGACAGCGTTGCGGGCGCAGGATTTTGTACACGAACTGACCTCTCGATTATTTCCCATACATGATGGATGAGATTCATGTCGGGCGATCTGGATGGCCAGATCTTTCTCTGGAATAATCCAGAATTTTCTTCAGACCAATCACGAATAATTGTGGCCCAATGACATGGCACTTTGTCATCCAAAAAAACCAAATCGTTGTTTTGGAACAATGAATCCATGAATTGCTGTAGATGGTTCCATTTCCAGCCAATAAGCGTTTCAGTTGGACCAGAGGACCCTGATCATTCCATGTCAAAACAGCCCACAACATTGTAGAACCACCACCAGATTGAACATTGACTTGGGTCTATGGCTTCGTGGGCTCTGTAGCACGTTAAAACCCTACCATCAGCTCTTACGAACTGAAATCGGGACTCATGCTACCACGCCATGGTTTTCCAGTAGTCTAGAGTCCAATCGATGTGGTCACAAACTCATGATAGGCGCTGCAGACGATGTCGTGCAAAGGCAGTCGCGTCTATAGCCTGGTGCCATAGCCCATTAACACCAAATTTCACTGCACTGTCTTAACGGATACTTTCGTCGTACGCCCGACATAGATTTCTGAAGGTATTTTACACTGTGCTGCCTGTTTGTTAGCATCGACAATTCTGCACACCTGCTCCCGGCCGTTATGTGAAGGCCCTCGGCAGTACTGTTTTCCAAGGTCAGAGGTAATGTCTTAAGTTTGGTATCCATGGCACTCTCGACACTGTGGGTCTCGGATATTGAATTACCTAACGATTTACGAAATAGAATGTTCCACGCGTCTAGCTCCACCTACCATTCCTCTTTGAAAGACTTTTAATAGGGTATTTCAGTGTAAATTGTCTTAAATGATAAACTATGTCATTCCTAACAAGCTTTTTTTTCCTTCTTGAATTTTAGTATTCTTCTATAAAAATGGAAATGATATTCAAGTAATTTGAAAGACAGCTAAAACGCTCCATTCGGGTCATATGATGCCCGTGAGAATTCCTTAGTTCTGATCAAGTTGAGTGATGTTGCAGATTCTCCGTCGTCCGCTCTAAATGGGTGGAGCAGAGACAAATTAACTTTAGCAAGGATTCCACTATCAGTGTTCACAAAATTCCTTTCTGTTATTAGTTAAAAGCTGTAATTGCGCTTTTCGTCACTAAATAGCTAAACTGTTTGAAGAAAAAGTACGTAAAAATCTCATAACTTCGTCTAATGCTCCTGTAACACTCCTAGCCTGTGACGTCACCAGTGCATCAGTCAATAACAGAGCTTTTTCGATCAAGTGACCAAATCTTGATATTCAATGATTTTTAAGCTTTAATTACGTAAAAATTACAGAAATTTTGTGAGAATATTGACCGTAAATGTTATTTAATTGTTTTAATCAATCAGAATAACTACAATCCGAACCATATTTTTAACACAGGAAGATAGACTATTCTCGTCGTGCGGCCATATACACGTCGGAAACGTTTTCACATGAATCACCTGTGTACAAATGACAGCTCCGCCCGTGCCCTGCCATTTTATACCTTGTGTACGCGATACTGTTGCCATCTGTATATGTGCATGTCACTATCCAATCTCTGTCGCCTCAGTATACGTACGTATGCATGTTAAACGACGAGAACAGATGTTCCGTTAGAGTTTTAACAGTCTTTTCCGTTACGTATCGTACAGTAATCTGGGGAATTTGTTTATGTTAGGTATTAATATTGCCATTGGCCTGCAAAACGGAAATATGGCTAATGAATGTGGTCTTATTGCACGAAAACTAGGCATTTCCTGAACAGGGGATCTTCACCTCTGCGTTCACCGGCTCGAAATAAGTCTGATATTTGAATTTCATTCAAATACGACCCATACAGCAGAAATACCTAGTTGTCAGTTTCGGCTGGCGCGAGAAGGCCAGCTATCACCTTCGGAGGCAGGCGCGGCCAGTGGCTCCCAAATATTGCCAGTGAGCATGACCGGATCAGCCAAAAATGGCTCAAATGGCTCTGAGCACTATGGGACTCAACTGCTGAGGTCATCAGTCCCCTAGAACTTAGAACTACTTAAACGTAACTAACCTAAGGACATCACACACATCCGTGCCCGAGGCGGGATTCGAACCCGCGACCGTAGCGGGCGCGCGGTTCCAGACTGTAGCGCCTAGAACCGCTCAGCCACGCGGGCCGGCCAGGATAAGCTAGCAGGATCTGTTAACTGCAAGCACATGCGCAAGGATACTTACAAAGAATACGAAGTAAAAGTTAAGACGTAGCTTCCAGAGGCAGGCACCCCTTCACTTTGGTTCTTGTGGACCAGCCCATCAGAAGACCCAACCCAAGGGAAAAATAGTCTACCTTAAACTGTATTGTGGCGGACAGTAGAGAGGTCGCAGTATTAATTAAAGTAACATTTAGAAGTTGTCTCCAGGTCGATATATCGCAGGGAATGATATAAGCAAAGTTAATATTTGGTAAACTATCATGTCCTTTCTGGAAACCCAGAATCTACTCTGTAGGAATCAACAGGGATTCCGGAAACAGCAATCGTGTGAGACCCAACTCGTTTTATTTGTTCATGAGACACAGAAAATATTAGATACAGGCTCCCAGGTAGATGCCATTTTCTTTCACTTCCGGAAGGCGTTCGATACAGTTCCGCACTGTCGCCTGATAAACAAAGTAAGAGCCTACGGAATATCAGACCAGCTGTGTTGCTGGATTGAAGAGTTTTTAGCAAACAGAACACAGCATGTTGTTCTCAATGGAGAGACGTCTACAGACGTTAAAGTAACCTCTGGCGTGCCACAGGGGAGTGTTATGGGACCATTGCTTTTCACAATATATACAAAAGACCTAGTAGATAGTGTCGGAAGTTCCATGCGGCTTTTCGCAGATGATGCTGTAGTGTACAGAGAAATTGCACCATTAGAAAATTGCAGCAAAATGCAGGAAGATCTGCAGCGGATAGGCACTTGGTGCAGGGAGTGGCAACTAACCCTTAACATAGACAAATGTAATGTATTGCGAATACATAGAAAGATATTGTATGATTATATGATAGCGGAACAAACACTGGTAGCAGTTACTTCTGTAAAATATCTGGGAGTATGCGTACGGAACGATCTGAAGTGGAATACTCATATAAAATTAATTGTTGGTACCGCGGGTACCAGGTTGAGATTCATTGCGAGCCATTGGGAGAGTCCTCAGAAAATGTAGTCCATGAACAAAGGAGGTGGCTTGCAAAACACTCGTTCGACCTATACTTGACCATTGGTCATCAGTGTGGGATCCGTACCTGGTCGTGTTAACAGAGGAGATAGAGAAGATCCAAAGAAGAGCGGCGCGTTTCGTCACAGGGTTATTTAGTAAGCGTGATAGCGTTATGGAGATGTTTAGCAAACTCAAGTGGCAGACTCTGCAAGAGAGGCGCTCTTCATCACGGTGTAGCTTGCTGTTTGAGAGGGTACGTTTCTGGATGAGGTGTCTAATATATTGCTTCCCCCCACTTATACCTCCCGAGGAGATCACGAATGTAAAATTAGAGAGATTCGAGCGCGCACGGAGGCTTCCCGGCAGTCGTTCTTTCCGCGAACCATTCGCAACTGGAATAGGAAAGGGAGGTAATGACAGTGGTACGTAAAGTGCCCTCCGCCACACACCGTTGGGTGGCTTGCGGAGTATAAATGTAGACGTAGATGTAGAATCGGGAACGGTGGGTAGACTTGCCATTGTTACGAGACAGACCTTTTGGAAGTTTAACCAGACGGGCAAACAGTGCTACTCCTTCGGGATTGCACAATAGGCTTCGATAATGGTTTTGTTATTGACGTTATGTAAGTAAACTCGCACAGACAGAGAACTTTATGAATATGTTTCAAGTACATCTGTGCCGGTGGAAAAAGGCAGCGGCTTACAGCAAGTAGGTAATAAGGGAAGCTAATGTTGTGTGCGCCGCATCACTCCAGTGAATGAAGGTAACCTGGGCGCGACGTACTTGCAAGCCGTTGATTACTCAAGTGCGGTGGCCTATTGGTCGCGACTCAAAATTTAGTGGAATTTTTTGCTTGGAGAATATATAATGAATTATTCTGGCTTTCTAGAATATCCTGGCGAGTTGTGATATGTACAGAGTAGCAAAAAGCACTAATTGTATCTTCCCAACATAAATTTGCTGTGTCGTGGCATACACGATTGAAGTTTCGTGTGTGGCCTTTGTACCACTGTCATCGGCGCACTCATTTGAGCAAGTTTTATGAGGTCTAAGTTTCTGAATTTTCTCATTTTGAGAGTAATGCAGGGTGATCTGTTTTAATTGTTAAAAACCATTCAACAGCCAAGATCGCATAAAATATTTCTTTATTTAAGACAACCGGTTTCAACAGACATTGCTGTCATCTTCAGGTTTTAATATTTTTTTGTAAAATATGTTCACTTCACGCTGAACCTCATGCACAAGATGTTAGATAGATAAAAATCAGCACGTTTTATAATGTGCTGAGTTTTATGCACTTGACATCTTGTGCATGATGTGCAGTGTAAAATAAACATGTTTGACAACAAAAAATTTTAAGATCTGAAGATGAGACCGGTTGTTACAAATAAATAAATATTTTATGCGGTGTTGGCTGTTGAATGCTTTTTAATTGATAAGTGCCATCTTTGATTTTACTTCGATGCAATTACGAATGTACAACCACTTATTTTGAGGACACTGGGCCTCGACAGTACTGGTAAATTTTACTAGAGTCAGTTGCTCTTTAATTTTGTAGGTGTAGTAAAAGCCAAAAATGTGCTTGTGATGAAAACTTAATTAAGCAGAACTCACATGTTAAAGCACAGCATACTCATAACTGCGCTGGAGGTAAGGTCGTGTAAGTCTGACAGGCAGCTGACCTAGGACGCTGTACTGGCATATGGGTCAATATCAATAGAGGGGCACGAACCCATGTGAACTGCCGCTTACTGAAACAGCCTATTATGTCAAACATATGTTGTCAATTATGATTTGACGTCACAAATTCTTTCAAAAAAAGTATTGTGTTCATTTACACAATTGTTAAATTCATTTCAAGAACTAAACTGATTAGGAGAGGATATTATAAATGTATCGTAATATTCTTTTCATCTATAAACACTCCACATTGTAACCTCCCAACAGTTTATTTGTGTAACCTCAGAATGAAAACGTGTGACTAACGTCTCAATAAAATTGTGACTCATATATAACCTTCTTTAGCGCTTTACAAGAAATGAACACATTGAGAAATGAAATAAAGCGCACAGGCACTGTAAAAGTCTTTAGCATTTTTACACGAACTGAACATATTAAGAAGTGAAATAAAGTGCACTCGCATCGTAAATGTCTTTAGCATGTTTAGGAGATCTGATCATATTAACAAACGAAATGAAGTGCACACGCACTGTAAAAGTCTCTAGCATTTTTACATGAACTTGGAAAGGAATGAGAAGGATAGCATCATGGTTGTAGCACAGTGGGTTGCACAAAGCTGCACTAAAAGTTCATATCTTTCTACAGAAGCACAACACCAAGTGAAACAATCTGACGTTGTCTTCCCTGAAGTATCTATCAGTGTAGCCAAGACTCTGAAATGTCGTATTAATATTGTATGTTATCATTTTGGTAGTACATTAGATATACCAAACAGTAGGACCATAATGACATCTCGTTCCGTCAGAGTGGTAGACAGTTTGATGTCAACACCACTTTCTTGTAGAATCCATACTCTTACATCAACATAGAATTAGTGCAAAAACCAAATATAGTGCTCCATGATCATGAGGAGGGGCAGGATATACGGATATCCTGGTAATTAATGGCGATTAGGTCGGAAAGTGAAGGATATATTAAGTCTTATGCTAGTCATCATTCAGAACTACACTAGTGTATCATCCAATTTGAATATTTATTGGCACTCATTGGCTAGTTACAAAGCATGTATGTAGTATTTTAGAATATTATTAAGAAGTCATCTCATTGCAGTAAATATTGGCACTCGTTTGCTAGTTACAAAGTATTTATGTTGTATAATAGAATATTATTATGAAGTCATCTCATTGCAGTAAATGTTGGCATATTATTTATAGAGTACAACAAAACATTATTCATAAGTCATCTCATTTCAATAATTATTGGTACTCATTGACCAGTTACATAGCTTTTATGTAGTATTACAGAACATTATTCAGTATTATTCAAAACGAGTGTTATTGCGTGTAGCAACTAGTTGCTAGTGACTACATTTCATATCATGCAAGTGGCATAAGACATATTTAAAATGTAAGACTTTGGAACTAGTACTCAAGTTTTTTAGTTCAATAATACATAGACAAAATGGAATAAATACATCAGAAAAATTTGCATTATATTTAGGACTAGAAATATATCTTTAACAGGTAGCATTATTTAGTTGTATACTGGTAGTAGTTGGGATTAGTAATTTTTTTTTTTTTTTTTTTTTTTTGGCTAGCAAAGCATTGTGTTGGGATCAATAGTCAATTGCTGGGGCATGAAAATATTTGCTTTTGACTGATTGCTGGAAAAAAGGAACAGGTAGAGTATATGTGATTACATTCATGAATGAGAGACAACTGGGAAAAAATAAATGCAGTACTAGAACAGATTTAATAACTAAGTGCTTGTAACATATAATGTAATGACATATTTCAGAAAACATTTTAATGTCATGAAAAGCTTTTCCTGGGAAAAATACAAAGTGGATTATTAAGCAGAGAGAAGAAATATATATTATGCTGAAAATTGGTAAACTTCTAATGAACAGGTAATGACATATCTGCTTAACAGTCATGTACTGTAGCTGTCCCTTTCCAAAACATTCAATCATTATACTACGCAATATACAACATACTGTCAAATAGGACAACAATAAATGCTTAAATAACTACATACACTTCATCATTATCCTCATCTGCAAAAAAGAAAAAAACTTCATTATCATTTTCTTCATATAAATAGACACCATCATTTATTATCCTCAGCAAAAAATAGTTCATTATTCATTATCTTATTTATCGGCATCATCATTTCATATATTACTAAGTTTCTTACTTCTAGCATACTTAATCACTAAAACTAACATACACATCTCTGCCGCAATTGCGTCATAATCTGAAAGAAAAGTAATTAGTCAAGGTTGCTATCATATGGTGTATATAGCATATTCTTGTTAATGCTTGTTAATTTCGATCCATTTACTTTTCACGACAAAGTATTTGATTTTCTTTCGTTCATTCCGATGGTGGAATTTCCATTTCATAGTAAACCACTGTGGTCGCTTAATTTATTTCTTTTACACGGTATTGCTTTCTGAAAATGGTGAATATGGATTCATATCTTGCATTTAATTCATATACCCATTAAATGAAAACTTGTTTCTAGTGATGTGACTAAGCATACAGCATTGCATGACAGAAAACGTATTAGGTCAAAACCATAGACAATTTTCAAGTGCAGAAATGTACACACAATATCATAATGTGATAGTAAAAAAATGTAGAATAGTTAAGATATTGGGATATCATAAGGTAAAATGTCAAACTCAACTGGTGTTTGTTATATCTTAAAGATTTCATACTGTATACAGAGAAAATTCTACTTTCAATAGGAAAACAATCATATATACATTAAAAAAATGGAAAATATGGACTGTCTGATATCTAACGACAAGAAAAGCGACCTGGTAACCTTACCTCTCATGGCACTTGTCAAGAAAACATATGATCATCATCAGTAAGTGTTTATATAAATATCTGGAAACGGTATTACAGTGTGATAAACCATAAAGTATATTCATTCAATAAAGGATTTAATATTGGAAATATGGTGATTGACCTTGGTTTTTCTGGTTCTCAAAGTTTCGGCTTGTACTACATTGAGGTGAGGAATGCTGCGAATTATATATGGACCAGCGTATAGAAGCTCAATTTACTGCATCTACTCTTTCCTCTGTTGGATAAATAGTGTGTGCGTACTAATATCTTCTGTCCTATGTGAAATTCACAGCGTGTACAAATCTGTTTTTGCTGTCTTCTGCGGAACGTTTGATGTTGTCGAGCGCAATGTCAATTATTTCATGGTGGCGTAGTCGACGAGATGTAGGAACAGATACTAATTCTTTAATTTTGTTGGGTGGTTCAACATTTTTCAATATAACAGCCGGAGATAGCATAGTAGATTCATTTGGTATGGAGTTAATTACATCCTAGAATGAGAGTATTGGTGTGTCCCAATCAGAATGTCTTTTATGGCAGTATATTCTACATAGTTTACCAATTTCTTTCATCAATCGTTCAGAAGGCTTCGAAGAAACGTGATACCTGGATACATAGATCGGAGAAATGTTTCTCGCTCGTAACATACGTGTCCATATCGCAGATCGAAATTGTGGTACATTGTCGGAAATTACTTTCAATACATGTCCTACATGAAATAGAAAATGTTTTACAAATGCATTCGCAATAGTTTTAGCAGTAGCTTTGCGTAATGGAGTGAAGGTAACAAATTTCGAAGTGAGTTCAACAGCGACAAATATGGAACAAAAACCTCTATTAGATCTGGGAATCGGTCCAAAAATGTCTACAGCGGCCATTTGTCTCAATTTAATGGGTAGAATGGGATGTAACGGAGGAATATGTGAAGTCGTGTCTGATTTAGCTTCCTGGCAGATTTTACATGACGCTAAAACTCGTCGAATACGTTTCTCCATGTTGGCAAAATAACAGTTCTGTCTCAGTATAAGAAAACATTTTCTGGCTCCATAATGTGCGTAACGTAAGTGAATATACCAAATTAATTTGTTAACAAGCTCGTCAGGAATGCATAACCAGTTGTTGCTGTCAGGTGAGAGCAGGATGTTCTTGCGTACAGTATAATTGTTTCTAACGGTAACGTTATTCCTATCTTGCCAAAGGTGTTTAATTTCTTTCCACACGTTGTCTTTGCTTTGCTCTTGTGCTATGTCTCGTAATGACGCCGAAATGAAATTTTCAAATGCGACTTGTTGAACATGCATGACGCTAGAATTTGCTTGGCAGAAGTTGGTTGCGATGTCTTGCTGATTGTTGCTGAGAGAACGGAATAGTGCGTCTGCTACAATATTTTGTGTACTGGGAATGTGTACAATCGTAAAATTAAATTCCTGCAAATAAAGTTTCCATCTGCTTAATCTGTCATGTGTAAATTCAGCGGAAAGTAAAAACTGTATGGTTCTATGGTCTGTGTAAACGGTAGTATGTCTTCCATAAAGAAAATGCCTAAATCCATACAACACACAATGTTTCAAGTTCTGTAACAAAATAATTGCGTTCAGCAGGTGACAGAATGCGACTTGCAAAGGCGATGTTTTTAATTACTGTAGTGCCATTTTCTTCAATTTCCTGAAAAATGTGTACGACTAAAGCGGTGTTAGAACTGTCGGTGGCAATAGGAAAATTTCTCGTAGGATCTGGGTGTGATAAAAGTGGTGCGTTCAACAAGGCATGTTTCATATTAACAAACTCAGATTGTGCTTGGCTATCCCAGGACCAAATAGCGTTTTTACCCATCAGATGGCATAATCTAGGACTGTCTAAAGCACAGTAATGAATAAATTTACGGAAAAAATTAATTAATCCCAGAAAGCTGCGTAATTGTTTCTTGACGTTGGAACAGTAATGTCACGTAAAGCTTGAAGTTTTTCCGGGTCAGGCGCAATGCCTTCTGCTGAAATTACATGTCCAAGAAATTTTATGGACGTTTTGCCAAAGTGCGATTTGCTGAGATTAACTGTGAGTTCGTGTGCACGAAAAGTTTGCAACAGTTGTTCCAGAATCAAATTGTGTTCAGACCAGTTAGTTTCTGCGATAAGGATGTCGTCTACATACGTTGTGATTCTGTCTTTAAGTTCTGTCGACAGTATAGTATTCAAACCGCGAATAAACGCTGCTTAAGAAATTGTTACACCGAAAGGTAATTTGCAAAATTGATAACAATTGCCAAACAGAGAAATGCTGTGTATTTTGTGCAGTTCGGATGGAGCTAAATTTGCCAAAATCACGATTTCAAATGTAATGTGGAATAAATAGCAGCACGATGAAATTTCTGTAGAAGTTCTTCTAGTGTCTGTGGGCGATCTGTTTCATTAATAATAATGTCGTTAACATGACGTGAATCAAGTACGAGGCGAAGTGAGTCATCCTTTTTCTTAACAATATGGAGCGGGTTTATGTACGAACTAACTGCCGGTTCAATAATACCTTGGTCAAGCATAGCTTGCAATTCCTTCTTAATTTCTTCTCTGTGGATATATGCAACGGGATAATGTTTGCCTTTAAATGTGTCATGCTGTTTAACTTGAAATTCATACATAAAACCGGACATAGTACCAGGGATGTTGTCAGAAACTGGAGCTTGCTGTAAACGAATTTTGCGTAGCTCTGTACGTTCATCATCCTTATTTGCACTGCTCTGTTTTACCATCTCAGAAATCATAACGTCATAGTCGGCTTCTTCAGGTGCATTGTAGTTGTGTTCATACGTATCTGTGAACAATGTGGAACGACATTCTATGTTACGCGATGTAGAAATGAACTCTGTTAGATTAATTGCTTGTTCTTTTACTGATAAAGTGTGCTGTAATTCTAATGTCAGTTGTACATTTTCATCCTTTAACATCAAATAGGAACTTTGAAAGTCAATAATTGCATCATGTTGTACCAAAAAATTTGTACCTAAAATAACGTTGCCAATAAGGAGAGAATCCAAAAAAATTTGTGGAACTTATGACCTGCAATACAATATGATAAGTGTGTCTGTAATTTTACATCTACTCCTTTACCAGATACTGCTCCTTTTACTTTATTTTTGTCTAATGGTAACATAGGATAGGTATTCTCTTTGTTACATTCGTTGAAAGTTTCTTCATTTATAACTGACGTAGGTGATCCAGAATCAATTACTGCTGAAAATATGAATGATCTAATCTTTACTTCTATAACAGGGTGGGAAACGTTTTTTGTATAACTGGTTTTTCATGTAAAAGTGTGTCTCGGATGTCGTCAAAAGTAATAACATTTTCGTGAACAAGATTCTGTGTACCAATAGCTTACGTTACTGGAAGATGCAATCTGTACTGTACCTAGTCAAATTCTTTCTGACGTGCTGTTATTTGCTGGAGGATGCTGTGGATTTCGACTATTTGTACTGTTCTGTTATTTCGTCCAGACGTATTAGGTTCGGGATGATATCGACTGTCTGGTTCATTCATGATAATCTGTTGTTGTGGATGATTCTGCTGTTGACAAGACGAACTGTTATTAAATGTACGCTGAAAACTGTGCTCATTACTTTTACGTCTGTCACGATAATAATTACTATACGGCGCGTTGCGATATGAGTTGAAATGATGTGTCTTCTGTACGTAGTGATTTCCTCGTTGCTGTGCGTTAGTATTTGGCGGAGCCGACGCTATACCTGCAGGCCGCGAAACATTAAAGCTTGGTTGACCTTGCAAACCACATTGTTGGGTAGGGTATGCCAACTGGCTGGTTTTGTCGCTGTTGTGGGGAAAACCCTGTATTGTTGCCAAAATGTGTTTGCTGTTGCTGATGATCTCGGCGATACTGATAATTAAAATTTTGTTTGTTATTAAAGTTCTAGTGGTTGTCAATCCTGGAGCTTCTATCACCTTTTCTATTAAAATAGCTTGGCTGGTCGTAATTACTGGATGCTTGTTGGCCTTGGTTATGCTGTGAAAAATTTTTGTTTATGAAGGAATAATCTGATTGCTTAACTTCCAAACCCTGTAGAAGATCTCTAAATGCCGAAATATTTTCTTTCTGCTGTCCTGTTAAAAGTAACACTGTTAATGATTGTGGTAATTTTGAAATACATAATTGGATAAGTGCTGACTCTCTGTATGGCTCACATAAATATTGGTTTTGCTGTACCATGTGTTCAAAAAACAGCGTGACAGTGGAAAAATTTGAATTCTCATAATTCGGCAAGCTAATTAACTGATCCTTGAGTCCGCTCTGTGTCGTCTTCGACCAACATGCTGACAGAAAACATTCTGAAATTCTATCGAATAACACTGTCTAACGATCGTTCTCATAGGAGTTGCCGGTTCGCCTTCCAAAACACTGCAAATAAATTCAATTTTGTGTGTTACGGGCCAAATTGGTGTATCCAATCCAATCCAAAGGGTGAATCTGTGTTCTATCATTTTTAAATACTTTAAATTTCCGTATAGAAAGTGTTTGTAATCAAAATTATCGTCTCTGAATGTCTGAGCAGATTCAGGATTGTATGAAAATCTGTTTGTCTGTGTCTGTTTGGAATCCAAGTCACATACTCTCTGTAAATTACCTAAGTTATACTGGCTGTGTGAGTGTGACAAATATTCAGAATCTGGCGTATACTGTGACGTGTTAGATGCGGAAACATTTTTCATTTCTGTCGCTTCTTGTTGTAAAGATGACAATTTTCTACGTAATGTATTATTTGACGTACCCATCTCACTGATTGTCTGCTGTATATTTTAGAATTTGGGTGTTTGATTGAACGAAACTGATGACGTATCGTCTGATTTGGTGTCATTGCTATTTTCAATAACGTCAATACGACTGGCCAATTGATCAAGTTTTTCAGTCAGTGCTTTTACCTGATCGTCATTTTTGTGTCACAAGCATTAATTTGTCTTTGCATTTTACGTGTAGTTCTGTTCAGTTTCTTAACGTCTGCTTTAACGGCATCGGGGTCCTGTATTAATTCCAATTGTTCAAGTCTGCTGGTCACTGTATGAAAATCTTCTGTGTACTTATTTTCCAAAGTGTGAATATTAGTGTCTGTTTTTGTTTTAAGATCGGAGATTTCACCATGCAATTCTGTGTTCAACTGTTTGATAGTATTGAATTCGTCTGATACTGTAGCAGTGTCGTTGTCTACGCATGTTTTTGCTTTCGTAAACAGCTTACGATTGTCTTCCTGCCTCTGTGTAGTAATTGTTTCCATAACTTGTTTCTTTACTTTGTTCTGTTCCTGTATGAATTTGTGGTAAGCGCGTTTCACGGTTTTGTAGATGGTGATTAAAACGTTCGTCCATTTGGCTGTTCTGTTCTTCAAATTTCTTGTCGACTTTCGCATCAAGAGTGCGTGAATGTTCTGCTGACGCGTAGCTGTGTTGCGTTTTCTGAACGTTGTTTAGAGACTAGACAGATTTCATCTCTAAGTAATTTTATTATGGCTGCATGTGAATTGCGTATATCTCACTACTGTTTCTGGCAGAGGCCTTAATTTCCTCACGAAATTGTTTTTTAGTGTCATTACATTGCTCGGGTACGGCTGAAATCTATTCAGTAAGCTGTTCAATAGAAGTGTCAAGTTTTTCATTAATTTTTTAAAGTTCTCATTAGTTTGTTTGATCGACCTGTCGTGTTTTTGGTTGAAACTTCCATTAAGTTGTTTGTTAGATTCATTAAGGATGTCGTGTTTTTCATTAAGTTGTTTGAAATTATTGTCGTGTTTTTCACTGAGTTGTAGCAATAATTCTACAACTTGATCCATGCCAAAATTAGCGACTCTGTTCTCTGTGCTATGTGAGGGTGTATCTGCATTTATCACTTTTTGTGTAACCATTTGGTCATTGTCTGATTCATGAAAAGGTTTGCTAATTGGATGTACACTGTTGGTCACTACATCGGAATCAAATAAATCTGACGTGTTTTGAGTATATTGTTCATCATCGTTAGAAACATTTATCTGTCCATTGTGTAAATTTTGTAAATCAGGTGTGTCAAACTGGGCAGCGTTCATTGTAGCGGACCGTGCCACGTCATCAATTGTCGTTAAATTTACTGTGGTAATAATTGAATTTGTTTGTTCATCATTTGGATTAAAATCATTACTCGTTGTCGACATACACTGATTATATGTGATTGTAGGATTATCATTATGATACTGAGTGTCCCTAGTATTATCAGTCAAATTATTCAAATCGGCTTTTTTACTGATTACGCATCGCGATGTACCGTTAACAGTTTTTCGCGGCATTTTCGCAAGTCAAAAGTGGACACAAAATCAAACAAAGATATAGCAAAGAATGGAACAAATACAACAACAACAAAGAACAATAAATTGCCGATGATCTGTGAAAGAAGGAGTGACAAATTAGTAAAACTACACTTAATATTAGGTAAATAAGAGCAGATATATAGCTGACTACTTTTCAGAAATTCACAAAAAAAAAAATTACAATCCTGGCCGGCTGTCGCCAAGTGTAACCTCCCAACAGTTTATTTGCATAACCTCGGAATAAAAACGTGTGACTAACGTCTCAATAAAATTGTGACTCATATATAGCCTTTCAACAATTAACTGAGAATTTAAACTGGTAAATTTTGGACAGCAGCAGTGCTGCGTCATGGCCCTGAAAAATCTTTCTGAACAAATTGAAAATTCTGACCTCAATGAAGTCGCCGAATAACGCGTATATAACTGCTCCTATAAGAAATTTTTCTGGCACAGTGCAGTGCAATGGTGGCCACTAGATTAGTTTTGTATAAAAAGAAACAACTGATTTTTCTTTGCGATAATAGGGATGACCATGGATGGGAGAAATTAGTAAAAATCTTTAAATTCGAATGAATGATTGTCAAAAGTTATCTTTATAAGAAAGATTGTTACTAACATATTTTTTTAAAAACATTTACACGGGACTTGATATAACAATAGTACAAAATCAGTTGTTACAAATGACATATGCGCGCGACTGCTTTTACCTTATACCACATCGCTCTCCACGACCCGCCCAACCGCCCGACTGCAAGCTACTACTGCAACTGCAGCTGCCGACACTGCTCTCTGGCCTGCGATTTTATTGTAGCATACATTTCGCAGGCAGCGCGTGAGCATTCCATCGAAGTTACATCTGCTGGAGTGCGCTAGCCATATATTCCTGATTCATGGACCTCTTACAACATCCTTTCCCAGGCAATTTTAAGACCTCCCTCTCCCAGATCATGGCAGGGTATCTGAGATTTATTATATTGCCGGAATGTCAACTTACACCACCTGTCCCTTCTTTTTCTGCTTCTTCTTCTTTAAGCAACTCGTTCTCCAAGAACATTGGCTATTAGTAGCATGATCCGCTGTTTGTTGAAGCCTTTTGGAAACCTTCACTGTATGTCCAGTCTAAACCACTGATTTATGTTTTTAAGCTAGGATAATATTCTACGTTCTAGACCACGTCTGCCACCAGTCTCTACTTGAAATATTAGTTAAACCAAGTTGTATTTATTATTGTGAATTATATGGTCAAAATATTCGAGGTTTCTTCTCTTGATAATATTGAGAACTTCGAGACCTTTATTCATACTTTGCAGTATTGGCAAGTTTGTGACTTTATCTGTCCATGGTATTCTTAATACCCTAAATACGCAACATTTCAGATGCCTCCAGTTTCTTAGCTAATACTGACCCTCAACTCCATAGAGCAGGATACTGAACACATAGTATCGAGGTAGTCGAATGAAAAATGTAATACTTACGACATGGTTAGTCAGAAATTTCTTCATTATCTGGAAGCACTTCTGCCTGCTCAATTCAGCAGCAATTTCTTGAGAGAATTCCCAGTTATCACTGATTTGACACTCCAAATATTTATATGGTGAAACACTTTAGATCTTATCATTGCTGAGTGTAAGAGTGTCCTGAATATCATCTCCATTTTGTCTTCTTGACGTTTATACGTTCCCAAATGGTTCTCCTCCCTGACATAATAGTGTATGTTAGGTCTTCCAGCCTGGCTCCAAGTAAGACAGTATCATCAGCATACTTGAATTTACTAATGATAAATCTATTAACCAGCTGTCCTTGATACTTTCCATCAAGAATGTCCCGGAAACTGTTTTCAGAATAGCGTGTGGCTGTAAGGAAGGTTTTATAATTTCTTTAATACATTTTCATAATAGATGCTGAAAAGTAATAGGGAGAGAATGCAGTCCTGGCGAACTCCTTTCGGAATCGATACTTCTTCTGACAGCTGACTATCGATACGCACACGACCACTTTGGTCCCAGTAGAGATTTCCAATCAGTCGGATGTCACAACCATCCAAATCCTTTAAAACATTTCGGTAATCTTTAATGAAGCAATGTTGAAGGCTGCATTTCGATGACAATGGTAAGACACAACTAAAAGAGACATTATTAATCTAGCAGAAAAACGTCTTTAAAAACCAATGTTTACAGATAAAACATCCCTGTGATACTTCGTGGATTATCAACGAAGAACCTTATATGAATTGCACTCATTTCAACAGGTATCACGAGCCAATATTCTGTTGTACGAAGGGAAATTGACTCTCGTTCTCTTCTATCAGCAGAGTATTGGCAGGATTTCAACTCCTTGCGCCCATACAGCCACTGAACATAAATTGTACTTTTGAGTCCAAACGTTCACGTTGTATTTGTTGTTGCCAAATTCATGTGCCTGCAGTGTGACATTGCATGGATCTAAGGCCAGGATCCGGGGATTGGGGAAAAGTAAAGTCTCAATTCTTTTTAAATGTGGTGTTAAACGTGCATTCAGATAATCAGATGGACACATGACATTACGAATGCGGAAGTCCTTCAATGAGTGGGACAGAACAAGAGATTACGGATCACCTGCTCTGACATGAGCGGTTTCTAACATCTGTTGTTGTTGTGGTCTTCAGTCCACAGACTGGTTTGATGCAGCATTCCATGCTACTCTATCCTGTCCAAGTACCTACTACAGTACCTACTACAACCTACATCTTTCTGAATCTATTTGGTGTATTCATCACTTGGTCTCTCTCTACGATTTTTACCCTCCACACAGCCCTTCAATATTAAATTGGTGATACCTTGATGCCTCAGAATATGCCCTACCAACCTATCACTTCTTCTAGTCAAGTTGTGCCACAAATTTCTCTTCTCCCCAATTCTATTCATTACCTCCTCATTAGTTATGTGATCTGCCCATCTAATCTTCAGCATTCTTCTGCAGCACCACATTTCGAAATCCTCTATTCTCTTCTTGTCTAAACTGTTTTTCGTCCACGCTTCACTTCCATACATGGCTATACTCCATATAAATACATTCAGAAACGACTCCTGACCCTTAACTCTATAATCGATGTTAACAAATTTCTCTTCTTCAGAAACGCCTTCCTTACCATTGGCAGTCTACATTTTATATCCTCTCTACTTCGACCATCATCAGTTACTATGCTCCCCAAATAGCAAAATTCATTTACTACTTTAAGCGTCTCATTTCCTAACGTAATTCCCTCAGCATCACCCGATTTAATTCGACTACACTCCATTATCCTCGTTTTGCTTTTGTTGATGTTCATCTTATATCCTCCTTTCAAGACACTGTCCATTCCGTCCAGCTGCTCTTCCAAGTCCTTTGCTGTCTCTGACAGAATTACAATGCCATTGGCGAACCTCAAAGTTTTAATTTCTTCTCCATGGATTTTAATACCTACTTCTAATTTTTCTTTTGTTTCCTTTAGTGCTTGCTCAATATACAGATTGAATAACATCGGTGACAGGCTACAACCCTGTCTCACTCTCTTCCAAACCAATGCTTCCCTTTCATGCCCGTCGACTCTTACGAATGTCATCTGGTTTCTGTACAAATTTTAAATAGCCCTTAGCTCCCTGTATTTTACCCCTGCCACCTTTAGAATTTGAAAGAGAGTATTCCAGTCAACATTGTCAAAAGCTTTCCCTACGCCTACAAATGCTAGAAACATAAGTTGGGGGGTTTTCACCTGTCTCATACATCTTGCTCACGAGATGGTAGAGTTTTGTCAGGACTGGCTCTCCCAAGGCTGTCAGTAGTTCTAATGGAATGTTGTCTACACCCGGGGTCTTCTTTCGACTTAGATCTTTCAGGGGCTCTGTCATACTCTTCTCGCAGTATCAAATCTCTTATTTCATCTTCATCTACATTCTCTCCATTTCTATAATATTGTACTCAAGAACATCGCCCTTGTATAGACCTTCTATATACTCCATCCACCTTTCTGCTTTCCCTTCTTTGCTTAGAACTGGGTTTCCATCTGAGGTCTTGATATTCACGCAAGTGGTTCTCTTTTTTCCAAAGGTCTCTTTAATTTTCCTTTGGGCAATATCTAACTAGTGATAAGCGCCTCTACATCCTTACATTTGTCCTTTATCCATCCCTGCTTAGCCATTTTGCGCTTCCGGTCGATTTCATTTTTGAGGTTGTATTCCTTTTTGCCTGCTTCATTTACTACATTTTTATATTTTCTCCTTTCATCAATTAAACTCGATATTTCTTCTTCTGTTACCCAAGAATTTCTATTAGCCCTCGTCTTTTTACCTACTTGATCCTCTGCTACCTTCACTATTTCATCTCTCAAAGCTACCGATTCTTCTTCTACTGTATTTCTTTCCCCCATTCTTGTCAATCGCTCCTTAATACTTTCCCTGAAGCTCTCTACAACCTCTGGTTCTTTCAGTTTATCCAGGTCCCATCTCCTCAAATGCCCACATTTTTGCAGTTTCTTCAGTTTTAATCTACAGTTCATAACCAATAGATTGTGGTCAGAGTCCACATCTGCCGCTGGAAATGTCTTACAATTTAAAACCTGTTTCCTTAATTTCTGTCTTACCATTATATAATCTATCTGATGCCTGTCAGTATCTCCAAGCTTCTTCCATGTATACAACCTTCTTTTATGATTCTTGAACCAAGTGTTAGCTATGATTAAGCTATGCTCTGTGCAAAATTCTACCAGACGTCTTCCTCTTTCATTCCTTACTCCCATTCCGTATTCACGTACTACGTTTCCTTTTCTTCTTTTTCCTACTATCGAGTTCCAGTCACGAATAACTTTTAAATTTTCGTCGCCCTTCACTATCTCAATAATTTCTTTTATCTCCTCATACATTTAATCCATCTCTTCGTCATCTGTGGAGCTAGTTGGCATATAAACTTGTACTACTGTGGTAGGCATGGGCTTTCGAATCTATCTTGGCCACAATAATGCGTTCGCTATGCTGTTTGTAGTAGCTTTGAAACGTCCCCTTAGAAAAATTATACAAGATTGTGCTTAAACTGGCACACAATATTTTTAGCGCAACACAATCTGACTTTCAAAAATCCCTACAAAAAAATGGCCCTGACTAACATTATCCTATACGTTTCACAAATCGCCTTGGTTACTCGAACTACTGCAATACAGCGAGCGCCACTACTGCCAGCTAAATAAAAGATTCAAACTATAGAAGGCACTAACTACTGATAGGGATAGTTCGCAAATGAAAGATTTTAATAGAGAAGAAACAATGTATTTACCTTAATATTGTTCAAAAGTCATATTACATATATCAGTTCATGACATCCAGTCTTACAAATTTCAAAACTCCGCCATTTCTCTTCCCACATCCACCACTGCTGGCGGCTCACATCCAACTGCGCAACGCTACACTCTGTTAACAGCCAACTGCTCAACACTACAATAGCGAACAACAAAGCAAATCAGCCACAGACTGCACACAGCACAGCCAGTGATTTCCATACAGAGTGGTATGTGATGTTACCAATAAAAGAAACTAAACAGCCTACTTACAGCTTACTCGCATTCTTATTTTCCTATTCATTATTAAACCTACTCCTGCATTACCCCTATTTGAATTTGTATTCATACAGAGTGCTACGTGGCGTTACCAATGAAAAAAACCTAAACAGCCTACTTACATAGCCCCTATGCTCCACACAAAAAAATTTATAAGTTGTTTTGGGTCCTGGCCAATAGAGATTTGAAAAAAATTTTCATTATTATAATTACAATAACAAAGAAATCAAATGCACACACTTATTGATACAATGTTGGTCAACAGCTCAAATTTTCTCACAGTCCATTAAGACAGTCCTGATCATTCATCACAGTAAAATAGCTGTGTTTTTTTTTTAATGAAAATCTGAGCAGTAAAAGAAAAAGCACACAGAAGTAGTGGATTTCCATGCAGTCTTGAAGTGGTGTTGTCCTTCCGATGGAAAGACAGTGCTGACGCTTGACATGCAGACAAGTAATGGGCCACAACAGAGCAAACCCACCGCAGAGTAAGTCGAAGTTTGGAAGAATATTGGTAGGTAGGTCATCACAGAACAGACCACTGTAGTGTTGTTAGAGATTAGGGTATTGGTGGGCCACCAGTGGGGCAGACCCACTGCAGTCCTCGTAGAAATAATGGTATTGGTGGATCATCAAAGATGCAGACCCACTGTAGTCCTTGTAGATACGGCCAGCACCCATCTGTTGCGACTGTGCAGGTGCACAATCACCATCGAAAGGTCTTGCGGAGAATATAGCATGTCCATGAACCACCACTTGTGTACTTATAATTTTTTTTTTTTTTTGAAATGTCCTTAGAACCAGCAATGCTGTTATCCAGTCTCTTGCTGAATTATTAACACACGTGCAAACACTATAAGTCCCTACTTCTCACATATTGTCCATATACTATGATCAACAGAAACGTGTGCAGTGAAATGTAACTTACAAGTTACTTAATTTGGTGAAATGGTATCAATTACAATTTTATAACAAGAATACAATAACAAAGGTACAAAATACATCATTAAAGAACATAACAATACAGATAACATTTGTAGTAATACAGCCTTTTCGAAAGAATCGAACTAACATATACATCAGTGTTACAGGAATTATGGCATAAGTAAACATAAAAGATCAGAATAACTTTTGAAAAATCAGCTTTACACATGACCATTAAAACAAAACAGAATAAATAATGTATAAGCATATTTACAAGGTAAATAACATATTATCAGAAAAATTCTACAACATAAATCTTATTAGCTAGACATATGCAGACAGGAAAAACACAAATTCAAATAGTGTAATAACACAAAAATAGAGGACAGGGTTTGTTTTCAGTGTAACATTTGTTCCTGCAGTCCAGCCCAAAACTTCATTTCATAGATCTTTCGTCTTATTTCAACATGTGTTTCCACCAAAAAAAAATCCTATCCAAGCATGCTTTCTGTATTTATATGTATACATATTTCTTACCTCATTATTTATTTTCCATTATCTTACCTCCTCATTTATTTCCAAGAAAATCCTACCTAAACCTATTGTCCCTAAACCCTACTTTTTTGTTCATATCCTCTTTTAAATACTTTTTTTGGCCAAACCATTTTCTTATAGCTTCTCAATGCATTTCTTTCCATTCGTCATAACTTGTTCTCTTATATAGTCTACCGCATCTTAAGCTAACTTAAATCTATTGAGCTCAGATGCTAAACTAAGGGACGAGGTAATGCAGCAGCGAAAAACAATTAACACAAACAGCAGTGATATAAAATGCAAATCGCAAAGCAAGCAGCATAAATTAGCAAAGCAAATGCAATATTACAACTAATATAAGGCAATGCGCAGCAAACAAGAAAAATAAATCCATAGTAAAGCTGGCTTAACAGAGTAATATAAAGTCAAATTCAGTAACACTATGCCTGGCAAACAGCAGCATCAAATGCAATAACTTATATCTAAACATGAAAAAGCTCAAGCAGAAAAAATATTACAGTAAAAATGGCCATGTTTAACACCTATGTTACATCTTAACACTAGTGTGATGCATCACGAGAACTTACTGTAGCAGACAAGTTACCAAATTGTAAAAAAATTAGTTATGCAATTCCTGTGCAGGGAAATGTCTATTTATGTTCCCTCGTTTTCTTGGAAGTAGGTCATAAAATTATTTTTTACTGGATCTGTAGGCATAAAATAATTATATTAGTACATATATTAAATTTTATTTCAACCAATGCTGCAATGCAGCTAAAATCTAGATATTAAACAAAATGAGCAATCTCTCAATTCCAAAGACAATAGATGTAAAATGTTTCTCATCATTTCATTAGGCAATTTAGTAAATATCATAAAATAAGAGCTCCACAGTATAATCATATGTTTTCAAGTTTGAGCATGTCGTATTTGCGATGCTTTCTACAAAGGAATGTCAATAGCGAGGTTAATGGTCTCTTTTTTTTTCTCCATCTGATGGCTTTTTTTTTTTTTTTTTTTTTTTTTTGTCAGACGACTACCTCTCAGCTGGGCGCCCAAAACGCATTACGTCACGGTCACTTACCTTTCTTACCGAAATATTTACGACAGCAGTTTCCACTACAGTGACAGTCTCATATAAAATATTTCACAGGTCAAGAATTTGCATTACAAATCTGTAGAAACAAAATCCTATTGATATAACAGTGTCCAAAAAAGTTTCGTCGGCATTGTAATACATTCACGCATTTACATACATTTCATAACTCTTAAAGTACGATTCTTGGTTTCCAACAACCTTTTTCATAAACCAGAGTCCCTAACAACTACTCAATATTCCTTACCTTATTCGTTGACACTTCTTCAACATTTCATCATGACAGATATGTAGCATAATCAAATACCTCATATAGCATTAGCTTATTTATCATAACCATACCGCAACTGCATAATACACATAGTCGTCGTAATAATAACATCATAACACCTCAGTCAACTCTCAAAATCGTCGTAGATTCCTCCAATAATCTCAAAACCTAAAAAAAAATTCTCTGCTCATGTCAAAAGTGTCATCTGCCTCAAACATACTTTAAAAATCACGATCCCACACCAATTACATCATTCAAAGCTCTCATAGTATCACAATGGTTCAAAAAAAAAAATGAACAGTTCACAAAGTACAGACAAAATTCAATTTCGTAAGTCTAAAGTTATCCAACGGTGTAATTACGTAAACATCTGTCACTGATGTAGTAAAATAAATGTTTGTCTCTCTCAGTTAAATGATCAAATAGCTGTGTAATTTATGTGTTAGAGAAATATGGTACCGATATGTAAAGTTGTATAAATACCACATTAGCTAGGGCTCTTTGTGCTTGCTACGCACATGGTACACAAAGTAAGCGTGTACCCCCTGAAGATTAATGTAATTATACCCTCAGGTGTTACAGATTACAGCAATGGAATGAAATGTATCAGGAAAAACCTTTACATCATTGTAATTCAAAAATCTTTAAAATAAATGTTTTAAGTACAAAATATTCACTCAAATACGTGTACTGTAGCGCTAAACTGTTGTAAGATAATCTCTGTGGAAGTGTCGTAGTTATCGTCCTCCGAAAGCTAAGTTCTGCAGAAGTCAATGTACTTACCTCATGATAAACAAAGGTGAAATGGTTTGCGTATAGATATCTTAGTTGTTACGCTTATTGCCGTGATGAAGAAAGTACTGTGCTGTAACGTATTGTTGTGCTACAGAAAAGGCTGTCTCATTGTAGCTATACCACAAAAGTTACTACTAAAACATGTTTTACTTTCTAGAAGAATTCAGAAAAACTGTGCAGATATAAAACAGAAACACCGCAAAAGCAACATTGTAAATTGTCACTCATTAGTAGCGTCGTGATAAAATCGTGTAGCTGTCACATAAACTAACCACTGTGTTATCTGGTATCTCACAGAAAGTACTTTAAATCCAGAATATATTTTCAAGTAAACCAAAATGTTGCATTAAAATCTCATTAGCAGTACTGTTAAATGTTCTAAGCATGTGAGCCTTAAAGTCGTTACGTAATCGTGCAACTAACAGGCAAGAATGTACACATGACCAATGTACACTATGACGTCTGTTCACTATAACAATGCATTCGTAATTTCTGTTTAAATAAGTTCTCTTGGTTCTTGACTGGATATTTAACTTCAAACACTGTTGCATGTTAAGAGATTCTAAGTCTGAAAAAGCATACTAGTAACGTAAAGTGCAAAGTTTTATGGCAAAGACAAAGTTAAAAAGCAGATTATCTTTCAATAAAAGGTATTATATTTGAAATGTGGTGTGACTCTTCATAGTACTGAGAGTTTCAGCTTGAACGCAATTATCATGCAGAATACGTCGGTAAAGAATACTGGAATTTTTCTCAAGGTTAGCGTCTATGTTATTTTTCTCTGAGCCAGCCGGCGCACGTGGCTGCCTACGGTAAGAGTCATAGTCTGTTGTCGCGCGTCGTTATTGGGGTTAGGAGACCTAACTTCTACAAATTCAGCTTGACGAGAAGGCCCTGACCTGTTTGAAGCTCGCCATTTCTGATGGAATTCAGGTCTGTCGTTTTGTCGGTAGTTTACACAGTTTCTTGTTTGTCGGTTATGTGGTGGAGAATTTCTCCCTGAATTATCACTGCACGGTGGATCGTTGCGTCTGAAGTTATTCTGTCTCCCGTGATAATAATAGTTCTGGTTGCCATATTGTCTGTTTCTCTGATTGTCTCTGTGATAGTCATTTCCGCGGAGAGGTGATCTTTCCCTGTAATTATTACTACTCTGCAAACGGTTGTCATACGGGTGGTGTCTGTTTTGGTCACGATTTGCGTTGTGAGAATAGCCTTGTCGTGTCTATTATTGTTTCTTTCATCGCGGAATAGTGACGGATGTGACCTGAATTTGTTGTGTTCCTGTTTTCGCGTTCCGCGATTGTCAGTGTCAATTTCTAATTCTTGTAAGAGTCCCTGAAAAGCTTCAATGTCGTCTTTGCAACGTCCTGCTAAAATAATATGCCGTTAATGTTCAGGCAATTTGATTAAGCAAGTGCGGATGAGTTCTGACGGGCTGTATGGGTTTGACAGGTACTGATTCTTGTGCAACATGTCTTCAAAATATTTCACAAGACTGGAAAATTCAGATTGTTCGAAATGTTTCATCATCATGATGCCATGTTTTACTCGGTCTTGTGTGGCTTGGAACCAATATGCTGAGAGGAAGGCATGGTAAAATTCTCCTTCACTGTGGCAATCGTGAATGACCGATCGCATTCTTACAGCTGGTTCATTCTCTAAGTAGCCACACATAAATTCTAATCTGTGCTCTAATGACCAGTTGGGAGGAAAACAATGAGAGAATTGATGGAGCCACGCTTGTGGATGAATGTCGTTGCCAGAATTCTTAAATGTTTTGAATTTACGTGTAGTAATGAACAACTTATAGTCAAAATCATCGTCTCGGTGGGTAGCATATTGGTCATTGTTACGTCGTGTCGGCGGTTCCATCTCAAAATTCGGTGTACCTTGCCAATTTCTTTCATAATTTCCGAAGTGCCCTGTGTTATTATTTTGTGGCTGTTCCGTATTCCTCTGTCCCTCTTCCCGTATTGGAGCGCGAGTGTCCTCTGAAATACGCAATTCTTGTATTACCTGTGTCAGCTGATCTTGTTCTTCCCGGATTTCTCTTTGGTGTTGCGTATTAATTTGATTCTGATTTTGTTTGAATTTCCTAATTTGTTCGCACTTTTCTGTGTCATTAAAGACTACCGGTTTTGTGTCATTCAGATAATCATCTACCTTCGTATATAAATTATTTAGCTGATCCGAAAGTTCAACTACTTTCTCTGATAATGAACTAATTTGCTCCATGTGTCTTCCTGAACAAATTTTCAGAGTATCTACTGTTTCCTTTAAGTTTTCTTGAGTTTTTGCAAGTTACGTAACCGAATCGGTAGATGCAACTTAGTCAGTTTTAGCTTGCAAGGTTTCATGATTTTCATGAACAATAGTTTGCAGTTCTTTTATGGCTGCTTCGTGATTCTGTAATGCATGCTCATGCCCCGAAAAAATAGGTTTAAAATGCTCACAAATCTGAGTTTTTACGTCATTACAGACTTTTTGACATTTCGATTCAATGTTATGTAACTCAGTAGTTAAATCTTCATGTGTTTGTTCAAGTGTGGTGTCTAACTTTTGAAGCTTTTGCTGTGTTTGTCTCTGATTGTGTTCCATTGTGTCTAACTGTTGCTGTGTTTGTCTCTGATTTTGTTCCATTGTGTCTAACTTTTGAAGCTTTTGCTGTGTTTGTCTCTGATTTTGTTCCACTGCGTCTAACGTTTGAAGATTTTTTTCCATTGTGTCTAACTTTTGAACATTTTGTTCCATTGCGTCTAACTTTTGAAGCTTTTGTCCCATTTGTTGCATTAATTGTAATAACAATGCACTGGTGTATGAAACATGTTCCTCAGTGCTATTCGGCAATGCATTTGAACCCGCAATATTCGCAGTGTGAAAAGCAGAAAATGTGTCTTGACTTATTTGAGAAAGCGGTGAGAACGCAAAACCTGAATCTACAGTATTTGCAAGATTGTATCCTGTCATTTCGGATTCCTGAGGCAAGCTGATGCCGACCGATCGATCGATAATGCTCCCTGTTCACTAATTGTTTCACTGTCCACACCACTGTTTGCAGCCCGCTCAATTTCCCTATGCACAGTTACCAGATTACTACTTTGAACATTAGTTAATTCATTACTCGGTGGCGCTAACGCACTGCTCTCGTCTTCACTGTTATTTCTCAGTTTACTTTGGAGCCTAATATTACGTTTTTCACACGCCATTATTGTCACAATATTTCACACGATAACACAGAAAAGCACAATTTGAAGAGCAAAAATAAGAGAACACATTAACGTAGCACTGAAAATAATATCTCGTTAATTGCAAGCGCAGCTGCGAAATACTTGTTGCAAATCTACATGCATTGCACAACTGTTTTACTGTACAAAAATGAAAAACTACAACTACGAAGGAAATTGTCTCTATAATTACGCGCTAGCAATAAACAATAGCTACACTAATTACACAAACTACAAGAAAAAATCAGAAGATTCCAGTGAGGTACCTTCGGCTAAGGGTCGACATATGAAACGTCCCCTTAGAAAAATTATACAAGATTGTGCTTAAACTGGCACACAATATTTTTAGCGCAACGCAATCTGACTTTCAAAAATCCCTACAAAAAAGAAATGGCCCTGACTAACATTAACCTATACGTTTCACAAATCGCTTACCTCACTAAAATCTTGTTTACTCGAACTACTGCAATACAGCGAGCGCCACTACTGCCAGCTAAATAAAAGATTCAAACTACGGAAGGCACTAACTACTGATAGGGATAGTTCGCAAATGAAAGATTTTAATAGAGAACAAACAATGTATTTACTTTAATATTGTTCAAAAGTCATATTATATATATCAGTTCATGACATCCAGTCTTACAAATTTCAAAACTCCGCCATTTCTCTCCCCACATCCACCGTTGCTGGCGGCTCACCTCCAACTGCGCAACGCTACGCGCTGTTAACAGCCAACTGCTCAACACTACAATAGCGAACAACAAAGCAAACCAGCCACAGACTGCACACAGCACAGCCAGTGATTTCCATACAGAGTGGTATGTGATGTTACCAATAAAAAAAACTAAACAGCCTACTTACAGCTTACTCGCATTCTTATTTTCCTATTCATTATTAAACCTACTCCTGCATTACCCCTATTTGATTTTGTATTCATAACCCTGTATTCACCTGACCAAAAGTCTTGTTCCTCCTGCCACCGAACTTCACTAATTCCCACTATATATAACTTTAACCTATCAATTTCCCTTTTTAAATTTTCTAACCTACCTGCCCGATTAAGGGATCTGACATTCCACGCTCCGATCCGTAGAACGCCAGTTTTCTTTCTCCTGATAACAACGTCTTCCTGAGTAGTCCCCGCTCTGGGCTCCGAATGGGGGACTATTTTACCTCCGGAATATTTTACCTAAGAGGACGCTATCATCATTTAACCGTACAGTAAAGCTGCATGCCCTCGGGAAAAGCTACGGCTGTAGTTTCCCCTTGCTTTCAACCGATCGCAGTACCAGCACAGCAAGGCCGTTTTGGTTAGTGTTACAAGGCCAGATCAGTCAATCTTCCAGACTGTTGCCCCTGCAACCACTTCCTCAAGCTTTCTTTTCCACTGACGCATTTCTAACATGGATAATACAGGAATGTGTCAATGGAATAGAAAGCTTGAGGAAGAGAACGACTGAAGTAACAGAAATTATAAAACTATATTGGCTGTTTCTACTACACAGAAATGAAGGACGCAATAGCATGTGAAGGCTAGACGTCTTCAGCGAGCCAGATTGCTGCCAACCAGTTCTCAGATTAAGCGCTAAAGAAAAGGATATGTATCATATCATGTGTTCCCAAATTCTGATTTTGTGGGGGGAGATTTGGACCTTTAAAACAGCAAGTTAATTTGATGTATTATGTGTGGCATCCGCTTAGTGACTCTCTTTCGAGTCATTATATTTTTTTAAACATCTTCGTGTTTCGAGAACTGACTGGGTGATGTCATGTTACTCCACAATACGCAACTCATCAGCATTATTATCTGACAGTGTTCATTCCTGGAACGACTGAAGTCGCCTTGTACAATAAAAGAGAGAGAGAGAGAGGGAGAGAGAGAGAGAGAGAGAGAGAGAGCCAGAGAGAGGTGGAGCTGCCGTAACCGGACGGCAGCACAATCGACAACCAGGACGTGACCTCGGCTGGAGCTCGGTCTGGACGCTCTTGTAGTTACAGTTGCCGACCCGCCACGTCAGTACCCATCCGGCAGGCGGAGCGTGCGGTTCTGTGCGAGGTACGACCACCTAAACGGACAGATACATACAAGAGGTTAGTTCTCTTCGAAGCCTGCACACTTTCGTTGGCGTTCGCTGCTTTAAGTAGAACTGTTAGTGAAAAAGCGGTATAAACTGGAAGAAAAAAACCACAACCAGTTATTTTACAACTCCTCAGTTTATGCCGCACCACAAACAGCGCCGGAATAGTTATGCTGTTTGCAGTACGCTCCACATCACTTCGTAACTTTGGTAGAATATAACTGTGAGCTAGCTATTATATGTGTGTTGGCATTGCGTGCAATTTCCGCAGAATACATAGTTGTAAACACAGTACTGAACACTGGAGGTGCAAGCAAAGTACGTACAAGTTCACTAATTTGTATAGCTGCGCTGGATTAGCCGAGCGGTCATCGACTGTGCGGCTGGTCCCGGCGGAGGTTCGAGTCCTCCCCCGGGCATGGGTGTGTGTGTTAAAAAAAATGGTTCAAATGGCTCTGAGCACTATAGGACTTGACTTCTGAGGTGTTAGAACTGCTTAAACCTAACTAACCTAAGGTCATCACATACATCCATGTCCGAGGCACGATTCGAACTTGCGACCGTAGCGGTCGCGCGGTTCCAGACTGTAGCGCCTAGAACCGCTCGGCCACCACGTCCGGCTTGTGTTTGTCCTTAGGATAATTTAGGTTAAGTAGTGTGTAAGCTCAGAGACTGATGACCTTAGTAGTTAAGTCCTATAAGATTTCACACAAAATAATAAAAATAATTTGTATGTGGCGGAGCATTTAGAGCGTTCAAACACACACACACAAATTTTACAGAAAAGCTAGAAACAGTAAAACGTGTAAAGTATAGGGTACGCAGCAGAGGAAAGAAATGACGAGACAGGCTCACGTTACGGAAAAACTGGTCGATGGTAACAAACCGCGGAAGACTGCGTTACAACCATTTTGGCAGCGAGACGCTGGCCGCTTCATAGCCTCGCTGTTCAAAATTCTCTGTTGAGCAGATGTCCCCCAAACCAGCTTTACTCAGGGTGTCCAGAGAACTGCAGCCAGTGAAATTTGCTCACAGGAAAGGCAGAGAAAAGTTTCACTAACTTCCGCGTCCGATCTCCACAACTGGCACAGCAGGTAGAAGAGCCTAGGACTCAAGGCGCGTTGACAGGGCCGTATTTTACGGCAACGTGGAGCCACGATAGTGTCGCCGGTAACACTGCAGCAGTGTGCCTGCAGTACCTTAGAGTATTGCTGTACGGCGGTCTATGTTGCTGATGGAACAGGCTCTTGCATGTGTTTGCCGACGCACTTCTGAGGTTTTGCCCGTCTTATCCACCGATGTTGGAGACAGTTATTCATATGTCTGGGCTGTATCTGCTTCTGTCCTTTTTTGTACACTCTTCCCTTTCACTTTACGCCTTGCCTGCTCTTTCTCACACCTACAGCTTTCAGTGCCGAGTCATGTGAAACAATATTATTTCCCTTCACATCGAAAGTTGGTGCGCGCACGCAGAGGTAATCTATGTGTTTGCTGTCTTTAGGAATATAGAAGTTGGCGAATGAGACAACCATTAAATCCATGAATCTGATATGTACATCTACGACCACAGCTATGGAACACAGGAAATAATATGTACAAAGATCGAAATGTAAAAAAAAAGAAGATATTCTTATGACTACCATCTTAGTAGGAGATATACAGTAGTGAATCATAATTTTATCCTACACAGATTCTCTGCCCAAGACATTTTTTAATTTTTTCATTTTATTTTTTATTTAATTTCATTTTTTTTGTCTCGTCGGTCTTGTGACTGTTTTGATTCGGCTGGTCACGAATTCCTGCGCCAACCTCTTCATCTCAGAGTAGCACTTGCAACCTACGTCCTCAATTATTTGCTGGATGTATTCCAATCTCTGTCATCCCGTCATACCGTCTATAGCTCCTTCTAGTACCATGCAGGCTATTCCCTAATGTTTTAACACATGTCCTATCTTCCTGTACCTTCTTGTCTGCGTTTTCCTTGTGTTCCTTTCTTAGCCGCCGGCCGCGGTGGTCTCGTGGTTCTAGGCGCTCAGTCCGGAACCGGGCGACTGCTACGGTCGCAGGTTCGAATCCTGCCTCGGGCATGGATGTGTGTGATGTCCTTAGGTTAGTTAGGTTTACTTAGTTCTAAGTTCTAGGCGACTGATGACCACAGATGTTAAGTCGCATAGTGCTCAGAGCCATTTGAACCATTTGAACCTTTCTTAGCCGATTTTGTGAATAACCTCCTAATTTCTTACCTCAAAGTCCAGCTAATTTTCAACGTTTATCCGTAGCACCACTTCTCATACGCTTGTATTCTCTTCTTCAGGTTTTCCCACAGTGCATGTTTGCTGACATACAGTGCTGTGCTCCTAACGTACATTCTCAGAAATTTCTCCCTCGAATTAAGGCCTCCATTTGATACCAGCTGATATCTCTTGCTCTTGCAACCAGTGCTGGACTGCTTTTTACGTCCTCCTAGCTTCCTCCATCATGGATTATTTTGGTGCCTATGTAGCATAAATCCTTAACTTCGTCTTCTTTGTGATCCCTATTTGTCATGTTATACATTTTGCTATTCTCATTTCTGCTACTTACCATTATTTTCATCTTTCTTCGATTTACTCTCAGTCCACATTCTATACTAATTACAATGTCCATTCCGGGAAACATGTCCTGTAATTCCTCTTCACTTCCACTAATGATAGCAGTTTCATCAGTGAACCTTATCATTGATAACCTTTCACCCTGAATTTTAATCTCACTGCTCACCCCTTCTTTTGTTTCCGTCACTGCTTCTTCTATGTATAGACTGAACAGTATGGGCGAAAGACTATCTCCCTCTCCTACATCCTTTTGAATACAAACAATACGTTCCTCATCTTCTAGTCTTATTGTTCTCTCTTTGGAGCTGTACATATTGTACATTATCTGTCTTGCACTCTAGCTTACCCCTGTTTTTCGCAGACTTTCGAACATCTTTCTCTGTTACATTGTCGAACGCTTTTTCCATGTCGACAAATCCTACGAACATGTCTTGGTTTTTCTTCAGTATGGCTTGCATTACTAACGACAATGTCAGATCTGCCTCTCAGGTGCCTTTATGTTTCCTAAAGACGAAGTATGCTACGGTCGCAGGTTCGAATCCTGCCTCGGGCATGGATGTGTGTGATGTCCGTAGGTTAGGTAGGTTTAAGTAGTTCTACGTTCTAGGGGGCTGATGATCTAAGATGTTAAGTCCCATAGTGCTCAGAGCCATTTGAACCAGCCCAGACGAAGTGTTCGTCATTTAACACAGTTTTCTTTTCCGTTCTTCTTTATATTATTCTTGTCAACAACGTGGATGCATGAGCTGTTAAGCTGATTCTTCGACAGTTCGCGCACTTATAGGATATTGCTCGCTTTTATGTGGATGATATTTCTCAGAAAGTCTGATGTTATGAGTCTCGCATATTCTATACACCAGTGTCAACAGACATTTTGTTACCAATTCCCTTTATGATTTTAATAATAATGTTGTCTATCCCTTCTGCCTTCAAAGCTTGTTAAAACTCTAATTTTTATACTGTATCCCCTATCTCTTCCCTATAGACTCCTGTTTCTTCTTCTGTCACGTCATCAGACAAGTCGTCCCCCTTTTAAAGGCCTTCAATTTACTCTTTCCACCCATCCGCTCTCTTCTCTGCATTTAACAGTGGAATTCCCATTGCAGTGGTGCATGAATTTCACTACAGTGGACAACTTTTAATGGTCAATTCTCCGATGTTTTCAATCAGTCATGAGGCTGAAAATCCACGCAGGACTCAACACCAGTATGGAGTGCTCACTGCAGTGAACTGTGTGCATTTGCAGCCTCAGGACTGATTGAAAATGCCACAGAAACGGCCATTAACAGCTATCCACTGTAGTGGACGCTATGCGCCACAGGGTTAATGTGGCTGCCCTTGCTTGATTTCACAGAATGTTGCTTTGGCTTTTTTATATGCTGAATCAGTCCTGACAATCATTCATTTTTCGATTTCTTCACACTTTTTCATGCAGCCATTTCGCCTTAGGTTCCCTGCACTTTCTATTTATTTCATTCCTGTGACTTGTATTTCTGAAATTCCCTGAACATTTTTGCATTTCCTTCTTTCGCCGAACAGCTGACGTATTTCTTTTGTTACCTATGGTTTCTTCTTAGTAACTTTCCTGGTATCTATGTATTTATTTCCAGCTTACGTGATTGCCCTTTTTAAAGACATCCACTCCACTTACGCTGAACTGCCGAATGAGCTACTCATTGCTGTATCTATAGTCTTAGAGAACTTCAAATGTATGTCTTCGTTCCTTAGTACTTCCGTATCCTACTTCTTTGCCATTGATTCTTCCTGATTAGTCTCTCAACTTCAGTATGAGTCTATATCTGCCTCTTGGGTGCACATTATAATCCAGTATCTGATTTCGGAATCTCTGCCTGATCATGATGTGATCTTCCTGTATCTACCGTCCTTTTCCAAGTACACCTCGCCCAATTATGATTCTTGAATAGAGATTCGCTAATACTAACTGAAATTTAGTGCAGAACTCAATTAGTCTTTCTCACCTCTCATTCCTAATACAAAGCCCATATTCTCCCATAATCTTTTCTTCTATTCCTTCCCCTATAATCGCATTTCAGTTCGTCACGAGTATTAGATTTTCACCTTCCCTTATTACATTTTCATTTCCCCTTATGTACTGAATTATCTGTTCATTATGTTCTCATACATTCTCTCTCTCTCTTCATCGTCTACCTGTGACGATGGCATGTGTAGCTGAACTGTTTTTGTCGGTATTGAATTACTGTCGATTCTGATGAGAGCATTCCTGTCACTGAACTGTTCACATTCTGCCCTATCTTCCTACTCATAACGAATTCTACTGTTGTTATACCAATTCTTGCTGCTGTTGGTATTATCCTAAACTCATTTGACCAGAAGTCCTTGTCTTCTTTCCATTTGACTTCACTGACATCCACTATACCTAGATTGAGCTTAAGCATTTCCGTTTTCAGACTTCCTAGCTTCGCTCCCGCTTTGAAACTCCTGCTATTCCACAGACGTTAGCCTTTCGTTTGTTATTCAATCTTTTTCTCATGATCACCTTATCCTTGGCAGTTCCCTCCAGGATACTAGTCCGAGTTTTTTTGCCAATGGAGACATCATTGTGACACATTTTCAGTTATAGGCCACATGTCCTGTGCATACACATTATGTGTCTTTAATGCAGCGATTTACACTGCCTTCTGCATCCTCATGCCGTTGATGAATGTTGATTCTTCCGTATTTTAGAGGCCATTTCGCACGCATAGGGGAAGAGAGTGCCCTGGACCTGTGTCTGCTCCTCCGCCATCTTTGACAAACCCATTGGCAGAGGAAGGGTTACTTATTCGGCTGATGAGTTTAATTCAAAACTTAAGCAGCGGCAAGGTTCCAACCTGGGACCGAGGATGTTTAGATTACTAGTCAAAGACGCAACCCCTAGGATACTAAACCATCTTAAAGTTTATTGCTCTGTATTTTATTCAAAGGGAGTCATAATTTGTAGGTTATGCATTAGTTAATTACAATTATTAGATCACTGATGGTATGTTATATACCAAATTAAGTACGAAATGTTCTGTTTTATAGCCTGCTGCTGTCGTAAATTTTACGAGGGTTTAGTAATCTAAGGTTAAGACGTATAAACGTCTTTGAAGCTCCATCACGTGTTATGTTTGTTTGCATGGCTATCTTCCACAGCTGCTGGTATAATCTGCCTGTTTCGTCTTTAGCTTACTGCAATGTTGTTCGCGTGTCGCTGTGGTTAAGGTATACTGTGCACTGAAATACGGCGCTATCCGTAACCGAAGCCGAGGCAACTGTGGCCCATGGCCCATAGATGACAGGGGTGAACGACAGCTCCACAGATGTGTTTGGCCAAATAGAGGTGCAACTGTTGAGCAACTGACCGCCCACATGAATCAGCGAGCGTTGCTGCGTATGGGCCTCCTCAGCAAGCGCCCGGTTGAAGCATCTGTGCTGACTATTGTTCATCGGCAAGGAAGTCTAGAATTTTCTCTCTAGTACCGCAGCTGGACCATGTGATCCCTTAAATGCAGTTTGGTTTTGCTCACCACGATGGCATCTACTAGCAGGAGAATGCTACGTTCCACACAACTCTCGGTGTGTTTGCGTGGTTCGAAGAGCATTAGGGTGAGTTTATCACACTTTCTTGGTCACCAAACTTCCCCGATTTAATCTCAACAGAGAGTCTGTAGGACCACGTAGATCCGGGCTCTTCGCGCCCCTCCTCAACCGAAAATCTATAACAGGTGGCCACGGCGCTAGAGGTAGCATGGCTTCACGACCATGTTGGTACCTCCTTCCAGAACCTCACTGACTCTCTTGTTGCACATCTCCATGCTCCAAAAGGCGGTATTTCTGGCCTTTAAACAGTTGGTCACGTTAATGTGACTGGATAGTGTAAATGTATTGGGAAACTGGTTGCTCCATTTACGTTCTGCATCTACATGTATACTCCGCAGCCTACGTAGCGTTGTGTGGCGGAGAGAACTTTGCGTACCAGTGTCATTTCCACTCTTTCTGTTCCAGTCGCGACTGTTTCGTGGGAAGAATGATTGCTGGTAAGCCTCCGTATGGGCTCGAATCTCTGTAACTTTACCTTCATGGTCTTGTCACAAGAAATATGTAGGAGGAAGCAATACATTTGTTAACTCTGCTAGGAATGTATGTTCTCAGAACTAACAGAAAACCACGCCATGATGCAGAAACCCACTCATGCCGTGTCTGACACTGGAGTTGATTTAACAAATCCGTGATACTTTCGTTCTTACGAAATGAACTTGTAACGGAACGTGCTGCTCTTCTTTGGATCTTCCCTATTTCCTCGAGGAACCCTCTTTGATTCTAATGACGTACTGACGAGCATTATTCAAGTTTTGGTCAGTAATCAACAAATCCAGCACTCATCTTTCAGAAAGATGCCACATAGGTGACTGTCTCGCCAATCATTCTGCGAGTACATAAGATCGTGTAGTATCTCGAAGACTGTCTTTTTTTCCGTGATGTCCTCCAGTTCTATCCTTGTCAACGAAAGCGACCCGACGTTCCCGTTCACGTGACTCGATCTTGTTTGTTGGAAAGGGGCCCATTCGTTATAAATCTTCTACAGTTTTGTATGATCTATGTTGACAAAAAGCATCCAAACTAAACGATATTACCACAAATTCTATTACAGCCGTACTCCTAGCGTATCCGCCAGTTCTTGTAGAGAGGGGAGCGGGAGGAGAAAGATATCTTAGCAGGTAGCCTCATGTGACATTGGTTTTAAAGGTGTGAATTGGTACTTTGGTTAATCAAGGTTATTTATGAGAATGTGGATGAAAAGGAAGGGCCATACTACAATTGTAACGCCGCGCAGAGCCCATATTCAACAAGACAATTGAAGTATATTGCGTAAGACATTATGTAAGCACAACTGACGAATACACTACCTGCCAGACAGTATCCGGGCGCCCCTATTAAATTCGAAATTACCTGCAGATTTCACGGGAGGCGGGACTGTCAGTATAAAACGGGGCGGGGAGTGTGACGTTATCAGCAGACAAGTAGTAGCGGCAGATTTGGTCGATCAGGGTAGCTCAGAGAACGTGGACTTGTAATTGGATGTCAGCTGCGTAACAAATCCACCAGGGCTTTCAACCCCCCTAAAGTTGCCTAAATCGACTGCTGGAGAATGGCCGGAGACCGTCGATCATTGCAGTGTGGTTGAAACAAATAATTTGAAATCGTTGTTGTTGTTGTTGTGGTCTTCAGTCCTGAGACTGGTTTGATGCAGCTCTCCATGCTACTCTATCCTGTGCAAGCTTCTTCATCTCCCAGTACCTACTGCAACCTACATCCTTCTGAATCTGCTTAGTGTATTCATCTCTTGGTCTCCCTCTACGGTTTTTACCCTCCACGCTGCCCTCCAATGCTAAATTGGTGATCCCTTGATGCCTCAGAACATGTCCTACCAACCGATCCCTTCTCCTAGTCAAGTTGTGCCACAAACTTCTCTTCTCCCCAATCCTATTCAATACTTCCTCGTTAGTTATGTGATCTACCCATCTAATCTTCAGCATTCTTCTGTAGCACCATATTTCAAAAGCTTCTATTCTCTTCTTGTCCAAACTATTTATCGTCCATGTTTCACTTCCATGCATGGCTACACTCCATACAAATACTTACAGAATGACTTCCTGACACTTAAATCTATAATCGATGTAAACAAATTTCTCTTCTTCAGAAATGCTTTCCTTGCCATTGCAAGTCTACATTTTATATTCTCTCTACTTCGACCATCACCAGTTATTTTGCTCCCCAAATAGCAAACCTCCTTTACTACTTTTACTGTCTCATTTCCTAACCTAATTCACCCAGCATCACCCGACTTAATTCGACTACATTCAATTATCCTCGTTTTGCTTTTGTTGATGTTCGTCTTATGTCCTCTTTTCAAGACACTGTCCATTCCATTCAACTGCTCTTCCAAGTCCTTTGCTGTCTCTGACAGAAGTACAATGTCAAATTTGAAATCAGCGGAAGTAATCTCTGGTGGAAGTTCTGTCACTAGTCCACCTAGCACAGTGCTGCGTGTCTGGAGTTAAAAAGAATGGGACACAATGATCCACCAGCTACTCATAAGCCAGACATTTCTGTAGTCACTGTTAAGCGACGTGGTGTACAGATCGCCACCACCGGACAGTGTATAAATGGAAAATGAGGGATCTGGAGTGATGAGTCACGCTGTATCCTGTGACAGTCCGATGCCATGTCAACAATGAAATATGGATAAGGTGATTTTACGGTAAGGGGGTGTTTATCATGGTTTTGCTGTGGTTCTCTTATTGCACTTCATCCCGATTGATGTGGACACAAAAAAATGGCTCTGAGCACTATGGGACTTCACATCTTAGGTCATCAGTCCCCTAGAAACTAGAACTACTTAAATCTAACCTAAGGACATCACACACATCCATGCCCGAGGCAGGATTCGAACCTGCGACCGTAGCGGTCGCGGGGTTCCAGACTGAAACGCTTAGAATCGCTCGGCCACAACGGCCGGCCGATGTGGACACATTTTACAGCACTGTGTTCTTTGTACAATAGAGAAAAAGTTCGGAGATGATGATTGTGTGATATGCTATATTGTAATATATTGATTATTCCTTGTTACTGTAGTGTTATCTTGAAGCTGTGAGGAAGGAGGACAGGCGCTGCAAGACGCGGAAGCAGAGACGATGCAGAGGGCAGACGAAACTAGGAGAGGTATTGTTACAGGAAGTAAACTGTAAGGGGAGAGCCTTGCGAAAATGCAGACGCCCCCAGACGCGGTCCCAGAGCGCTAGTTACTCTTCAAGGAATGAAGATGTAACTTCATGTCGTCTAGACGCTGTGGTAGGTTGCCACCGTAGAACTTTGTAACCAACCGGCACGTACTAGCGTATAAAGCCACCTTGATACCAGCCCTGAGAACAGCAACGTAAGTAGGCTCACAAGGGTTAGAAAGAGAGCGAAAGCGCCAAAAAACTGTTTACCTAGCAGTCCCTCCCTACTCCGGGGAGCCCGAGGGGCGGGGCTAAATGACGTATAAAAATAATGTTGCAAGCCTTATTTGGCAGAGCAGTTATGTTTAGCTTTCAACTGAACAATGTTGATACTAAATACGGACTTAATTAGTGCAACTGCATTAACATCCTCGCCTTACGAGCTGTAGAGGGGACCTAACTAAACCGTGATTGGCAGGCGGCTGCAAGAGACCTGCGGAATTGTCTGGGTTGCTTTAAGTGGGTAAGTGGGAAAAACAGTGCCCCACGCGACTCTTTAGAACCCCTAGATTCTGCATTTTGGCGGAGTTCTCAGTCAAAAGATCTGGGCGCTGAATCCGCGTCCATCCACTCCAGCTTCGGTCCAGCTCCGCGTTAAGTCATCTCTCTCACTTGGAGTGCCTCAGTGAACAGTGTCGCATTCAGTATGTTTTGTTTTGTAACCAAGTTGTTGCCTTAAGATGCTGCTAGTATTTGCTACTATGGTCAGTATCCATTCCTGGGACTCCTGCACTGGCTTCTGTTGTAACAGTGTTATTCATGCTTTTTCTAATCTTAGAACTAGCCTCCAGTGTACTAGTTAGTCGTGTCTGAAATAAACAACTATTTCAAAATCCTGTTTGTCCAAGAGTCTCCCAAACGAGTTCCCTACCGAGTCTCACCACCTGCATTTCTAGTAAATGCCTGTACCAGTGTTGGCACAAATAGAAGAAAACAATCAAATGCCTTCACTGTGAATTGCCCTTCTGCCTTCTGCTCTGTACCGCTTGGGAACGCAGATTGACCAGTAACCCCTTCTCTCCCTCTCCCACCTATGTCAGGACACGAAAATATCAGTGCACCCTGTCATAAAGCAGCTCCTCTGAGCTGACGGTCTGGGGACAATAAATTTCTGAAATGGACTGGCCTGCTGAGAGTCCTGACCCATATCCAATGCAACACCTTTGGTATGAGTTGGAACGTCGACTTCGTTCCAGATTTCAGTGTGCAGCATCACTGCCTTCTCTGCTTTTGGTTGTTACGGAGAAATGGGCCGCCATTCCTCCACAGACATCGAGACGTCTTCTTGAAAATTACTCCACCAGAGTTCGAACCATCTTAAAGAGAAGGGTGGATGCACCCCATATTACTGTCCACCAATAAACGCCTGGATGGTTTTGATCAGGTAGTGTATTTGGCACTGCAAACAGAGAAGAAAAAAATGGTTCAAATGGTTCTGAGCACTATGAGACTTAACATCTATGGTCATCAGTCCCCTAGAACTTAGAACTACTTAAACCTAACTAACCTAAGGACAACACACAACACCCAGCCATCACAAGGCAGAGAAAATCCCTGACCCCGCCGGGAATCGAACCCGGGAACCCAGGTGCGGGAAGCGAGAACGCTACCGAGATGCGGGCAAAAACAGAGAAGAAATCACTATTATTGATCATCAGGCTTCACAGAATAACAAATACAGGAATGGTTGTAAACTGAATATTTTCAGATACGTAGAACTTTGGCTTTGCGACAAAAAAGAGTAAGAACTGTGAGCAGCGGGAAGCGTCGGTGGGAGCGTGACAGTGCTACCTAGCCGTAGACGATAACACCTCAGAGTGTAACTGCAAACTTCTGGCCTGTGCTTACCAAAGTCATCTACACTTCGTGAAGGGTAAACGTCACAGTAAGCTGGGGTGTTTCATGTAAGATGCAAGCATTGCCTCCACACTGCGCAGGTACCAATGGCTCCATACGCCACAGGCTGCAGTCTTCGTATGTCGCTGCGCCCATTGCTCGCACAGCATGTCAGGTGGCATATCGGTTTCAATTTTTTTTTTTTTTGCTCGTTCGACCAGTAAAGTGTACTTGTGTTGGTTTATTACAGAGGCGATGCATTTTTAAATAACTTAAAGAGTTCAGAGTGACTTTGGAAGAGAGAAAATAAAAAAAAAATAGATATGCAATATAAAAGAGGTTGTAATTTATGAAATTATGTATATTGCATTTCCCGATTGAGAAGCCGTGATATTTGCAATGGCCTTGTTACCCTACAGACTAGGTGTTATGTTGCTCGATGTCTGGAGGTGCCTTGGCGACACGCTAGTAGGCAATTTTTACTACTCTTCCCTTTCTGTGGTGACAGCAATTATTACTTTATATTTAAATAAAATAGGTATGGACTATATACATTGTTGGTCTATGAGAGATTGTAACTTTTATAATGGTGTATATTTCATTTCCTTGCCGATGTTCCACAATAAACATATTTTTGCAGATGGTTATGATAACGGAACTTTTATACTAATAATGAAGTTGCTGATAATTGTATGTAGCTTCATTACTGTAAGATTTAATTTGACAGAGTTATAAATGCGTGCGTGGTAAAGACATCCAAATGATGTTCAGACAGAGAGTCAAATCTGAATTTTTGAGTTGTTGTAAGGCTTGGTGGATTTGGGATGATGGATATAAAATGGTATGTAAGACTGATCCACATGCCTTAGGTTTATTGAAGATACACTCTTTTATTTTTTTATATGGTTAAAATTTCATGTTTTTCTGTTTGTAGTTTCCAGTCTTCAGATAGTTCTAGCGCCTATGCATTTCCTTATGCTAGTACGACACCCATGAATAAACATTGTCTTCAATTATCACGCCATTGTGAATCTTATACTTTACAAAAATAAAATCACGTAACACATTTGTACGATGTGTAATAGAAAACTAACGGGAATTTTTGTTTTTCTTAAAGAATTTTTACTTATTCATCAACATTAACTTTTGTCTCCTTCAACGTAATCCCCCTCAGATATAATACAGTTGTGCCAGCGCGTTCTCCATCCTTGGAGGCACTTACGGAATTCACCTTTCGTTGTGCTCAGGTATTTCAGCAGTTTTGTTTTTATCTCATCATTTAGGGCAAAATGATATCCTTTCATGGTTTTTTCAGCTTCGGTAACAGATAGAAGTTGCAGGGATCATGTCCTGCGAATATGGTGTCTGAGACAAAACAAAAGTCCAATAATTCGTTGTGCGCTAACTATAAGCCATAATACTGTTTCCACACTACGCAGAGATTCTCAGTATAGCTGATCATAATACTAACGACTGCAAGCTCACGAAGCTCGATAAAAACAGCCACTCTTCTTCGACAAAAGAGCTTTTCAGGATCGACTTCTTCATCACATACAGACTGCGATATCTGCTTGCAGTACAATATCTTCGAAAAGGTAGTCAGTCTGCAGAGAAGACTGTTTACAAAACACCTGTGCATCCCATCTTATCGCTCAAGTGGGCTCTTAAACGTTTGCGGACTGAAGCGCCTAGAACCGCTTGGCCACTCCAGCCGGCTGCGAGCTTCATTGTAACCAAATAAGTACCTTAATGAAGAAAAGGCAAAGATCCCACACTGTCGAGGAGTAGTCAAGTTTCAGATGAACGAGACTTTTGTTAACTAGATCCTTTGTGTGTGGACGCCACTTCCTTCCAATGAATATCAGGCTGGCATTTGCTTTCCCTATGATTAGTTTTTAAGTGCTCGTTCTACTTTCAGACGTGTGTGAAATCTTACGGGACTTAACTGCTGAGGTCATCAGTCCCTAAGCTTACCCAGTACTTTAACCTAAATTAGCCTAAGCGCAAACAAACACATCCATGCCCGAGGGAGGACTCGAACCTCCGCCGGGACCAGCAGTCCATGACTGCAGCGCCAAGACCGCTCGGCTAATCCCGCGCGGCTCGTTCCACTTTAAATCGCTCTGTACGCATAGTAAAAAAAGGGTGCTCTGAGCACTATGGGACTTAACATCTGAGGTCATCAATCCCCTAGAACTTAGAACTACTTAAACGTAACTAACCTAAGGACATCACACACATCCATGCCCGAGGCAGGATTCGAACATGCGACCATAGCGGTCGAGCGGTTCCAGATTGAAGCTCCTAGAACCGCTCGGCCACATCGGCTGGCGTACGCATAGTCGCACTCATTTGATAGAAACGACTGGCCCCATTGATTGTTTGACTATCGTGTAGTTATACAACAACGCATCTTTCTACTTTTTCATTACCAGTAAGATGCGTGTGTTCATGTCGAGGAGCGATCAAAAGTATCCGGACACCCCCAAAACATAAGTTTTTCATATTAGGTGCATTGTGCTACGACCTACTGCAAGGTACTCCATATCAGCGATATAAGTAGTCATTAGACATCGTGAGAGAGCAAAATGGGGCGCTCCTCGGAACTCACGGACCTCGAACGTGGTCAGGTGATTGGGTGTCACTTGTGTCATACGTCTGTACGCGAGATTTCCACACTCCTTAACATCCGTAGGTCCACTCTTTCCGATGTGATAGTGAAGTGGAATCTTGAAGGGGCACGTACAACACAAAAGCGTACAGACCGACCTCGTCTGTTGACTGACAGAGACCGCTGACAGTTGAAGAGGGTCGTAAAGTGTAAGAGGCTGACATGTAAGCAGACCATCACACAGGAATTCCAAACTGCATCAGGATCCACTGCAACTACTATGACAGTTAGGCGGGATGTGAGAAAACGGATTAGATGTTCGAGTGGCTGCTCATAAGCCACACATCACGCCGGTAAATGCCAAACGACGCCTCGCTTGGTGTAAGTAGCGTAAATATTGGACGATTGAACAGTGGAAAAACGTTGTGTGCAGCGACGAATGACGGTACACAATGCGGACGATCCGATGGCAGGGTGTGGGTATAGCGAATGCCCGGTCAACGTCATCTGCCAGCGTGCGTAGAGCCAACAGTAAACTTCGGAGGCAGGGTGTCATGGTGTGAGTGTGTTTTTCGTGGAGGGGGCTTGATGTTTTGCGTAGTACTATCACAGCAAAGGCCTACACTGATGTTTTAAGCAACTTATTGCTTCCCACTGTTGATGAGCAAATCGGGGATGGCGATTACATCTTTCAACACGATCGAGCACCTGTTCATAATGCAGGGCCTGTGGCGGAGTGGTTACACGACAATAACATGCCTGTAATGGACTGTCCTGCACAGAGTCCTGACCTGAATCCTATAGAACACGTTTGGGATGTTTTGGAACGCCGACTTCGTGCCAGGCCTCACCGACCGACATCGATACCTGTCCTCAGTGCAGCACTCCGTGAAGAATGGGCTACCATTTCCCAAGAAACCTTCCAACAACCTCGCAGCCTGCGAGAGCGGAAGCTGCCATCAAGGCTGAGGGTGGCCAACACCTACTGAATTACAGCATTATCGATGTAGGGAACCACGATCTTGTAAGTCGTTTCAGCCAGGTGTCCGGATGCTTTTGGTCACATAGTGCATCAATACCTGCACCAAGCGCCGATTCTCTGTTTGTCTTGGAGCGTTTCGCCACAAAAAATGATTCAAATGGCTCTAAGCACTATGGGACATAACATCTGAGGTCATCAGTCCCCTAGACTGAGAACTACGTAAACCTAACTAACCTAAGGACATCACACACGTCCATGCCCGAGGCAGGCTTCGAACCTGAGACCGCAGCAGCAGCGCGGTTGCGGACTGAAGCGCCTAAAACTGCGCGGCCACAGCGGCCGGCTGTTTCGCCACAATTTTCTAGCGTTTTGACTTGGTTGCGTATAACAGCATCACCTGTGAACCTTATGTTATCCACCATGTCACTTATAGTCACTAAATGATTAAAAACATTACGACCAGTGCTGACCGTGAGGCTAATTCCGCCAGTTAGTTGTCCATGCACATTATGCATTACATTGCCTGATAAAAAAAAGGAAAACACTAGGAAGTTCATGCAGGTACACACCACTGGTGATTATTTAAATGGTGAGTTGTTATGAGTGAGAAGTAGAACGGCGACCATAATGCGTGGTATTCATGTCCATGATCCCATGTTGGACTGTTTGGGAACTTGAGAGCAGGTGTACTCATCCTGAACGTTACGATAGACCATGTCTGAAAACCACAATTGAGGACTGCCGTATTGGTTACCAACCACATTGTAACCCCTTCACATCACTGCCTTCCATCGCGATTGGCATCACCCTAGTCTGTGCGGCCTTCGTCGTTTTCACTATGGTTGGACGCGACATTGCATTTGGTCCATATACCACCAGAATTTCCTGGTGAGTCGGTGTACAAATTAGATCTTTGCTCACAAGAATCGTACTGTCCCCAGTATTTCAACTTTGGAATACGTTTCCAGTTGCCGCGCCATTTCACTCCCAAGCTGTGATGCACGTTTTGTTGTACCGCAGCAGAAATGCGTTAGTACGAAACTCGGAATCTTTTACTGTCTTTTGATAATACATTACTCGACTTGCGGAATGGTCTTAGCATGGGAAGATATGTGTAACTTTTTTAAATCCCCACCTAGAATTAATTATGCTGCAGCTTCGCTGTCTTTTGTTTTACATCTACCAGAAGGGCTAATGGAACTGTTGACTTACGTCAGTACTGCAGCATTCGGATGGTAATGCGATACCTGAAGAAATAATTGTTGTATGTGCCACAACAATGTTAGATTGTGAAGTGTATGGTACGAAAACGCTGCTTAAAATATTGTGGTATCGTCCGCTTGCAGATGATGGAAGTTACGGAGTATGCCCGATTATTAAAAGTGTCATCATCCATTCAGATTCGAAATCTGCTACCATCTTAATCAAAAAGCTGAAGGAGGAGCACCCAGACGACCAAACAGCCTTCTTGGTAGTGATGAATGACTAGGAAAGGACAAAATATCGTAATCTTCTGGATAAAAACTCACAGCAACATACCAAGCAATTAAATTTAAGACATTCTTGCGAATAGAACTACTAAAAGTGACGAAAATGTATACTATATTATTACCATTGAGTGACTTCATCCACAATACAAACGGGTATCCGAAAAAACTGGAATTATTTTTTATAACTATATATTTTCAAATTGTTTGCAAAATAACCTTATCCCCTTCAAGATATTCTTCACTACAACTAATACATTTGTGGCACCGATGCTTCCAATGTTCGAAACGTTTTTCGCAGTCGTCTTTAGAAATGACTGACACTCCTCCCTCTTCTTTTTTTTCCTTCACTACTTCAATGTCGCCCTTTCATGCTCCTTTTCATGCATGGAAATAAGAAAGCGCCGCACAGAGTCAGGTCAGGCGAGAAACTGGGGCAGTGGTACCATGTCATTTCCAGCAAAAAACTGTCTAACAGAGATGGCTGTGTGTGCAGGTGCGTTATCGTGGGAGAAGAACCAGCCTCCTGCCTGACACAAATCAGGTCTTTTTTGGCGAATGTTGTTGCACAACCTTCTTAAAACTTGCAAATACAAGATCTGATTGATAGTCTGACCTGGGAGAACAAACTCTGAGTGAACTACAGGCTTGGCATCAAAAAAGCAAATCAGCATTGGTTTAATGTTTGATTTGAATGGACATTTTTTTGGACGGGGTGAAGATGACATCTTCGATTGGCTTGACTGTTGCTTTGGCATTTGACAGAAAATCTGGATCAGTTTCAAGTTGTTGTTTCAAAGCCCGAGGCAGGATTCAAACCTGCGACCGTAGCGGTCGCACGGTTCCAAACTGAAGCGCCTAGAATCGCTCGGCCACACTGGCCGGCAGACGTTTTTCAGCTCGACGTTACTTTTAACTGTCAGTCAGTACCCGAGGAACAAACTAGGCAGCAGGCCTTTTCATTCTCAAAGTTTTCGTTAAAATTCGCTACACCGAGCTCCAAGATAACCCACTAATCTCTGACAGATGACCAGTTGCCTGTCGACGGTCTGTGAGCACAAGCTCTCAAATTTTTTCAATATTTTCGTCGATTCGGCTACTTGATGGACGTCCAGAACGAGGTTTGTCTTCGACCGACATGTCGCCATGTTTAAATCGGACAAACAACTCGTACACCTGAGTGTTTCCCCTAGCGTCATCTTGATAAGTTGTTTTCAACATTAAAACAGTTTCAGAAGCATTTTTACCTAGTGGATAACAAAGTTTCACAGCTGCATGTCGTTCACTTAAACTTGCCATCATAAAAAACGAAACAAGAACAAAACAGTGCTAGCAAAAACAATCCTGAAGATGAACACAGGAAGGCAGGTCAACACAGGCGGCACTGAACTAGCAATGAGTTGTGCTATATACGCCTAGCGGCAGAAAAGCGTACTACACAAGCTCCGCCAACAACGTTATTCCGTTTATTTTCGGTGTCCACTCGTATAACGAATATTTTTTTGAAAAATGTGGGCTAAAAGCGGAGGGCCTCCCTACCGACAGTATTAAGACACTACGTCCACAATAAGACCAGACCTTGGTAACGTCTACTTATCTGAGCATGGGAATTACTACTCGTACGCCGCAACATGGTATCACGGTCATCCTCTGTGGTGGAGAGAATGATCTGAAGCGCCAATAATCATGATGTTGAGCGACCGAAACATATTTACAAACAAGGAAGGAAGACCTAAGTAACACTTTTTTTGGCTGCGTGTATCGGACGGCCTAAGAGCACTACTGAGTAACACTTGCCGTCTGAAACATTACATGTCGCCGTCAGCCCCTGCGCTGTTGGCATCAAGAGAACAATACATAAAACGTTACTTACCTTCTCAGTCGAAGCGAAATTAACTGTATAACAGATATTTGTGGACTATAAAGCAATGTTTTTAATGTTGAATCCTGATTGAAAGCGAACTTGTGAGACAGGGTGAGCACAAAAGAACTTCACGCTTTCAAAAATCCATAGAAGCGAAACGGTACGACTTCCTCTCTTCAAACCTTGATCTGGTAATACAGTATCTCTGGAAGGCTGTTTAGGTATGAAAGCAGTTCTTTTGTTGCAGGATGTCGCAACCAGAGAGTGCTAGTGTAGGAAACTAACAAGTACACCACACAGAAAATGTAGTGTGTCTGTAGGATTTTTGAAATGGGTGTTGGTGGGACCATCAGAAGTCGACTTGCTCGACGTGTTGATTTCCGTGGGCTTCGCTCAACTTGGTAAATCATCAGACCGACCATGATGCAGCGTTTCTCCTCACACTGTTTATAGCAGGCATAAATGAAGACTGCTTTATGGCTCGTGGTGAATTCGTGTAATAAATGCTCGCTGAACAGCAGTTACTGCGTCCCTTTTTGCTAACTGAGGGACACGCCAGATCTGTTGCGCCATACTTGACAATTTCCATACTAGCACTCTACAACAATAGAACTGTGTGCATAAGTAAAACAATCTTCCTAATCTACCTATTAACAGGTAAAGGGTTGAAGCGAATACCTTGTCACGTTTCGTTTCTATGAATTTTTGAAAGTGTAAAGTACTTTTGTGCTCACTCTGTGTGTGTATGTTAACCTCAAGATACTATAATTGTCTCTGTTTATTATGTATGGTCTTAATGAAATACCTTCAGGATTACTATGTATGTGAAGGTCTTAGGGAAGCCGAAAAGCAACAAAAACCGACCACCTGATGTCTTGGCTGAAGTAGTTTTGGGCCGAAGATTTCCGGAAGTTAATTCTCGCAGTTAAGACGTCGTTCACAGAAGTGATGGTGTGCTGACGAGCTTAATGCACAACGGCCATTCAGACTCATTCTGTCAGTCGTTTAGATGATTGGAGTCACCTCACGCCTATCCAGAAGGTCAGAAGGTCATGAGGCAGTCATGGATCGAGCTGAAGTAGCAGTAGCCGCCAAACCGCCTGCCTGACTCCAACCCAATATTGCTCTGCGCACCATCTATGCTCTGTGAAAAGCCACACATTTTGAAAGAGTTGAAGAGTGCATCTGAAGTAGTCTTTGTGCACTTTACCCAGAAATGGAGGAGTGGATATAGATAGTAAGACGAAAATTAAGACCATATGCCACTCATATCCTTATTGATACCTGTAGCGATACAGATTTCTTCCGCCTGTATTTGTAAGTAAAATTTGAATTGTCTTAGGCAACATCCAACAATGTAAGTTCATTTTATGCAGCAATCTTCAAAACAATATCTGATACAGAGTCGAGAGCCGATTTCACATTGTTTTCTGAGTAATTTTTAATTATAACGTCTCGCAGTCGTAAAACATTCTCTTTAGTACTCAGCCAATGCCAGCCCACAACATCTGATAGATCCCCATTATGACTGTTTTACGTCACTCAGTTGCTGTACTTACAATCGTTCGCGACTGAGCGGATGGTACAATCATTAACGTGCTGGACTCGCATTCGAATGGATCTTCTAATTTAGGTCTTGCAAGGTTTCGTTAGATGGTATAACCCTAACCGAGATTCGATGGATCCACTGCCCCACCCAATTCGACGATGTAGAACAGAAGCATTAAAATCACCATCTTAAAGTCCAACCAAGTGGAAAATTTAGTGGTAAGTAATGAAGTTAATTTTTCTTCTAATGATCTAGTGGCTGACTTTACTTCCTTCGTCAGAATACAAAACTTAATCCTTTCATGATAACTGACGGTGTATATAACAAATAAATATCACTGCTTTTTTTATATATAGACTAAACAGTGCCTTTCCAAGTGGTGAGTCAATCCAAGAACATTGTGCTGTAATGCTGTAATACACAATTATTAGAGCTGTATAATAAATGTTAAAGTGTTAATTTATTTCTTATTTGTACTTGCTTTGAAGCGAAGAGCAAAAGTTATTTAACTTAAATGCACGAGAAACTCAAAAATTTGACTGTACCGCATTGTCATTGATATGTACCCTGTGACATCCCGACACATCCTGTAAATCGTTTCCAATCATGTGCTTGTATTTGGGCCCTGAAAAACAGCAGGTTGAAGTGTGATCATGTGTAGACTGTTATCTGGAAGCAAATGAAATAACTTCTATTCAGTAGGTGTCCTACAGGTGGCAGGAACCCTCAAGTCAATAAGACAGCAATATCTGCAAAGGCAGCGCCATAACCGGTTGTCAAATTTTGTAAAAATTTATGGCCACTTATAGAAAATATTGTTTTAAGTTCTCGAAAACTCATGCCACAGGCTGTCATGTAAATTAAAATACATTTGCGCCTTCTTGTCTTTCTATTTATTGACTCGTTCTTTCCAATGACCATAATATTCCAGGTGAACAATAGTTTAGTGACGCCTTTAGGGTTAACGTGGAATTATTTTAGATTAGTAGTTAAATGACTATGAAACTAATGATAAATTATCTACATCTACATCTACATGATTACTCCGCAATTCACATTTAAGTGCTTGGCAGAGGGTTCATCGAACCACAATCATACTATATCTTTACCATTCCACTCCCGAACAGAGCGCGGGAAAAACGAACACCTACACCTTTCTGTTCGAGCTCTAATTTCTCTTATTTTATTTTGATGATCATTCCTACCCTTGTAGGTTGGGATCAACAAAATATTTTCGCATTCGGAAGAGAAAGTTGGTGACTGAAATTTCGTAAAAAGATCTCGCCGCGACGAAAAACGTCTTTGCTGTAATGACTTCCATCCCAACTCGCGTATCATATCTGCCACACTCTCTCCCCTATAACGTGATAATACAAAATGAGCTGCCCTTTTTTTTCACCCTTTCGATGTCCTCCGTCAATCCCACCTGGTAAGGATCCCACACCGCGCAGCAATATTCTAACAGAGGACGAACGAGTGTAGTGTAAGCTGTCTCTTTAGTGGACTTGTTGGATCTTCTAAGTGTCCTGCCAATGAAACGCAACCTTTGGTTCGCCTTCCCCACAATATTATCTATGTGGTCCTTCCAAGTGAAGTTGTTCGTAATTTTAACACCCAGGTACTTAGTTGAATTGACAGCCTTGAGAATTGTACTATTTAGCGAGCAATCGAATTCCAACGGATTTCTTTTGGAACTCATGTGGATCACCTCACACTTTTCGTTATTTAGCGTCAACTGCCACCTGCCACACCATACAGCAATCTTTTCTAAATCGCTTTGCAACTGATACTGGTCTTCGGATGACCTTAATAGACGGTAAATTACAGCATCATCTGCGAACAACCTAAGAGAACTGCTCAGATTGTCACCTAGATCATTTATATAGATCAGGAACAGGACGCTTCCCTGGGGAACACCTGATATCACTTCAGTTTTACTCGATGATTTGCCGTCTATTACTACGAACTGCGACCTTCCTGACAGGAAATCACGAATCCAGTCGCACAACTGAGACGATACCCCATAGGCCTGCAGCATGATTAGAAGTCGCTTGTGAGGAACGGTGTAAAAGCTTTCCGGAAATCTAGAAATACGGAATCGACTTGAGATACTCTGTCAAAAGCGGCCATTACTTCGTGCGAATAAAGAGCTAGCTGATTACGTATCAATAGATCGTTCCCTTCGAGGTGATTCATAATGTTTGAATACAGTATATGCTCCAAAACCCTACTGCAAACCGACGTCAATGATATAGGTCTGTAGTTCGATGGACTACTCCTACTACCCTTCTTAAACACTGGTGCGACCCTCGCAATTTTCCAGTCTGTAGGTACAGACCTATCGGTGAGCGAGCGGTTGTATATGATTGCTAAGTAGGGAGCTATTGAATCAGCGTAATCTGAAAGGAACCTAATCGGTGTACAATCTGGACCTGAAGACTTGCCCGTATCAAGCGATTTGAGTTGCTTCGCAACCACTAAGGTATCTACTTCTAACAAATTCATGCTAGCAGCTGTTCGTGTTTCAAATTCTGGAATGTTGCATTCGTCTCCCCTGGTGGAGGAATTTCGGAAAACGGCGCTCAATAATAAAGTGGCACAGTCGTCGGTAACAGTACCATCGGCACTGCGCAGCGAAGGTATTGACTGCGTCTTGCCGCCTGTGTACTTTAGATACGACCAGAATTTCTTCGGATTTTCTACCAAATTTCGAGACAATGTTTCGTTGTGGAACCTATTAGAGGCATCTCGCATTAAAGTCCGTGCCAAATTTCGCGCGTCTGTAAATTTTAGCCAATCTTCGGGATTTCGCGTTCTTCTGAACTTCGCATGCTTATGTATGAAATATGCATGTCCCAGATAGAAGTAGTCTGAGAAGCCCCGTGGAGTGTGTGATTGATGGCTACACGTGCGAGGCCCCGCGCTTACCCCGTGCTGGTCTGCTTTCAGGGGGAGCAGCCACGATGCCCGTCGTCCTCTACCACTTCCCGGCCAGCCCGCCCTCCAGAATAGCTCTGGCGGCAGCTAAGGTTGTCGGCGTCGACGTCAACATCAAAATCGTCGATCTGTTTGCAAAGGAGCAACTCAAAGAAGAATTTGTCAAGGTATGTTGTGTAAGAGACAGACCTAACCAAGACCAGTCACAGCTCTTTCTTACGAGAATTAGGTCATGTGCGTTGAAGCACTTTTATTTGGGCTATGAAGTCGTATGGAAACAAGCTGTGATGATGTGGAGCATCAATGGACAATACATTACTAGTGCAGTCAAATAGCAGATATACCTTGCAAAAGGTGGGGTAGAAGAGTTTATTTTTTCAACTCGTTCATCTGGTTGCAAAGATTAGAAAACCGAGTTTTGCCAACAAAATTTCGCTTGGGAAAACTTTCTGCAGTCAAAAGACTTGGAAAATTTCGACCTTTTTTCAGTTTTTTCAAAATATCTCAGTTTTTTTACTCCTATCGCTTTAACGTCTATTTTCTTTGTTAAAGAGCACAAAATTTTCTAAAAATTTGATTCTTGCCAATTTTTCCTACTCGTAATATCTAAGGCGCTACAGCGCCTCAAAAAATACCAATTTTTCAAATTTTTAGCATAGTGGCAAGATACCTTATTTTTTAACACTATTTGTTCAGTTTCTGTTTGTGTAGTATAAATACATTATACATCTTGTTATATGTTGGAATTTACCACCTGACTTTCAGGTATTCAATTTCTCTGTATGCAATATGGGGATTGCTGGGCACCCAACTATTGTGATTCTTACATCACTACCTCAAGTTCACTAGGGGCCACCTCAGCCCTGGTATTTGTAAAACTATAAACATAAAAATAGATCATTAAGAGACATAGACATACACAGGCACACACACACACACACACACACACACAAAATAAATTGTCTCAGGAAACTGAGCTATTATTAGCTGCAATAGGCAACCTAATTAGGTAGGTAATTATTCTTGTGTATAAAAGCCACACAGTTGACATTAAAAATAAGAAGCTTTATTACAATTAAAATGCAATGTCAATTACTAAAAAATGTTGACAGTTCTGGGTGTCTAATACTTGTAATATCGCACTTTAGCGCACTTGAGACTGATATGAGCATCACTTCCGACGTTTTGATGGGCCAGGTTCCTCAGTGTCACCAGAAATACCTTGAGTTACGGATTCAGGGTCTGTACATAGAGTTGATCCCAGATTGACCTTTTCTTTAAACAGCGAGTCAGCCTCAGCAAGTTCGTTGATTTCGTCAGCGGTTTCCTCATCATCCTCCATAACATCTTCTTTACTGTCTTCATATAAAAATTTTGGCTTGTTTTCACAGTTGACCCCAATACATTTCTTGCAAATTGAGGAACATTTCAAACCAGCTTTTCTGCAGGAGCACGCTCCGCCACAGCTGGGCCTGCATGAGCATGAAACGATGTGAAGAAGTGCTTCAGGTGCTGGATCTTGGCTCATTATAACGGGTATTGGACCGTGGTCACTGTGATTCCAGCCGAATTTCTCAGGAGGTTTCCAGTTTCCCATCCAACTTTGGACTTGTTGGTAAGTCCGCAACGAATGATGTGCGGCATCTTGTGGACCGTGCAAGAGTCAGTTTGCTTTTTGTGGCAGACTTGGCGAATAGCTGGTACCGCAAATGGTCTGGTGTGTGGGAACTGCTGACACCTCCACTATACAATGCGATAGTAACCTGTTCTGCTGCTGTTATTATTTCTTCACGGGTAGCACGTGGTTTATTGAACGTGCAAAGCGCTGAGGTTAGGTGTTCATTTTTCGCAACAATATTGCAGCATTTAATTTTTCTGACCAAAAAAGCGGATGTTGTATCACATCCGCTGAAGGCGTGAGTGAACAGAATATGTTCACTACGATACTGCACTGCCTGTGCGATTCTGATTACAATGCGTAGTTCCTTTGGAGATCCACGCATGTCGAAAGGAACAGGCACTGCGGCGACTACAACCGTTATGAAATACATTAAATGTATTCGCAGTTGCGAATAGTGACAATCATCAGGTGTAGAATGGAGTGACGACAGTGAAAATCTGTGCGGGACCTGGACTGGAAGCCAGATTTCCCGCTTATCGCGAGCGGTCGTACTGTTTGGCTATTCGTGCACGGCTCACTGTGAGACCCATGCGTTTACGACCTGGACTCGTACATCCATTATGTACATTCCCGTACAGGTCAGACGCTATACTTGAAAGTCGTCTGCACGGTATCGGCAGAGAAATGCTTCAGTGCCTATGTTACTGTTATAACAATGCCGACTTCCTGCACTGCAGTATCGTATTTCTCTGCCGATACCGGGCAAGACACCTTTAAGTAGAGCGTCTGATCTGTAAGGGAATATACATAATGGATGTACGAGTATAGGTCGTAAACGCATGGTTGACAACATACAGGGTGAGTTACCTAACGTTACCGCTGGATATATTTCGTAAACCACACCAAATACCGACGAACCGATTCCACAGACCGAACGTGAGGAGAGGGGCCAGTGTAATTGTTTAATACAAACCATACAAAAATGCACGGAAGTACGTTTTTTAACACAAACCTACGTTCTTATACATGGAACCACGTTAGTTTTGTTAGCATATCTGAACATATAAACAAATACGTAATCAGTGTCGTTTGTTGCATTGTAAAATGTTAATTACATCCGGAGATATTGTAACCTAAAGTTGACACATGAGTACCATTCCTCTGCTGTTCGATCGCGTGTATCTGAGAGCACTGCAACATACACCGCGCTTCTACAGAATATCTGCCAACGTTGCTCGAAAATGTCGACGTATGTGGTATCAGCATGATGGTGCACCTGCACATTCCGCAATTAACACTAGGTTGATCCTTGACAGGATGTTCGGCGGGCGTTTCATAGGGCGTGGAGGACGCATAAATTGGCCAGCCCGTTCTCCTGATCTTACACCTCTGGACTTCCTTCTGTGGGGTACGTTAAAGGAGAATGTGTACCGTGATGTGCCTACAACCCAAGAGGATATGAAACAACGTAGTGCGGCAGCCTGCGGCGGCATTACACCAGATGTACTGCGGCGTGTACGACATTCATTACGCCAGAGATTGCAATTGTGTGCAGCAAATAATGGCCACCACATTGAACATCTATTGGCCTGACATGTCGGGACACACTCTATTCCACTCCGTAATTGAAAACGGAAACCACGTGTGTACGTGTACATCACCACTCATGGTAATGTACATGTGCGTCAGTGAAAAAGACCAATAAAAAGGTGTTAGCATGTGGACGTAATGTGCTGTTCTAGTCTCTTCTGTACCTAAGGTCCATCACCGTTCCCTTTGGATCCCTACGTAATTCGGTGTTCTCCGATACACACGAGCGAATAGCGGAGGAGTGGTACTCAAGCGTCAACTTTAGGTTACAATATCTCCGGATGTAATTAACATTTTACAATGCAACAAACGACACTGATTACGTATTTGTTTATATGTTTAGGTGTGCTAACAAAACTAACGTGGTTCCATTTTAAAAAAAACGTAGGTTTGTGTTAAAAAACATACTTTCGTGCATTTTTGTATGGTTTGTATTAAACAATTACACTAGCCCCTCTCCTCACGTTCGGTCTGTGGAATCAGTTGGTCAGTATTTGATGTGGTTTACGAAATAAATCCAGCGGTAACGTTAGGTGACTCACCCTGTATAAAAGTTTGGGTCTCGCCGTGCACGGATAGCCAAATGGTAAGGAGAACGCTCGCGATAAGCGGAAAATCCGTCTTCGGTGGTGGTGGTGGTGGTTAGTGTTTAACGTCCCGTCGACAACGAGGTCATTAGAGACGGAGCGCAAGCTCGGGTTAGGGAAGGATGGGGAAGGAAATCGGCCGTGCCCTTTCAAAGGAACCATCCCGGCATTTGCCTGAAACGATTTAGGGAAATCACGGAAAACCTAAATCAGGATGGCCTGAGACGGAATTGAACGTCGTCCTCCCGAATGCGAGTCCAGTGTGCTAACCACTGCGCCACCTCGCTCGGTCTCCGAGTTCGAGTCCCGGTATCTACATCTACATGGATACTATGCGAATCACATTTAAGTGCCTGTCAGAGGGTTCATCGAACCACCTTCGCAATTCTCTATTATTCCAATCTCGTATAGCGCGCTGAAAGAATGAACACCTGTATCTTTCCGTACGAGCTCTGATTTCCATTATTTTATCTTTGTGGTCGTTCCTCCCTATGTAAGTCGGTGTCAACAAAATATTTTCGCATCCGGAGGAGAAAGTTGGTGATGTTCATTGACGTCATTCCACTTTACAACTGACGGTTGTCCCCATTCGTAATTGCGAATACTTTAGTGTATTTCAGTGGACAGCGTTCAAGAGTACTGTGCGATACACTTTAGACAGGTATGCGCCGAGAAAAGTTGCGACGGAAAAGGCGGCGCCGTGGTTCGACAGTTCTGCTTGACAGGAAATTTAAACGTAGCCAGAGTTTCACAGAAAAACAAAAACTGAACTAAAGCAAAATTAGGGCAAGGGCACCCGTGCGTAAAGCTTTCAACGAATTCGAACGTAAAAATTCTGTCGATCGACTTTGGAGAAAGCGTTAAGTTTTGGACTTACGTTATGTCAGTAAACAGGTCAAAGTCATCTGTCCAAACACTGTGTCATAATAGCATCGAAACAAAGGGTGTGGCCTGAGTGGCCGAGCGGTTCTAGGCGCTAGAGTCTGCAGCTGCGCGACTTCTACGGTCGCAGGTTCGAATCCTGCCTCGGGCATGGATGTGTGTGATGTCCTTAGGTTAGTTAGGTTTAAGTAGTTCTAAGTTATAAGGGACTAATAACCTCAGCAGTAGAGTCCCATAGTGCTCAGAGTCATCTGAACGAAGGGTGTGCACACCCGGAAGCAAGGGAGGGCCGCGACTATTCCTCCCCTCCACCCTTCCCCAGCTCTTAAGGAAAGGAAACGTATAGTGTACTCTGCTGTTTTTCTTTCAAGAAAATTATTTAAAAGGCAGTGTTACGTAGATTTTTAACCGGGTCGGAACTGGAACTTTTTTATGGCTACTTGGAAGTCGCCATTCGTCTCCCAGAATAGTACAATTAGTCCATACCCGCAGGTACGTCCACCCTCCCACCTACAAACTATTGTATGGGCGCCCTTGATCGAAACGGAGGGTGACACAAAGGACGCCGAGTAGTCAAACGTCTTTATATAAAACTGTTCCACTGAAGAAGATCACACTGCAGCTCCTCCTTTAAATTGACAAAATTCGAGGTTACGGAATATCAAAAGGGTTGTGTGACTGGACTCAAGTCTCTTCAAACAGAACTCAACATGTCGTTCTCGATGGGCAGAGTGCTTCAGACGTAAAATTAACCTCTGGCGTACCCCAAGGCAGTGTCGTACGACCACTAATTTTCACAGTGTTTTACAAATAACGCAATAGAATATAAATGAAGTAGTAGACAACATCGGAAGTTCTATAAGGTTTTTCGCGGATGATGCTGTTGTCCACAGTCAAGTCGAGAGGTAGTGAAGTGCGAGAAGACCTGCACAGGTTCGACGTTTGGCGCAGGGAGTTGCAATTGAACCTGAATATAAGAAATGTAAGGTACTCAAAGATCCATTGCTGCATGATTATACGGTTGCACAACAACCATTCATACACCATACATTCACGAAATACACTGACGGAAAAAAATCGCAACGCCGAGAAGGAGCTGTGCGACACAAACGAAAGTTGGTAGGCGTGTTTCTACATCTGAAAGATGATGTCTATTCCAGTTTCGCGTCAGTCATATTAGAGTGGCGCTACTAGAGCCAGTATGGGTATGCAAATCAGTTTTGCTTTAAATAAAGGCTTCAACGGTCGTGAGCGTAGTGGCGTTTGAGATTGGATGTGGCGCAGTGACACAACAAATTGTTACAGATCGGCTGCTTCAAGGGCAGCTCCGAGACGCCCTGTGCGTGCATTCCACTGACCCCACACCACCGCCATTTGCTACTTCAGTGGTGCCAGGCGAGAGCTCATTGGTGGGCAGAGAGGAGGTCTGTTGTGTTTTCTGATGAAAGCTGCCTCTGTCATGCTCCAGTGATGGCCATGTATTGGTTAGGAGACCAGTTCACGTCCTTCAACCAGCCGGTCTGTGTGTTAGACACACTGGACCTACACATGGAGTTATGGTCTGGTGCATGTTTTCGGATGACAGCAGAGGTTATCCCCCGCAAATTGACTGCAGATTTGTAAGTCAGTCTACTGATTTGACATGTGCTGCCATTCCTGAACAACGTTCCAAGAGAAGTTATCCAGCTAGATAACGCTCGCGCACATACTGCTGTTGTAACCCAGCATACTCTACAGCGTTTCGACATGTTACCTTGGCCTAATCGGGCACCAGGTCTGTCTCCAATCGAGCACAGATGAGACATCATCAGACGACAATTCCAGCGTCATCCACAACAGCATTAACCGTCCTTGCATTGACCGAGCAAGTGCAACAGACACGGAATTCCATCCAATAAATTGACATCCGGCACCTGCACAACACAATGCGTGTACGTTTGCATTCTTGCATTCAACATTCTGGCGGTTACACCGGTTATTGATGTATCACCTTTTCACATTTGCAGTGGATTACCTCGCACTTACATTAAGCTACGTTTGTGTAATATTAATCACTTAAATATGTTACCTAGACAAATGTATTCTCGAAAATTCATTACTGTACCTTAATTATTGTTTGGCGTTGCGATTTTTTTCCGTCACTGTGTCCATGAGTATGCGTACAGAGCGATATGAAGTAGAACGAACACACAAAACTTATCACCGGTGAGGCAGATGCCACACGAAGATTCCCTGGAAGAACCCTCAAGAAATACAACCCACCCACAAAATGGGTAGCCTACAAAGCCTCCGTTCAACCAATACTTGAATATCGCTCGTCAGTCTCGGATCCGTACCAGATAGTACCGACAATGGAAATAGAAAAAAATCAAAGAACAACAACGCGTTTCGTTACAGTTTCATTTAGGAAGTGCGAAAGCGTCACTGAGGTGCCCAGCTATCTCCAGCGGCAGACCCTGCAAGAGAGATGTTTTGCATCGCGATGCATTTATTGTTTGAGTTCTGAGAGCATACATTCCTAGAAGAGTCAACCTATATATTGCTTCTCCCGGTGTATACCTCGCGAAAAGTCGTGAAAGTAAAATGAAAGAGATTCGAGCTGACAGTAGGATTAATGGCTATCTTTCTTCCCTCGAACCGTTCCCTAACTGAATAGGAAAAGCTGGAAGAGACAGTGGTACGCAAAGTACTGCTGAACACCGTAAGATGCCATGCGGAGTATAGATGTAGATGTAGATGTTGATATCATTAGACAACTCAATGTACATTAGTGCTTGACAATTCCATTATTTGTGATGGACGTTCAATAATTAAAATGCAACACTTTTTTTTTGGCCATTTTGGTTGAAAACATGCAGAATTTGCTGTGAGACATGGGAGAATATTCCTGCTGTAGTCTTATACGTAGTTTGAAGTTCCGACAGGTGACGCCGCAATACGTAGCCTTCAAAATGGAGTCAGTAACGGAGATACGTTCCAAGCAGAGAGTTGTCATTGAGTTTCTTTCGGCGGAAAACCAGAGAATCGCAGTTACTCATATGCGTTGGCAGAATGTCTACGGAGAGGTAATAGTTAATAAAAGCACGGTGAGTCGTTGGGTGAGGGATATGTCGTTATCACAACAAGGTCTTGCAAACCTGTGGGTTCTCCCGCGTGCAGGTCGGCTGTGACTCCAGCAGTGTTGCAACATGCGTATACTCTAATTCGAGGTGATTGGTGGATCACACGTCGCTGCTCAATTGGATGCCTTTGTCAGCCTGCACACCCTAGAGGAGCTCACAAAATTTCATTGGGCTGTTCTACCTCATTCACCTACAGACTGTATTTCGCATCATCCAGCTTCCATCTTTTTGGCCCAATGAAGGATGCACTCCGTGGGAAACAGTACGCGGATGATAGGGAGGTTATCGATGGAGCAAGACGATGGCTTCGACTTTGCCCAGTACTGGTTCCATGCAGGCATACAGGCCCTTCTAGTAAGATAGAGTAAGGCCGTCGCATTGAACGGAGATTATGTCGAAAAATAGTGGTTTTTAGCCAGTAGAATGGGGAATAGTATGGTGTGTTGGAATCCTGATAAAACTAACCTGTTTTCGCAAAAAGAAAATGTGTTGCATTACTTATTAAACGCCACTCGTTCGACTCCTCATTTCAAACCAAATTACTGACTACGAAACGTATCACTCAGCTCTGATCTGATTGATAATATTCCACGAACAAGGACACGATGGCGTTCGAGGTGACAGTTTTCAAGTTAATATTAGGTTGACATCGTCTATCTATTAATAAAACAACTGGGCTGTTGCTGATACAAGCACCGTTTTATTTTTCTTGCTACAGTTATTATTATTTCTATTATTTTTGTGAAAAGGTGGGCATCACCAAGTCCAGATTTCTATTTTGAGTCTTCCTGTGTTGTTCGAGACTTTACATTGTCATATTTTCGTGTGTGTTTGGATGGGGCTGTGTTGGCGTAAGTACTAGCTGGCGTTCCACCAGTTGGTTGTGGCCCCCCGTATGACTCCCTCCATTCGACGTTGCAGTTCTGCTGTCTTCAGGCTCTGCAGAAGGTCTGATGCTGGGGAATTGTTGTGGTTGTGAGTTTGATTTAAGAACTTGCTGCCTGCGTCGAGGCATAGTTTTTAGGATTCCGTACCTAAATCGATAGAAATGAAACCCTTACAGTATCGCTTTGTCATCCATCCGTCTGTCCGTCTGTCTGTCTGACTGTTAAAAACCCATTCTCTCAGAATCGTCTAGACGTACGAATCCTATTCACCACATTTGACGCAACTGACCGGCCTGTGGCAGTACCTGTTGCAAAGTCGAGGCGCTGTGAAGCTGCTTGCTGTTCATAGTTTTCTAGTCAGATCCGTATATACAGTAGGTACTGTTCACTTTACAATTTCTCTATTTTTCACATCTGGGTAGCAAATCCCTGGAGATCACAAGGGGTATCAAGTCTCCAGTTTTAGAGTCTGTATTTTTGTACTGATCAATGTCAGTTACCTGATATCCTCTGTTTTTTAGTTCATTTCAACATGGCTACCCTTTTATATTGCACGCAGTGGTCCATTGATGGTCCAGCTGTGTGTAGTTCGTCGTATGGTATGGAACCAATGACGGTTTGGTTGGCCTGTTCTGTTGCATCACTGCTGTGTTTGGTATTTCTACTTTGTAGGAAGGGGGGGTGTAGACTGGGGATATGGAGTATTTTTATTGTTATACTTTGGAAGATGAATGACGACTCATAAGCAGCCATAAAAATGTTCCAGTTCCGATCATATTAAAAACCAGGAAAATACCGTCTTTTAAATAATTTTCTTGGAAGGAAAAAACCTGACTACACCATTTTTTCCTTTCACTAGGAGGTGGGGGGGAGGGGGGGGTCTTTGCCCCCTGGGTATGGGCACCCTGCTTGGGATTCTGTTCACTTTTCCATTTCACAACTTGTAGAGAGGCTTAGAAAACAGCTTGATCTGGGAACATCATAGGTTGGGTGTTCTTGGTGCTTACTGTGGCCATGAGATTCTTCTCTGGAATCCAAGGTCTGTAAAAGGTGCTGAAGTGTTGTTTGGTTTCTGCTTAGTTGAGGTAGTTGATTGGTTAACTGCTTCCATTTCGTTTCCACTTGAATCTCATCCGTCGCTTCAGGCAATGACTAGTGGGCACCCACTAATCTTCAGAATACTTGTTGCTTCCGCCTTAGCTTGTGGACTCCATTTCTAGGGCACTGAATCGCTCTGTTTAGTAAGGATACATATCAGTAACCCCCCAATCTTTAAAAAATCCAACTGCCATGCACAAAACAGCTTCAAACTTATGGTTACATTACAAATGAGATAATATATTAAATATTTGATGCTAAGTATGTAAGCATGAAAAAGTTTAGAAAATGTTTGAAATTGTGTTTAAAGTTGTTGAGTGTTGCTTAGTGCTCTTATTATAAACTGCTGTATTAATACAGTCTGGATAATTTGCTCTCCAATTTGAGCAAAAGCTAGTTTCTCATGCATCTCAATATTTGTGATGTCCTATTCACTGATCTATGTGTCATACAATGATATAATTCTGCAGGTACATTCAGTGTTGTGCAGCTCCCATCTGTGAAATGTTGCGAATAGAGGTAGTAGTTCAGAAATAGTACTTTAAAATATGGTGCCTGATACTGAAGTTTTACTACAAGAAAATGTAATAAGTGCTAACGTTTTCATTTAATCACTTTTTGTGTGTATGTGCATGTGTGTATGGGTGTTTGTGTGTGTGTATGGGGGGGGGGGGGGGGGGGGGGAGGGCAGGGTTGAGAAATCGAGTGACAAAAAGTTTCATAAAGGTTTGAAATTGTGTTTAAAGTTTGTCAGAAGTTGCACTCATTCTCAAACACTAGACAAATATAGTCATAATTTACGAGTAGTATGTTGAGTGCCTCAGGGCATCTTCTAATCAGAATGCTTGTCTTACTGTGTTAAGCCTTCAGTATAAGATTATACTTCTTAATATTTAGATTATGACAGCATTTTAAATTCTTTAATCCAGACAATAATATTATAAAATACTGAAACTCAAAGTTTTATTGCTCCTGTAACTGGGATGTGAACCATGAAACTTGTGCTGGGTTAGTCAGTAATATAGACTCTGCATTGCTCATCGTTAGGTTAGGTTAGATATCAGATGCTGACTTCGTTTGGACTATTGTTTGTTTTGCCGATTTTTGATGCATCTGCATTGCATCCGCCGCAGGGACTTGTCTTTTACTTGTGGAGAAGAGGGCATACTACTACCATATCTGTAAATGCATATTAAACATTTTAAATATTTTATAAGTAATAACACAATTTTATCATAATTGTATTAAAATATTTCGTACATTTTACTGTTATTATTATATTATTATTAAAACCTATGAATATGTAGGACATAAAAACTGTGAGTTACAGCAAGTTACTACGGGGTGGGGGGCTGGGGGCGGGATTGGTTTGTCAGTTTAATACTTTTCAGCTTTCACTGCTTCGTACCACCACAAGTGTTTGAAGCTGACTGAGTTTGATGGCAACTCACTATGCCCTCCCCTCTATGTGCCAGAAGCGTCAGTACTTCTGCTACATCATATTACAAGGCCTCGTTCAAAGCACAGTGGTATTTTACACTCAGGGAAGTATAATCTTATACAGAATTTGGTAACCAGTTAGATAACATACAGTTTCATAACAACTTTCACAATATTTCCTTTACAGCACACAAACTGTAACTATAAATATAATTTAAATAAAATAGAAAGAAACTTCCACATGGGAAAAATATATTAAAAACAAAGATTCCAAGACTTACCAAGCGGGAAAGCGCCGGCAGACAGGCACAATGAACAAAACACACAAACACACACACAGAATTACTAGCTTTCGCAACCGATGGTTGCTTCTTCAGGAAGGAGAGGGAAAGACGAAAGGATGTGGGTTTTAAGGGAGAGGGTAAGGAGTCATTCCAATCCTGGGAGCGGAAAGACTTCCCTTGGGGGGAAAAAAAGGACAGGTGTACACTCGCACACACACATACACAAACATACACATATCCATCCATACATACACAGACACAAGCAGACATATCTTTGTTTTCATATGTCTGCTTGTGTCTGTGTATGTGCGGATAGATATGTGTGTGTGTGTGTGTGTGTGTCCGAGTGTACACCTGTCCTTTTTTTCCCCCTAAGGGAAGTCTTTCCGCTCCCGGGATTGGAATGACTCCTTACCCTCTCCCTTAAAACCCACATCCTTTCGTCTTTCCCTCTCCTTCCTGAAGAAGCAACCATCAGTTGCGAAAGCTAGTAATTCTGTGTGTGTGTTTGTGTGTTTTGTTCATTGTGCCTGTCTGCCGGCACTTTCCCGCTTGGTAAGTCTTGGAATCTTTGTTTTTAATATATAAATATAATTTGATAGAAGTAAACAATTACATGTGCTACATGTTTATATTGAATATGTTGTTGTTGTTGTAGACTTCAGTTTGGGAATAGTTTGATGCAGTACTCCATGCTAATTCATCCTGTGCAAGCCTCTTCATCTCTGCATAACTGCAGCAACATACATCTGTTCAAGGCTGCATACTGTATTCAAGCCTTGGTCTCCCTCTACAAATTTTGCTCTCCCTGAACCCATCCCCCTGCCCCCTCTCCCCCCCCCCCCCCCCCCCCCCTCCGCCACACACACACTTCATTCCATTACCAAACTGACAATTCTTTTATGTCTCAGAATGTTTCCTATCAACTGATCCCTTCTTTTAAATGAGTTGTGGCATAATTTTTCCCTAAGTTGTTTAGTACCTCCTCAAGTATTACTTGATCTCCCAACAAATGGTTAGCATTCTTCTATAGCACCAGAATTCAAAAGCTTCCGTTCTCTTCTCCTGTAAGTTCCTTAGTGTCTATATTTCACTTTCATACAAAGCTACATTCTAGACAAATATACTAAAAAAAAGACCTCCTAACACTTACGCTAATATTATATGCTAACAAATACATCTTATTGAGAAAGGCTTTTGCAGCTATAGTCAATTTGCATTTTATATCCTCTCTACTTCTGCCATCATCAACTATTTTACTCCCAAACAACAAATCTCTTATATTAACCCACAGTTCAGGGTGACTTTCCCAAAACCTAATCCTTTTCCTAGACTTCTCTAGTCCTTTTCCATCATCCCTCTTCCTTCTCCTTCAATCCTGCTAGCTGAAGAAGGAGCCACAGGCTCCGAAAGCCAGCCTAATTGTAACTTTCTTTTATATGTATGTTTTGCTGCTGCTAAATTTTTTAATCTATTCAATTAAACTATTTTGTCAAAAACTGATTATTTTTGTTGTTATATTGGCCCATCATTCCTTCTTATGTAACCCTCTTATCGGTCTTTGACATCGTCTGTCTTGTTCAAACTGTCGTCCATTTTCTACCTTATGTGCTAATCCGTTCGTTTATCTGTATCGCCATATTAATCAACACTTTGCCCTTACATCTTTTCTAGTACGTAGATGGGTCCATTTTCATTAACATATAACAATTCCATTGTTGTTTACAAATTCCCATAGCTATTTCTTTCCCACCCTCCACTTATATTGTTTATGTGTAAATTCTTTCACATTGTATGCGTTTGCTTTTTGCCAAACTGCTCTGATTGACTTCTGCTGCTCCCTCCTACATCACTTTAATTGCCAAGCTAAGTATTTTACATTTTCTCCTGTGACTTTCTCTTTCTGTTTACTCAGTTTTTAAAATTTTGTCTGCTTTCACGACTTTCCCAACCTATTTTTTTTCCTGTCGTTTTTTCGTATCATATAGATTGTCCACTCATTACTTCTTATTAACCATTGTGTATTCTCATGATTTTCATAAGAACTTTTCTGATTTTTACAAATTTTTCCTTGCTTTTCTACCGGTTTTCTATCTTTTAGCTGCTCTCTACTTATTTTTTTGCCACTCCAATGATTTATAACTCTCCAAACTGTCCTCTCTTGCCATGATGAATCCCATCTCATATTACATCCGTTCTTTTCGAAAACATGCTTTCGCACATCAAAACTAAGGTCCCACATTCTATTTCTTGAAACCTGCTTGTCCCATGGAGTTCCTCCAAAAGGACTAACACTGAAAGTCCCTGTTTGTGGAAGTAATCCTACTTTACACTGGGCTCTTTTACAGTTTCAAATGTAGCAAGTCTTGCTCTAACCTGGATAATCTGTACCTACATGTCTCATCAGCTAATTTCCACTCCACCAGACTTCTCTCCTCCTACAGAATCATATCTGCCCCTCATATTTCCTTGGATGGTATCATCTGCCAAGCCAACTTCAAACTGCAGCAACATGCCAGGATTCACCTCAAAAAACTATCTGACCTTCTCCTAAACTACCTGAACAGTGATGTTTCCCTTCGTGTCCCTCTGCAGCTTTCTAAACAGCCACATCAAACCACCACTCCTCTCGTAGGAACCAAGCATGGCCAACCTCCTTAACATCCCACAGCCTTCACTGCTGCCTCCCAGACCAAGAATAAGCCACAATCACAAGAACCAGTCATAACAGTACAGTGCCCTCAACTTCTCATCTAAAGCACTCTCCCCTCCTGATTTATCTGTATTATCTAAGGGTCTCACTTTCATCCCTAAACCTGCATTTGATCATGCTGCTTTGATGAAAGACCTGCTTTCCTTCACACATAATGTCAACTGGAAACATCACTTTGCAATCTAATCCGAAAACATTTCCAACACCAAATTTGACAATGAAACCTGCCTTGAACATTTCCTGCAATCCATAGTGCAAAGACTTTCCTCCTATATCAAAGATACCAACAATTCCCTAGACTGCCTGAAGTCTGTGCCTGTCTCACTCCCACCACACACCTTGCTTGTTAGCACTGATGCCACCTCCCTCTATGCCAGCATCCCCCATGTACATGGTGTGTCTGCTGCTGAACATTTCCGTAGCCAGTGCCCTCCTGATTCCAAACCTATGACATCCTTCCTGCTCATCTTAATCAACTTTATACTTACCAACAACTACTTCACCTTTGAGGGGTAGACATAATGACAGATCAGAGGTGTGGCCATGGGAACCAGTCCTATGCCAACCTTTTCATGGATTGCTTGGAGGGGGCTTTCCTGGGATCCATAAGTCATCAGCCCCTGGTTTGGTTTAGAAACATTTATGACATCATTACCATATGGACTCATAGTGAGGTTGACCTGTTAAAATCCTTGGAATCTCTGAATACCTTCTCCCAGTTAAATTTCCCATGGTTCCATTCCATATCCCGTGCCAATTTCCTTAATGTTGATCTTGTCCTCGCGGAAGAGCATCTATACACCTCTGTCTGCATTAAATCTACTAATAAACAACAGTATTTACATTTTGACAGTTGCCATCCTTTCCATGTCAAACACTCCTTCCCATACAGCCTTGGCATTCAAGGCAAATGTATTTGTTCGGATGCGGACTCTTTACAGCAATACACCACTGTTGTCACCTCAGCCTTCACTGGATGTAGTTACCGAACCAGCCTAATTCAAAAGCAGATTTCCTGAGCCATCACATCCAATCCTGGTACTGCTGATCCCTCCAAAAAACAACTTTGGAGCACACCACTGGTCACTCAGTATTATCCTGGTCCGGAATGTATTAATCAGCAACTTCAACAAGGCCCTGACTTCCTAAAATCATGCCCTGAAATGAGATTTATTCTGTCTGAGATTTTACCCACCACACCTAGAATGGCTTTCCATCATCCTCCCAGTCTCCGCAGTATTCTTGTCAGACCTATGCTCCTTCTGCACCCATCTACCTGCCATATAGCTCCCACCCTGTGACCATCTCCACTGCAAAACTTGCCCTATGCATCCTCGTGCCACCCCCTATACCAACCCTGTACTGGCAAAACATATACTATGAAAGGCAGAGCCACCTGTGAAACGATGCATCATACACCAGTTGTTAAGTAAACACTGTTACGTCTGCATGGCTACCACCAAATTATCAGTTAGGATGAATGAGCATAAGCACAGGGTGTATACTGACAACACGCAATACCCTGTTGCAGAGCATGGTCTACTACATGGCAATCGTGACCTCAGAGCCTGTTTTACCACACGCACCATCTAGATTCTTTCCCCAGATGCTGATTTCTCAGAACCCAGAAGGTGGGAACAAGTGCTGCAACATGTCCTTGCTTCTCGTCAGCCACCTGGCCTTAATTTACCTTAATTTCTTCAGTCTCAGTATTTCTTCACACTACCTATTCTTTTCTTCACTCCATTTTAGTTTTCTACATATTTCATTGTCATACCCGTCTATTTTCCACTGCCTCCTCCCACCTCTGTTAGGTACAACACACTTAGCCTTTCACTCTTATTAACTCATGCATGATGTTTAAGCCATAATCTGTCTTGCATAATACCCTGTCTTCCACTTTTACGCTCTCAGGTTTTCAAATCTTGCCCAATGGAATCCCCAAACAATCAGTCTTATCTTCTCATCCCATCTGTTAATTCTCATCTAACTAGCAGTTCTGGTTGACTTTCCCAAAATTGACCCCTTTTCCTAGACCTCTTCAGTCCTTTTCCTTCACCCCTCTGCCTTCCCCTTCAACCCTTCTGCCTGACGAAGGAGCCAAAGACTCCAAAAGCTTGCCTAGTTGTAACTTTCTTTTATGTGTGTGTTCAGACACCGCTTGGTGAATAGATTTTTAACCTATATAATTAAATTATATTGTCAAAAATTGATTGTTTTTGTTGTTATACTACTTATAGTTTGTCAGATTCTAATCTAAATCTCCCAACATCACCTGACTTAATTCAGATGCATTGCATTACTCTTGCTGATATCAATGTTGAATCTCTTTACGAGACACTATCCATTCCATGCAACTGCTCTTCCAAGTCCTTTTCTGTTTCAGCCAGAATAACAGTGTCATCACCGAGTCTCAGAGTTTTTATTTTTCCTCAAAGAACTTCAACTTTGTTTCCACATTTGTCCTTGTTTTCCTCCACAGTTCACTTAGCCTATAGATTAAATAACACTGGGGAATGGGCTACAATCCTGTCTCACTCCCTCCTCTACTACTGCTTCTTCTCTTTTGTGTCCTTTGGTTCATAACTTCAGTCTGGTTTCTGTAAAAGTTGTAAACAACTTTTCACTCCCCATTTTTTATTTCTGCTACTTTCAAAATTTCAAAGACTATAGTCCAGTCAAGAGCATCAAAAGGTTTCTTTAAATTTAAAAATCATATAAATGTTTGTTTATCTTCCTTCATCGTATCCTTAGGATAAACAGTGCTGTCAGTATTGTCTCATGTGTTTCTAGATTGCTCCCGTATCCAAAGTGATCTGCACCAAAGTTGGCTCCTACCAGTAATTCCATTCTTCCATAAATAAGTCATGACAATATTTTGCAACCATGATGTACTAAACTGTTGGTTGGCAGTGTTCACAGGCATCAGGACCCTCATTCTTTGGAAATGGAATTATTATTTCTTCCTGAAGTCTGAGTGTATTTCGCCCGTATCATGTATCTTACACAGCTGATCCAGTAGTTTTGTCATGGCTGACTCTTCCAAGGTTCTCAATAATTCAGCTAAATCCAAATCTACATCTACATCATGAAGTGCATGGCAGAGGGTACATCCCACTGTTCCTTTCATATATGGGCCGTGGGAAGAATGATTGCATTAAATTCGTTTGTGTGTGCTCTAATTATTCTAATCTTGTTCTCACAATCCCTAAGTGAGCGATATGTGGGGGATTGTAGTATATTCCTAAAGTCATCATATAAAATTGGATCTTGAAGCTTTGTATGAAGGCTTTCTCTTTAAAGCTTACGTTTTTATTCAAGAGTCTACTGGTTCAGTTTCTTCAGAATCTTTTAAAGCTTACGTTTTTATTCAAGAGTCTACTGGTTCAGTTTCTTCAGAATCGCGTAGATACTTTCCCACAGATCAGATAAACATATGACAATTCATGCCGCTCTTCTCTGTTTACATTTAGTATCCTCTGGTAGTCCTGTTTGGTACAGGTCCCACACACTTGAGCAATGTTCTAGAATGGATTGTACGAGTGATTTGGAAGCAATTTCCTTTTCTAGACTGATTGTATTTCCCCAGTATTCTACCAATAAACTGAAGTCTACCACTTGCTTTAGCCACACATCAGCCTACATGATCATTCCACTTCATATCACTACAATGTGTTACACTCAGGTATTTGTATAAGTTGGCTGATTACAACAGTGACTCGTTGATATTATAGTCATACAATACCGCATTTTTTCATTTTGTGCAATGAACAATTTTACATTTATGAACATTTACTACAAGTTACCAATTTATATGTTGTTGTTGTGGTCTTCAGTCCTGAGACTGGTTTGATGCAGCTCTCCGTGCTGCTCAATCCTGTGCAAGCTTCTTCATCTCCCAGTACTTACTGCAACCTACATCCTTATGAATCTGCTTAGTGTATTCATCTCTTGGTTTCCCTCTACAATTTTTACCCTCCACACTGTCCTACAATGTTAAATTTGTGATCCCTTGATGCCTCAGAACGTGTCCTACAAACTGATCCCTTCTTCTTGTCAAGTTGTGCCACAAACTCTTCTTCTCCCCAATTGTATTCAATACCTCCTCATTAGTTATGTGATCCACCCATCTAATCCTCAGCATTCTTCTGTAGCACCACATTTCGAAAGCTTCTATTCTCTTCTTGTCCAAACTATTTATCACCATGTTTCACTTCCATACATGGCTACACTCCATGACTTCCTGACATTTAAATCTATACTCGGTGTTAACAAATTTCTCTTCTTCAGAAACACTTTCCTTGCCATTGCCAGTCTACATTTTATATCGTCTCTACTTCGACCATCATCAGTTATTTTGCTCACCAAATAGCAAAACTCCTTTACTACTTTAAGTGTCTCATTTCCTAATCTAATTCCCTCAGCATCACCCAACTTAATTTGACTACATTCCATTATCCTCATTTTCTTTTGTTGATGTTCAACTACTCTTCCAAGTCCTTTGCTGTCTCTGACAGAATTACAATGTCAGCAGTGAACCTCAAATTTCTTTTTCCTTCTCCATGGATTTTAATACCTACTCTGAGCTTTGCTTTTGTTTCCTTTACTGCTTGCTCAATATACAGATTGAATAACATTGTGGATAGGCTACAACCCTGTCTCACTCCCTTCCCAACCAATGCTTCCCATTCATGCCCCTCAACTCTTATAACTGCCATCTGGTTTCTGTACAAATTGTAAATAGCATTTTCCTCCCTGTATTTTCCCCTTCCACCTTCAAAATTTGAAAGAGAATATTCCAATCAACATTGTCAAAAGCTTTCTCTACATCTACAAATGTTAGAAATGTAGGTTTGCCTTTCCTTAATCTTTCTTCTAAGATAAGTCATGAGGTCAGTATTGCCTCACGTGTTCCAGTATTTCTACGAAGTCCAAACTGGTCTTCCCCGAGGTCGGCTTCTACTAGTTTTTCCATTCGTCTGTAAAGAATTCGTGTTAGTATTTTGCAGCTGTGACTTATTAAACTACTAGTTTGGTATTTTCACATCTGTCAACACCTGCTTTCTTTGGGATTGGAATTATTATATTCTTCTTGAAGTCTGAGGGTATTTCGCCTGTCTCATACATCTTGCTCACCAGATGGTAGAGTTTTGTCAGGGCTGACTCTCCCAAGGCCGTCAGTAGTTCTAATGGAATGTTGTCTACTCCCGGTGCCTTTGTTTCGACTCAGGTCTTTCAGTGCTCTGTCAAACTCTTCACGCAGTATCGTATCTCCCATTTCATCTTCATCTACATCCTCTTCCATTTCCATAATATTGTCCTCAAGTACATCACCCTTGTGTAGACCCTCTATATACTCCTTCCCCCTTTCTGCTTTCCCTTCTTTGCTTAGAACTGGTTTTCCATCTGAGCTCTTGATATTCATACAAGTGGCTCTCTTTTCTCCAAAGGTCTCTTTACTTTTCCCGTAGGCAGTATCTATCTTACCCCTAGAGAGATAAGCCTCTACATCCTTACATTTGTCCTCTAGCCATGCCTGCTTAGCCATTTTGTACTTCCTGTCGATCTCATTTTTGAGACATTTGTATTCCTTTTTGCCTGCTTCATTTACTGCATTTTTATATTTTCTCCTTTCATCAATTAAATTCAATATTTCTTCTGTTAACCAAGGATTTCTACTAGCCCTCGTCTTTTTACCTACTTGATCCTCTGCTGCCTTCACTACTTCATCCCTCAGAGCTACCCATTCTTCTTCTACTGTATTTCTTTCCCCCATTCCTGTCAATTGTTCCCTTATGCTCTCCCTGAAACTCTGTACAACCTCTGGTTTAGTCAGTTTATCCAGGTCCCATCTCCTTAAATTCCCACCTTTTTGCAGTTTCTTCAGTTTTAATCTACAGTTCATAACCATTAGATTGTGGTCAGAGTCCACTCCTCCCCTGGAAATGTCTTACAATTTAAAACCTGTTTCCTAAATCTCTGTCTTACCATTATATAATCTATATGATACCTTCTAGTATCTCCAGGATTCTTCCAAGTATACAACCTTCTTTTATGATTCTTGAACCAAGTGTTAGCTATGATTAAGTTATGCAGCAATTTCTATACCACTTTGAATTGTTATCAAGAGCAGACTAAATGTTGATGCAGCTTCTTTCAGACAGTTTTTGACTATAGATAACTGCATCACATGCAAAATAGTCTAAGGTCATAGTTCACATCTGCCCCTGGAATTTGGCTTCTGACTCCCTGTCTTATCATTGTATAACTACTCTGAAGCATTCTTTCATTATTTTTAAAGCAAGTGTTAACGATGATTAAGTTATGATCTGTGCAAAATTCTACCAGGCATCTACCTCTTTCATTGCTTTCCACCACTCCTCATTCTTCTGCTGTTTTTTCCTGCTCTTCCTCTTGCTACTACCAAATTTCAGACTCCCATTATAATTTTTCATCTTCTTTAAATACAGGAACAATTTCCTTTATCTCATCATAGTGTCTATCAAATTCATAATCATCTGTGGATCTGTTTGCCATATAAACTAGTACTGCAGTGGTGTGTTTGCTTCATGTCTATCTTCAGTGCTATAATGTGGTCACGATGCTGCTAACAGTAGCTTACCTGCATTCGAATATTGTTATTCGTTATTAGACCTATCTTGCACTAACACAATTTGATTTTCAACCTAGTCATTCCACTTTTTAAATTCTCTGCCCATCCTACACATTTAAAAGATCTAAGATTTCACACTCCAACCCACAGAATTCCAGTTCTATTTTTTGTAACTACGAGGTTCCTATGAGTAGTCCCCGCCCAGAGATTCATACGGAGGATTATCTTAACTCCAGAATATATTACCCAAGAGGATACAATTATCATTAACACAGTAAAGCTGCATGCTCTAGTGAAAAAAAAGAAGTCTGTGATTTCCCCTTGCCTGCAGCCATTTGCAGTACCAGCACAGGAAGGCCATTTGACCCATGTTAAAAGGCTAGATCAGTCACTCAAATGGTTGCCCCTGCAGCCACTGAAAATGCTGTTACTCCTCTTCAGGAAGCTCTAGTTATTCTGGCCTCTCCAAAGATCCCCATTCCGGTTGCACCTACTGTACTGTTATCTGTGTCTGTGTGTCATCCAAGCCACTCTTGGCAAGGTCCATAGGTTATGGAGGGCTGATGATGATGAGGTCCCATACTCCGAGGATCATAGGGGACGATGAGGGAAACCCGCACCGCCTACTAGGATAAGTCCTAGTGGAGGTAGTTTCCCATTGCATTCCTCCAACCGTAATGGAGATGAATGATGATGATGAAGATGACACAACACACAGTCATCTCGAGGCAGGGAAAATCCCTGACCCCACCAGGAATTGAACCCAGGACCCCGTGCGCAGTAAGCAAGAACGCTACCGCAAGAACAGGAGCTGGGGACATGGGGGGCTATAGGGTGTAATGGCAGCAACAGAAGATGTAAGAAATATACATATGGCTAGTGTTATTACGTTAGACTGCTTGAAATGAAGACTGCTGGAATGCTTGTATTAATTTTGTTCGTGTGTAATATGGGGTTTAGTACCACGGTTGTCATTTTATGTGTGATAAATATAAAAATATACAGTTATAGGTTGGAATTTGATTGCTTAGCGAAAGCCTTCACCTTGGCCTATTCGGCATACTGATTGTCACTGTTTGTTCCAGATAAATCCACAGCACACCATACCGACTATCGACGACAACGGATTTGTCCTGTGGGACAGGTAAGGCTATGCTACTGATATTAATGGGATTCAATTCATCCTCAGCAACATCAGTTTGGTTGACAGCATTGTATGTTTATTCGCAGCCATGCAATTGCCACATACTTCGTGTCACAGTATGGGAAGGATGACTCCTTATATCCGAAGGAGCCAAAGAAGAGGGCGCTAGTCAATCAGAGAATTTACTTTGAGGCAGGGACCCTTTTCCCTCGATTGAGGGCAATTGTCGTAAGTATCTTGCTTCCATTGATGTTTGAAAGTTTCTTGGTGTGTACATTGTTCCATGAAATTTACAGCCAAGTACCTGATGTCAGTATTTCCTGTCATAATATTTTGGCAGCAAAGTCTCAGCACCAAAATATCATTATGAGACCTAATGACACCCAGCAGCCCACCCGAAATGTTATGGGACATTCTGATTCATGTTTACTGTTGTCTTTTTTTCTAATACCTGAAAAGTTGGCAAATTTACGTGTATTGTTTAATTTGTAGTTAAACACTTTTTACAGACGTATTAAGGAGACACTGACACAACTAGCAAGGTGACATTCTCTGATTTAGCAGAATGAGAAACAGTTCATATTTATTAATAATGGTTTGTATTGGAAGTCAGTGTTATTGAAATAAGCCACTGGAAATAGTGTCTGAAGACGGTCGCATGTTATTTGGATGGATTTTATGATGTATGAGGTGAAGGCCATAGGATTTATCACTTGATTCCCATGCTGATAATACTGTCAGTCATCTGTTATAGTTAATTAAATAAACTGTTAGAAACACAATTCCATTCCATCTCTTGCACTCTCCTATTACTGTTATTGTTTCTAACGCATGTGTGAGTAACAAAAATTGCAGCCTCCACTTGGATTGCTGGTGCATTAATGTACATCACTCAATGGCATTCATACGATGTTTGATTTTTGGTAAGAATTTTGTCTCTTTGTGTGATTGAATGCTATCCACTCCGAAACTGAACCCATTAAGTATTACACACTTGTACCAAGACTTTTTCAAAACCCGAAACACTTATGGAACTCTATCTGTGAGATAGCTTTTAGCTCTCTCAGCAATATGTTTTAATCACATCTATGTTCGCAAAATGAAGGTACTTCAAGTTGTTGTTGATTTTTTAAAATTTTTTTTTTTGCGTGGGGGGGTGGGGGGTGGCAGAAAACAAGCACATGGCACATGGCGAATATGCTGTGGCGTTTCTGCTACTTGAGGTCTGGAGTTAATTAACTGCCTAGCCATTCCAACACTCCCATTCCTGAGTACTCAGAGAATAATTGAGTTCCGACCCAGGTGTAACGTCCGTCAGTAGGGATCTAATATACAAATCCCCAAATATGTACAATGTATGTTTGAGACTGTGCATTGAAACTGTGACTACATGTTGAATCAAGTTCTTCCCCACATAAAAATCTTAAGTTCAGAGTCCTAAGAGTTTCTGGCACTTCCACAGAATAATTATTCCTGCTCAGTTTGCATAATATTCTTCACATTTAATAAACGTTGCACTGGCAATTAATCATCAAATAAGAAGTCACACTTCATTATTATTGGCATCTTGGATATTCGGGAATCCAGCCGGATGTTCGCGTCGTTCTCGCACGATATTTCAACAGCGTGCCTCGCTGTCTTCTTCAGGTGCTACCTGAGACTGGTCCTTGGGTCGATCGAGTCCAGTATTTATGCCTGGGAGGAGCTGGGCGTTCCCTAATCGGTCCGCGCCGAGTCGAGTGTTCCATCTGTGGTCCGCGCCCGCCAGACTCAGCTTCAACGGACCCCTCCAGTCGCGGATGTTCCGTCTGCCGTCGGCGCCGGTTTTGGCCGTCCTCAACGGTTGTGGTTGTCATTTGAGGTGTGTCAGACCCGATCTGAGATGTTAGGTACTCTATCTCATGACTGTTCCTACGGTTTCCACTTCTGTTGCGTGCTGGGCGCTCCCTAATCGGTCCGCGCCGCGTCGTGTGTTCCATCTGAGGTCCGCGCCCGCCAGACGCGGCTACATTGTCCCTCTCTGGTGGCCGGTGTTCCCTCCGCCGTCCGCGCCCGGCCTGGCCGTCTTCTGAAGTCGAGTTCATGACCTGGGGTGTGTCAGATCTGGTCTCTAATGTCCAACACCTTGTCTCACGGCTGTTCCCTCGGTCTCCACACTGACTTATACCTTCAAGCCAGCAGTTGCCACCATCCGGCACAGAAGAATGGAGTGCTCAAAACACTGGTCCACAGAGCACAAACTCTGTCAGATCCTGATAGTCTGGCCACAGAAATAGAACACTTACAATCAGTGTTCAGCAGGAATGGGTACTCCTCTAGAGATATCCAGAAGGCACTTCAACCTGCCAACCGGCCAAAGGATCCAGAAGAAGAACCAGAAGAGGCAAAGAAGATGGCATACTTGCCATATGCCGGACCTTCTCTACCAAGATCAGCAGGATTCTCCAGAAATATGACATCAGGAGCATATTTTGCCCACCCACAAAAATTGGCGCTATGCTGGGGACTGTAAAAGATGACCTGGGGCTACGCAAGCCAGGTATTTACAACATACCATGCCAGTGTGGGATGTCATACATTGGCCAGACCACCAGAACTGTGGACATCAGGTGTAAAGAACACCAGAGACATACCAGACTCAGGCAGGCAACTAAATCAGCCATAGCAGAGCATTGTCTGGAACATGGTCATTCAATGGATTACAATGACACCAAGATTGTGACACAGACCTCAAGATATTGGGACAGTGTCATTAAAGAAGCAACAGAAGTGGAAACCGTAGGAACAGTCATGAGATAGAGTACCTAACATCTCAGATCGGGTCTGACACACCTCAAATGACAACCACAACCGTTGAGGACGGCCAAAACCGGCGCCGACGGCAGTCGGAACATCCGCGACTGGAGGGGTCCGTTGAAGCCGAGTCTGGCGGGCGCGGACCACAGATGGAACACTCGACTCGGCGCGGACCGATTAGGGAACGCCCAGCTCCTCCCAGGCATAAAAACTGGACTCGATCGACCCAAGGACCAGTCTCAGGTAGCACCTGAAGAAGACAGCGAGGCACGCTGTTGAAATATCGTGCGAGAACGACGCGAACATCCGGCTGGATTCCCGAATATCCAAGATGCCAACAGATCGCCGGGAAAGCAGGTAGCACCTGAAGAAGACAGCGAGGCACGCTGTTGAAATATCGTGCGAGAACGACGCGAACATCCGGCTGGATTCCCGAATATCCAAGATGCCAACAGATCGCCGGGAAAGCATGAAGAATTACTTCATTATTATTGTTCAAATGTCTTGAAACAACCAATGGGAACAACATAATACTAGGAAAAAATAACTTCAAGTTTTCCTTCAACTGTTTATACAGGCATAATGTCCCTTGTATACCATAACCATCCACAAATATTAAGTTTATTTTTGCATTTAATTCAGTAAATAATCTGGCCTGGCACTACACAAAATCATTACATCATTTAACTATGGGGGTGGACAAAAATGTGGAAATGCGAGAAATGCATGCCTGAATATACATGCGAATGCTAGCCAAGACGACAGGTTGCTTTTTTGTATTTGACCTGGAACGGCACTCATTCAGTGTCTTTTCACTGAAAGTGTCAGTTGTGGTCAGAACAGAGTTCTGTATAGTTGTGAGCTCATTATGTTGGAAGTAGGTGAACTCAAAGGTGGCCAAATTTTTTGGTGCTTGTATGGTGGGTATCCCGAGAGTCTGGTTTTTCAAGAGGCACCATTCCAGGATTTATACAACATGCAGAAAAAGCAGCAGAACTTCATCTGCTAAGTCATAACCAAATGAAAGTGTGTATTGCGTAATCATGATGGACAGTCATTTAAGAGAATTGTGACAAAGAATAAGAGGATAACAGATACAAAAGTCACTGCAGAACTGAATGTTGCACTCGTGAACCCTGTCAGCATTAAAACAACATGAAGAGGTCTCTCTAACCTGGGTATTGCAGGATGGTCTGGAATTCCAAAACCAAACATCAATGATCCCGAAGCCATAAAATCTTGGCAGTTGAGCAGTGGAAGAAAGGCATTTGATTGGATGACTTTTGTTTCACACTGTTTCTAGCTTTGGGCCGAATTTACACCTGGCTTAAGCCATACCAAGCCTACCTTGCAGACAGTTTACTGCCAAGAGTGACACTTGACAAGGATTCAGTGGTGATTTGGGCAGCCATATCGTGATGTTCCACAGGCCTTATGGTTGCCCTTCAAGATCCATTACTGGCTACATCTACATCTACTACATCTACATTTATACTCTGCAACCCACCCAACGGTGTGTGGCGGAGGGCACTTCACGTGCCACTGTAATTACCTCACTTTTCTGTTCCAGTTCGTGGGAAGAACGACTGCCAGAAAGCCTCCGTGCACACTCGAATCTCTCTAATTTTACATTCGTCATGTCCTTGGGAGGTATAAGTAGGGGGAAGCAAGATATTCGATACCTCATCCAGAAACACACCCTCTCGAAACCTGGACAGCAAGCTACACTGCGATACAGAGTGCCTCTCTTGCAGAGTCTGCCACTTGAGTTTGCTAAACATCTCCGTAACGCTATCACGCTTACCAAATAACCCTGTGACAAAATGTGCTGCTCTTCTTTGGACCTTCTCTATCTCCTCCACCAACCCGATCTGATACGGATCCCACACTGATGAGCAATACTCAAGTATAGGTCGAACGAGTGTTTTGTAAGCCCCCTCCTTTGTTGATGGACTACATTTTCTAAGGACTCTCCCAATGAATCTCAACCTGGTACCCACCTTACCAACAATTAATTTTATATGATCATTCCACTTCAAATCTTTTCGCATGCACATTCCCAGATATTTTACAGTAGTAACTGCTACCAGTGTTTGTTCTGCTATCATATAATCATACAGTAAATGATCCTTCTTTCTATGTATTTGCAATACATTTCATTTATCTATGTTAAGGGTCAGTTGCCACTCCCTGCACCAAGTGCCTATCTGCTGCAGATCTTCCTGCATTTCGCTACAATTTTCTATTGCTGCAACTTCTCTGTATGCTACAGCATCATTCACAAAAAGCCGCACGGAACTTCCGACACTATCTACTAGGTCATTTATATATATTGTGAAAAGCAGTGGTCCCATAACACTCCTCTGTTGCATACCAAAGGTTACTTTAATGTCTGTAGACGTCTCTCCATTGAGAACAACATGCTGTGTTCTGTTTGCTAAAAATTCTTCAATCCAGCCACACAGCTGGTCTGATATTCCATAGGCTCTTACTTTGTTTATTAGGCAACACACTATTGTCACCATGCATGGGGCTAACGTTAGACACTTCTTTCCCTAGCATTTCAGACTACTGTGTGGTGGGCTATTACTCTTACAACAACAGTTTTCAAGATGATTAATACAATGTTAATCCCCCACTTGTTATAATTCTGTCACTTAGACACTTTTCTTCACAACTTCCTAGCTTTATTACTTTGTAAAGAAAATAAAACAGTCATATGAATGGCCAACATAGTCAGAGGTTGCAAAGAGGCTGGGTCATCATTACAGTCATCAATACGGTCACCGATAATACTGCAAACAACTGAGTGTGAACTGGTACATTATCATGCTGAAAAAGCCACAAATCCGGCCTTTTTTTCCCAAATTCATTCATGCAAATGCCATTGAAAATACTGATAGAGTTTGTGGCAAGGACACACGGTGCACTATGCCATTGAAATCGAAGAGCACAGTGCCCATAAACTTCACATCTGACTGCACTTCTGTGGCTTTTTTTGGTCTTGTGGATGGGGACGATTGAGCCTTAGTGTCAATGTCTTATCCGTAAACCCATGTTTCATGAGTTCTGCATCTTTTTTTACTTCATCTAATCATTCCTGATTGACTTGCATTTGCTGCTTTGTATTTTTGAAACTGAAAAATTTTGGAAAATTTTGCTATTACACACTTCACACTAAAATCAGAAAAAATTCATAGCATGAGCCAAATGTTATATTCGATTCATGTTGAGGGATCTGGGTGACCAATTCATTTGCTGTAATTGTTCAGAATGTTCTTCAAACCAATCACGAATAATTATGGCCTTGTGATATGGCACATTGTCATCCCTAAAAATTCCATAATTGAAAGGCAACAAAGGGTCTCCAAGTAGCCGAACATAATCTTTTCCAGTCAGTGATCAGTTCAGTTGGACCAGGGGACCGAATCAGTTCCATGTAAACACAACCCTCACAATTATGGTGTCACCACCGGCATGCACAGTTTCTTGTTGAGTTGGATCCATGGCTTCATGGGGTCTGTGCCACATTCTAATCCTACCATCAGCTCTTAACAACTGAAGTCGGGACTCATGTGACCAGTCCATGGTTTTCCACTTGTCTAAGGCCAACCGGGATACTGTCATTAGCCCCCGAGAGGTGCTGCAGGCCATGCTGTTGGCAAAGGCACTGGCATCTGTCGTCTACTCTCATAGCCCATTAACGCCAAACTTCATCGCATGTTTGTCATACATCCCACACTGGCTTTTGCTGTTGTTTCATGCAGTGTTGATTGTCTGTTAGCACTGACAACTCTATGCAAACACCACTGCTCTCTGTTGTTAAGTGAAGGCTGTCAGCCACTGCGTTGTCTGTGGTGAGAGGTAACGCCAGAAATTTGGTATTACCGGCGCACTCTTGACACTGTGGCTCTAGAAATATTAAAGTCTCTAAATATTACCGAAATGGAATGTCCCATGCATGTAGCTCGAAGCTTTCAAAGTGTGTTAATTTCCATCACATGACCATTATCATGTCAGAAACCTTTTCATGTGAATTACCTTAATACAAAATGACAGCTCCGTCAATGTACTGCCCTTTGATTCCTAGTGTACGCGATGCACTATTCAAATGAAGCAAATCGGTGGCCACGAATGATGAATGTCTTTCCTCAGGAAAATCAGATGGGGAGAGATTGTGACTATATACAATATGTGTAAGAGCCTCCCAGTGAAACTTGCGCAGTGTAGTCGAAACAGCCTTGGTATCATGTGGGCTTACATGGGAATCCCTTATACATCCTCCATAGAGTCTCAAATTCTCCCCACATGATTTCAATATTTTTGGACCCCTGGAGAAAGTAATTCATGGCTGTTGATTTGCTTCCTGTGAAGAAGTGTACATCTGGGTGCAGTCACAATGGATCTATAGGCAATCACACACTTTCCATGAAGGTACTGACCACCTTGTGGGATAAATGTTTTAACATTTATGGTGATTACTTTAGAAGTCATAAACAATTGACTTACTTTCTTCCATCTATCTCATTTTCATTTTACTGTCCTTTATCTTTGGGTTCTTTGAATTTCTTATTGAAAGAACTACGATTTTGTTCACAATTTTGCCGAGTTCTTTGTCGGAGTGTTTAGTAAAAAATGGATGAAAAGGCAATGAGTCGAAGACTGCTCTTTCTCTTTTACAGTTTCCTGTGTTCTTTCTGGGCAACAAGACTGTGGAAGCATCAGTCAAAGCAGCAGCGTATGAGGCTATTGGGTTCCTGGAGAAGTTCCTGGAAGCGACACGCTGGGTGGCCGGTGACCACCTCACCATAGCAGACGTGGTGTGCGCTGTCACAGCCACCAGCCTGCAGGTTGGCACCTCTCTTTGCCTTGCACTATTTTATTTATCAGTGTATTGTGTGTGTGTTAAATCTTTCCTCTAGAATTTATAGACTGGTTACAATTACAGTTTCACTGTAGCATTTCGTAAACATGTCATCCACATCCAGATTACTGGACATCAAAATTGCATCATGAAGAGCGACAGCAAATAACAAAGATTTACTTGTGTATAGAGGGTGGAAATTGTTTTAACTGACAAATTCTGTGAAGTTCCATGGGAAACTAAAACAAATATTTTCTCTAATGTGATAATTTCAAATTCAAATGGCTCCAAGCACTATGGGACTTAACATCTGAGGTCATCATTCCACTAGACTTAGAACTACTTAAACCTAACTAAGCTAAGGCCATCACACACATCTATGCCCGAGGCAGGATTCAAACCTGCAACCATAGCAGCGTGGTTCCGGACTGAAGGGCCTAGAACTGCTTGGCCACAGTGGCTGGCTGTGATAATTTCCTGTGAGCATTATTTAATCCGGCAGAAGATGTACTCACTGTTTAGTTGTAATGACTGATTTGTTCTTCTAACAGTTCCTATTGCACAGGAAGAGGGCATACTTTGCTCTTCAGTTGTAGTAGCTGTTTCACATTTGCATTTAGTAGGATGTCTTGACCAAGCACAGTACTTGTTTACTGATGGAGCGATAGACCTGTAGAGAACACACTAATGTAGTTGGTGATTACTGCATCGTGAAGGTGTTTTCTAGAGCAAGCAATATATTTGACCTCTAGGGCACTAGTTGTGTTGGGCCATTGAGATTTTACAGGGCGTAGAGTACAGCCTTCCTCAACTCATTGATTCTGTATTCAGACAACAATCCTGTTATCAGGACCAGTGGAAGTGACAATTTCATGAAATAATTAACCTTAATATCGATAGGCCGTGCTCTAGCTCTTGTTAAATTCTGACGCTTACTGGTAGGCTGTTTTCCTTTTTGTACAAGGCAGAAGAGATAGATACCATTCCATCAGAGTTTCTAAAATAATTGGGGGAAGTGACAACAAAACAAATATTCACATTGGTGTGTAGAATGTATGAGACTGGCGATATACCATCAGACTTATGGAGAAACATCATTCACACAATTCCAAAAACTGCAAGAGCCGACAAGTGTGAGAATTATCATACAATCAGGTTAACAGCTCATGCGTCCAAGATGCTGACAATAATAATATACATAAAAATGGAAAAGAAAATTGTGGATGAGTTAGATGACAACCTGTTTGGCTTTAGTAAAGGTAACAGCACCAAAAAGGCAATTCTGACGTTGTGGTTGATAATGGAAGCACGCGTAAAGAAAAATCAAGACACATTCATTGGATTTGAAGACCTGCTCAAAAGTATTCGACAATGTAGAATGGGACAAGATCTTCAAAATTCTGAGAAAAGTATGGGTAAGCTATAGGTAAAGATGGATAATTTATAACATCTACAAGAACCAAGTGGGAACAATAAGACTGGAAGACCAAGAGTGAAATCCTTGGATTCAAAAGGGTGTAAGACAGGGGTGTAGTCTTTCGTCCCTACTGTTCAATCAATACATAGAAGAAGCAATGACAAAAATAAAAAATAAAATAAAATAAAATAAAGGTTTAAGAGTGGAATTAAAATTAAAGATGAAACGCTATCAATGATCAGACTCTCTGATGACACTGGTGTCATCAGTGTATGTCAAGAATAACAGGATCTGCTGAATATTATGAACACTCTAAAGGGCACAAAATATGGGTCAAGAATAAATCAAATAAAGATTAAAGTAATGATAATTAACAGAAATGAGAACAACAAGAAACTTGACATCAGAACTGGTGACCACAAAATAGATGAAGTTAAGAAATTCTGCTACCAACACAGCAACATAATCCATGATGGAGCGAAGAGGACATAAGAAGTAGACTACCACTGACAAAGAGAAGTGTACTAGTATCAAATGTAGACCATAATTTGAGGAACAAATTTCTGAGGAGTAATGGTTGGAGCACAGCATTGTATGGTAGTGAAACATGAACTGTGGGAAAACTGGAAAGGAAGAGAAGCAAAGCATTTGAGATGTGGTGCTACAGAAGAATGTTGAAGATTAGGTGCACTGTTAAGGTAAGGAATGCGGTGGTTCTCTGGAGAAGCGGCAAGAAAAGGAATGTATAGAAAATGCTGAAAAAAGAAGGGACAGGATGGTAGGACATCTGTTAAGACATTACGGAGAAACTTCCATGGTACTAAAGGGAGCTGTAGAGGCTAAAAACTGTACAGAAAGACATAGATTGGAATACATCCAGCGCATAATAGAAGACATAGCTTGCAAGCACTACTTTGATATGAAGTGGTTAACATAAGAGAGGAATTCGTTGCTTTTTGATGGGTTTCATCAAAACACCCAGAAGACTGATGACATAATGAAAAGAAGCACCACATGATCCCCTCACTTACTACCAAGACTCTGTTGTGATTAATGAATGAGAACTCCATTTTCTTATATACAGAATGTAGACTGTGTTAATCTGTTTACCCTGTACAGGGATTGTGAAATGCTTATTTGCATAGGCATACATGTAGTACACTTCATGCCAGTTTGACATTTGTTGAATGCCACATTCTTGAAGAATGTCTACATGTACTACACTTTATGATGAAGTTACTACATAAAAATTAAACATTATTAAGCTGAAATTTTTTTCTGGTACATTAGTCTCACCTTGATTTATGGGTATTTACCTATCTAAATGTTTCATGTATTGTGTTTTCCTTATATGTTAAAAGACTCTAGCATTTCATTAATTTTTTTGGATAGAAATGGGTAATAAATGAGTGCATTAGCTATTCCATCAGACTTACAAATGCCAAAATAGTGGACTCACTGCTCAGGAATACTTGCTTACCACAGCATAATCCACGCCACATTTAGAAGTCAATAGATAGCTTAATTTCTGTTATCAACACACACACACACACACACACACACACACACACACACACACACACACACACACACAATCTGATTTTCAATAAATTCATAGCTACATACAGCTTTAATGAAAATCATTGCTACCTCTAATTCCTTAATTGTGAGACTGAGCTGGGAGACATATAATTTCAATTTTTTTAAAAATTCTTGAGAAATAACAGCATTAAATAAAATCACCTTCTATTGTGAGTGATAGCTGTTATTGTACTGCACCCTATTTACTTGATCTTTGTTCAGTAGTTCATCACTTTTTCCCATTACAAAAGATCATCTAATGCACTCATAGACACTTTGTGTAAGATGTATGGAACGCTACAGTACCATATTTATAGCAATATATTTCTATGCTTTTGCTGTTATATCTTGAAAATTCATTCACATTGTGTTCTTCTAGGTTATCACTGTTCAATTGTCTTTAAATTATATTTCCTTTTCTTCTGCTCTCACAAAGACCTTTCCATATACATAATCTTTTGAACTACACTGGCTATGCTGTTGACAAGTGGTGTAGTAAATCATTTATGAATATCAAAAATAACAAAAGGTGTTATGTAAAGCCTCAAGTAACTCTGTAACTAAATTTCCTATACCTGAAAAGTAGTTTTTATTTATAAGATGTGTGTCTAGCATCCGTTGCCTTCCAAAAAGATATAGCTGTAACCACATCATATTCCATATACAATATTTCCAGCAGTTCAATCAAAACAGTTCTTGCTCACTTCTTTGTAGGAGTAAAAACACCACTTATGTTTAGGTTGACTGTTGTTGTTATGGCGGCAGTGGCGGCGGTGGCGGTTGTGGTGATGGTGGTGTCGGTGGTGGTATTGATGGTGTTCCATCTAAAGATTGGTTTGATGGAGCATTCCATGCTACTCTATCCTATGCAAGCCCCACTGATCTCAGAATAATTATTGCAATCTCACCCATTTGAACCTGGTTAGTCTACCAGCCTCTGACTCTCCCTCTGTCTTTTTTATTCCCCTGCATACTTCCCTCCAGTACTAAACTGATACTTCCTTGATGTTTCAGACTTTCTCCTATCAACTGATCCCCTCTTGTAGTGTAGACTGACAATTCACCAGAAATGTTATACAGTAAAACTTTTTGTAACATATTGGATTCATCATGATCCTTTCCCATATCTTAAGGATTAAACACCTAATTAACTCAGGCAAGCACAGTAAAGGACAAGAGGAAATTTGTTGATAAAGATGTCAGAAAGTCGCAGAAAAATGTTACGTAAAATCACACAATCAAGTGCATGCCTAGAATGGAAGCAAAGAATGATGATGAACAGTTCATGTTGATTTTGTGGTGGATGATGAATTAGTTTTCAGATTTCATGGCAAATGACTGCAGATACAGTTGCAGCTAGTCTCTACACATTGTGTTATGGCTTTCTTCAAACTAATACTGAAATGTTACATCCATTTTGTTGTGTGGGGCAACGTGAGAGTTTGGTTTGAGAATACTTTTTTCAGGGTTTCATTCTTGGTGTCCAAAACATAATTGAAATTGTTCTCCAACAGGATAATAAAAAATACAAAAATGCTAAGCATTGTTATAGTGTAGCATTGGAACTAAGGACAATGATTTTGGTCAAATACCAGTAAGAGACCTTTGGAGTGATGTATTACCAAAGTTTCCTTCATAATGGGAAAGGCAGATGGTGAGTGCAGTTTATTAGGACTGTACAGGTTTTGCACTTTTATAGAAGAATAAACCTACAAAAGACTTGTATTGCCAATCACTGAGTATAGGTAACAACTTCTGGATCATCTATGAATGCAGAAACTTAAAAATATCTGAGAATCCCATAATTCATCTTTGGTGTGCTTTTTAATGACTGTAACTTTTATCTAACAGTCCCCATTAACAACATTTGGAAATTAATCAGTAATTATTTGTTTCCAGGCGATTGGCTTGGATTTCAGTGGCTACCCAAAGACACAAGACTGGATAGAGCGTTGTAAGAAGATCCCAGGATTCCAGGAGGCCAATGAAGAAGGTGTAAAGGCTTTTGGAGAGAAAGTCAGAAGCTCTCTACCACCAAATCATCTGGCTCCATAGGAGAAGACTGAAAAGGCTGTATAATAGATCAAGAATAATAAATCATTCTTTATTCAGAAGTGATACAGATCATTGTTTTCTGTCTCTTATTTATGAACTGTCTTAATTTACCTTGGTCATTGACCAAGAGTTGTTATTAGTTTTGTTCCTTTATATAAAACTAGTGTCTTAATTGCCATATACATACACAGAAACATTGTTTCTAACACTTCCTTCATGTGTCAGTTAGGGCATACAGTTTGAGAATCAGCCTGGGGCTAGGTTAAAATTGGGCTTTCTTCTCTTAAAACAGCATTCTGAGCTTTATCATCATTTTGATGTCACTACTTTTAAGTTACTGACATACTAAGAATACACTAAACCTGGAAAGATGATGTCTTATTACGGCATATGCCACCTGGGGATAGTATAAGTACTGATAATGGTTTTGATGTCATCTGCCAATGGATAACGTAGTAGCATAGCTACCAGGGCACCACCTTTGTGTACACTTTAATAGGGAATGCTTACAACTAGAAGGCTCAATGTGGTACATTCATATGATGCAAGTAGGCAGCCATGCCATGGATATATTCTTACAACCAACTGAGTGAGTTTGAATGGAGGCAAATTGTGACCTTCCGAGTTGTGGGATAGTCCTTTTGCAGAACTGCCACATGAGTTGGACGTGCCGCATCAGTTGTGCAATGATGCTGGTACCACTGGTGTGGCATGCGGTGGCATTGTGGTATTTTACAAATCATTGGCAGGATGACAACAAAACCAAAAAAACCATTACTTATTAGCGTAACATGAGGTTTCATTTAATCGCTGCTGCTCCTGGCGAAAGATAGTTATTCTACAAAGGAAATCTCCACCTGTGATTGTGTAGCAATGTTGTCTGTCAAGCAGTGTAAGTTGCACTATGTTCATGCACAAGAGTGATCTCATACAATTTACTGAACTGTTATTCAAGGTAGCAACACTTTTTCTTAAGCAAAATGAACCGTTTTTACACACAATATCACATGTGCACAACACTAATGTATTCTTTCCTGTCAAAATATTTCATAAAAGTTCTTACAAAATAATCGTGGTCCATACTTTAGCAGAGAACAATTTTATTGATTAAGGTGCTGTTTGAACAACATTTAAAGACTATTCACAACCTAAGTCAAATTTATTATTTCTGAGTGGGTTCTAGGCCACCAATACACAATTATTAGAATAAAAATTGACCATCAAGATTTGTGTCTGTTTAAAACTTTGATTTAAATCTGCCACTGAAATATTTCACTAAGATGGCACCTAACATAAGACAACCACTTATTAAATCTTTTCTGTACCTTTAGTTTATGCATCAACATTTCAAAATATTTCTCAAATTTAATCACTTACTATTCAGCATTTATCAATAATCTGCCCTGTAGATCAATAGTGTAGTGGCTGCACTCCTTTGTAGCTGATCAGAAAATTTAACATTTATATATGATGAAACTCACAAAGAAATAAGACTCCAACAAAGTAGATTCTTGTCAATGACACAAAAAAACTATTTTTAAAATATTAAATTAGCAACAAAACACAGTTTTTACCAACCTCAGTACTACAAGACATCAATCACGTCCAATCGTTACAACAGTTCAAACAAGGAGGATTATTCTAGAAGAATCATAGATAACAGAAGACGGTGATTTTCGTTGTGTTTTTTCCATAGATATTCTGAGATAAAGGTTTTCACAGAATATTAAATTATGTTACTGAAAATAATTATTTACTATTTTAGTAATGGTGAAGTCCTTTTTTTATTAAATCATGAGAATGTTCACTCAGTTTCCACACACAATGATGTCATATTTTCTGAATAAATATATGCATGGATATTACACCACTTGGATCGTTGTACTGGAATTGCAGCAGTGGCAGATTGTACATCTACCACAGCACAGATAAGAGACATTGTGAGCCCACATGTGTCAACAAGAACTGTTGCAAACTAGTTAATAGCAGTGGAACTATGGGCATGTGCACCCACTCACGCCACAGCATCAAGGTGCATGGCTTGACTGGTTCTTTCAGACTATAACATGGAAGATGAAATGGTGCACCATGGTCTTTAGAGATGAATGCAGATTCTTTTGCACAAAAGTAATGGTCGTTTGCAGGCGCATACTCGTAGCCTGGTGAGAACTGTATCATACGGTGCATTTTTCCAAGACACATTAGCCTCACCAAAAGGGTGCGATAAGCTACAACTCTTGCTCACCTTTTGTGTTTCTGGAGGGGACCCTAACCAGCACTTGGTACATTGTTAGATCCATTCTTTTGCCCTTCTTGCAACAGGATAGTGATGTGTTGTTCCATTAGGATAATGCTTGCCCGCACACTGCCTGTGAAACTCAATGTGATCTGAAAGATGTGCATTAATTTCCCTGGATAGCTCTATCTCTGGATTTGTCTCCAGTCAAACATGTGTGGGATATGAAGGGATGAGCAGTGACTCCTATGACTTGTCAGGCAACACATCTCACAAAAGTACATGAACAGATTGAGCATGAGTGGCGTAATGTATCCCAGGACATTATTTATCTTCTGTACAGTAAGCTGGATGCCTGAGTCAGTGCCTGCATTGTTGCCCATGGCAGTTACACCATGTACTAATAAGGGAGTTTCAGCATGGATAGATACCTGGTACCTAAGAGGCGTTTCTGCTATTGATCTTTTAAATGCAACCATTTCATATACTCCATATGCATTGTTGCAAACACAAATCTTGAGCAGATTGGAAACCTCTAAATATGCATACTAATTTCTTTCTCCGTTCCAAAACTGGCAACTATGTTTGATCTAGTTTCTATAGAAATTAAAGACAATCTACATCATCATCTACATCATACTCTGCAAGATAGCCAATGGTGTATGGCGGAGGGTACTTTCGGTACTACTATCTGAGCCCTCCAACACTGTTCCACTCACAAATAGTATGTGGGAAGAATGATTGTCGGTAAGCCTCTGTATTGGCTCTCATTTCTCTGATTTTCTCCCCATGGTCAATAAGTCAGATGTATGTGAGGGGAAGTAATATGTTGTTCAACTCGTCCAAAAATGTGCTGTCCTGAAATGTTGTTGTTGTCTTCAGTCCTGAGACTGGTTTGATGCAGCTCTCCATGCTACTCTATCCTGTGCAAGCTTCTTCATCTCCCAGTACCTACTGCAACCTACATCCTTTTGAATCTGCTTAGTGTATTCATCTCTTGGTCTCCCTCTACGATTTTTACCCTCCACGCTGCCCTCCAATACTAAATTGGTGATCCCTTGATGCCTCAGAACATGTCCTACCAACCGATCCCTTTTTCTGGTCAAGTTGTGCCACAAACTTCTCCTCTCCCCAATCCTATTCAATACTTCCTCATTAGTTATGTGATCTACCCACCTAATCTTCAGCATTCTTCTGTAGCACCACATTTCGAAAGCTTCTATTCTCTTCTCGTACAAACTACTTATTGTCCATGTTTCACTTCCATACATGAGTACACTCCATACAAATACTTTCAGAAATGACTTCCTGACACTTAAATCTATACTAGATGTTAACAAATTTCTCTTCTTCAGAAATGCTTTCCTTGCCATTGCCAGTCTACATTTTATATCCTCTCTACTTCGGCCATCATCAGTTATTTTGCTCCCCAAACAGCAAAACTCCTTTACTATTTTAAGTGTCTCATTTCCTAATCTAATTGCTTCAGCATCACCTGACTTAATTCGACTACATTCCATTATTTTCGTTTTGCTTTTGTTGATGTTCATCTTATATCCTCCTTTCAAGACACTGTCCATTCTGTTCAACTGCTCTTCCAAGTCCTTTGCTGTCTCTGACAGAATTACAGTGTCATCAGTGAACCTCAAATTTCTTTTTCCTTCTCCATGGATTTTAATACCTACTCCGAGCTTTACTTTTGTTTCTTTTACTGCTTGCTCAATATACAGATTGAATAACATTGGGGAGAGGCTGCAACCCTGTCTTACTCCCTTCCCAACCACTGCTTCCCTGTCCCTCGACTCATATAACTGCCATCTGGTTTCTGTACAAATTGTAAATAGCCTTTCGCTCCCTATATTTTACCTCAGCCACCTTCAGAATTTCAAAGAGAGTGTTCCAGTCAACATTGTCAAAAGCTTTCTCTAAGTCTACAAATGCTAGAAATGTAGGTTTGCCTTTCATCAATCTTTCTTCTAAGATAAGTCGTAAGGTCAGTATTGCCTCACGTGTTCCAGTATTTCTACGGAATCCAAACTGATCTTCCCCGAGGTTGGCTTCTACCAGTTTTTCCATTCGTCTGTAAAGAATTCGCGTTGTTATTTTGCAGCTGTGACTTATTAAACTGATAGTTCGGTAATATTCACATCTGCCAACACCTGCTTTCTTCGGGATTGGAGTTATTATAATCTTCTTGAAGTCTGAGGGTATTTCGCCTGTCTCATACATCTTGCTTACCAGATGGTAGAGTTTTGTCAGGACTGGCTCTCCCAACGCTGTCAGTAGTTCTAATGGAATGTTGTCTACTCTTGGAACCTTGTTTCGACTCAGGTCTTTCAATGCTCTGACAAACTCTTCACACAGTATCGTATCTCCCATTTCATCTTCATCTACATCCTCTTCCATTTCCATAATATTGTCCTGAAGTACATCGCCCTTGTATAGACCCTCTATATACTCCTTCCACCTTTCTGCTTTCCCTTCTTTGCTTAGAACTGAGTTTCCATCTGAGCTCTTGATATTCATACAACTGGTTCTCTTTTCTCCAAACGTCTCTTTAATTTTCCTGTAGGCAGTATCTATCTTACCCCTATTGAGATAAGCCTCTACATCCTTCCATTTGTCCTTTAGCCATCCCTGCTTAGCCATTTTGCACTTCCTGTCGATCTCATTTTTGAGACGTTTGTATTTCTTTTTGCCTGCTTCATTTAATGCATTTTTATATTTTCTCCTTTCATTTTATATATTTTCTCCTTTCGCCAATTAAATTCAATATTTCTTCCGTTACCCAAGGATTTATACTAGCCCTCGTCTTTTTACCTACTTGATCCTCTGCTGCCTTCACCACTCATCCCTCAAAGTTACCCAGTCTTCTTCTACTGTATTTCTTTCCCCCATTTCTGTCAATTGTTCCCTTATGCTCTCCCTGAAACTCTGTACAACCTCTGGTTTAGTCAGTTTATCCAGGTCCTATCTCCTTAAATTCCCACCTTTTTGCAGTTTCTTCAGTTTTAATCTACAGTTCATAACCAATAGATTGTGGTCAGAGTCCACATCTGCCCTTGGAAATGTCTTACAATTTAAAACCTGGTTCCTAATTCTCTGTCTAACCATTATATAATCTATCTGATACCTTTTAGTATCTCCAGGGTTCTTCCATGTATACAACCTGCTTTCATGATTCTGAAACCAAGTGTTAGCTATGATTAAGTTGTGCTCTGTGCAAAATTCTACCAGGTGGCTTCCTCTTTCATTTCTTAGCCCCAATCTGTATTCACCTACTATGTTTCCTTCTCTCCTTTTTCCAACACTTGAATTCCAGTCACCCATGACTATTAAATTTTCAACTCCCTTCACTATCTGAATAATTTCTTTTCTTTGATCATACATTTCTTCAATTTCTTCGTCATCTGCAGAGCTAGTTGGCATATAAACTTGTACTACTGTAGTAGGTGTGGGCTTCGTATCTATCTTGGCTACAATAATGCGTTCACTATGCTGTTTGTAGTAGCTTACCCGCATTCCTATTTTCCTTTTCATTATTAAACCTACTCCTGCATTACCCCTATTTGATTTTGTGTGTATAACCCTGTAGTCACCTGACCAGAAGTCTTGTTCCTCATGCCACCGAACTTCACTAATTCCCACTATATCTAACTTTAACCTATCCATTTCCCTTTTTAAATTTTCTAACCTACCTGCCCGATTAAGGGATCTGACATTCCACGCTCCAATCCGTAGAACGCCAGTTTTCTTTCTCCTGATAACGGCATCCTCTTGAGTAGTCCCCGCCTGGAGATCCGAATGGGGGACTATTTTACCTCTGGAATATTTTACCCAAGAGGATGCCATCATCATTTAATCATACAGTAAAGCTGCATGCCCTCAGGAAAAATTACGGCCGTAGTTTCCCCTTGCTTTCAGCCGTTCACAGTACCAGCACAGCAAGGCCGTTTTGGTTATTGTTACAAGGCCAGATCAGTCAATCATCCAGACTGTTGCCCCTGCAACTACTGAAAAGGCTGCTGCCCCTCTTCAGGAACCACACGTTTGTCTGGCCTCTCAACAGATACCCCTCCGTTGTGGTTGTACCTATGGTACGGCTATCTGTATCACTGAGACACGCAAGCCTCCCCACCAACAACAAGGTCCATTGTTAATGGGGGGGGGGGGGGGGGGGCTGTCCTGAAATTTACAAGACATTCATTGTGCAAGACAGAGATTTATTATTGTCCTGAAATTTCAATAATAAATCTCTGTCTTGCACAATGCATGTCTTGTAACACCTGCCAGTGGAGTTTGTTTAGCATGTCCGTAACACTCTCTCGCCTGCTAAACGATGCCATGACGAAATGCGCCGCTCTTTGTTGAATCTTCTCTATCATTCCTACCTGATAGGGTTCCCAGACATTAATGTGTCAAGTGTTGTGAGCCACAATACTCAGAAATTATTTTGTTGCACACACTTGTTCATGTTACCCCATTTGACCATCCACTTGTTGAAAGACACATATAGCCGTCCAAAACATAGTATAATTTACTTGTCTTTCAACTTCGTTTCTTCATCTGGAGTTTGGTTTCCAATGAAATTTCATACAAGTATTGAGTTACAATGATATACATAACATAATAACTTATAACTATGGCTGACATTCCATCCACTGCTTATACTACGAGCATAAATTTCTTATGTTTTGAAAATCATATAATCAATTGGGTTCTGTTACTGCAGTTTGTTTTTAGCTTCAACTTATCTTTGTTCACATCACATATACAAATTAATTACATGTACATTATCATGATGCAATACGATCACACGATACATTTATACTTCATTTTATAGACACGCTATTATCATTTATGGGAGCTCATTTCTTCCTTAGATAGAGGAGGGAGAAAAACATTGCAATGAGGAATAAAACATTATGCATTGATGCCCTAACTATGCTTGGCACTGCCTCTTTGTTTGGGAGGTAAGAAGGAAATTACACACCTACTGGTTCAAAGATTTATGAGGAAATGTTACTCGTGTAGTCATTGACTAGTCACCAAGGAACTTTCGTTTCATGGAAATAATGTGTACTGACTTATCATTCACATAGTATCATGTTGTTTCTTCATGTGCTAGTGCTATTTACTTAAATTCCCATGTAGCTTAGTGTGAAATGTGACGTTTTCACCATCGCAGACTTATCTTTCTCAAATACCAAGAAATGACATTATTCAAGCTTTCATGTGACGTGATAAAAATTAATTGGTTTTTGTGACATCTCATTCTTAAATATTTATGTGTACTCTGCAGCGAATAGGTAATGATAATTGTCATGAAGATATACTGTGACGATGCATATTTCATTTTCCATTCTCCTTATGACCTTTGTATAAATATCCTTATAACTAAATTGCTTACTCGAGATTTGGCTTGTTTCTTCATTTGGTATCTGCTACTCTCGACACAATTCTTTTCTTCTGCGCCGTGATGATGCACTGGTTGCTGAAAGAAAAAAATTTAAAACTAACTTAAAACTAAATGTATTATGTAGCTCGGTGTCCATTAATACATTTGGTCATTGCATATGCCCACATATATTTCCATACTTTGTTTAAATATGTAGACATTCATTTATTCTGTAACCCATTATGATCATTTACTCTACAAAGAAAATATTTGACATTTTTTATGGAAATTTGTCATTTGCCATTAGCTTACAAGTTTCGTATAATTTTTCATAATGCTTCCTTTTGCTTGTAAAATATGTTGTATAAAGCTTAGTATTTAATTAAATCTCTGTGCACATATGTCAATAGGTTCCTTAGTTCTTAGTAGTAGATGTATTTGTGCAGTATTTCCATTTACTTTGTATTTAAGTTAAGTACTTAAGTTAAGTACTAATTCTTAGCTATGGCATTCTTTTTTGGGGAACAAATCCACAAAATATGAACACAATTTTCAAACTCCAGAAAAGAGCCATAAGAATAACAACCAGAAATAGTAGTCGAGCTCATTGTAAAGATCTGTTCAAAACACTGGGAATTTTAACTGCTCCATGTGAACACATTTACCAGTCAGTTGTACACATCAAAAGTAACATTGGCAATTACTGCACAAACAGCTCTGTCCATGACCATGCAACAAGAGATAGACTCAACTTACATTTACCAAGAAAAAATAAACATAAAACTCAAAACAGCATTTTCTACCAAGGAATAAAACTGTACAATAAATTACCAAAAGAGATTAAAGAAATTTCAAAAATACACTTATTTAAGAAGGCAACTAAAAAGTACCTGTTATGCAATACATTTTATACATTGAAGGATTACTTAGATAAAGCAGAGTAGGGGTTTGCTAAAAAAATGTTATACAAACAAATAATAATAATAATGATGATTATAAAACATCCAATATTCCACATAACACCTTCACTTTATTATTTTTCTTCTTTTTTCCTTTCTAGAGACACTCTCCCCTCAAGTTATGCATAGCACAATACTAACACCTCTTCCTCTTTCTGAGCTCAACATCTCACTCATTATGAAGGGATGCTGACTCAGTTTTTCAGAATAGCAAATGGGAACTTGCAGTACAGAAAATGGCCCAAGGATCACCTGTGTGTGTGTGTGTGTGTGTGTGTGTGTGTGTGTGTGTGTGTGTGTGTATGTAGTGAGTGAAGTGTTATGAAACAATGTGTGTATAGTGTGTGCAGTGACTGATAGTGAAATATGAGTGAATAGTGTGGCATTACATTATTTAATGAGTTATTTGTAAATAAATTATTGTATACCAGGAGTAAAATCTAATGATTGTCTCTAACTAGAAGTCTGTAAATATATGTGTATACGAATTAGCTTATTGTAAATTGATCTAAGCTTGTAAATACTTTGACATGTCCTATATCCTTGTAAAAATAGATCTACGGATGAATAAAACTACTACTACTACTACATGTCGCATTCCTGTTTGGTTGCGCCTTCTGCCAGTCTGTTGCACATGTGCACAGGTCAATGCCTCCTCTCGTGCTTAAGGCTTTCGATGACTTTACTCCATCTGCAATCTTGCTGCTGTATAATTTTGCATTTGCTTAGAAAGCGTATGGTAATGAGACTGTTGTATTATACCTTGCATCAGTAACGTTCTGAGTTCTGTATCTTGCTCTCTTAATTCACCAAATTGCTCTAAACCTTGTAGTAACCTAGACAAGGCATTTGCAATAACAGCCTGACTTCCTTTAATATAAATGATCTCAAAATTGAATTCTTGTGAATATAGACACCACCTAGCTAATCTACTGTGTAATAGTTTACATGTTAAAAGAAATTACAGTGACTGATGGTCACAGCAAACTTTGGCATTCTTGCCCCACAAAAATATTCAAACTCTTTAAATGCCCATATTATAGCTAAACTTTACAATTCTGACACAGAATAAGATATTTTTGCTTCTGATAAATGCGACTAGAAAAATTGGTGACCTTGGGTATTTTTTTACTTCCTTATTCTCGCATCTGGAACAAGCATGCACCCAGCCCCTGAGATGAGGCATCTGTGCATAGACAAAAATCCTGGGACATATCAGGATGGTTAAGAATGTTTGCATTGAATAGTGCCTTCTTAATGTTACTCAAGTCCTCTGGACACTTATCAACCCATAACCAAAGCCTACTTTTTCTTAACAAGTTTAGCAATGCATCACTTTTATCAGTTGATGTGATACAAATTTATGAAAAAAAGATGATAGTCCTAATAAAGCTTCTAGTTGTTTCCTATTCTTGGAGATGGACAGCTGCGTATGGCATCAAGCATTTTTGGATCAGGTAATATACCTTGTTCTGGCACAACATGTCCTGAAACATTGACTTGCTCCCTACCAAAACTAGACCTTTTTAAATTGGCTGTTACTCCGTAATCTGCAAATCGTTGAAACACCTGTTCAGTGAGCCTGATGTTCTAACCAAGTGGGTGTGGCTATTAACAGGTCATCTACATAGGCAGTGACTTTGCTAAGCAATTCTGGTCCTAAAACCTAGTTCAATGCCATTATAAACACTCCTGTGCTAATGTTCAGTCCAGAAGGTTAGCCACAGAATTTGTAACTTCTGCCACCAGAGACAAATTCTGTATGTTTTTTATTTTCTTCGTGGAGCTTTATTTACCAGTAGGACCATCTTGAGGTCAAGTATACTGAATATTTTTTATCGTAAAACTTTAGAAGCTGTTCGTCCAAGTTGTCTGGTCTTATGCTTACTGGTACTATAATTTTATTGATACCCTTAGCATTGATAGCTAATCTTATGGATCCATCTGGTTCATGTACTGGTAATACAGGACTACTCTAGGATGAAAATTAAGGTTACATAATTCCCCATTCAATCATATGACTGATCTCTTCCCTTATTGGCTCTCATTTTATCCATGGAATAGGATATGACATTACACAAAATGTTTTATGTGGACAAACTTCAAATTTATATTTACAGTCTTCAATTACTCCTGGCTCGTTACTGAAAACATTTGCATACTTAAATAACAAGTCAGAAAGTTCTTGTTGTTGCATATCATTTAGTATCTGTGATTCTCTTAGTTTCTGCTCTACCATTTCATAAATAAACTCAGTGTTTGCTTCTTGTTCAGTATCAAATTTTTTGTGAAATATACAACCGGAAAGGAATATTGTACAGTTACATTTGATTCTGGTTTGTGTTTGTTACTTTCATCAGGTGTTTTGACTAAATCAATAGAAAAAATCTGAGCTTTTACATAAAAGTGGCATTTACCATTACCTATGTCAATCTGTGTTTTTATGTTCTAAACGCATCCATGCCAATAAGATAATTGACTATAAGTTTGTCAATTATAAGAAAATTGTACCTCACTGCAAAACGTTTAATTTGTAATGGAATAAATGCCTGATTTTTAACCAGTTTAGTCTTATTGCCTGTAGCAGTTTGCACCTTGCAATTAGGACAGAAAATGTTGGGTATTTGCCTCTCTTTTTCAATTCACAGAAAAATTCATTTGACATTAGGTTGGTAGTTGAACCTGTATCTAAAATTAACTGTGTGTCAATATTAAATATTTTCATCTAAATGAATGCTTGTATTCATTCTTCTTGAGTTTTATCTGTTGTATCTAACTCATGCTGATACAAATCCTGGATGTCACTTTGTTTGTCAAACTTTATAAAACATGTTTGTAGTTTTTCATTGCCCACACTCCCTGAGAGGTCAATAGCCTTGGGCTTAACTACGACCAGTTGGTGTTTTCCGATGGCATAGTGTGACTTAATTCATTACCTGGAGTAATTTCAGTTAGTTGCACTGTATGGGTACTTCACCAGTAATTTGCTGCCCAAAGGTCGGCTGCAGTGCAGTGTAAGGCATGGCATTGTTGCCGCACGTCGGCCACTACTGCGGCTGACTGTTTCTGCTCATGTTCGGCATAGGGCCTTGTGATGGTGGATTGTAATTCGCTCTGGCATTGAAATTGCTCCTGCTGTTTTGAAAATTTCTTTTAAATCGTTACGGTTCTAGGCGCGCAGTCAGGAACTGCGCGACTGCTACGGACGCAGGTTCGAATCCTGTCTCGGGCATGGCTGTGTGTGATGTCCTTAGGTTAGTTAGGTTTAAGTAGTTCTAAGTTCTAGGGGACTGGTGACCAGAGTAGTTAAGTCCCATAGTGCTCAGAGCCATTTGAACCATTTTTTTTAAATTGTTTATTTTTTCCGTACCTGTACTCGTTACCTTTGGGTATGTAACATTGTTGTTGTGTGTACCTTTACTGCATGTTTGGATCATGTTTTGCTGACTGATTTACATAACTATGTTGTTTTTGTTGTGCCTGATTTTCTGTTGTCTATTGGGTACAGGTCTTTTCTCATAGATTAGGTTGATAGAATCAAGCATTGACAGAAAATATTCAATGTTGTGACTAATTTTTCTCTAATGTGCGATGGTAAATGACTCAAAATTTTTAACACGTCTTGAAGAAAAACACTCATAAATACTACTGAATTCTTTCTTTTATCTTCAGTAGTGAATATAGGAAACTGTCTATGTCCCAGCAAACCTTCTTCTGCAAAAATAATTGATAGATACATGGCATTTTTGGTGGTATTTATGTTGTTGTCATAGTTACCTGTAATTCCGGTTGCTAATTGTTCAGGTGTTGGAGTTGGGGTATGTTTAGATTTTGCACTCTATAACAGTCAGTGGTACCTGCTGTGGGACTCGTGACAATTTGTGGATAAATACCGATAGGTTTTGGTTTTTCACTGTAGCCTGCACATTATTTACCTGCATATTTTGAGGTCCAGTAATATTTTCTGTGGCTTGTAGGTTAATGTTTACCTTGTTCACGATTACATTTACTTTTTCTGTATAGCCTTTTCTATTAAATCTCTGTATGACTTACAATCTGTTACTAACTTCTCTGCTATGGTATTACCCTCATCTAATGTACCTGCTTCAGCTTGATTAATGATATCACTTAGATTTTCATTGATCTTCTCTCTCTCCTCCTTAACACATGCTGAGTCAATTCTAATGTTGCTACCCTTAAAGTAAGCTCTTCTACAGCTAGAGGTACACCTCCATAATCTTCATTTAGTTTGTTAATGACAGTGGTTACCTTTCTTACTGTTGAACACAACTGGTTTTATGTGACTTTACTATTTGTGTTTGCGCCTGTGATTTTCTTTATCTGTTGCTCTACTAAATCATGATGGTCATTAAAAGAATTGACCTTCTGTTTTAACTCTGTAATGTTACTGTTAACTTTAGCAAGTACTTCATGCTTTACTTGTTTTTTCATATCATTCAATTTTTCGTCGATTTCAGTGATAAAGTTTTTGGGTAAGTCATTAAACTTCTGTGAGACCGTGTCTTGCAAATCCTTGAACACTTGTTTTTGTTCTTGTTTCATTGTATTTAGTTGTTATGTAACAGTGTTTTGTTGCTGGTTTACCATGTTCATGACTTGTTTCATATCACTGAAAATTGTATTGATACTATCTAACTTCGTGTTTATGTTAGTTAATAACTGCCATAGCAGTGCATTGGTTGTACTGCTGTGGTTGCTGTCAGCTGTACTTTCAAAGTTAATATTTGTGTTCTGACCAAGTGGTGTTTGTAACGCATTGTCAAAAGTCATATAATCGCTCTCCAATGTTTCATTCAGGAGCCGTATGTTGCTCTGGAAGATGCATGACATTGTCTCTTCGATTGTAAACATTGTGTCGTCAAGGTTACTCTGCTGTGGAGCATCCCCATCATTTGTCACACCTGCAACACTCATCTCTGATCTACTTAATCTTTCTGCAGTAGGCATGCATGGCGCCTGAACTTCGATTGTTCAATCACACAATTCTACGCCATCTTGGTTGATTGCATTTTCGCTATCGCTATCAGCAATGGGCATATATTTTTCGGCCATGGTATTTGAAAACGCAAAAAAAAAAATTCCCAAAAAATTTAAATTTCATATGCTAATTATTACAGTTTATAATTTTAATTTACGTGGTGTGAAAGCCTGTTTTACGTCTATTATGATGTGCAAACTATTATATTGCAATTCTTTATGTTTAACTGGTAATATGGATCACAATGAAAAATTTCCTATAATTTTTTCGCAAATAAAATTCGAGGAAGGGAATAAAGAGGAAAAGGTTTCTATCTACATAAAGAGAGGCGCTGCCAAGCGCAACCATGCAAGTAACTTGCGTAGCTGTCCTACCTATGCTGAGCCGACCAAAACAGCTTACTATGGAAAATTTTACTTAACCTGCGTCCAATTCATATTACTTTCCAATATCTCTCCTCAATGTTTGCCTTTTTTCTTTACTTGCTCCCCATCATGACTCATGCAAACAGAAAATACCTACAATTAGTTTTTATGATGCATAACAATGTCAGATATTCTAACCTAACCTAACCTGTCCTAACCTAACCTACTATAACAATAGTTAACAAACCCCATTCATAACTGGTGCCCTAAATATGTGTCAAACAGGTCGACAGTTGAGTTGCAAATAAAAAATTAAATAAGACAATATACATACACACATGAAAAACATTTAAAAGGATAATACAATTGCATTATTAGAAATGTTCTTGTACGAACTTTTAGACTATCGGACTTATCTTACATTTCAATTGTAGATGCAGGCAGTGGACTCCAAGTACAGTAGTGCATGTCATAATTAAGAAAATCCTCCTTACTTAGTTTCATTTCACTTGAATAAAAAATACTTAATACTGGTATCAACTTTCTTCTTACTTCGAAACATGTATGATACAAAAACTTGTAGCCCGTCATTCTCTGAACGGCACACCCTACAAACAGCTTACATCAAACAGAAGCAGATAGTAATAATTCAGTAATTTATATACCAAAACAGATTTTAGCTGAAGCCCAAGATAGCTGTTTGTTAGATAAAAAGATTGAGCACTGACCACGTAAGTCGTATCACTTCCATGAATGTAAAAAAATGGAGTCTGATGCAGTCTTTTTATTTGAGCAATGCGTGAAAAAAAAAACGATTTCGGCATAGATCTAAGCCATATAAGAGCAGTGCTGTAAAATTAATAATTTAGGTTCTGAAAGATAGGAAAAAGTTGACTTACCAGTTTGGAACACTCGTATCTGAACAGCTTCCTACTCCTGCCGGGCAGGGATGACATATGTAACCTTTTTGAAAATTATATAGGGCGTTTGATATCTATACGGTCAAAATTAGGTAGTGGCGGTACAAACTCTTGAATGAGTAACTTAATGTATGTGAGACACAAGTTGACAAATCTATTTTCTTGTGTATTGCTTATTTAGCCTGACCAGATGAGGCCCTTAAGGCCCTCTCTTAAATCTGACCAGGTATAAGACAAAATAAATTACATTCAATCACAGTAATTTGTATTATTAATAAAAATAATAACTGGCAATAGTAAGAACAATAGTGACTGTTATAATGATGAGGATAAAATAATGGCTGTATTAAGAATGATATTAATTAGTTATTACTAGAGACCCGATTATATGCATTTGCATGTTGCATATGCATTTGGTTATTTGGCCCATTTTCACTAGTTATTGCATATTTTAACCAAAAACTAGTTATGATGCATATTTTCGCTCTATGTTTACAATATTTTAAAAATTTAGATGGACGACCTCTAGCTCGACCTAGTTTTGATGTCTCACATATTGACCGCGACCTAGAACTGCGTGCAATCGGTAAACGAGAGTCCACTGCCTCGCGAAATCATTACAGAAGAGGAAGACACACTCAATGCTCCTGCACCTGTGCCCCCTCTTAATCCCCACCGCTGTCATGCCGTCCGCTCCGGCAACAATTAAATTAACTTAAGCAAGCTTTTAGTCGCACGTCCATTGATTCAGTTTAACTTTCTATTTACTTGTACACACTTGAAGAGGTTTACGACGTGTAGTGTGTAACGTGTTGTGCTCCATGGTGCCCGAAAAAAGAAACGCCGTTTCGTGAATAGCTGACCATCTTGGAACATTTACATATGACAGCATTGTTTTATATTGTTGAGTTTGCGAGAAAAACGTTTGGTGCTAAAAAAAAAAAAAAGTTTCAAATGGACCAGCATGTCAAGACAAGTCTTCATATCGCAGGAATGCAGAAGAAAGGAGCACGACAAAATCTTCTGACAACAGCCAGATGTAGTAGCAGAGATTTGTCCAAAGGTAACTAAAAAAGTCGGTTTGACGTGGGTCCATGAAAAGCATTCACTGCAAGCAATCTTCCTTTTCACAAACCTACCAATCCTATCCTCAAAGACTTCCCGCGCAAATATCGCTTAAATCAAAACACGAGGGTTTGAACAAAAATAGTGGCAAATATTTATTCACAACCGTTACAAAAGTGTTACTTGTTTACACCTGTTAGTACCCTCCAAAGTAGTCACCAGCGTTATGTAGAACCCGTTGCCTGCGATGTGGAAGGCGTAGTATACCGTTAGCAGAGCCTGTTCTGTTGATGGCGCGAATGGAGCGGTCTACTGCCTGTCGAATCTCTGGAACAGTTCTGAAGCGAATGCCACGAAGTGGTTCCTTCATCTTCGGAATCAAATCAAAGTCACAAGGACTTTGATTTGATTCCGAAGATGAAGGAACCACTTCGTGGCATTCGCTGGGGAGTATTGTGGATGGTACAGTACTTCCTAGTCCCATCGACTGAACAGAGCAGCAACAGCTTGCGCTGTCTGCAAAATGATGGAAAGGTTGCGCAGAAAGTATCACCGCTTCTTTCACAAAGCTGGTCGCAGGTGATGGTGACTTTGATTTGATTCTGAAGATGAAGAAACCACCCCGTGGCATTCGCTTCAGAACTGTTTCAGAGATTCGACAGGCAGTGGGTCGAAGCTATGTTGTTTTTCAATGAAATTTTCGAGGCCATTAGAGGGGTAGTAAACGACTTCGGTAGTGCAGAGGCTGTGGAAGTTTGCCAGTGCAAGGAATCTTATAATGATCCCGGTATTAAAAAAGACATTGCTGTGATTAGTACTCATTTTTCCCGTATACCTGCAAACATTAAAAAGCTTGAAACTCTAGGTTTGGCATTGAATGAATATATTCATTTAATGAATAAAATTATTCTAGTGAACACCTCATAGCCGGAGGTATTATCAAGAAAACTTAAAGAAAAGTTTGAAAACATTTTAAACAATAACTCAGGCTTTGCACCCTTGTACCAAATTGATACTGTAGTTGTTTTTTTTTTAATGAGATGAGTGAACTTTTACCGTAAACAATAAGTGCCAACATAGGACCCAAATTCAATTACTGCTCACTTATCTCAGTTGATGTAGAACGGTCCTTTTCTGCTTATAAAAATGTTTTGAGTGCTCTGGCACACAATCTTACTATCAAACATTTGGAACAGTAATTGGTCGTTTATGTTTACAGTACTAGAAAAATGTAAAATAAAATGTAAATGATGCTTTGGTACAATAGTAGTAATTAAAAGTTACTGCTGTTCAAAAATTTCATCATTTTATGTTGTTTTTTAAATAAAAAATGACGAAGTTTTTGACCGTGCTCCTCTACGTTCGATATATCTCGTAGTTTGTCCTGTACATATTGGTTGTTTCGCTGCGACTCACTCGTAATGCATCCGCTAGTTACCAACGAGAAAAACACGGTATGCATCCCCATTTTGCCAATTTTTCGAAAATAATTCCAGGAAGGCTCCCTTCCTAACCTCTATCAGAAAGTGTTCAGAAAATGATATCAGCGTTCGAAATTTACCGTTTTTCGCGTGGCCAGCGCTCTTCCTCGTAATTGGTATGCACATTTGCACCATTTTTGCACCATTTTTTTTATTATTTCATCTTGCATACTTCGACACTGTTCATGCATTTTCTAAGCATTTTTGATGGGTATTTGCAAGCATATGTTAAGGTTTTTATGATGCATATAATCCGGTCTCTAGTTATTACATAACAAACTCAGTAATAAGAATTATTTGCATTATTATCAAAATGCACAAGAATAATGATGACAGTAAAAGGTAATTGAGGCATTAAGAATGAAATTTAGTAGTCCAGCACTTTTCAAGCCTTGTTTGGGTTTAGAAGAAGTGGAAGGGATAATGATAGACGAGAGGATCGAAAGGGAAGCGACAATGGTTGCTAGAAAGAAGACAATTTCAATAGAGAACTCTGTAGACAAGGTGAGGGAAAAATGGCGAGGGAAGGAGGGTCGACGAGAGTGAAGTGAAAAGAGGTAGCGGTCTTTAGAAGTTTGAAAGGAGATTATGCCAAAGTCGGCTTACTGATACAGAAAATGATTAGTGAACATGACAGTGTTGTGCAGACATACAGAGAGTATTTTACTTCGCTGGGAACGAGTATTTCCGCTGTGTTGTTCAGATAGTAGTGTAAGGATTGAAGATAGGTGGAGTGCAATTATTGAGAAGACGATACAGAAAGCACAGCGTATGTATGATAAGATATGCGGTTATCGGCATGTAGCCACGGTAAATGTTCACAGGCAAGGGTACATCAGAAATGTGTCACACACAAGCATTCATTGACAGTTCCAGCTGACGCGAGCTCTAGTTTCAAACTCCTTGGAGAATAGGATCGCCATAATCAAGACTGGGGAGTATTAGTGACCCTACAAGTTTCTTTTCAGGCTCGAGAGAAAATACTTTTTGGATTTGTATAGTTAATGAAGTGATGCTGCATCTTCTTAGAGACTACAGCTGTTCGATCAGTCCAATCTAGGTAATGGGCCTCCAATTCTTTGGAAGAAGAAAAGATAATTTCTGTGCGGTTTAGGATTGAGGGTGCAAGAGATTCTGAACTGAGGAGTACTGAGTCTTTTGTGATCAGATTTGTTGGGCTTGCCCTTAAGTACAACTGAAAGTATTCATCGTACAGATGAAATGGCTTGTGTTTGATATCAAGTGCTGCAGACTTTGATTGTAATAAATTTCCTTGAGAGAGAAATGTTTCTATCCACAAATCTACAAGGATTTAGCAAGCATCGTAGGTACAAAACTTACTTGTAGCATAATATCCTGCGAACTTTGAATAGAGGGTAACGGGTAGATACTATATTTACAAATTTCTCATATATTCGAGTGGCTTGAAAAGCTTTTAAGTAATGGAAAATGGAACCCAGTTGTACGTTGCCCTAGAAGTCGAGTGTTCATCAGAGACAGAGGTAATTAATGTGCGGGAAAAATTTTCTTTGAGTGATTATAGGAGGATACAGGATGACTTGTACAGAATTTCTATTTCGTGCAACTGATGGTAGCTGGGTTTAAGTGTGGGAAAATTTAAGATAATGCAGTTGAGACGGGAAAAACAATCCTGTTATGTCCGAACACAGTGTAAGTCGTACGCAGCTCGCCATAGTCGCGTCGATTAAATATCTATGTGTAACATTAGAAAGTGAAAAGCTATGGAAAGGGCATGTAACGTCAGTTACAGGGAAAGCGAAAGGCGACTTCCGTTTATTGGGGGAATTCTAGGTAAGAATAACTCTTCTATGAAGGAGACGGCGTGTAGGGACACTTGTGTGACCCATTCTTGAGTATTGCTCGTGTGTCTGGGATCCCCACCAGGTCAGATTGAAGGAAGACATCGAAGCAGTTCAGAGGGGTGCTGCTGGATTTGTTGCCGGCAGATTCGGTCATCACACAAGTGTTATGAGATCCTTTCTGAACTCAAATAGGAATCCCCGGAGGGAACACGACGTTCTTTGCGCGAAACACAATTGAGAAAATTAGAGAGCCGGCGTTTCCAGCAGACTGCAGAACGATAACACTACCACCAACATATACCTAGCATAAGGACCTCAAAGAGAAGCAAGGAAATCAAAGCTCGTACGGAAGAAAACAATCGTTTTTCCCTCCCTCCGTTTGCGAGTGTAACAGGAAAAGGAGTGGCAAGCAGAGGTACAATGTACACTCCGCCATGCACCGTACAGTGGCTTGTGGAGTGTAGTCGCAGATGCACAAGTCGCCTCTAATGTATCGACGATGGCGTTTCCGTCGTTTATAGTTCATGGCTGGCTGTCAAAGAAGGAGCATTACTAATTACAGTAGATGGCATATATACATTCCACACTACGGTGCAACAGGATGAAGTGCCTGAAAGGTCAACCAAATGTACTAAGGGAAATTTTCGCAAAGTGAGTCATCTTAGATGGAAGAAATCTTTTGCTGTGGATAGATACTTAACGAGAATCTGGGTCGTAAAGCTGTAGATACTTAGGTAACTTTCTCGAGAGATGGCCTGATGGAAGATGAGATGGTTTGGTAGAAGACCCAGAAATACTTTCGATGTATATAATGTGGTAGGTACTGGTGAAGCACAAGTTACGCCCAGATTATGAACAACGTGTGCAAGCAATAGAGAATAATAATTTTGAACTGAGAGTTCAGTTCCATCAACGGCCTTCGTTGTGATACACTGCCTGAGAAAAAAAGTGAAGCATCCGAGAGAGGAGGAAATAAAACGAAATGAAATTTCGTGGTTTGAGAGGGTATGTGATGTTATTTCAGGGACTCCAAATGAGTCAAATTTACAAATAGTATGGCAGTATGAGGCACCTTATCAGTATAACGTTTCAGTATACTATCGTCTTAATGCGAGCAATATTTAGGTTCGAAAATCTGTCATAAGGCCATTGGGTCCTCCCCTGAGGGAAGTTGGCCCGTAATTGTTGTAACTGGCCATCGATATCATAGATACTGTCACTGAGACAGAGCTTACGTCCGAGTGTTCTATTGGGGAAAGATGTGCGGATCTTGGTGGTCACCTCAGTACCTCAACATCACGCAGACATCTCATAGAGACACGTGCAATGTGTGGACGAGCACTGTCCTGCCGAAGAAAGGAACTACGATACTTTTGTGTGGGAGATAACACGTAAGGAGGCAGAATGTTCGTGAAAGACACGTATGCAGTAAGATTTCCCTCAGTCACTAACAGCCGCGACCTGAAATTACACTCCTGGAAATTGAAATAAGAACACCGTGAATTCATTGTCCCAGGAAGGGGAAACTTTATTGACACATTCCTGGGGTCAGATACATCACATGATCACACTGACAGAACCACAGGCACAAAGACACAGGCAACAGAGCATGCACAATGTCGGCACTAGTGCAGTGTATATCCACCTTTCGCAGCAATGCAGGCTGCTATTCTCCCATGGAGACGATCGTAGAGATGCTGGATGTAGTCCTGTGGAACGGCTTGCCATGCCATTTCCACCTGGCGCCTCAGTTGGACCACCGTTCGTGCTGGACGTTCAGACCGCGTGAGACGACGCTTCATCCAGTCCCAGACATGCTCAATGGGGGACAGATCCGGAGATCTTGCTGGCCAGGGTAGTTGACTTACACCTTCTAGAGCACGTGGGGTGGCACGGGATACATGCGGACGTGCATTGTCCTGTTGGAACAGCAAGTTCCCTTGCCGGTCTAGGAATGGTAGAACGATGGGTTCGATGATGGTTTGGATGTACCGTGCACTATTCAGTGTCCCCTCGACGATCACCAGAGGTGTACGGCCAGTGTAGGAGATCGCTCCCCACACCATGATGCCGGGTGTTGGCCCTGTGTGCCTCGGTCGTATGCAGTCCTGATTGTGGCGCTCACCTGCACGGCGCCAAACACGCATACGACCATCATTGGCACCAAGGCAGAAGCGACTCTCATCGCTGAAGACGACACGTCTCCATTCGTCCCTCCATTCACGCCTGTCGCGACACCACTGGAGGCGGGCTGCACGATGTTGGGGCGTGAGCGGAAGACGGCCTAACGGTGTGCGGGACCGTAGCCCAGCTTCATGGAGACGGTTGCGAATGGTCCTCGCCGATACCCCAGGAGCAACAGTGTCCCTAATTTGCTGGGAAGTGGCGGTGCGGTCCCCTACGGCACTGCGTAGGATCCTACGGTCTTGGCGTGCATCCATGCGTCGCTGCGGTCCGGTCCCAGGTCGACGGGCAAATGCACCTTCCGCCGACCACTGGCGACAACATCGATGTACTGTGGAGACGTCACGCCCCACGTGTTGAGCAATTCGGCGGTACGTCCACCCGGCCTCTCGCATGCCCACTATACACCCTCGCTCAAAGTCCGTCAACTACACATACGGTTCACGTCCACGCTGTCGCGGCATGCTACCAGTGTTAAAGACTGCGATGGAGCTCCGTATGCCACGGCAAACTGGCTGACACTGACGGCGGCGGTGCACAAATGCTGCGCAGCTAGCGCCATTCGACGGCCAACACCGCGGTCCCTGGTGTGTCCGCTGTGCCATGCGTGTAATCATTGCTTGTACAGCCCTCTCGCAGTGTCCGGAGCAAGTATGGTGGGTCTGACACACCGGTGTCAATGTGTTCTTTTTTCCATTTCCAGGAGTGTATATGCGATGGCTCCCCACACCAAAGCACCAGAAGTAACACCGCTGTGCCTTCCAAAACGGTGGAAGAATGGGACCTATCGCAATGCTCCTGCCATACTCGCCAACGATGATCGTGTGAGGTAGAGCAGAGCTGCGGTTCGTAGCTGAACACAATGAGACGCTGTTGGTCAGCAGTCAATGCTTCCCGGTCATGGCCCACTCGAAACGCAGCCGTTTGTCGTGCGCTTGAGACAATAGTTCCCCAGTCCGGCTGCCGCTATTCTCCCACCAATGATACGGAATAGGTTATAGGCGCAGATGTAAAGCGGTTATCATTTACGTGGTTCAGGATACAGCGTTACTTCCTGTGGTGGTCAGATGTGGTCGACTAGACCTTTGATGATGAGTATGCCTGCCCTCACATTGCCAAGAAGTCTAACATCGAGGTACTGTCACACCTGAATGACCCACAAAATATTGCCCCAGGTAAACTTTTCGGGGTATAAGATCATTGTCCACGAAACTCTTCTGTTCCTAAAGTTTCGTCCAGAATTGCGCTGGACATCTGCAGAGATGTTGCTCCTCCGTTGAGTTTTACCGACGGTATACAGACGCGTTCCATGGAACTCTTCTGTTCCTAACGTTTCGACCAGAACTGCGCTGAACACCTTCAGAGGCGTTGTTCTGAACGAAACGTTAGGAACAGAAGGGTTTCGTAGACCTCGACCTCATACCTTCCACGCTACTCTATCCTGTGCAAGCTGCTTCATCTCCCAGTACTTACTGCAACCTACAGCCTTCTGAATCTGCTTAGTGTATTCATCTCTTGGACCCCCTCTACGATATTTACCCCCCACGCTGCCCTCTAATACTAATTTGGTGACTCCTTCATGCCTCAGAACATGTCCTACCAACCGGTCCCTTCTTCTAGTCAAGTTGTGCCGCAAACTTCTCTTCTCCCAAATTCTATTCAATACCTCCTCATTAGTTATGTGATCTACCGATCTAATCTTCAGCATGCTTCTGTAGCACCACATTTCGAAAGCTTCTATTCTCTTCTTGTCCAAACTATTTACAGGCCAAGTTTCACTTCGATACATGGCTACACTCCATACAAGTACTTTCAGAAACCACTTCCTGACACTTAAATCTATACTCGATGTTAAAAAATTTCTCATCTTCAGAATTGCGTTCCTCGCCATTGTTAGTCTACATCACCCGACTTAATTCAACTACTTTCCATTATCTTCGTTTTGCTTTTGTTGATGTACATTTTATATCCTCCTTTCAAGACGCTGTTCATTCCGTTCAACTGCTCTTCCAGCTCTTTTGCTGTCTCGGCAAACCTTAACATTTTATTTCTTCTCCATTGATTTTAAGACCTACACCGAATTTTTCTTTTGTTTCCTTTATTGCTTACTCAATATATAGATTGAATAACATCGGGGAGAGGCTACAGCCCTGTCTCACTCCCTTCCAAACCAATGCTTCCCATTCATGTCCCTCGACTCTTATAACTGCCATCTGGTTTCTAAAGAAATTGTAAATAGCCTTTCACTCCCTGTATTTTACCCCTGCCACCTTCAGAATTTCGAAGAGAGTACTCCAGTCAACATTGTCAAAAGCTTTCTCTAAGTCTACAAATGCTAGAAATGTAGGTTTGCCTTTCGTTAATCTTTCTTCTAAGGTAAGTCGTGAGGTCAGTATTGCCTCACGTGTTCCAGTATTTCTACGAATTCCAAACTGGTCTTCCCCGAGGTCGGCTTCTACTAGTTTTTCCATTCGTCTGTAAAGAAATCGTATTAGTATTTTGCAGCTGTGGCTTATTAAACTGATAGTTCGGTAATTTTCACATCTGTCAACACCTGCTTTCTTTGGGATTGGAATTATTATATTCTTCTTGAAGTCTGAGGGAATTTCGCCTGTCTCATACACCTTGCTCACCAGATGGTAGAGTTTTGTCAGGACTGGCTCTCCCAAGACCGTCAGTAGTTCTAATGGAATGTTGTCTACTCTCGGGGCCTTGTTTCGACTCAGGTCTCTCAGTGCTCTGTCAAACTCTTCACGCAGTATCGTATCTCCCATTTCATCTTCATCTACATCCTCTTCCATTTCCATAATACTGTCCTCAAGTACATCGCCCTTGTATAGTCCCTCTATATACTCCTTCCACCTTTCTGCTTTCTCTTCTTTGCTTTGTTTAGAACTTCATTCTATTACCACAAAATATTGCGCGATTCGACTAGCCACCCTAATGGAGAGCCACATTGAGGCCCCTTTCAAAATGTGTTAGGAGCTGAAAATGCTGCCTCATAGGAGTCCGCTGCATCTCCGTGTCCTTCACAGTGATCACTCGACATCTGACGCCGTTCACGTTTCGTATATACTTTGCCAGACCTTGTAACAACACTAAACACGACCAATACTAATGTACTCTGGCGGCCGTTCTGTCACACTCTTACAACTCTAATCATTTATATAACCACCGATGTTGTGTCTGTGTACCAAGTTACACCTACATCCACGTGATTACTCCGCTATTCACATTAAAGTGCCTGGCAGAGGGTTCGTTGAACCACGTTCATGCTGCCTCTCTACCGTTCCACTCACGAACGGCGCGCGGGAAAAATGAGCACTTGAATTTTTCTGTGAGAGGCATGATTTCTCTTATTTTATCGTGATTATCATTTCTCTCTATGTAGCTGGGTGCCAACAGAATGTTTTCGCAATCGGAGGAGAAAACGTGATTGATATTACCAGAGAAGACCCCGTCGCAACGAAAAACGTCTTTGTTTTAATGATTGCCACTCCAGTTCACGTCTCATATCTGTGACACTATATCCCCTATTACACGATAATGCAAAACGAGCCGCCTTTCTCTGAACTTTTTCGATGTCATTCGTCAGTCCCACCTGATACCGATCCCACACCCCAGAGCAATACTCCAGAATAGGTTGGACAAGGGTGGTGTAAGCAGTCTCTTTAGTAGACCTGTTGCACCTTCTAAGTGTTCTGCCAATGAATCGCAGTGTTTGGTTTGCTCTACCCACAACATTATCTATGTGATCGTTCCACCTTACGTTATTTGTAATTATAATCCCTAAGTATTTAGTTGAATTTACAGCCTTAAGATTTGTGTGACTTATCGCGTAATCGAAATTTGGTGGATTTATTTTAGTACTCATTTGAATAACTTCACACTTTTCTGTATTCATGGTCAATTTCCACTTTTGTGCACCGTACAGATATTTTATCTAAATCAATTTGCAATTCGTTTTAGTCATCTGAGGACTTTACAAGACGGTAAATGACGGCATCATGTGCAACCAATCTAATACGGCTACTCAGATTGTCTCCTATGTCGTTAATATAGATAAGGAACAACAGAGGGCCTATAATACTTCCTTGAGGAACGCCGGATATTACTTCTGTTTTACTCGATGACTTACCGTATATTACTACGACCTGTGACCTTTATCACAGGAGAAACGAATCCAGTCGCTCAACTCAGGCGATATTCCATAGGCACGCAGTTTGGCTAGAAGACGCTTGTGAGGAACGGTGTCGAAAGCCTGCTGGAAATCTAAAAATAATGAATCAATTTGACATCCCCTGTCGATAACACTCATTGTTTCATAAGTATAAAGAGCCTGTTGCATCGACACTCAACCATTTCATTTGGGTGCTCCACTCTTTCTGTCAGGCAGTGTAACTGCAGTGAGACTGGTGATCGTCAGCTTGAACAGTGTCTTTGAGTTAATTAATTGCGGAAAGTTTATGTCAATATAAAACCAAATATTTACTTCCACGTTTTGATTTTAATATCACACTACGCACTTTAAAGGGGGTCTTGTGAGAAAATAAATGGGTACATATAAGCTAGTGTAACTTTTACTGTTTGAGAGCTAATGGAACCAAATTTTTTACATGTTACCATTATATTATTGACTATAATCTGGGCTTTTTTCAATTTTTTGTCAAATAATTTGATCATGACTTTGCTGGATACTTTTACAACACATTACATCATATGAACACGTTCTCAATGGTTTCTTTACTTATCACTTTCAAAATGTGATAAGTTATTCTTCGTAATTAGGTAAACAAATATATGTACCAGTTTCTTGATACCAGTCTTAGAACACTCGCAACATATATTTAAAATTCATATGTATGATACGCGTCAATATTTTCTTCACAAAAATTTAAATAAATTTCACAGTAAAGCACATTTGAAAACTTTTGTACAGCAGAAAGATGTCGTACAGTATTTACAAAATCTGTAGCAAATTTCACCTTTTTATCTGCAATGGTTCAGCAGAAAATGTTTCTTATATATTGAAAAATGAAAGTTGCAAGAAGTGCAGAAAAAATATGTTCTTAGCACTAACGCCGGAAACAGGTACCTTAATGCTGGCTGTGAGAATACATTTCCTCATTTTTCTTCTAGTCTGATCCTTCAGACATGACCTTCTGGCAATATGCTACACTGACGTTTGGTAACTGGCAACAGGAACATCATCAGCCTTCTTCAATAGGACTTCAGTGAGGCAAACTAAATCATATTCGCATAAGGGTCCTGATTCTTCCAGCGTTCCCATCACTGAATATCAGACAAGCATCATATGATGAAGTTTTAACAACAGCAGACGAGCAAAATGTTGTCTCTGGGCGTCTCTGCTAAATGAGGTTATTAAATCTTTCGTTCGTATTTTGTGTTTCACCATGTGTATATTTCTGTTATAAATCCTAATTAATCTCATCGTAATTGGGCTCACAGCTTTTAATACTCTACCGTGTCTTCTGATGGCAGGAAATAATAAAATATCACAAGGACACAGCTGTGTAGGACAGGGAGCAAGGCACTGCGCATTGGTTGAAATAAGATGGTTTTTACATCATATGTAACACGAATAAAGCTCTGAAAATTACAGACGATATTTTTAACACGCTACAGAATCAT